>NW_025964334.1:55457374-56172874 GCF_023055435.1 Haliotis rufescens
CACAAGTAAAGCAACAAGAAACTTCACAATACACCACAATTCGCCATCCTGCGATGACCTAAAACTTAAAAATCGCCGACGTGCGAAGATACCACTCAGCGTTCATAACCTTGTAAAGGATGAGCGGCCGCCTTCCAAACGCACCAATGTAGTCCCGGGTAGACAGGGGCGTTCTCCAGGTTGAGCTTACTGCTTTGTCATCTTGCTTTAAATAAACACGGTTCTGTTTAGTGGCCTGTGACTTTGAAGGCACAGCAGAAACATTAAGCTTATGTTTAGCTTATGAAAAGCGCATCAGTAGAAACATTCAGGTTTTATACATAAACGGGTGTTGTAAAACATATCCTTCCTTCCAGCTAAGTTTACAACAGGGATGACAAGCAAACTGTTAAATATGCCGAGCGTGACGCCAGGGTATGTGAACAAGTTTGACGACTCAAAGTGCTTCTCCTTGTGGTGTCTGAACGCTGGATGGTCGACATTTAGATTATGTGTCTGAGACATATTTTATTCACTGACAGAGTGAATTGCGCGATATACTGCAGGTTTAGTAAACTACGTCTTGTGTAAACTGGTTAGACTGGTTCTTACCGCATGGCAGCCATTGTTGACACATACAATGACAACCACCATGATTTCGCGAAAGAAAACTAGCAGAAGCAGTCTAGATTCGATCCCACGTGCAATCCATCAACAGATCGTGGCTATTTTATCTCATCCGTCAACTGTGAACCCATGAAACAATAGTTCTTTCCAATCTTAAGTCTCTCATTGGCTTCCTGTCTACATGTGTTCTCCGCCTATTACAATATTAACCGTCTGTTATTCGTCAGGTGGGCACAGGTGGCCCAGTCGTCTAAGGCGCCACGATCGAGCCCCTTGGACACGCCAGAAACCTATGATTGTGGGTTCGAATCCCGGTTCGCCCCGATTATGTATCTAGGTTTGTCAGCACCTACCCGTGCTCGTGGGTTTCACCGAAGTGGTAATCGTCTGAGACATGCATCACTTCGGGCTTTCCTCTCACATTAAGCTGACACGCCGTGATATAACTGGAATAATGTTAAAAGCGGCGTTAAACCCCAAATCATTAACTCACTCACTAAAGTAATCCCAGCTCCCTTCGGACCCTCCTACCTACAGAATGTTACATGGTTCAACATGGCTCCAGGTTATTACTCACATGAAGATATACGCCGTTGTAATGATGCGAGGTGAAATGGTGGTGGGGTGAGGTTAAATTGGGTTTAACGTCGCGTCGAAGATTATTGCACTTATATAGCGGTGTGTGTGTGTGTGTGTGTGTGTGTGTGTGTGTGTGTGTGTGTGTGTGTGTGTGTGTGTGTGTGTGTGTGTGTGTGTGTGTGTGTGTGTGTGTGTGTGTGTGTGTGTGTGTGTGTGTGTGTGTGTGTGTTTGTTGCTGCTTGTACTAGTCCGGACTGATGCCGATTTATAGTGCTAGTTCACTGAGATACCATGCCGCAGTTTAACATGAAAACCCCACTCAGACACAGTATACTGACTCCGAGCCGACCTGTCCTTGTTTAGCCCCTTAATGCCGAGCGCCAGACAGGGTAACAACAATTACCATCTTTTAATGTTTTTTGGTATGACGCGACCGGGGATCGAATCCCGTACCTTCCGTTCCCCGGGCAGACGCTCTACCACTAGACCACGGAGGCGGCGAGGTGAAATGGGGTTTAACGTCGCGTCCAAGATTATTGCACTCATGTGCCAAAAACATGGACTAATAGAGAAGAGGAACCTGTTGAATGTTGAATGCCGTCAGTCACACTGCCTACATACCCGCTTCATACCCTACTCTGAGTGTGATGATGGTCACAAGAAGACAGTACACACCGAAACTGCCTGATGTTGAAAAGTCATGGCGTTTAGTCACTCGTTTTTCACGCATTTCATTGTAAAGTGTATGCGCTCATAGGCATTTAGCTGTTGTGTGCAGCAAGGCGAGGTATACGAGGAGATTATGTTGGTGTTTTAAGTGTTTGTGCAGCCTTCCAAGACGAATTGTATCTTCGTGTTACCTGTGTGCTGGTTATATTGCAACTTCTAGAGCGCGTAGAGCTCGAGGGCACGTTCCTAACTTTCTGTGGGCGTTTCAGAGACACGTCACTGAACCACTTCATATGCTAAATTGAGATCAGTAAGTGTGAGTGAGTTGGGTTTAACGCCGCTTTTAACATTATTCCAGTTATATCACGGCATGTCAGCTTAATGTAGGAGGAAAGCCCGAAGTGATCCGAATCTCAGACGTTTACCACTTCGGTGAAACCCACGAGCACGGGTATGGTGCTGACAAACCTAGAAACATAATCGGGGCGAACCGGGATTCGAACCCACAATCATAGGTTTCTGGCGTGCCCAAGGGGCGCAACTCTGCACAGCGAATCGCGGCGCCTTAGACGACTGGGCCACCCGTGCCCCCAATTGACATCAGGTGAGAGGTGAGATGAAATGCGGTATAACGTAGCTTTAAAGATTATTGCATATATATAGTGCTAGTCCACTGCGATACCATGCCGGAGCTTCTATCATGAATACCTACTTATATTAGACACATTATATTGACTCCGAGCCAACCAGTCCTTGTTTTATCCCCTTAATGCCGAGCGCCAGACAGAGTGACAACAAGCACCATTATTTAGCGTCGTTTGGTATAACCCCCAACATTCCACACCATGGGCAGACCCTGTAGATAATATACCACGGAGGCGGTTCTTCAGGCGAGGAATGTAGCTTGCGGTTAGCCGACACGAGATAATCTGTAGCAATAAGGGAGATAAATCAATAGTAACCATCAAGTCACTGAAGACCTGTGGATAGTCGACCTCCCTATTTGCCTCATATGAGGCTAGATATTGTTACATTTTTATCTTCCGGAATTAAATGGAGTTAATAGTAAAACCAAGTTTAGATAACGGCCAGCTTTAAATATTGGCTCATTTATAAAATATTAAGCCATGTTTCTCTTTCTTTTATGAAGTACTGTTGCACGGACTTCTCATCCCACGTGGCTTGTCTCAGTTTTTGCTATATTTTTTGGCGAACTCGTCGTTAGTCGTCGATATAGAAAGGGATATTGACGGGCATGGGGTTGATGATATCCTGAATGCATTTGAGGAGACATCTACCAATGCAGAATTTGCCAAAAATTACACTACAATGGTCTCCAAAAAGAGCAACACTGTGCGTGACCTGTCACAGAACGATGTGGGTTATATTTTCACCAGTTCACCCCAGACAGGGCCTTAATAACTTGAGCGCTCTTTCTTTGGCCCATGGCATTAACAAAATATTGGTGATGTTGAATAAGTAAAAAAAACTTTAAAAAGTGACTGGATGTGTTGAGCAGTTAAAGGAGTCTTGTTCGCAGCATGAATTTGTGACCTCCGTGTCATGGGTAGTGTCCCAAAGACTCAAAGCAAGGGAGTCATTTAAAATGTTGATTAGGATGTACATGTAAACAGGGGAAATGGTTCATTAACTTAAGGCTCAAAAGGTCCAATGTCCTGACAGAATGGAACTTGGTTCTTTTCTGAGATTGCAAAAAGTTAAGCAAATCCTTAGAGTTTTTGAGAATCTACATGGCATTTATTCCACTTGTCGCAAATACTTTCTGTGAATAAAAAGGAAGTCCTTCCTTAAAGGGCAAGTTCACACGGAAATGAACCTATTTTTCTTGTACTTTTTCCACATTAAAAGTGTTAACATAGAAGAGTCATAGACAAAAATGTAAAAATATCACAATTAATTAACATATTTTTCGCATTAAAACGATTTATATTTTTCACATTTACCAAGTGTTCTATTTCCACACCAAAAACACCATGGCTTATGCCCCTTGCAATATGACGTCATTGGTGCCAATTGATAAACATTATGACGTCATCATGCTTTGTTAGAGCCGCTTCACGTGGTGAAGGTCCAGGTGTGTGATTCTAGCGTCTCAGATGCCAGCCAGCATAGTGTTATGCTGAGTCACCACTGCGCCGGAGTGTGTCGTAGGCCATGTTGTTTTACCGAAAAACTGGTACTTGATATCTTTTGCGTTGAGAATAGACAGGGACCCAGTTGAATTGGCACCAATTACGTCATAATCTAAGGGGGATAACTCAGGCCTGTTTAGCTCGAAAAACGAAGGCCTCATAACGGCATATCATTTTCACACTATTGTGAGCTTCCTACGTTCACTGTGAAAAAATTGAGTGTATATTTTCAAACACAGATACTAATTAATTCTAAAATTGCGTTTTGTTTAGAAAAAGAAAGAAAGTGATTTTTGCGTGTACACTTCCCCTTTAAGTGGATTATGGTCAGTCTTTGAGACAAGGATTTGGACCCAGCAATATATCTCTCTTTGTGTGGATTTTTCTGGAGCTTTGAAAACAAGTACAAAAGAGGAATGGACATGTCTTCAGGTTTTAGAATCAAGTCAAAAGTTGATAGTACTGATGCATGGTTTTGGCAGATTCCTTCCTCAGTTAACATACTAGCCTCATATGTGGCATTATTTGATATGTCATGTAAACCAAGTTCTTTGATCAAACAATTTATGAAGTGATGCTCACATAGGCCAAAGGGTCAAAAGGTCACTGAGGCTTCACATTTACTGCGAGTGAGTGAGTGAATAGTTATTGCTTGACGCCCCAACAACCTTGCAGCTCCTCGCGACGAGACCGTGTCTAATCTGTCATATGTAAACAAACATAATATAAGTGATGTGAAAATCACTAAAACCTCAGTCAAATATCACATTCAAGGGTAAAAGCCTGACTGTTCAGATAATAATCTTTATTTTATCATAGTGTTTGATTTCTTTTAAATATGCTAAAAATCAACTTTTAAAAAGTCCAGACAAGGTTTGAACGATCTCATTAAAGCGTTGTCTGATAAGTGTGTAATCAACACATTCAAGCAAAATGTGCTTCATAGTAATTGGACTATTGCAAGGGGTTCAAGAAGGTGGATATAGAATAACTACGACAAATGCTGCACGGCTGTAACACAACTTCATGATGGCGATAGACCAGAATGGGTGTGACCTCCAATCAGTGGCTTGATGGCATGGGGCTTATTCAAAACCTTGGTATTTCAACTTTGTTGCGAATGATCATTCACATATTGTCTGATGGAAGTTTTTACATCAGTTGAATTATTAAGAGCAGCTTTTGCCGAAGCATCTGCTTTACAGTTGTCAATGATGCCAACATGACTGGGTTATCAACAAAACGAGGCTTCTTTTTCAACTAAAGACAAATTAAGGTGACACTGTAAAATTCAGCTAAAATGGATGATTGGATTTTCGATTTTTGATTGCCTGTAAACAGGAGACTATCAGAAATATTATAAAGCTGATTTTGGAAAACTTTTCTATATATTGCAAAGCCAATAGTATAGCCTGAGCTTCTGCCGTAAACATCGAGCTTCCATCAGTTAGTCGTATGGACACAGTACAATGTTAGTAACCGCTGCAGCTGATACCTTCTCAACATCTTTCGATCTGTTTCTGTACATATTGGTATCAGAGGAATATTAGTTATTCAGTGCATAAAACTCCTGTTGATAAAATAATTAATTAGTTTCAGGTTTCTGTAGTTTCGCCAGTTCTTAATTAACATCAGGTTGTATAGATTTTCATGTGGGCATTCCTGGTACATTATTTACGGAAATAGCAGAAAGATGTAAATGTGGATCTGATGTTGGACTGCAGGCGAATGCCAAGTGATACAGGGGCCGTCGTACAAATGCTGATATGGAGGAGAGAACAAGTTGTTTCAATGTTGGATAAGAGGGATTGGAACGAAGAAAAAATTCATTCCATAGAGCTTTTGTTACAAAACGTGGTGAACACAGATACAGTTAGATATCTATATTCAGAGGTTCAGGACAATTTGTGAAAAAGGAAAGCAAATGCCATCTGAAGTTTACTGAGAAAACAATATGTGAAATGCTGGACTTGCTCATTGATAACATCTATGTAATATTTTGGGGGAAGACATTAAGGCAAGAAGTAGGCTTCCCCATGGGCTTGAATGGCGCTCCCCTTCTTGCTGATCTGCTTCTTTATGAATATGAATCAGAATTTCTGCTCGGATTGGCAAAGTCAAAACAAGGTATTTCGCCAAGAGGTTGAACTTGAGCTTCAGGTATATTGTTCAATGACCATAAAATAGCCCATTCCCACTGAATTACCCACATGAACTAGAAATACAGGAAACCAGTAAGACCGCCTCACTGAACAACAAAAGTTCCTGTGACATTGAATAAGATCTAATGCAAAGTTATGTTTTTTACCAAATCTGAAACAATTTCGGTTTGCAACAGATAAAAGACTGTAAGTCTTCAAATGGTTTTATTTGCCATACTGACTTCAGAAAATGGGTGATTTCATAACAAAACATGAACATGTCAATTTACAAATCAATAGCGTGTGTGTCCACCTCTGGTTGCGATGCAAGCAACACATCTTCGTCTCATGGAATGGACCAGGCGTCACACAAAGTCCTGTGGGATATCTGTCCATATCTGCTGGAGCATGTTTCGAAGTTCCTGGAGTGTCTGTGGAACACATGGTAGAACAACAGGGCCGATGATCTCGTCGCGGTAGCGCTGTCCATTGAGATTTCCGTCTACCACTATCAAACGGGTCCTCTGTCTTGCTGTAATCCCACCCCATACCATAACGCTGCCGCCCCCGAACCGATCTTCTTCCATGACACAATGATTGACGTAACGTTCACCTCGACCTCGGTACACTCGAATCCGTCAATCGCTGTGGCTGGGGTGAAAACGAGACTCGTCAGTGAATAGAACTTGTCCCCACTGCATGGCCGTCCAGCGTAGACGCTGTCTGCACGTGCTTGGTGGTGGTTTCCTGTCAAAATGGGACGTCTGGCGGGTCTTCTGGCGACAATCCCTGCACATCTGAGGCTGCGACGTACGGTTTGTGAAGATATTCGTCGAAGGCCAGGGATGCTTCTTGCAGTCACTGTTGCTGGCGGTGTCCCCCGCAGTGATATTGCTGGAATATTGCTAAAAGCGGCGTAAAACCATACTCACTCATTCTAGTACGTTTCCCTTATCATTAAGCTCAGTGAACCCCTTAAGGGATTGTGACCATTTCAGTCTCGCATAATTATGAATGGTTTGGGGAGCTGGTCGAACAGATTATGCAGGTCCCTGATTAGGGGAGCATGATGATTGAGGCATGTATAAGGTGAACAAAGTTATTGCAATATGTAAAGTTTTAAGCACTGCAACAGCTTGTTAAAGTTAACACTTAGGGCAATATTGCGTATTTATCTGTGGGGGTTTTGGTATGGGGGCGGAATGGAGTATCAGCAAGTGGGCCTCTGTATTGTATTCTGAAAGGGGTACTTGGCCTCAGTTTCTGGTCCTTGAAGCAAAGGATAACATTTTTTATTCATGACCGAAAATTGGGCAAGATTTGGACGATCATCTGCATAAATAACCCATCTAAAATGTATTGCAGCTATGGACAAACACTTGACTTCGGGCAGGAGGATTTTGATCCTCGACCAATAAATGACCGATCAGATCCATCAGGAACAGATTGCTAATTATGCAGCGCCCCGCCCCCCTACACCAGGTGGGAATGTCCTAAATATCTATTTCAGTGTACCAGTTTACAACATGAAGCAGTAACTGATCAATAGCATTACAAAGTTATGACATGATCAATGTTAGGTATTGATATACAATGTTTTGAAAATGATCTTGATATAGATTGTTCCACTTCCATGAAATCTATTAATATATACCAGTAAGATAATACACTCTGTATCAACATACATTCATTTGGAATCATGATAATAATAGGCAACTTTCGACCTTCATAACCAGTCAAAATACCAAATAAAAAAGATTTCAGAGAACTCTGCCTGTGTCTTTGAAACCCTTAATCATCCTAGTGACAGAGATACCACACGTCACATTATAATGCATGCATCGCCGACATATATCATCTAACCCGTGAAGATCCGGGAAAGAATAGGTCTTCAGCAACTCATGCTTGCCGTAAAGGCCGACTATGCTTGTCGTAAGAGGTGACTAACGGTATTGGGTGGTCAAGCTCGCTGACTTGGTTGATGCATGTCATCGTATCCCAATTGCGTAGATCGATGCTCATGATGCCAATCACTGGATTGTCTGGTCCAGACTCGATCATTACCAGACTGGAGTATTGCTGAGTGCGGCGTTAAACAAGAAACAAACAAACAAACAAACAAACAGAGACTCACGCGACAAACAATTAATGAAGAATGTGCTGCCATGTCCCTAATCAACAAACTATAGGCGCTTAACTTGCCTTAAACTAGAGGCGCTTAACTTGCCTTAAACTAGAGGCCTCTTAACTTGCCTTAAACTAGAGGAGCTTAACTTGCCTTAAACTAGAGGAGCTTAACTTGCCTTAAACTAGAGGCGCTTAACTTACCTTAAACTAGAGGAGCTTAACTTGCCTTAAACTAGAGGAGCTTAACTTGCCTTAAACTAGAGGAGCTTAACTTGCCTTAAACTAGAGGATCTTAACTTTCCTTAAACTAGAGGCGCTTAACTTGCCTTAAACTAGAGGAGCTTAACTTACCTTAAACTAGAGGCGCTTAACTTGCCTTAAACTAGAGGAGCTTAACTTACCTTAAACTAGAGGAGCTTAACTTGCCTTAAACTAAAGGCGCTTAACTTGCCTTAGATAGTGAAATATCTCAGGAAGTCTTGTAATGATGACATTATTTACATATGAAATATAAAATATGAAAGAGTGAGAATCCTACATGGTCAGTGTAGTCCACACGAGAAAAGGCATGGGAACAAATTCTAATTTTAATCTTGTTTGCACCAGGGCAGACTCTTTTGAGAGAAAAAAGTAATATTGATTTAGTTAATACAATGTTTGCTCAATGACAGTATTAGCTTGTCGTAAGAGGTGACTAATAGGAGCGGATGGTCAGGCTCGCTGACTTTGATGATGCATGTCATCGTATCCTAATTGCGTGGATCGAAGCTCATGGTGTCAATCATAGGATTTACTGGTCCAGACACGATTATTTACAGACTGCCGTCATATAGCTGGAATATAACTGAGTGCAGCGTTAAACAACAAGCACACACACACAAAGGATCTTAACTTTCCTTAAACTAGAGGAGCTTAACTTACCTTAAACTAGAGGAGCTTAACTTGCCGGAAACTAGAGGAGCTTAACTTGCCTTAAACTAGAGGAGCTTAACTTGCCTTAAATTAGAGGCGCTTAACTTACCTTAAACTAGAGGAGCTTAACTTGCCTGAAACTAGAGGAGCTTAACTTGCCTTAAACTAGAGGAGCTTAACTTACCTTAAACTAGAGGCACTTAACTTACCTTAAACTAGAGGAGCTTATCTTGCCTGAAACTAGAGGCGCTTAACTTGCCTTAAACTAGAGGCGCTTAACTTACCTTAAACCAGAGGAGCTTAACTTGCCTGAAACTAGAGGAGCT
This sequence comes from Haliotis rufescens, assembly GCF_023055435.1. NCBI lineage: Eukaryota > Metazoa > Mollusca > Gastropoda > Lepetellida > Haliotidae > Haliotis > Haliotis rufescens. The sequence continues at coordinate 55,466,888 of NW_025964334.1, forward strand.
TAACTTGCCTTAAACTAGAGGAGATTAACTTTCCTTAAACTAGAGGCGCTTAACTTGCCTTAAACTATGGGCGCTTAACTTTCCTTAAACTAGAGGAGCTTAACTTGCCTTAAACTAGAGGCGCTTAACTTGCCTTAAACAAGAGGAGCTTAACTTACCTTAAACTAGAGGAGCTTAACTTGCCTTAAATTAGAGGCGCTTAACTTGCCTTAAACAAGAGGAGCTTAACTTGCCTTAAACTAGAGGAGCTTAACTTGCCTTAACCTAGAGGAGCTTAACTTGCCTTAAACTAGAGGATCTTAACTTTCCTTAAACTAGAGGAGCTTAACTTGCCTGAAACTAGAGGAGCTTAACTTGCCTTAAACTAGAGGAGATTAACTTGCCTTAAACTAGAGGCGCTTAACTTACCTTAAACTAGAGGAGCTTAACTTGCCTGAAACTAGAGGAGCTTAACTTGCCTTAAACTAGAGGAGCTTAACTTGCCTTAAACTAGAGGCACTTAACTTACCTTAAACTAGAGGAGCTTATCTTGCCTGAAACTAGAGGCGCTTAACTTGCCTTAGATAGTGAAATATCTCAGGAGGTCTTGTAATGATGACATTATTTACATATGAAATAAAAAATATGAAAGAGTGAGAATCCTACATGGTCAGTGTAGTCCACACGAGAAAAGGCATGGGAACAAATTCTAATTTTAATCTTGTTTGCACCAGGGCAGACTCTTTTGAGAGAAAAAAGTAATATTGATTTAGTTAATACAATGTTTGCTCAATGACAGTATTAGCTTGTCGTAAGAGGTGACTAATAGGAGCGGATGGTCAGGCTCGCTGACTTTGATGATGCATGTCATCGTATCCTAATTGCGTGGATCGAAGCTCATGGTGTCAATCATAGGATTTACTGGTCCAGACACGATTATTTACTGACTGCCGTCATATAGCTGGAATATAACTGAGTGCAGCGTTAAACAACAAGCACACACACACAAAGGATCTTAACTTTCCTTAAACTAGAGGAGCTTAACTTACCTTAAACTAGAGGAGCTTAACTTGCCGGAAACTAGAGGAGCTTAACTTGCCTTAAACTAGAGGAGCTTAACTTGCCTGAAACTAGAGGAGCTTAACTTGCCTTAAACTAGAGGAGCTTAACTTGCCTTAAACTAGAGGCACTTAACTTACCTTAAACTAGAGGAGCTTATCTTGCCTGAAACTAGAGGCGCTTAACTTGCCTTAGATAGTGAAATATCTCAGGAGGTCTTGTAATGATGACATTATTTACATATGAAATAAAAAATATGAAAGAGTGAGAATCCTACATGGTCAGTGTAGTCCACACGAGAAAAGGCATGGGAACAAATTCTAATTTTAATCTTGTTTGCACCAGGGCAGACTCTTTTGAGAGAAAAAAGTAATATTGATTTAGTTAATACAATGTTTGCTCAATGACAGTATTAGCTTGTCGTAAGAGGTGACTAATAGGAGCGGATGGTCAGGCTCGCTGACTTTGATGATGCATGTCATCGTATCCTAATTGCGTGGATCGAAGCTCATGGTGTCAATCACTGGATTTACTGGTCCAGACACGATTATTTACAGACTGCCGTCATATAGCTGGAATATAACTGAGTGCAGCGTTAAACAACAAGCACACACACACAAAGGATCTTAACTTTCCTTAAACTAGAGGAGCTTAACTTACCTTAAACTAGAGGAGCTTAACTTGCCGGAAACTAGAGGAGCTTAACTTGCCTTAAACTAGAGGAGCTTAACTTGCCTTAAATTAGAGGCGCTTAACTTACCTTAAACTAGAGGAGCTTAACTTGCCTGAAACTAGAGGAGCTTAACTTGCCTTAAACTAGAGGAGCTTAACTTACCTTAAACTAGAGGCACTTAACTTACCTTAAACTAGAGGAGCTTATCTTGCCTGAAACTAGAGGCGCTTAACTTACCTTAAACTAGAGGCGCTTAACTTACCTTAAACTAGAGGAGCTTAACTTGCCTGAAACTAGAGGAGCTTAACTTGCCTTAAACTAGAGGAGATTAACTTTCCTTAAACTAGAGGCGCTTAACTTGCCTTAAACTAGAGGAGCTTAACTTGCCTTAAACTAGAGGCGCTTAACTTACCTTAAACTAGAGGAGCTTAACTTGCCTTAAACTAAAGGCGCTTAACTTGCCTTAGATAGTGAAATATCTCAGGAGGTCTTGTAATGATGACATTATTTACATATGAAATATAAAATATGAAAGAGTGAGAATCCTACATGGTCAGTGTAGTCCACACGAGAAAAGGCATGGGAACAAATTCTAATTTTAATCTTGTTTGCACCAGGGCAGACTCTTTTGAGAGAAAAAAGTAATATTGATTTAGTTAATACAATGTTTGCTCAATGACAGTATTAGCTTGTCGTAAGAGGTGACTAATAGGAGCGGATGGTCAGGCTCGCTGACTTTGATGATGCATGTCATCGTATCCTAATTGCGTGGATCGAAGCTCATGGTGTCAATCACTGGATTTACTGGTCCAGACACGATTATTTACAGACTGCCGTCATATAGCTGGAATATAACTGAGTGCAGCGTTAAACAACAAGCACACACACAAAAAGAAATAGAGTTAAAAATATCAATGTGCCTTCTTCACTTGTGTGAAGGCGTGTCTATGTAAAGTTGTCTTGTAAAGTTGTTACTTTATTGCCTGTTATGTGTGAGTAAATCATAACACTTTAACAAAAGCAATGTTTGAACTGACATCGTATCGTAATTTGGTAAATATTATTGTCGGGTCGTTTCCTGAATTCCTATTGACTACCCACTCCTAACACTGGAGGCAACAGATCCGGGGTAGAATAGGTCTTCAGCAACCCATGCTTGTCGTAAAAGGCGACTAACGGGATCGGCCGGTCAGGCTCCTGACTTGGTTGGTGCATGTCAACGATCCCAATTGCGTGGATCGATGCTCATGATGTCAGTCACTGGATTGTCTGGTCCAGACTCGATTATTTGCATATAGCTGGATAATAGTTGAGTGCGGCGTTAAACAACAAACAAACAAACAAACTGGATCCAACAAGAGTTCAAGTTTAATTTTGTGGCACATACATATTATTGTATTATACAGTCATGCACATATTAGTCTTAAGTCATTAAAGCGTTGCGTTGATATTTGTACTTTGACAATTACTTTCAGATTCTTATTTAAACTAATGAATGTACTTTTTCTTTCAATTGGTTTTGCCATTTTGAAACAGACTGTAATAATAAGGACATAGACTGTTTCACAGTTGGACTATTATTAGCTCTATAGGTAGTTTCATTCTAAAATAATTAAGGGTAGATAGGTAGGGCTACCACATTATTACCTGGCCTGATTTAATCAACACCGATTGGATCATTCAAACTCTTGCCCTCTTTCTTATTTCAAATTTGCACATCACATTCCCCCTTTGCACCAGCAGGGCTGGTGATTGGGTGAGTGAGTGAGTATGGTTTTACGCCGCTTTTAGCAATATTCCAGCAATATCACGGCGGGGGACACCAGAAATGGGCTTCACACATTGTACCCATGTCGGGAATCGAACCCGGGTCTTCGGCGTGACGAGCGAACGCTTTAACCACTAGGCTACCCGACCGCCCCCCTGGTGATTGGAGAACCTCAAGGGTAAGTGCCCTGTCATACTACAACGTTTTAGAGTAACTTGCACCTAGCGTGTAAAAGACAGTTAGTACGCTGTCACACGTCGAGCGTTTATCGGAAAAACATGATTTTGGCGTATCCCTAGCGTATACCAGGGTATGAAACTCCCAAAAAATTCAGCCAGACCACAGGACTGGCTAACTGAAATACTTGCCAGCCCTGACCAAAACCTGCCTGCCCACTATAATCATATGTTTCACAGTTTAATTTAATTAAAACTTTAAATCGAATTCATTGAACATGAAGTAATGCAAGAAAAGAAATAGCAAACACTTTTTAGGTTAGATTTGTATTTAATATCCCAGAATACATCATGTAAATAATGCTTATCATCGGGAAATATTTAGAATATTTTTACATATGAAATATTACCCGACTGTCGGGCAGGGGGATTCGAAAATCTGGCAGCCCGAGTTGAAATCAACCCGTCTCGGACGGTCGGGCAGGCAGGTATTTCGAACACTGCGTATACATAACGAGTTCACCGTATATCTAACGCATGTCTAACGTATTAGTAGTGCATCACTGACTTATACATAATTTAAAAGTATAAAAGCGTATTGCCAGCTTATGTCAAGCGTATGAGTGACGTATGACCAGCGCGCTCAGCGTAGGGGAAAGGTGCCGAAAATATAAAACGGGCCCGCGGTAGTATAACTAGTTGTGTGTACCCATTCATCAAATTACCACGAAAAAGGAGAGCAGTCTAGATAAGTAACAGGTGAGAGACGAAACCGTATTTTTGCTCTTTGTGTTACTATTTTTCATATCATATAATTGCCCGCAGAGGGGTAGAAATCCTGGCTATTTCAGGAACAAATTTCGGTAAAATATGTATTGTTAGTGGTATAGGACAGAACCCTGGTCAAGCCAGCAGGAGTTATCTCCCCTATTGAAAGTGCCGCCATCTTGGATGCGCGAAGAGGGACATGCTGGGTAATGCGTGCGCATCCAAGATGACGTCACGTCCGTTTCCGGGAGGCATGCGCCTCAAAAGATGGCGGCACATCCGGTTCCAGGAGGCTTGCGCCTCCAAGAGGGCGAGGAGGAGAAACCCACGTAAAATCCTCAACTTAAATAAAAGAAGCGCACGTAAAATCCTCCACTGAAGCAAGTAAGGCTATCATGGACATCAGAGTTGGCGAGCAGAGGGAGGAGGAGGAGGAGGGGGGATTAGGAGGGTTTTTTTTCTGTGTTTAATGGCAAAGCAATGATGAAAGTGTCCTTTCGTTTGAACGTTTGATTGACTGATTTCATAAATGATAGGATGAATATTGTATATGTGAATTTAAGTACGAATGTGGTTTTAGCCTAAGCTGTTTTGATGCGTTCCATGCGTTTGTAATGATAGTAGCTATTTGATTTGTAGTTACTACAGAAAATTGTTTACACAGATTTTAGTTACGCTTGGTTGTTCTGGTTTGGCGGTGCTAACGTCGTGTGCACCCCAGTGTCATACACCGGGTCAGAATAATGTTATTTTGTATTCTGGTATATGTTTATGTGATACTGGGTATCATATCTATTTAATCTGACATACGTATTGCATGAAAACGTCTATGTCTGTCCCATATCTATTTTGATTTGAATGTATGCGTTAATCAAGGAGTTATCGACCCTTGTTGTTAATAATCATATAATCTGTCATTTTTATTTCTTTAATTTTTGTAATGGACTGTTTTGTGTGAATGAGTTTGGTTTTACGCCGCTTTTAGCAATATTCCAGCAATATCACGGCCGGGGACACCAGAAATGGGCTTCACACATTGAATCCACGTCGGGATTTGAACCCGGGTCTTTTGCGTGACGAGCGAACGCTTTAACCACTAGGCTACCCGACCACCCCTGACTGTTTTGAAGCCTCAAGTTATGACACTGTATTTTTGAATGATATATTGTTTCAGGGAGTGTATCAGACACTGGGAATGAAACCTTATCACCCGTAACCAGTGTGTTGGACCTTTGTTCACACAATTTTTTCATGGTTGAATGGAGATAAGCATTCTGTGTTTAAAACTATGTGAGTAAATGAGAGAGAGTCTCTGCCTCAGTTCTTGGCATAACATTTTTACTTGATAACGTACTGTCACTCGTCCTCTATCTGATACTGAGCAGTACAGACCTTCACTGAATATAATTTCAGGAGGTCAATGATGTCCTTGTGTCCCTTGGCACAACTGATATATTCAGCACAACCATATTCTTCTCTGCCAAATGTGTTCAGGGATAAGAGGTGTTTCACTATGGATGGGTTACCTCCCTTACACGCCCAGATCACACAGTCCCTGTTGGATCCATCAGTAATTGAGAGGTCAGCTCCCGCTGATACAAGAAGATTGTAAATGTCATAGCGTCCTTCTTCAGCTGCCACCATGACTGGGGTTTGGTCTGAGCAGCCTCCTCTTCTATTGATGTCAAATGCTCCCAAAGATAAATTGTCTTGCACAATAGCTAGGCTACCGCCCATGCATGCCAACATCAGACAGTCTCTGTTGTGAACATCAGAAAGAGAGAGATCAGCTCCCTGTGACACAAGAAGCTTATAAACATCACAGTGTCCTCCTTCTACTGCCATCATAACAGCAGTATGTTGCCTCCATCCGCCTCTTCTGTTGATGTCAAAGATGTTCAAGGATAAGAGATGTTTCACTGTGGATATGTTTCCTTGCATACATGCAACCATGAGACAATCTGTGCTGAATTTGTCAGCGAGTGACACATCAGCTCCCTCTGAAGCAAGAAGATGATAAACATCATAGTGTTCTTCCTCAATTGCAACCATCACTGGTGTTTGATCTGAATATCCCCCTCTCTTGTTGATGTCAAATGTGTTCAGAGATAAGAGGTGTTTCGCAATAGAAAGATTGCCTCCCTTACATGCCAACATCAGACAGTTTCTGTTGTATCTGTCAACACGTGATAAGTCAGCTCCTCTGGATACAAGAAGATTAAAGACTTCAGAGTGACCACATTCAGCTGCCATCAAAACTGGTGTTGTTTCTTGCCATCCCCCTCTTCTGTTTACATCAACCGTTTTCAAAGAGAAGAGATGTTTCACTATATTTATGTCCCCTCCTTCACAAGCCAACATCAAACAATCTCTGTTGTCATTGTCGATGAGCGACAGATCAGCACCCTTTGACACAAGAAGGTTATAAACACTACTGTGTCCCCCTGCAGCTGCCAACATAACCGACGTTTGTCCATTGTGCCCTTTTCTGTTGATGTCGGAGGTATTCAAAGATAAGAGATGTTTGACAATAGGGAGATTACCTCCCCCACATGCCAGCATCAGGCAGTCCCTGTTGTAGTCATCAGTATGTGACAAATCGGCTCCTTCTGATACAAGAAGATAAAAAACAGAATAGTGTCCTCCTTCAGCTGCCATCATCACTGGTGTTGTGGTCAAGAAGCCTCCTTTCATATTCATGTCGATTTGTGGAAATGAGATCAAATATTTCACAATTGATATGTGACCATTTGCACATGAAATATGAAGACAGTTACAGTTACAATAATTGGTGACAGTGAGATCTGCCTTGTGGGACACAAGACACTTCAGGATCTCACATTGCCCTGACTTCGCACTCAGCATTGCTGGGGTGTTTTGCATTTTATCAGGCACTTCAATCATTTGTTGGAACTGCTCAATAACAACTCTGGCGATATCATGGCTTCCATATTTACATGAAATATGAAGACAGTTGTGGCCATGCCAGTCTCTCAGAGAGACGTCAGCTCCCTCTTTGAGTAGATAGTTGAACACATCCAACTGTCCTGTCTCAGCAGCAGCCATAAGCATGGTCCTTCCTCTGTTTGTCCTCCAGTTTACATCATATTTCCCATGTTGTTTGAGTACAGCAGTAATATGTTGAAGATGTTTTAGGTAACCATTTTGTATACTGCCTGTGATACTGTCATAGAAGTCAGTGAGTGCAGAATGTGAAATATTCCCATCATTACTCATCAGTGACACCGAGCGTTCAAACAGTGAATGGTTAGTTGACAATGAAACCCAGTATAAAAAACATTCGCCTGAGTTCCTATCTTTTCTTTGAACAACACCTGGTAAGTCAGCCATGATCTGTGTCAAGAAGGAGGATGCTATTTGAGCACTTCTGAATACAGGGTGGCCTACTGTCCATCTGAAGCATCCTTCTCGGACACCCTCCACCAACCTGCTGATCACTAACGGGTGGAGACTGGAAGTGATGTAGATCATGTTTGTGACATCATCGGTGTGGGTTGTCTGTTGCTGGCTGTCCTTGCTCAGTCTAACTCTTTCATATAAGAACTGCAGCGAACAATGTTTCAGTAACAACACATCATTCAGATTTCCCAGGGCGCATGCTGCAGCATCGTGGATGGATGGATGAAAGAAGGAGGCTACCTGATTCTCTACTGTACAGTAAGTGCCAGTAAAGTTGCAGATCTCCTTCGCAATGCCGGTACGAGTACAAAGTGATATCTCTTCCTTTACAACCTGGAGTAAATCTGTAATTTTCATGTCTATCCCCAGTTTGAAGGCGACAAGGTCCAACTTCCCACCACACAGAACAAGGAGAACAAGAGCTGCCGATCTGCTGCTGCCTTCACGAACAATGGTGTCAAGGTCACCTCTCAGGTATGTCACAGGGTTCTGGAAGAAGTCAATACGACTGTGCATCTGGAAGACTGGGTTAGTGTAGTACAATTTGCAGATCAAAGGATATCCAAATATGCTGTCTTGTAACTCAGTAATGGTTTGCATGTCCTTGCTTGAGGCTTCACACATCTGACTCCTGGAGCTGAATGATTGAATCATAGCCTTTTTTTCTTCTGTGGTCAGAAATGATCTTGTCAGATCAACAATGGCTTCAGGTTTGAAGATGTTTACTTTGAACTGATGCAGTCTTGCACTGCCCTCGTTCCAGTTGTAGCTTCTTGAGGTGAATATAAGAAGAATTTTGTGTCCTCTTGGTATCTTTTCATCAGTCGTCTTCTTGGCAACAGTTTCATTGTCCCTTGTCGAGCTCAATAAGGCGTCATTCAAGGTATTGAAAACGTAATGTAGTTTGTCCATATTAGCTGAAAATGTTACAGATCCAAAAATGTCATCAAATACAACTATCATGTGATTTTGTCTTTTGATAATTGTTTCAACAGCCAGCTTCTCTATATTTTCCACAAATAATATTTCATATTTTTTCTGGCGATATTTTTCACAGAGCATGAGTGCTGTGGTGGTTTTCCCATCTCCAGGAGCTCCACAGATTGCCACGTGGTGGTGCCTTTTCAGAAGTTCTTGAGCTTTGCTTAGAGCATGAGTCGCAATAAAACCATCCCTCAGTTCCTTGATCCTCATGCAAAGGCTTTCTGGAAACAAAGAGCACAATGTACTGATTCTTTTAACTCTTTAATAATTCATTGGTAAAGGTTTATATATGCAAACATCAATATATTTAGGTCTTAGATATCAGCAGATTGACGACACTATGTTGTAGATATTAAATTTCAAAGAGCTGAATGTTTCTGAAAGTAACTTTGATCAATCTACCTTGTGATAGACAGCCATTTTGTCCATTGTGTCCAACAGCGATGTTAGAGGAGTTGGACACGTCATACTGGGATACTGAACAGCCTGGAGCAGGAAAACAATGTAAGGGGAGTTGGACTGGTCATACTGGGATACTGCGCAGCCTGGAGCAGGAAAACAACGTTAGAGGATTTGGACATGTCATACTGGGGTACTGAACAACCTGGAGCAGGAAAACAATGTGAGAAGAGTTGGACAAGTCATCCTGGGGTACTGAACAACCTGAAGCAGGAAAACAACGTTAGAAGAGTTGGACAGGTCATACTGGGATACTGAACAACCTGAAGCAGGGAAACAATGTGAGAAGAGTTGGACAGGTCATACTGGGATACTGAACAACCTGAAGCAGGGAAACAATGTGAGAAGAGTTGGACAGGTCATACTGGGATACTGAACAACCTGAAGCAGGGAAACAACGTTAGAAGAGTTGGACAGGTCATACTGGGATACTGCACAGCCTGGAGCAGGAAAACAACGTTAGAGGAGTGTTGGACAAGTCAAACTGGGATACTGAACAACCTGGAGCAGGAAAACAACGTTAGAGGAGTTGGACAAGTCATACTGGGCTACTGAACAACCTGAAGCAGGAAAACAATGTGAGAAGAGTTGGACAGGTCATACTGGGCTACTGAACAACCTGAAGCAGGGAAACAATGTGAGAAGAGTTGGACAGGTCATACTGGGATACTGCACAGCCTGGAGCAGGAAAACAACGTTAGAGGAGTTGGACAAGTCATACTGGGATACTGAACAACCTGGAGCAGGAAAACAACGTTAGAGGAGTTGGACAAGTCATACTGGGATACTGAACAACCTGGAGCAGGAAAACAACGTTAGAGGAGTTGGATAAGTCATACTGGGATACTGAACAACCTGGAGCAGGAAAACAACGTAAGAGGAGTTGGACAGGTCATACTGGCGTACTGAACAACCTGGAGCAGGAAAACAACGTTAGAGGAGTTGGACAAGTCATACTGGGATACTGAACAACCTGGAGCAGGAAAACAACGTTAGAGGAGTTGGATAAGTCATACTGGGATACTTAACAACCTGGAGCAGGAAAACAACGTTAGAGGAGTTCGACAGGTCACACTGGGATACTGCACAGCCTGGAGCAGGAAAACAACGTAAGAGGGGTTGGACAGGTCATACTGGCGTACTGAACAACCTGGAGCAGGGAAACAACGTTAGAGGAGTTTGACAGGTCATACTGGGATACTGAACAACTTGGAGCAGGAAACAACGTTAGAGGGGGTGGACAGGTCATACTGGCGTACTGAACAACCTGGAGCAGGAAAACAACGTTAGAGGAGTTGGACAAGTCATACTGGGATACTGAACAACCTGGAGCGGGAAAACAACGTTAGAGGAGTTGGATAAGTCATACTGGGATACTTAACAACCTGGAGCAGGAAAACAACGTTAGAGGAGTTCGACAGGTCACACTGGGATACTGCACAGCCTGGAGCAGGAAAACAACGTAAGAGGGGTTGGACAGGTCATACTGGCGTACTGAACAACCTGGAGCAGGGAAACAACGTTAGAGGAGTTTGACAGGTCATACTGGGATACTGAACAACTTGGAGCAGGAAACAACGTTAGAGGGGTTGGACAGGTCATACTGGGATACTGAACAGCCTGGAGCAGGAAAACAACGGTAGAGGAATTGGACAGGTCATATTGGGATACTAAACAACCTGGAACAGGAAAACAACGTTAGAGGAGTTGGACATGTCATACTTGGGTAATGACCAACCTGGAACAGTAAACAACATAAGAGGAGTTGGACAAGTCATACTGGGATACTGAACAACCTGGAGGAGGAAAACAACGTTACGGGTGTTGGACAGGTCATACTGGGGTACTGAACAACCTGGAGCAGGAAAACAACGTTAGAGGAGTTGGACAAGTCATACTGGGATACTGAACAACCTGGAGCAGGAAAACAACGTTAGAGGAGTTGGATAAGTCATACTGGGATACTGAACAACCTGGAGCAGGAAAACAACAAACGAGGAGTTGGACAAGTCATACTGGGATACTGAACAACCTGGAGGAGGAAAACAACGTTACAGGCGTTGGACAGGTCATACTGGGGTACTGAACAACCTGGAGCAGCAAAACAACGTTAGAGGAGTTGGACAAGTCATACTGGGATACTGAACAACCTGGAACAGGAAAACAACGTTAGAGGAGTTGGATAAGTCATACTGGGATACTGAACAACCTGGAGCAGGAAAACAACGTTTGAGGAGTTGGACAGGTCATACTTGGATACTGAACAACCTGGAGCAGGAGAACAACGTTAGAGGAGGTGGACAGGTGATACTGGGACACTGAACAACCCGGAGCAGGAAAACAACGTTAGAGGGGTTGGACAGGTCATACTGGGACACTTAACAACCTAGAGCACGAAAACTACGTTAGAGGAGTTGGACAGGTCATACTGGGATACTGAACAACCTGGAACAGGACAACAACGTTAGAGGAGTTGGACAGGTCATACTGGGATACTGAACAATCTGGAGCAGGGAAACAACGTTAGAGGAGTTGGACAGGTCATACTGGGATACTGAACACCCTTGAGCAGGAAACAACGTTTTGGGAGTTGGACAGGTCATACAGGGTTACTGAACAGCCTGGAGCAGGAAAACAACGTTAGAGGAGTTGGACAAGTCATACTGGGATACTGAACAACCTGGAGCAGGAAAACAACGTTAGAGGAGTTGGACAAGTCATACTGGGATACTGAACAACCTGGAGCAGGAAAACAACGTTAGAGGAGTTGGATAAGTCATACTTGGATACTGAACAACCTGGAGCAGGAAAACAACGTAAGAGGAGTTGGACAGGTCATACTGGCGTACTGAACAACCTGGAGCAGGAAAACAACGTTAGAGGAGTTGGACAAGTCATACTGGGATACTGAACAACCTGGAGCAGGAAAACAACGTTAGAGGAGTTGGATAAGTCATACTGGGATACTTAACAACCTGGAGCAGGAAAACAACGTTAGAGGAGTTCGACAGGTCACACTGGGATACTGCACAGCCTGGAGCAGGAAAACAACGTAAGAGGGGTTGGACAGGTCATACTGGCGTACTGAACAACCTGGAGCAGGGAAACAACGTTAGAGGAGTTGGACAGGTCATACTGGCGTACTGAACAACCTGGAGCAGGGAAACAACGTTAGAGGAGTTGGACAGGTCATACTGGGATACTGAACAACTTGGAGCAGGAAACAACGTAAGAGGGGGTGGACAGGTCATACTGGCGTACTGAACAACCTGGAGCAGGAAAACAACGTTAGAGGAGTTGGACAAGTCATACTGGGATACTGAACAACCTGGAGCGGGAAAACAACGTTAGAGGAGTTGGATAAGTCATACTGGGATACTTAACAACCTGGAGCAGGAAAACAACGTTAGAGGAGTTCGACAGGTCACACTGGGATACTGCACAGCCTGGAGCAGGAAAACAACGTAAGAGGGGTTGGACAGGTCATACTGGCGTACTGAACAACCTGGAGCAGGGAAACAACGTTAGAGGAGTTTGACAGGTCATACTGGGATACTGAACAACTTGGAGCAGGAAACAACGTTAGAGGGGTTGGACAGGTCATACTGGGATACTGAACAGCCTGGAGCAGGAAAACAACGTTAGAGGAGTTGGACAAGTCATACTGGGATACTGCACAGACTGGAGCAGGAAAACAACGTTAGAGGAGTTGGACAAGTCATATTGGGATACTAAACAACCTTGAACAGGAAAACAACGTTAGAGGAGTTGGACATGTCATACTTGGGTAATGACCAATCTGGAACAGTAAACAACATAAGAGGAGTTGGACAAGTCATACTGGGATACTGAACAACCTGGAGGAGGAAAACAACGTTACGGGTGTTGGACAGGTCATACTGGGGTACTGATCAACCTGGAGCAGGAAAACAACGTTAGAGGAGTTGGACAAGTCATACTGGGATACTGAAGAACCTGGAGGAGGAAAACAACGTTAGAGGAGTTGGATAAGTCATACTGGGATACTGAACAACCTGGAGCAGGAAAACAACAAAAGAGGAGTTGGACAAGTCATACTGGGATACTGAACAACCTGGAGGAGGAAAACAACGTTTCAGGCGTTGGACAGGTCATACTGGGGTACTGAACAACCTGGAGCAGGAAAACAACGTTAGAGGAGTTGGACAAGTCATACTGGGATACTGAACAACCTGGAACAGGAAAACAACGTTAGAGGAGTTGGATAAGTCATACTGGGATACTGAACAACCTGGAGCAGGAAAACAACGTTTGAGGAGTTGGACAGGTCATACTGGGATACTGAACAACCTGGAGCAGGAGAACAACGTTAGAGGAGGTGGACAGGTGATACTGGGACACTGAACAACCCGGAGCAGGAAAACAACGTTAGAGGGGTTGGACAGGTCATACTGGGACACTTAACAACCTAGAGCACGAAAACTACGTTAGAGGAGTTGGACAGGTCATACTGGGATAAGGAACAACCTGGAACAGGACAACAACGTTAGAGGAGTTGGACAGGTCATACTGGGATACTGAACAATCTGGAGCAGGGATACAACGTTAGAGGAGTTGGACAGGTCATACTGGGATACTGAACACCCTTGAGCAGGAAACAACGTTTTGGGAGTTGGACAGGTCATACAGGGTTACTGAACAACCTGGAAAAGGACAACAACGTCAGAGGAGTTGGACAGGTCATACTGGGATACTGAACAACCTGGAGCAGGGAAACAACGTTAGAGGAGTTGGACAGGTCATACTGGGATACTGAACAGCATGGAGCAGGAAAACAACGTTAGAGGAGTTGGACGGGTCACACTGGGGTACTGAACAACCTCGAGCAGAGAAACAACGTTACAGGAGTTGAACAGGTCACACTGGGATACTGAACAACCTGGAGCAGGAAAACAACGTTAGAGGAGTTGGACAAATCATACTGGGCTACTGAACAACCTGAAGCAGGGAAACAATGTGAGAAGAGTTGGACAGGTCATAATGGGGTACTGAACAACCCTGAGCAGGAAAACAACGTTAGAGGAGTTGGACAAGTCATACTGGGATACTGAACAACTTGGAGCAGGGAAACAATGTGAGAAGAGTTGGACAGGTCATACTGGGATACTGAACAACCTAGAGCAGGAAAACAACGTTAGAGGAGTTGGACAGGTTATACTGGGATACTGAACAATCTGGAGCAGGGAAACAACGTTAGAGGAGGTGGACAGGTTATACTGGGATACTGAACAACCTGGAGCAGAGAAACAACGTTACAGGAGTTTGACAGGTCACACTGGGGAACTGAACAACCCGGAGCAGGAAAACAACGTCCGAGGATTTGGACAGGTCATACTGGGATACTGAACAACCTCGAGTTGAGAAACAACGTTTTTGGGAGTTGGACAGGTCGTACTGGGATACTGAACACCCTTGAGCAGGAAACAACGTTACAGACGTTAGACAGGTCATACTGGGGTACTGAACAACCTGGAGCAGGAGAACAACGTTAGAGGAGTTGGACAAGTCATACTTAGATACTGAATAACCTGGAGCAGGAGAACAACGTTAGAGGAGTTGGACAGGTCATACAGGGATACTGAACGACCTGGAGCAGGGAAACAACGTTAGAGGAGATGAACAGATTATACTGGGATACTGAACAACCTGGAGCAGGGAAACAACGTTAGAGGAGGTGGACAGGTCATACTGGGACACTTAACAACCTAGAGCACGAAAACTACGTTAGAGGAGTTGGACAGGTCATACTGGGATAAGGAACAACCTGGAACAGGACAACAACGTTAGAGGAGTTGGACAGGTCATACTGGGATACTGAACAATCTGGAGCAGGGAAACAACGTTAGAGGAGTTGGACAGGTCATACTGGGATACTGAACACCCTTGAGCAGGAAACAACGTTTTGGGAGTTGGACAGGTCATACAGGGTTACTGAACAACCTGGAAAAGGACAACAACGTCAGAGGAGTTGGACAGGTCATACTGGGATACTGAACAACCTGGAGCAGGGAAACAACGTTAGAGGAGTTGGACAGGTCATACTGGGATACTGAACAGCATGGAGCAGGAAAACAACGTTAGAGGAGTTGGACGGGTCACACTGGGGTACTGAACAACCTCGAGCAGAGAAACAACGTTACAGGAGTTGAACAGGTCACACTGGGATACTGAACAACCTGGAGCAGGAAAACAACGTTAGAGGAGTTGGACAAATCATACTGGGCTACTGAACAACCTGAAGCAGGGAAACAATGTGAGAAGAGTTGGACAGGTCATAATGGGGTACTGAACAACCCTGAGCAGGAAAACAACGTTAGAGGAGTTGGACAAGTCATACTGGGATACTGAACAACTTGGAGCAGGGAAACAATGTGAGAAGAGTTGGACAGGTCATACTGGGATACTGAACAACCTAGAGCAGGAAAACAACGTTAGAGGAGTTGGACAGGTTATACTGGGATACTGAACAATCTGGAGCAGGGAAACAACGTTAGAGGAGGTGGACAGGTTATACTGGGATACTGAACAACCTGGAGCAGAGAAACAACGTTACAGGAGTTTGACAGGTCACACTGGGGAACTGAACAACCCGGAGCAGGAAAACAACGTCCGAGGATTTGGACAGGTCATACTGGGATACTGAACAACCTCGAGTTGAGAAACAACGTTTTTGGGAGTTGGACAGGTCGTACTGGGATACTGAACACCCTTGAGCAGGAAACAACGTTACAGACGTTAGACAGGTCATACTGGGGTACTGAACAACCTGGAGCAGGAGAACAACGTTAGAGGAGTTGGACAAGTCATACTTAGATACTGAATAACCTGGAGCAGGAGAACAACGTTAGAGGAGTTGGACAGGTCATACAGGGATACTGAACGACCTGGAGCAGGGAAACAACGTTAGAGGAGATGAACAGATTATACTGGGATACTGAACAACCTGGAGCAGGGAAACAACGTTAGAGGAGGTGGACAGGTCATACTGGGGTACTGAACAACCTCGAGCAGAGAAACAACGTTACAGGAGTTGAACAGGTCACACTGGGATACTGAACAACCTGGAGCAGGAAAACAACGTTAGAGGAGTTGGACAAATCATACTGGGGTACTGAACAACTTGGAGCAGGGAAACAATGTGAGAAGAGTTGGACAGGTCATACTGGGATACTGAACAACCTAGAGCAGGAAAACAACGTTAGAGGAGTTGGACAGGTTATACTGGGATACTGAACAACCTGGAGCAGGGAAACAACGTTAGAGGAGGTGGACAGGTTATACTGGGATACTGAACAACCTGGAGCAGAGAAACAACGTTACAGGAGTTTGACAGGTCACACTGGGGAACTGAACAACCCGGAGCAGGAAAACAACGTCCGAGGATTTGGACAGGTCATACTGGGATACTGAACAACCTCGAGTTGAGAAACAACGTTTTTGGGAGTTGGACAGGTCGTACTGGGATACTGAACACCCTTGAGCAGGAAACAACGTTACAGACGTTGGACAGGTCATACTGGGGTACTGAACAACCTGGAGCAGGAGAACAACGTTAGAGGAGTTGGACAAGTCATACTTAGATACTGAATAACCTGGAGCAGGAGAACAACGTTAGAGGAGTTGGACAGGTCATACAGGGATACTGAACGACCTGGAGCAGGGAAACAACGTTAGAGGAGGTGAACAGATTATACTGGGATACTGAACAACCTGGAGCAGGACACAACGTTAGAGGAGGTGGACAGGTCATACTGGGATACTGAGCAACCTGGAGCAGGAAACAACGTTAGAGGACATGTCGTATTAAACAAATTGGAAAAAGGAAAAAATGTATCTTTTATATATATATATATATAAGTAATTGTGCGGTTTCGGGTGTTTTTGTCTTGAGGGTAATCTTACCTACGTACTGGTGGGTTGTTATTGACACGGATTGTCCCTGCTTCCTTCCCTTTGTTGGTGGTTTAAGGGGAGGCCAAGGTAGAGACTCGTGGGTTGTTGTTTTTGCTGCAGAAATGTCCATTCTTCAAGCGATCATTCTGTGAAAGAACACAAGCGAAAAGAAATCAAACATTGCCGCGTTTATCCTTATCAACGCTGATGAAGTAAGGTCAAGCTGTGACAGCAGGGGTTCTACTACACTAAATCAGAACAGTGCAGATCGCGAGATATCTGCAGGCTGTAAATGGATGAAATTGTGTAAGGTTTTTATGTCTTTTTAATGTATATCCATCCAGTTAATAAAACTGTTCATATTTTTCTATATTTAGTACTGTCTTTTTCAACATGATGATTTTGTGACCACAGCTATTTTCAAGTAGGTGACATTTGGTGCGGAACTGGGGTTTGGTGTGTTTACCTTCCGGTATTCAAAAAGGAGCTGGCTAAGCTAGTCATTTTTTTATTTTTTTTATTGCTGCTCTAAGGCCAAACTATGTACACCTGTACAGGTAATAGCTGTTGAATGCTAAATTATTTGAAAACATTGAATTGATAACGCAACTAGGATATAGCTTATGTGCAGCCGCATTTTTGGATGCTATAGTATGTACGGTATAACATGTTATACTTTATGATTGTGATTGATTGAGGGATTGATTGCTATATATGTAAAAAATGTCACCTCAACACACAACCGCAGCTTTTCATTTTTCATAATGAACTGCCCCTGCAACATAACTATGCATTTTATCATTTAAGATATAAAACTACTGTGTTTTGAAATTTGCTGTAGTCCCACTGAAGAGTAGAAACCTCTTATTTGACCTCCTGCCAAATCTTTACGGTGGTTGAAGGAGATGGCAATGAATATGGACCACAAGAAGGTTTGTAAACAGCATGTTGTCATGAATAATGATTTTCAAACAATTTTTATAATGTTATGTTGTCATGAATAAAGATTTTCAAACAATTTTTATAATGTTATATGTTACATTCATTGTCGGTTGTTTCAATGAGGAAATTGTCTGTTCCGAGTCTGTTCGCCATCGAACATGTCCCTAACAGTTTCATAAACATGATTTGTGTGCAAAGTTTATTCCTTCGTGAAGGCTTGTAATCTCACGATTGAAGCAGTCGAATAATGGCCCAGAACATCACATTGTCGCTAAAATCATCCGATATCAAACGACCATATTTCCGCTCTTAGACACTGGGTCCTGGCCGTCTATTAATTTGGCGAGAGCCGCATTCGTCACCACTCGCCTCTTTCCGTAACCTGCAAGAAGACTCGTCCCCCTATCGATGAATGTAATGTGCGAAAATACGACAAACCAATCAGAATGCGCATGATTTCAGGTTCTTCGTCAAAGAATCCCTCAGAAATAATTTTTGATTTTACATATGTCTTGCATCTAAAAATATACCCAAGGCACAGTTAAATGTGTTCAATCATACTGTATAATTCCGCATGTCGAGATGTGCTTTAAATTGCATCTGAAATATATATAATATATGGGGAAATATATGTGAACCATTACGCGACGAGTTGACAATTATTTTTGGTTTGCCCGTTTGCATTAAGACGGAACCCGGTCGCAAAATGGCCACGAGAGGGGCATGAGTCGCTATTCGGCTTGTCCCGGAATAACACGAGTTGGTCACGAATGCGAGAGCCGCTGACTCGGCGTGTATCAGAGACATGCCCTGTATAAGAGACCGAGCGTCTAATAGAGGAAATATCAACACGCTTGACAGTTCCTGTGAGTGATCGATCGGCAGCCATCTTATAATTAATCAATATGTAGGCTATTGGTGTATTCATACGCACCTTTTTGTGTGAAAAGGCTTAATAAAAGGAAACCTCTTTTTAACAGATCAGAATTAAGCATTCTTCAATGTCACGGCAAGATTTTATTTCAGGTTTACAATCACAAGCAATGCGGTAAAACACAATAAGAAAAACCAACACAGGAAGTGACGTTTTCTGCTGATAATTATTATTTTGTGGTATGTAATAACTACTGATTCGGGGGGGGGGGGGGGGGGGGGGGGGGGGTCAGGTAGCCTAGTGGTTAAAGCGTTCGCTCGGCACGCCGAAGACCCGGGTTCGAATCCCGACATGGGTACAATGTGTGAAGCCAATTTCTGGTGTCCCTCGCTCGCTCACTCACTCACTCACTCACTCACTCACTTGCACTCTTGGAAGTTGAAAACGCGACCATCTATCGCTCAGTATGTGCGCCGACATGGGTACAATGTGTGAAGCCCATTTCTGGTGTCCCCCGCCGTGATATTGCTGGAATATTGCTAAAAGCGGCGTAAAATCATACTCACTCACTCACTCACTCACTCACTCACTCACTCACTCACTCCAGTGTTTGTTCGGCTTAAAAACAGTCTGTTTGATACTGAGTAACAGTTGTTGTCAATTGTAATAAAAAATCACTGGTCGTCATAATATTGAAGTATATATCACGTCTATGTAAGCCATCAGCTATTAATTTCCCCTAGAAGTTACATTTCGCCGCAGTGTCTAATAAAACACCAATATTGACATCTCCCCGTTGTAAATTACATACAGGAAGATTTTGAACAATATAATTCGCAGTCACTGGCAGTTTTCCAAGAAACCTCTCCTGGCTGATCGAATGCGAAGTTTGAAAGGGAGATGAAAGCTGAACCAGGAAACGCTATCTCTGAACGTTGCATTTTTATAGAATGACCCACAACTTACTTCCGTGAGGAAATTATAAATCATGTGTTATCTGGAGAGGTTAGGGAAATGTTTTATTGACATTTCTACTTATGGCATGATGCACACAAGCTATCGGACATAGTTCTTGTAACTTGAGTGAGTGAGTGAGTTGGGTTTAACGCCGCTTTTAACAGTATTCCAGTTATATCACGGCGTGTCAGCTTAATGTGGGAGGAAAGCCCGAAGTGATGCAGGTCTCAGACGTTTGGCCCAGTCGTCTAAGGCGCGGCGATTCGATGTGCAGAGTTGCGTCCCTTGGGCACGCCGGAAACCTATGATTGTGGGTTCGAATCCCGTTTCGCCCCGATTATGTTTCTAGGTTTGTCAGCACCATACCCGTGCTCGTGGGTTTCACCGAAGTGGTAAACGTCTGAGACCTGCATCACTTCAGGCTTTCCTCCCACATTAAGCTGACACGCCGCGATATAACTGGAATACTGTTAAAAGCGGCGTAAAACCCAACTCACTCACTCTAAGTACGGGAATATATGTGTGATACACGAGCCGCGATATTTCGCAAGTATTTTGTACAACGTTGCGTCCAAGATTATTGAACTTATAGAGCGACGTGCATGCACGTGTGTGTGTGTGTGTGTGTGTGGCTGCTTGTACTAGTCCAGACTGATGCCGATTTATAGTGCTAGCACACTGACATACCATGCCGCAGTTTAACATGAATACCCCACTCAGACACAGTATACTGACTCCGAGCCGACCAGTCCTTGTTTTAGCCCCTTAATGCCGAGCGCCAGACAGGGTAACAACAAGTACCATCTTTTAACGTCTTTTGGTATGACGCGGCTGGGGATCGAACCCCGGACCTTCCGCTCTCCGGGCGGACGCTCTACCATGAGACCACGGAGGCGGTCCGAGATCATATGAAGATATTTCCCAAAATATAACGATATATGAACATATAGAAAGGGTGATGCTTAACCTTTATCCTGTTGTATCTACACTAAGCGTCTTTATTGAGAGTGAGTGAGATGGATTTAACGCCGCTTTTAACACTATTCCAGTTATATCACAGCGTGTCAGCTTAATGTGAGAGGAAAGCACAAAGTGATGCAGGTCTCAGATTTTTACCCCTTTCATGAAACCCACGAGCAAGGGTATGGTGCTGACAAACCTAGAAACATAATCGGGATTCGAACCCACAATCATAGGTTTCTGGCGTGCCCAAGGGACGCAACTCTGCATAGTGAATCGCGGCGCCTTAGACGACTGGGCCACCCGTGCCCCCGTCTCAATTGAAGGTTCAAATATGAACATATGCTAACAAGCGTCAATAGGTCTGCGTATGTTGACAATGTGGTTAACAGTTGCAAAACATGTTGTTTACGCCTATGCAGCATATATTGGATGCTTCCATAGAACTGGAGTGAGTGAGTGAGTGAGTTGGGTTTAACGCCGCTCTTAACAGTATTCCAGTTATATCACGGCGTGTCAGCTTAATGTGGGAGAAAAGCCCGAAGTGATGCAGGTCTCAGACGTTTACCACTTCGGTGAAACCCACGAGCACGGGTATGGTGCTGACAAACCTAGAAACATAATCGGGGCGAACCGGGATTCGAACCCACAATCATAGGCTTCTGGCGTGCCCAAGGGACGCAACTCTGTACAGCGAATCGCGGCGCCTTAGACGACTTGGCCACCCGTGCCCCCTCATGGAACTGGAAAAAAGGACGAGGACTTAAGAACAATGAAAAGTGCAGAATTTAAGGTGATGGAAAAAGCTACCAAAGGCACACGCCTGAACACAACCAATGGTTTAGCCCGTGCACGTGCAATACATGACAAGTATAACAGTCAATGTGGGTATAAACTTGTTCATTCCAACTGAATTGCACTCTTGGAAGTTGACAATGCGACCATCTATCGCTCAGTATCTGCGCCGGCATGGGTACAATGTGTGAAGCCCATTTCTGGTGTCCCCCGCCGTGATATTGCTGGAATATTGCTAATAGCGGCGTAAAATCTCACTCACTCACTCACTCACTCACTCACTCACTCACTCACTCACTCACGCACGCACGCACGCACGCACGCACGCACGCACTCACTCACTCACTCACTCACTCACTCACTCACTCACTCACTCACTCACTCACTCACTCACTCAGTCAGTCAGTCAGTATCCTGTGACCCCTCAATAATGAGAGCCTAGGAGATCTCTCAGATCAAGCTGCCAGTCCCTACTCTCTGTGCCTAGTGTTAGAACGGCGACGTTTGGAGGTCGGAGTTTCGCCAAAGTTGCCCTTGAGCTATGGAATAGGCTGCCATTGGATATCAGGAACATTGACAGTCCTACTTTGTTCCGATCAAGACTCAAAACCTCACAACCTATCTTTTCACCAAATCTTTCTTGGAGTATTGAGGCTTTGTGTTTTCCTGGCTGTGTAATGTCTAATTTTTTTGTATGCTCAAATGAAGCGCTTTTGAGCAGTTCTTCGAACTTGATACCAGCGCTATAAAAATCTGTAGTTATTATATTAATGACTGGGGGCATACATAAGGAAAACAGCGAAATAGAAATATCTTACCTAATGCGGGCCTCATCTGCTCCAATACAAACTCCATGTGACGCTGGCGCAAGATTAAAGCTGTATCAATGAGCAGGATGTGTGAAGCGGGGAAAGTGAAGTGTGGGCGGGGCTTGTGATCATGTGATCGTCAGAACAGCCTCTCTTTCATGTGGAGTCGCACGATTGAAGCGAAATCACAGCAGTTGCACTTGCATGAATTAGATAAAGGAAACTACACAATGTAGAATCACTGCACTGTTTGTGTGTAGGTTGAACTAGTTTTGAAATAACGTTATGCGGTATAACAGTTGCGCGAGATAATAAGGATCAATAAGGAAATGAAAAAGTGACATACAATACCATGACACAAGGAAAATACTTGCGCGAGATTACAATTAGATCAGACAAGCGATCATCACATTTGAGATCAGTATATTATATTTTATCATATAATGGGAAGGTTTCTCGGCAGGATAAAGCCAACGGATAAAAATGATATCCGTTGGGGTCATATGCGGATAGAGATGCAAATATCAAAGGTCAAGCACGGACTACTTTCAGTGCAGTGCAAACATGGCGTCGCCCTTGTCATTCGGAGATCGAGAGAATTAACCATCGGGAATCTGGATAAACTACAAGGATAATTGCTATCATTATCAAAAGAACAGTCTAATATGCGGGATATCCGTGTCTAACTGTGACGTAGCTAAGGCATTCTATAAGTTTTGGCAACTTTAGAGATATAAATTTCGAAACAATTTTGCGAGGGCACCAGGCCTGGCCAAGCGGGATCAGCAGCCACATCTGTGCTTGTGATCTGCGCCTTGAAACCTTTTCCACAAATAAAAATAGTTGGGTTTGGCCGAAATATGTTTGAATTGTTTCCTTGTTTCGTTTTGTCGCTGTGTGTACATCTGACTGCACTTCTTAACGTTATGACAGGACAGGCCGACTGTCAACAACGTCTGAACGTGGCCGTGACGTCTCATAGACTTGGGTTAGACAAAGGGCAGTTATACTTGCGGACAGTCCGATGGATTGCCGCGAAAGGCAAGTAAAAACAATTGTAGCTTTGCGTATATGTTGCTTCGCCACTGTATAAGAAACAAATTTCAGTTGGAACTATATTGGTCACTGTCCGACTGACACCATTCGTGACCAACTCGTGTTGTTCCGGGACAAGCCGAATAGCGACTCGTGCCCCTCTCGTGGCCATTTTTGCGACCGGGTACCGTCTTAGCGCAAACGGGCAAACCAAAATTAATTGTCAACTCGTTGCGTAATGGTTCACATATATTTCCCCATATATTATATATATTTCAGATGCAATTTAAAGCACATCTCGACATGCGGAATTATACAGTATGATTGCACACATTTAACTGTGCCTTAGGTATATTTTTAGATACAAGACATATGTAAAATCAAAAGATATTTCTGAGGGATTCTTTGACGAAGAACTTGAAATCATATGCGCATTCTGATTGGTTTGTCGTATTTTCGCACATAACATTCATCGATAGGGGGACGAGTCTTCTTGCAGGTTACGGAAAGAGGCGAGTGGTGACGAATGGGCTGGCACTATGAAATCGGACTCACACACACGTATGCATGTCGCTATGTAAGTGCAATAATCTGCGACGTGACGTTAGGCTCCATTTCACCTGGCACAGAGTTTCCCAGGAATATTTGTATTGGCATTAGCCGGACTAGGACACGTACATGCGCGTCGCTATAAAAGTGTAATAATCTTGGACGCGACGTTAAAACCTTTTTCACCTCACCTATTCCAAAAGTGCCAATAGGCAATTTTTTTAAGCGACTGGAGTGAGTACTGTTTTACGCCTTTTGTAGCAATATTCCAGCAATATCACGGCGGTTGACACCAGAAATGGGCCTCACACATTGAACCCATGTCGGGAATCGAACCCGGGTCTTCGGCGTGACGAGCTAACGCTTTAACCACTAGGCTACCCGATCGCCCCGTAAGCGACTGGAGCGTGTACGCGTCGGAAGTCATGTTCGCCTAAACATCTGCCGCTTAGCACATGCGAACCAAGGGCAGATAAGTATTTTCTAATAGTCCCTATTGTCACGAACTACATACATATAAAACATACATCTGTACGATCTTCACAATGCTGCAGCGCCTGTGTTACACACGTGTCAGCTTGCATTGGTTTATATAGTACAGGGCATCACTACACTGTTGGTGGATTCCCGGAGAATCGTTATTTCTTCCTTAGCATTCTCCCACATGGCAGTGGAATCAGTTAGTGAGCTGACTATGACAACACAAACTGGAACATTTGATTGTCAATGAAACACAGAGCTCAAGGGTCAAGGAGTGAGTGAGTATTGTTTTACGCCGTTTTAGCAATATTCCAGCAATATCACGGCGGTTGACACCAGAAATGGGCCTCACACATTGTACCCATGTCGGGAATCGAACCCGGGTCTTCGGCGTGACGAGCGAACGCTTTAACCACTAAGCTACCCCACCGCCCCCCCATCCCATTAAAGCATGCTCAAACATGAATACTCCGGTGAACAACCGAATCTGCCCTAGGTGGTGGTATAAGGTAGCAATCGGATTTCCATCTCATCCTACCGGGTACCCATTCACTGCTGGATAAACTGAGGCATATTTTGATCAAAGTCACTAGCCCAGGGACTCCACATGTTTGTTTGTTTGTTGTAAAACGCCGCACTCAGCAATATTCCAGCTAAACTGACGTCCAAAAGAAACTTTACCAGAGTTTAAAATCACTCTTGCTCAAAAACAACAAAACATACATGCATGAAGTAAAGTGTATTGAGAAGATCAATATATCAACATAATCAACACTGAAAATGATAATCATACCGCGACCGAGAACGACGTCAGAGTCCCCCAAAGTTGGGTGTGGTACAAAATTTCAGTTGACATTGTCAGTCAGGGAAACAGCCAGAAGGTAAGGACAGAACGGTTCTCCCAACCCGGGAAGATTGGCCACTCGGTCCCGGTGTGCGTTCTGTCACGTTATTATCAACATGTACCCTTTTCGACTTCTTCCAAACCATCAACAAAAAACATGGCTGCTGTCGTCTTAAACTTCAACCCTGAGTTTTGTCATCCATCATCACCCTGAGCTACCATCCAAGGGACGAAACATACGCCCTTGGACAGATGTGACATGTTTCTGAATTCCCGAAATTGATCCGTAGGCGTCTAACAATCAATCGCTTGTCTAATGTATTCCCAAGGAATGGTTAGAATAATTGCAATGGCATGCTTTAGCAAATGGTGCTAATAGTCAATATGTGTACTCATATAAGTGAAGTATCGACTGACATTGTGTACATTAAGCGGTGAAATCCATCGCTGAATGTGTTAAGAGTGAGTGAGTGAGTATTGTTTTACGCCACTTTTTTGCAATATTCCAGCAATATCACTGCGGGGGACACCAGAAATGGGTTTCACACATTGTACCCATGTCGGGAATCGAACCCGGGTCTTCGGCGTGACGAGCGAACGTTTTAACAACTGGGCCATCCGACCGCCCCTATGTGTTCAGAGTAACTTCTCATATAAGCTGTAACACCATTGTTGTGTAGAATAAAACAATCCACCTTTTGATAGAATGTTTCTCCCACCATACTTCTGTCAAGCATCAATGTATTCATGTAGTTCTTTTGGTATTGTTTATTTTCTTCTTTTAAGTGAAGTAACTCCATCTGTAGTTATTAATGAGTGAGTGAGTTGGGTTTAACGCCGCTTTTAATATTATTCCAGTTATATCGCGGCGTGTCAGCTTAATGTGGGAGGAAAGCCCGAAGTGATACAGGTCTCAGACGTTTACCACTTCGGTGAAACCCACGAGCACGGGTATGGTGCTGACAAACCTAGAAACATAATCGGGGCGAACCGGGATTCGAACCCACAATCATAGGTTTCTGGCGTGCCCAGGGGACGCAACTCTGCACAGCGAATCGCGGCGCCTTAGACGACTGGGCCACCCGTGCCCCCAGTTATTAATGAGCTCATTATAACGCTATATCGTCCATTTAAAAAAATACTTCCACACTTGACCTCCAAATGGAGTCCGGAAACCTAACAAGGAAATAGCAGTAATACTGTTTCTTGAAATTACACACTTGCGTGAAAACATCCAGCTGTAAAACCCAGCTATCTCCATCTTCCTGAGGCAAGAGAGTTAACTGACTCTTTCCTCGGGAAGATGAGTTATCTCACACATATACAGGTTCTTGGAAACACGTTAACGGCGTGGTGAAAAATGTCAAGGGAATGGTTATGACCGGCTTAAAGTCTTGTTCAGTGAAACATCGTGTTCCGTTTGTTTGTTTGTTTGTTTGTTTGTTTTATGTTTGTTTATTTCCTTGTGTGATTGTTCTATATGACGTCGGTTTGTAACTAATCGGATCTGGATTAGACAATCCATTGATTGACATCATGAGCATCGATCGACGGAATGTCTGATACGATGACATGCATCAACCACGTCAGCGAGCCTGACCACCCAATCCCGTTAGTCGCCTCTTACGACAAGCATGGGTTGCTGATGATCGTGTTCGACAATGACGGAAATACTTCTTTGGTATTAAATAAAATATAAGTGTACAAATCAGTATAGAATATACAGTAGAGATCTGAGAGGACAACTCGACTATACACAGTAAGTGAGTGAGTGAGTGATTGTGGTTTTACGCCGCTTTTAGCAATATTCCAGCAATATCACGGCGGGGGACACCAGAAATGGGCTTCACACATTGTGCCCATGTAGGGCATCGAACCCGGGTGTTCAGCTAGACGAGCGAACGCTTTAACCACTAGGCTACCCCACCGCCTCATACACAATAAGGATAGGATAGTGCATAGATAAAACGGACTGATTTGCATTGCAGACCATTGGCAAATTGTTTTCAACTAATTTGTATGTTAATGTGCTACAGATTCAAATATGCTCAGACCGCCTCCGTGGTCTAGTGGTAGAGCGTCCGCCCGGAGAGCGGAAGGTCCGGGGTTGGATCCCCGGCCGCATCACCCTTTCTATATGTTCATATATCTTTATATTTTGGGAAATATCTTCATATGATCTCGGACCGCCTCCGTGGTCTCATGGTAGAGCGTCCGCCCGGAGAGGGGAAGGTCCGGGGTTCGATCCCCAGCCGCGTCATATCAAAAGACGTTAAAAGATGGTACTTGTTGTTACCCTATCTGGCGCTCGACATTAAGGGGCTAAAACAAGGACTGGTCGGCTCGGAGTCAGTATACTGTATCTGAGTGGGGTATTCATTTTAAAATGCGGCATGGTATCTCAGTGAGCTAGCACTATAAATCGGCATCGCACGCACGCACGCACGACTCTAAGCAATATTCTAAGCAATATTCTAAGCAATATTCCAGCAATATCACGGCGGTGGACACCAAAGAAATGGGCTTCACAGATACCCAAATGGGGGTTAAAACCGGGGCATCGGGGTCACCAGCGAACTCTTTTAACTACTAAAATACGCTGCCGCCCAAACTAGAATATAAGGTGAGGTGAAATCTAACAATAGTTATCATTGTGTATAATTCTAAGAACACTACCTCTATTACACCATCGCCATAAATTCCTGATAAATAAGTTTTCAACATTCCTGATTAATAAATTGTCAACAGACGTCCTCTTCACTGCCAATATACCTAATAGTTGTGAGGAAAACCTATCCCTCGCAGGAAACGCAACTGCGCATGCGAAGGGCGGGAACACCTCTCTTCTTTCAACCCATAACCCAATCAGAGATTGACCAATCAGAGAGCAGAAATACTAACCCCTCATGGGCCGTATACCGTCAGTAAAAATCCAAGATGGTCTCACATATTTCACATGAACACTCTGGTACCGAAATTCGTTATTTGACACTGTTTTGTGTTTTACTATCATTAGTTGTTATGTGAAAGGACATTAATCTGTGCTTTAGATCACGTTCGTGACTTTATTGATAAAGATCATAGTTACAATTGTCAACAAGTTTTGCCCTCTAAGGTTGAAGAGTAGTCTCCCTTTGACCCTTAACGTCAACGACCGGTTGTAAGTGTCAAGTTTAGATAGATACCACAGAGTGTAAACTTTTCGGCAAAATAAATTCGAGGCGTGAGCCGAGCCCAATATTTTTCTGCTAACCTAATAAGACACCGTATACGGCAACTAAAAACACCATAACTATAAAAATCTGATCTCTCAACTGTTTTTAGTGTTGCCACTTGCCACTTTTACTTAACGCTGGGGGTGGTCGGGTAGCCTAGTGGTTAAAGAGTTCGCTTGTCACGCCGGAGACCCGGTGTCAGAGAGTGGGATTTCCCCCCTAGCCTAAATTCCCCCCGGAAAAGGGGCTATATAGCCTAATTTTCCCCCAGAAAAAGGGCTATATAGCTAAATTTCCCCCGGGGAAAAATGACTAAATAGCCATATTTCCGCTTTGGAGTCAGATTTTCCCTCTTAACACAAGGGGGAAGTATGGCTATATAGCAGAATTTCCCCTATATCCCTCAGATTTTTCAATGCAGTATTAAAAAACATAACCTACTGCACCATCTAACAAACACTGATCAAACAGCAATGGCAAAAGCGAACTTCTTGCATGCCATGTTTGACAGAGAAATTGGAGTTAAACGTGTCTCAATTGAAACCAAGCTTTTAGGAATCATGTATAACAAGTTTAGTGTTGAAAACATAGAGGATTCCGACTTGCCACTTGTTATTCATGCCAGAGAACTTATTTATGAACTTTTGCTGGATACCAGTAAATACTTCACGTCAGTGATTTTCTACAATGCAGTGATTAAGGGTGTGTTGGAATCAACAAACAGCAAAACAGTGGAAGACAGTTATATTTTAGAATTTCTGGACAAAGTTTTGTCCTGTGTTTCTGGCGCAATAGACCAGCTTGAACTCCAACTCCATTAGTATTCATTAAAATGAATAAAAAATTTTTTACATAGTTATTATGTTCACAAATGTTATGGTTTTAATGGTGCTGAAAATTTCACTGTCGCCTTTATCATGCTGAAGAGCAAGAGGTCCCAGGTTCGAACCCCGTTAATGTTATTTAGAATAAAGCTTTATTACCCTGAGGGGAAGTTGGATTATATTTGAAGTGAAAAGAGTATACATACACTCATTACGAACAATACAATTACAGACCAACACATATATCTGCACTCATACATAGCACTCCGTGCAAACTTACATAACACTCCATGCATACAAACATACACACAGAACATACATGCATAACATAAAGCAAAAAAATATTCACTATTAAAGAAGATAAAATATGAATTAACACTAGCACATAAGAATTAAACAATGATTAAGAGACAGGTTGACTTGGTTCATCATTTAAAAATAAAATACAGGCAGCTTTGGTTGCATATTTCACATGTCGCTTGGAAGTTCTGGAATGCAAAATATACGGACCTCTGATCGGGGTAAGAAATGCCGTGAGCACGCACAGATATTTGCGCTATATACGTTTTAAATATACTTTATAATATACTTGGCAGTGAGCGACTGAGGATTCTCGATGACAGAAAAGTGATATGTCACTGCAACCTTGATAAGGAGAACGACTGCCGTTCAAGTTTACAGTGCAGACCTGATAGAAATCAACTAGCAAAGTGTGTTTCAACTAGCAATGTGACGTATTGTTACTGAAGACAGTTGGAAGATTTTAGATTCGCTGATTTACCTCAAATACACAACAAAATAAAAATATAAAAAAACCACATACCCTACTAAATAAGTATATAATAATATATAACCCATATCTCACTGTCGAAATGAACTATCCTCTATTTATTAAAATTAAGAATGTATAGCGCAAAAAACCCACAAGATTTTAATCATGGTTTCTCTTGTAAATTACTCCATCAGCCAACTGTACATCTAGTTACTTTTGATAATAGACATATATTTAATTATGGGGGAAATCTGACTCCAAAGCGGAAAATTGGCTATATAGTGTATTTTCCGGGTGGGAAATATCTCTATATAGTGTGCTTTCCGGGGGAAATTTGGCTATATAGCCCCTTTTCCGGGGGAAATTTGGCTATATAGCCCTTTTTCCGGGGGGAAAATTAGGCTATATAGCCCTTTTTCCGGGGGGAAATTAGGCTAGGGGGGAAATTCCACTCTCTGACACCGGGTTCTATTCCCGACATGGGTACAATGTGTGAAACCCATTTCTGGTGTCCCCCGCCGTGATATTGCTGGAATATTGCTAAAAGCGGCGTAAAACCATTCTCACTCTCACTTAAGGCTTGTATCGTGTATTGCCTATGACCAGGTGGGCCGAAGGGGGATGAGTGGTTTGGGGCCGTAAAATCCGGAAAGGATATGAACGATTCTGATTTCCATTCTTGAATAATTTCGTGGAAATGTCAATAGCGTGTAATTATGATACACGAGCCGCAGTGGCCATGGCTAGGAGAAAAGCAGTTTCCCCGGAAACTAATAGTAATGACGCACTGCTCAAGGGCTCATTAGGTGGTTTCATCAATGCTGACAATACTATAGATAGATTCTAGTTTTGAAATATACGTGGTGTTTTAATGTCTTACAGTGCAAAGGACTTCATGAGTCGATTCAGTACTGGGAGCGTACCTATAGACAGGTCGTCGTGTTGTATCACTGCATTCGTGACCAACTCGTGTTATACCGGGACAAACCGAATAGCGACACGTGCCCCTCTCGTGGCCATTTTTTAAAACCGGGTTCCGTCTTAGCGCAAACGGGCAAACCAAATATAATTGTCAACTCGTTGCGTAATGGTTCACATATATTTCCCCATATATTATATATATTTCAGATGCAATTTAAAGCACATCTCGACATGCGGAATTATACAGTATGATTGAACACATTTAACTGTGCCTTGGGTTCTATTTTTAGATGCAAGACATATGTAAAATCAAAAACTATTTCTTCTTTGACGAAGAACCTGAAATCATGCGCGCATTCTGATTGGTTTGTCGTATTTTCGCACATTACATTCATCGATAGGGGGACGAGTCTTCTTGCAGGTTACGGAAAGAGGCGAGTGCCGACGAATGGTATCACTGATGCCAGGGCAGATCTGTAGCCTTCCAAAGTGCCATGTCTGAATTCTTCGTCGTTTCTAAGGTAAAGCAAGGTATCGTTATCTCCAGGTCTAATAAATCTCTTCTCCTTCTCCCCCGACGAATTTGCCCCATCTGTTGGTGTTTAGGACAGAAGATGCTGGTCTCCATGAGCTTGCCACTCTTTGTGCAGCCGATTTAGATAAACCGGCGGCTTGCATATAAATCGAAATAAATTCCAAGAGTGAAGGCTGTCGAAGCGGACGTAAAATATGTCTGATTACAATGCCTCAGCAGATCGTGACGTACCGTGAGTATCAGAGGTTCTTCAATTAGGAGGAGTAGTAACCTTGGAAACCAAGCCCTGTTTGGCTAGCCGGGGCTATTAGAATTATGACGCAGTCTGTCTCTTCCATTTACCTCAGAATTCTGTCTAGGAGAGTACAAGGGGGATATGCGTAAGCGAACATTCCCTCCCACTCCATGGGTAGGGCGTCAAACTGAAGAGCTAGCGGGTCTGTACTGGGCTGTCGTAGACAGGCAGTTTTTGTTGAGGCAGGTGGCGAAGGGATCTAGGTTTGGGGTGTCCAATAGTGAGGCTATCCACTTGAATATTTCGGGATGTAGTGACCATTCCGTGGGTACGATCTTGCTCTTCCGGGATAGGTAATCTTCTCGGATATTCAACTTGCCCGGCCCAGAATGCGTCTTGCTTCGATCCTGCAACTCACTGAGTCAAAGGCAAATATATACGTGTAGCCTCCTTCAACAAAGGCTGAGACTTTGTGCCTCCCTGTGCTGTATGTAACCAATCTTTATTGAAGAGTAGTACATATGATCTAGCCATGCTTCTAGGGCTAGATATATCGCTCTCATTTCTAGGCAGTTGATGTGTAACTCCTTTCCCTGGGTGGACTATTTTCCCTGTACGGTAATGTCGTACATGTGAGCTCCCCCTCCCCCCCTCCCTCTCCCCCTCCCTCTCCCCCTCCCATTTGACAGCAAATCGCTACATGAATCAAATTCTTCAACCTCACCTTCTTCCAATCATTGACCGCCAGAGGGAGCTGTTTCAACAGGACAACGCTCCACCGCACACAGCTCGTGTCACGGTAGACTACCTTCATAATGCCAACATCAACGCCTTGCCCCGGCCGTCGAGATACCCAGATCTCAACCCAATCGAACACCTCTGAGATGAACTTGATCGACGTGTACGTCAACGTCAGAACACGCCGCAGACACTGCCACAACTGGCCAAAGCGTTACAAGCAGAATGGCGCAGAATTCCGCAGGACAGAATTCGTCAGCGCCGGGGAGATGCGGAGCCGTGATTGCTGCCCGGGGCGGTCATACGAGATACTGAGTTTAGCGCCACCTTGTGGCCTTATGTGACATGACAATGAACAGTTTTCAATGCCTTTGTACAACGACAACATGTGACTATCGAGCTCAAAAATCTCATGTTTGTATCTATGACATCAAATTAAATATATCGACTTTATTAGGTACAATAAATTTACTAAACATCTACCTGTGCGTTTCCTTTTTTGGAGAGTGTATGTTCCAACCGGCTGTGAATAAAGCCGGCCTCCCTGATGGCATCTCTATGGGGGAATCTCAGGGAAGACTGAGTCTGATGTTATGTGCCGATGAAGAATTCAGAGATGTTTCGATTTTCTTGATGGCGTCATCAATGTACGACGAAAAGAGAAGGGGTATGACATTCTTCAGATTTTCTGACAGGTATCTAGCATGTTTTAACAAAGGTTTGGTAGGCCGTCTTTCCTTATCAACTGGTCTTAAAGTCTGAATATATTCTTGATACTGTGATACATGCCTCCCCAACAAAGGTACTTACAGACACAAGTGCATACTTATAATTGGTTTCAAAATGATTTTATATGCAATCAAAATTAGGTAAGTCTATTCACAAAGCATATTAAAGCTTATTCAATAACATAAGTGTAAGACATTTCCTCACACAATTCTCAACGCCATCTTTTGAACTTACAAATACTGATGATTACAATGAGTTAAAGTCAATGTCATTTGTAGGATATTTTTATAGTTGGGGGGGGGGGAGGGATAGATTTTGGGATAGATAGATTTTGGCAGCTTACACCAGCATCGCATTATAAAGCTCTGCCATGATGTCTTTAATAGAATAATTATTTGCTTTATACTTATCCTCTGTGCTAGTATTCAAGTTGAACGAATAAACCATGTTAGTCGCACCCCCTGCTCATGCTGCTCTTGGGAGAGATATGGCAAGGGGTTGTGTAATCTCGGTCATCTGATCTGTGGCTCGGGCGGGAAACACATGATTAGTGACACATGTCACATCCACTTCGCTGTCCCCGCCCATATAACTGGACTATGTAACGGTATGCAATAGAGCACGCTTAGGAGATCTATCATGATGTGCACGAGGTTTCTTGTCAACTCGTCCATGATCACAGTTGTGACTAGATTGAGATTGGTGTGTATTCCTGTGCTCACTGCCTTGCGATGTCCGTGATTCAGGATCAACCTTATGATGTGTGTGGTAGGGAGTGGATCTATCAGACTCTCGATCTTTTTATAACTCCCCCACTGTCCTCATAATATGCTGATTCAGCCTGACTGCTCGAGTGTTTCCTGTGTGAGGATGCCCTGTCATGTTCAGCCTTAGATCTATTTTGAATCTCGTGTTGTGAGACAGATTCTTTTAGATGCGAGATTTCATGAGACATTGATTGCATGCGTTTATCAATCATGGAAGTTATCATTTCCGTGAACTCAGTTAAGTTGAAGAGGAAACATGTCATAGGAAGATCAGTAGCTTCTTTTAAGCCTAGATGGTCTGCCTTGCCAGATGTTCCCGGATGTACGTGACTGCCCCTTAACTATATTGGGAGACATTCGTGACCAACTCGTGTTATTCCGGGACAAGCCGAATAGCGACTCGTGCCCCTCTCGTGGCCATTTTTACGACCGGGTTCCGTCTTAGCGCAAACGGGCAAACCAAAAATAATTGTCAACTCGTCGCGTAATGGTTCACATATATTTCCCCATATATTATATATATTTCAGATGCAATTTAAAGCACATCTGGACATGCGGAATTATACAGTATGATTGAACACATTTAACTGTGCCTTGGGTATATTTTTATATGAAAGACATATGTAAAATCAAAAACTATTTCTTCTTTGACGAAGAACCTGAAATCATGCGCGCATTCTGATTGGTTTGTCGTATTTTCGCACATAACATTCATCGATAGGGGGGACGAGTCTTCTTGCAGGTTACGGAAAGAGGCGAGTGGTGACGAATGTATTGGGAGAGTGAGGTGAGCAGCCTGATCTCTCCTCAGATGAGACGACCTCCCCACGTGACACTCGCTTGTCACCCGAGTGATGGATGTCACAGCGAACTGAATCACTTTCCCTTTCTCAGGAGCAGATAATATAAGTGAGTGAGTATGGTTTTACACCGCTTTTAGCAATATTCCAGCAATATCATGGGGGGACAACACAAATGGGCTTCACACATTGTACCCATGTCGGGAATCGAACTCGGGTCTTCGGCGTGACGAGCGAACGCTTTAACCACTAGGCTACCCGACCCCCCCCCCAGATAATATAAAGTGTTATCTTACATGCATATGTGCTACATTGGAGTGCTTCATTATTAGCCGCTTTTTGCAATATTCCAGCAATATCACGGCGGGGGACGCCAGAAATGGGCATCACACATTGTACCCATGTGTGGAATCGAACCCAGATCTTTGGTGTGCCACAAGGCTACCCCACTGCCCCTGCTACATGCATTTGGTCAGTGTGCACTATGGGTTTTTTCAGACATCCTGTACCTTGTGGATATTTTTAGGTCTCCGTTATTCATTGACTTTTTTCCCATAGAAAAAACACAACTCCTCATGAAAATACTGATATCTTTATTTAGACAAACCTCATACACTCCTGTAGGTTGTTTTGACAAGCCGATCTAATAGCAACAAATTATGCAGGTCATTTGACTAACAAGAACATGATCCATCTATTCATAGAAGAGAGAGCAGGATTTGCAGATCACAGTAACAACAGCTGTTTGATAAGACTAAGCTTGGATGATGAAGGATACCATATTCATGGTACATAATGGATGTTGTACCACCCTTGTACCACTGCAGGTAAAGGATGTACCTTCTGCGATACAAGAAGGATGTTACATCTGCAGTAAAGGATGTAATAGCATCCCTGATAGAAAGAGGATGAGGGTTCATCGTCTTCAGTCCTTCAATATCTGTCAACATACTCAATTATTGTACAGGCATGCACTACATTATAAGAGGAGTAGCCTATAGTCTCAGTGCCTGCACACATTGTGTAGGCTAACCGGTAACACATCCTACCAGACACTACTGTGATGCACACAGATCTACAGCCCCATCTAATGCTTGACATGAGTACACTCAGGAAGCTATTCGCACCTTGAGACAATGAATACATCTACATACTGGCTTACTCTGTAATCAACAATGGCTAGCATTCCTAAGCACACATCACGATATGTATTCATAGACACAATTTAGGATGAAGTCCTGGTAAATAAACATGTCTCACAAAATATCTCATTTTTCTCTGTAACATCAAGTGAAAGTACAGAAATCTACCCTTCAGAATGAACTGGGAAGCATGCAAGTCTGGCTACCTACATAGTCTCTAGACAGTTGGAGCAAAATGGGGATTTATATACGTCAGTCTCTCGTGAAGGATCACGTACAGGACGACTACAGCGAGTTTGTCACTGTGAACTATACATGTATAACACTTGGTTGATGCAGTAGTGGTAGTTCCTGTACTGTTCTAGACAAGAGAAGACACTTCATGAACCTGCAACAGACATGGCTTTCAAGCTGTCAGGGTTACAAGAAACAAAGTCGAAGTCTGCCTTCTCTTACAGATATCAATTATCCTTTGGGTTCACAAACCTCTCCGACCTTTGTGCTATGTATTCCCATTGTGGGACTGAATAAGACGTTAAACTATCATGGTCAACTATGATATTAACTAGGGCTGGGTCGATACACCAACTGTGCGATCCAGTACCTATCACGGTACTTGAATGTGCTCCTATCCGTGGTGCGTTAGCCATCCTTTTTGGACAGGATGTCCAAAGACCTGGCACAATAATGATTTACAGTTGTCAGTGTCAAGTATGGAGCAATGGATGAAAATATATATCGGAGTATCAAACCATTACTAATAATTACTGAAAACAAATAACAGATCCACCTACTCTATCGTTTCAAACATAGGAAACTGGACTTTTGTTTTCCAGCTAACTTATTACCTAAGAGGAATGGTCTGAATACAGACAGTCATCTTAGTTTGTGCATCATGTCCGGTTGAGCAAATAAATACAAAAAACTAATTTCTTGTGATGATGCTCATATTATTTATGTCTTTTCATCCACCAATGACACCGTCCCATCTAATAAAGACCATG
The DNA here is from genome assembly GCF_023055435.1 of Haliotis rufescens. NCBI lineage: Eukaryota > Metazoa > Mollusca > Gastropoda > Lepetellida > Haliotidae > Haliotis > Haliotis rufescens. The sequence goes on from NW_025964334.1 coordinate 55,504,033, forward strand.
ATTGACATTATTAAAATCTTCAAATCAGATATGCTAAAGATTTAGGCAAAAAGGTAAATTCTGAAAAGACAAAGGAATATGTAAAACCACATACATATAATAGCAACAAAAACAAACATGATATATTCCGTTAGAAAAGCAACAATTCAAATCACTGAAAAAAGAAACAAAACCATATGATAACATACCTAAGTTCAACCCTGAGTGGGCTGATATGGTTACTGTCATATATACAGAGGATTATAACAAAGTTCAAAGAAAACAAAACCCAACAGAAAACAAGGGCAATAGTCATTCTGTACCAGACTTCTGGTGAGACAAAAGAACACCTCAACCAAAGGACCATCCCTCTTGTTCAATCGACTTAAAGATCTCACGGTGAACATTGAATTATTAAATTTCTTAGAGTGTGTGTATTTGTTTAATGCCCCTCTCTCAGCAATATTTGGACTGAAAATAATTCAGGCTGGACGAGATGATCCAGTGATTGATACTGTGTGCATGATCCATGCCGTTGGGGTCCGTTGTCATGCAATCAAACCAAGCCAGCGAGCCTGATCACCTGATCCATTTGGTCGCCTCTTACAACCAGTTTATGCTTGTCGTAAAAGGCGACTCACAGGATCGGGTGGTCAGGCTCGCTGGCTTGGTTAATACATGTCATCGATCCCAATTGCGAGGATCAATGTTCATGATATTAATCACTGGATTGTCTGGTCCAGACTCGATTATTTACAGACCGCCGTCATATAGCTGGAATATTGCTGAGTGCGGCGTTAAACAACAAACCACCCAACTACAAGCAGGTTGCTGGGGATCTATTCTAACCCTGAATCCCCTGTTTGGTTTAACGCAGATTTAAACAGTACTTCAGTCATATCACGACTGTCATATCAGAGATCACTCTGCCAGGCAAGCCTGAGGGGACAAGGGCAGATCCAGCATTCTTAAAAGGGAGGAGTCTAAACTATCAAAATCTTCTCTCAGACAATTTTACTCCCTACATCATACTACATTTGGTTTTTAAAGGGGGTTAGGTGCGGGACTCTGCATACGAGGGAGACAGGATTTTTTTCACTGTAGTGACACCCATAAGAACAGATATATTTTGACTAAACCATAGATCATATTTGACGTGAATCTTGTATTCAAACCCTCAACCACAAAATCCTGGCAACAAAGGGAGATAACTCAGCACAGCAACTTTTGGTGTGTTATTCAACTCTGCTTCCTATGCAGATACAGGTCATCTCTGACAGAGGTCATGCCTGCCAATGAGAATGACCAAGCCTCCTGAAGCACCAGACATGATGTAGGGCTCGCTTCATAAAAATGTTGCTCTACATTTGCCCCTGACTGTAACATTCATCTCCATACATTTTGCAATTTCATGGACACAAATCTGTCTTACAAATGCAAGCTCTTTGTAGATATCACAATAAACTGACATTGGTTGAAGCAGCCTGAAACTATTTGTTTCTTTGATGATACTTTTAGCCTTCACATTGCAACCAGCTTACCTTGTTTGTATCAAGTACTTGCTGGTGAAAAGTTCTCAACATAAGGGAGAATCATGTGTGTCGACTGTTCATCTATCGTAGCCAATTCATAGCCATCATAACGGATAAAAAAAAGTTTTACTCTAAATATTGAACTTGAAAGATTACCCTACATTAAAGTCACGTGCCATTTACCAGATAACAGTAATAAATACTATTCACCATCTCCATATGATGTTAAAGTTACACCTCAAACAAACCCCAGCAAACGGAGCAAGACCATCATTGACTAATTTATACATGAAGTACCCCATGGATTTAACAAGGTGAACGATTGAGTGAGTGAGTGAGTGAGTGAGTGAGTGAGTGAGTGTTTAATGTCGCACTCAGCAATATTCCAGCTATATGATGGCGGCCTATAAATAACCCAGTCTGGACCAGACAATCCAGTGATGGACATCATGAGCATCGATCCACGTATATTTTTAGATGCAAGACGTGTTAAATCAAAAATTATTTCTGAGGGATTCTTTGACGAAGAACTTGAAATCATATGCGCATTCTGATTGGTTTGTCGTATTTTCGCACATAACATTCATCGATAGGGGGACGAGTCTTCTTGCAGGTAACGGAAAGGGGCGAGTGGTGACGAATGGTAAGGACTGGTCGACTTGGTGACAGTTTACTGTTTCGGTGGGTATTCATTTTAACTCTGGGATGGTCCGGATTAGTACAAGCAGCCCCCCACACAAACACAGACAGACACATACACATCTCTATAAAAGTGAAACATATTGAACGCAACGTTAAACGCCATTTCACCCCCACCCCGTGTATGAACCCTTATTTCTCCCAGCAGTACATTCATGAAATCTATTATTGTACTCCCAACGTCACATGTTAATAACAAGGGGGGGTCGGGTAGCCTAGTGGTTAAAGCGTTCGCTCGTCACGCCGAAGACCCGGGTTCGATTCACGACATGGGTACAATGTGTGAAGCCCATTTCTGGTATATCTGGTGATATTGCTGGAATATTGCTAAAAGCGGCGTAAAACCGAACTCACTCACTCACTCATGTTAATAACAAAAGGCCTACTGTACAATACACATATCACACCCGACAGATGGCTGCCCTACACTACAGACAAACCACGTCATATATAGTAGTTAGATGACAGAGTTGCCTCCCTTGGCACTGGTCCCACAATTTGTCCATGCCAACGTCACTGTCTTCACAGCCCTGGAAACATGGGCACTGATATGCACATATATGTTAACAGACAAAACATGAGAGAATGAATGGTGATGAAAGCACTTAAGCATGTTACTACGAAATCATTGATGCATATCAAAAGTACATAATTGTTTGGCATATATCATCGGTCAGATTTGTTACATGAAATTCATCGACAGCATGTGAGACTCGAACACAAACAAAACTTTCAAACAAACACAAACATTAATGTCTTGACAAATTCATTACATCATAACTTCATCAATGCTAAATACGCTAATGAAAATTGTTTTTGTTAAAAAATCATTTTTAAACTCCCATGTAACAAAACCCTCATACTGAGAGAAAAATATCTTAATGCAGGAGACATAGCTATAACTTGGTATAATTATTGCTGTTGACTGATTAACACACATGTAGAATTGACACGGACAGGTTCACAGACCCGTGAATAAAATTATCCAGCGTCCAGAGAAATCCTGGAGCATGGGTTCACCGTTTCACGAAAGCCTCTGAGCGCTACGACCTCGTAACCTCGTAACCGCTACGACACAGTTTACGACCCTCTTAAGAATCTCCTTATCACCGTTTCAGGAAAGCAGCTCAACTACGTTGTCAAGTCAAATCTTAAACTAGGACTTTGGGCTGTGGTAGATTAAGGGTGATTTTACGACATTGTGTAAACTAAGAGGACTTTGTAAAACGGGCTTAAAATTTATGACGTGGTTTACGACGTGGTTTAGGAGGTCAAAGTGTTAAGAGGCTTTCATGAAATGGCACCCAGGTTTTCCCACACTCGTCCATTGTACAGGTACAAGAAGCTAGTCAGGTTTTCAAGGAAACACTAGTCAGGTTTTCACGCTGGTCTATTGTACAGATACAAGGAAACACTACTCAGGTTTTCAGATGGTCTATTGTACAGATACATGGAAACACTACTCAGGTTTTCAGATGGTCTATTGTACAGATACAAGGAAACACTACTCAGGTTTTCACATGGTCTATTGTACAGGTACAAGGAAACACTACTCAGGTTTTCACACTGGTCTATTGTACAGATACATGGAAACACTACTCAGGTTTTCACACTGGTCTATTGTACAGATACATGGAAACACTACTCAGGTTTTCACGCTGGTCTATTGTACAGATACATGGAAACACTACTCAGGTTTTCACACTGGTCTATTGTACAGGTACAAGGAAACACTACTCAGGTTTTCACACTGGTCTATTGTACAGGTACATGGAAACACTACTCAGGTTTTCACACTGGTCTATTGTACAGATACAAGGAAACACTACTCAGGTTTTCACATGGTCTATCGTACAGGTACAAGGAAACACTACTCAGTTTTCACACACTGGTCTATTTTACAGGTACAAGGAAACACTAGTCACGTTTTCACATGGTCTATTGTTCAGGTACAAGGAAACACTAGTCACGTTTTCACACTGGTCTATTGTACAGATACAAGAAAAAAATAGTCTGGGCCAGTGTATATGAAAGCGAGACGGTCTGAAAAGCTAATATAAATATTAACAACTTTACTCTTTCACAAATTTTCTATTCAGAGAGTGAGTGAGAGAGTTCAAATTTGACGTCGCATCGGCCAAGAACGAACAATGATTTTCAACTAACTCTGAAGCACTTTCCTAAAGGTAAAGTTAATCCGATTGTGCATCAGATTGGATTCACACTTGATGTTCTATGACAGCAGCTAGCTGTGTCCATGGGAAAGGAAGGGGCTGCTATACACAATACAGGGAAACGTACAAAATAAAATTATCAACATCTCAGATATATTATGCAAATAAATCTTCATTTTTGGATGAATTTAACTGTCACAGTTCTAATTTCCACCCAAGGGAGATCATGTGTCACATGTACTGTATACCTCTCAACTATCTGTCTTGTCTGCCAGAACCAGGAAACAGCAGCACTCTATTCATTCCACCCTTCACGCTAACATCTGGTGTCTGAACTGACTTTCAGTGATCCATTCGTATAATTTTTCACCCCTGTTTTGGCCAGTGAAATCTGTTTTGTCAGAGAATCAAGACATTATTCACTGGTGTTGATGTTTTACGTTCAGAGATGCTAACAACATACCTCTACTGTCTCAGTTCAACAAATTGCCAGGGTTAGAGTCTTTGTGTCCAGAAGAACCATCTGCCCTCCACGTCAACCAAGATGGTCACTGTGATCTCCACAACCTGGGCAATATTTTCACAGTATATTCACATGAGCTCAGTTTACCATCTACACTGTGATCTAGAACACATATCACTAATTACCGTAAATCATGAAATTAACGTGAGCATGAAATTATTAAAAAATATGCAAGTTCTCCATGACAAGAGTGGCATAATTTTATATCTCAATTATTGGAATTCATAGTCGTGTCAGGTTCGCTGTACACAGACACAATGACATACATACCAATCTCCCAATAAACAATGTTCTTGATTTAGTGTCAAGTGTGGTCGGTTTGTTTACACAAGCTGCAAATTGATCACACTGTTCTGACCATCACCAACCGTTAATGGAGGCATCTTAGTTCAGGGCAACTTTGTCAAATAATCATAAAATTACAAACAAAACAGAGTGCAACTTTATCCACTAAAAGTTCATAACACTGAACAGTACCAAACTTGATGCCAACAGCCAAGTTCTGGTTGTTTTTTCATAGACTGCTGTTTCCAGGGCCCCGTTCCACAAAGCGATCTTAGTGCCACAACCGTCGTAAGTCAGTGTTACGATCGACTTAGCGCTAAGATCGCTTTGTAGAACTGGGCCTTGTACAGTAACAGCAGTTATGATGAATACACCATGTGCTAACAACACGTGGAGCCTTCTACAGTCTTTGACCTGACCTATCTCATTTGGAATATCCTGTCTTGATCACAACTGAAGAGGGTGAAGTTGAGCTTGTGAAGAGCATGAGGGATATGAAACTGCTTAACACTGTACCATATCACATCCGCCTTGGTGTTGTTGCTTGCTGACTAGGGTCTAGATTTCAAAGGTAGGGAAACACAATAGGCTAAATAAAAAAAAGAACTGGTTCTCAGGCAATGGTTTTTGAAAATATAGTGTAGGCGGGCGGTGTCTTTTTTTGTGTGTGGGGGAGGGGGTTGTTGTTCAAACTAGTATGTAACCAATAAAAAGTTGTGTAACCAAATAAAAAGTTGTGTACAATCAACCTGGGAAAGGGCCTCCCGACATAAATGTATTCCTTGATGAGTAAAATACAGTATTTGACTACTGTTTGACTTAGAATATTTAAGGAAATTTTTTTTTTTTTTCAAAAAAGGAAATAAAAACGAAACGTGCGGCAAACTTTGTGATGATGCGGGCGGTGCCCGAGAACCAAGATCATAATATTTTTACCCTTAATTTCATCATGCATACTACACAAAAGAAGTCAAGGACCTCTTGATCCTTTCATAACACCAGAGTTAAAACCACCCTGTGTAATTGCATAACAGACTATAGTTATATGAAAGAATCGGGTGGTCCTATATAACTTCTTTTGATTAGAGATCGGCAATTACTAATTTGGTGACGCAATAATTTCATGATTCACGGTATCTGATCTACATACAAGACAGTGTACTCACAACAAACATCTCACCTATACCACACAATTAAGTACCATGATGTTTATTTCTACAAATGTGGTATACAAGTACGCTATACTGTTTTCAATTTCATCAACTTTTACACATTTTACTTATACTACCGTAAATACCATGGCAAACCACTCAACAATAACGTAGACACTTATAAGGTGGTACACACATTACGCTGATACACATGTATGGCACTAAAACCTTCACTCCCACTTCAATAAAAAAGATACAATTATGTCAGTGTTCCTTAAGGGAAGACATGCATCATATAGCTACAGACAAAAAGTAAAGACTATACAAAAAGTAAATATATAAATCATAATTTAAACTTCAACAAAAAAGAGGCGTGGCACTGGGATATGAATCTGAGCATGAGGATCCGATCAGCTGGACAATACTGACAGCTGTAAATAATGGGAGGCAATTGTGCAGGACGCGATACACTTCTATATGGGAAAAAAACACAAGCGTTGCAGAATTGAAAAACTCTTTCAAAACTTTTATAGGAAACTGAGCAACCTTTTACACAGAGGTGAGATAAATGTGGTTTAATGTCGCGTTTAAAATCATTGCACTTACATAGCGACAGGCATGTAGGTGTGTGTGTGGCTGCTTGAACTAGTCCGGAGTTACGCCGATGTTTAATATAGTGCTAGCCCACTGAGACACCATGCTGCAGTTGAACATGAATTTCCACTCAGACACAGCACACAGCAAACCCAGGAACCATAATCAAGGTGATTCAGGGTTCAAACCCAACATGCTGAGGGCTGGAAATGCAGAGCCTTAACCATTGGACCATGACGATGAGCACCAAACGGTAGGATCTTCACCGACACATCGCCATTACAGTAAAATAAAGGTGTCGTTATCCATACCTTGTGTCTACTTCGTCATCCGAAAACTTCTAAAAAATGCCTATCAAACACTTCAAACTCTTCACCTTGCCTGACAACGATCTCTACCAAAACGTTGCCATACAGTAAAATAAAGAAGTTGTTATCCATCAACTGTCTCTACTTTGTCATCTGTCAACGTCTAAGTTATGCCTATCAAACAATTCAAACTCTTTTCCGTTAATAACAGAAGGACACCAGTGACAAAAGTTGCTCAATTCTCCTAACAAAATTTTGATAGTTTTCAATTCTGCAGTCACAAAGAATTTCCAGTTTACTAAAACAAGTTACACTACCTGACTGCCTACATCTTCTACTGAGACTTGCATAGCTGTGAAGTGGAACATCCATTTGTCTCGTGGTGTGGACAATCTACCGGTGTATTAATCACATGGGACATGTCAAACAGCTACACTCATTACCACACACTAGCTAGTACTGATAACAAAGGTCACTAAGGCTAAAAAAATATATATTAGTCTTGGTTTTCAGGCACGCCCACATCATCATAAAATCTGCTGCAAGCTTTGTTTTTATTTCCATTTTAAAAAACCCAACCCAAAACATTAAATATTCCGCGTCTCGAACACACGACCCTGAAGTTATATGATACAATACTTAAAAACAACATGATTTCCCCGAAATTATTGTAAACAAAATTTGGTGCCAAACTAGCTTGAACAACCTCCCAAAAAACACCACTGCCCACCTGCACAATAACTTCAAAACCATTGCCTGAGAACCAATTCTATTATTTGTTTAAGCCTAGCAATGAAATGACATCACTCCTGAAACAAGGATGTCATCAGACGATGAATGATGACATCGTGGTCATCCACCTGAACACTGAGAATACATCAACAGTGTACTGTTAGATACTAAACAGAATTGATCATAAATAGAATATATACAGTAGAGGCTAAATAGTATGCTCATCTCACATTGTAAATAGGAAAACTTAAATATGTTCTTATTTTTCACCTCAAGAAGAAAAACATAGTATTTAGCCACGAATGAACTTTTACACTTTAATTTAATCCAATGGAATTAAAACATGACTTGTAAATGGGTCAGTGGAAATGTTTTCTAGCACATTTTTTTAAACAAGACTGGCAATTATAATAAAAATACAGTTTTCAATGCTTAATAACAATCAAATATCTCCTGATGGAGCAGTGTCGTGTCAACAGGCCCTTTGAAGATAACCGACATAGTCCAATGAGTCAGGCCTCCTATATACAGTTCCCACCTAACTATACCTTATTAGAGCGGGCGCTTATTACGTCGAATACGGTAAGCCAGTTTTTTGAGGAAAGGCCAAGGAGGGCTTCAGTGGAACTGTTGCCAAACCAGGGACTGGATGAAGTGTCAATGTAGTTCACGGTTCACAGATTCCATGACTGATACTCCTCCTGAAAAGATATCTCACTGTCTCATTGTTGATATTCTGTACTTAGACCTACACAGGCAACTCTTCCACAAACCCATCTGCTGAGTGGGAGACAGACTATGGAATTGCTGCTTGAAGTAAAAAAACTAAAATATATCAGTTGGGCTTCACAAATTGTTCATTGGCTGATGAAGCAGTGTCCTTGATGTGATGACAGACCACACTTGTGAATCGTATCTGTCGCGAAGATTTTATTTCATTGCACTGTTAAATCACCTATGCTACTCCCGTTACAGATGCCGCGAATACCTGCAAACCACCTGATGCTGATGTTGAAAGATAAACCTGAATCACAGCAATCGTTCTCCACTACTGACTTCGGAATATTCGGAACATTTTGGATGTCTCTCCTGATTTCGAGAAAGCAGATATCTGGTGATCTATGGCAGCTCGGATGAACAAATTCTGGACAAATCTTCTACATGGATACTTGACTACTCTAATGATACAGTGTTGTAATGTATCGTGATACGTACCTACCGATATGATACCAGTATTTTATGTATCGTGATATGTAGCTAACGATGGGATACACTGGTAAGTATTGTACGTATCGTGATGCGTACCTACTGATTAATGAATATGTGATTTCTATTATAACATACAGTAGTCTAATTCTCAAAACAGTCTGTGCCCCAAATCTTAACACTACTGACCTACAGTTCTGCCATTATGTCACATATATTTTACTATTTCAGAAAAACAAGGCCGGGCCTGATTCAGCCTTTTGATTAAAGGCACAGACTATTTCATATTTCATACACAGTGAAGCATCGTCTTCTCGTACACATTGGTTAGTCTAATGAATATATCGCTTTAAATCGCTTTGAATATTTTGACATGACAATATTAGACGACAGTTTCAACAAGAATTTTCGCTGGGATTGACGAGCGGGGAAGTTTCACTGTTCTCTAAGCTGTAGATTGTAATGTTATCATAATGTAACCCTTATGGTAAACATCTGATATCATCAGATTCTATCTTACAACTTCTGGTGTAATATCCACATGAACATAATCAGACACGCTGTGTCATCCAAGCTCAGACTCACAAGTTCAACCATCATCTAGACCTCATTCATACAAGATACACATAACTATGACGCTGTCGTGTGGCTTCGATGTCGTTTCTCGGAGGCCATGAGATCATCTTGTAGCAGTTTGAGAGTGGCAAACAGCGAATCCCGCTCACACGCCATGTTGACGATCTCTTCTTCCAGACGCGTCACCTTCTGCTGCAGCTGCAAGTTCTCCATCTCGTACGTATTCGATGATACCTCTGCCTTGCTGAGATCACGTTCAGATAGTTTCTGTTTCAAAGCTTCATTTTCACTGGTGAGTTTCTCCATGAACTCCATGCCTGCTCTCAACTGGGCGAGGTGTTTGTCCGTTGTCTTCTGCAGTGCTTGGTACTCCTGTATTTGTCGACGCAGCTCCATGTTGTCCATCTGCACCTGTCGAAATTGTTCCAGGTGTAACACAGGAGTGGACGTTTCTTCTGATTCTCTGCCTGGCGATGTATCAGATATGTGAGATGGAGAGTTATTTCCCTTGAGTGCTGCTATCGGCTGAGGTGACTGCATTCCCAGGGGTGCTGACTCTATTGACCCTCCTGAAACACGTTCGGACAAATGTCATGGAAATCATAAAACTGTAGAAAACATTTTCGCACCTTTTGACGTGCACAATTCGACAATCATTCAACACAAGAGAGCTCTTTCAACTCTTTCCACTTGAATTATTCCCCAATAATATAATGAAAGAGATTCAAAACGGAATCGTACAATCCACTCTGCTTTATGCAGGGATTTCTATTGGAAATGGAAAGGGTTTTGTAGCTTTATTCAATTAAACCTGGTTATCTGCAAGGCACAGATCTCAAGACAATATTCGAGCAATAAGACGGCGGTTTGTAAATAATCGAGTCTGGACAGACAATCCGGTGTTTGACATAATGAGCAAAGATCCATTCAATTGGGATACGATGACATGCATCAACCAAGTCAGTGAGCCTGACCACCCGATCCCGTTAGTCGCCTCTTACGACAAGCATAGTCGCCTTTTATGGGTTACTGAAGGTTCTGCGCCAGATCTTCACGGGTCTGAGGGTTGGGTAATGACGACAGTCACCTGATAAGTGGAAGACGCCATCTGACCCCCTCCTGATCGTCAGCTTGTGTATCTGCATGTCGATGGGCATCGCTCCTGGTGACACGGGGTTGCTGGATGGCCGGTCCTCCTGAAGAGTGGATACGTAGCACACATTACATACATGGAACATCAGGAATACACAGGGCCACTGTTCTGCTAGTCTGGGACAAGTGTAAGATCAAGAAGTACCAGTGTCTTCTCCCCGAATCTGTTTCTATAACACAAACTACTAGTCTGAAATGAGTCGTGGACCAGCTGGATGACCAGTGGTGTTTACTAGGTGTGAAAGTGGCGGTCGGGTAGCCTAGTGGTTAAAGCGTTCGCTCGTCACGCCGAAGACCCGGGTTCGATTCCCGACATGGGTACAATGTGTGAAGCCCATTTCTGGTGTCCCCCGCCGTGATATTGCTGGAATATTGCTAAAAGCGGCGTAAAATCAAACTCACTCACTCACTCACTACTAGGTGTGAAACGATACATCGTTGCACTGGTGCATCGTGAGTTTTCATGTGACGATACACGATACCATTTTTTCTGTATCGATAAAAGACGATATACTTGCTGAAAAAAACTACTTACTACTCGTTTAATGATCCCTGACATTTTTGTCAGTCAGATATAGCAAAATATGTTGTTATTAGCATTTCAAATTCACTACAAAAAAAAGCTGCGATGAACATGTGTCAACAGTTAGGTTTTCCTTTTGAACCTGCTCTGAAATATTTGTTGTCCAGAAGTTTCCATGCGATTTGATGTAAATATGTGTATCAAGATATGTATTGTAAACCTTGCTGTATCATTTCACCCCTAGTGTTTACACCTAAATTAAGTACCGTAAATCTTGAAATTAATGTGAGCATGAATTAAATGTGAAAAATGTGAGTGGTCTTTGCTCGCATTACTTAAACTTTGCATTGATGTCTCCAAAATAACTATCGACAACAAGACGGCCTCACAGCACACTTTGGACAGGAGATATACCAACAGTGGGCAGTCGCACTAATATTGAGTCACATTTTTGGCTAGTCTTCAGCAATCGTATTAATTTGGAAACATTATTTTAAAGATTTACAGTATCTAACATAAACCAGGGCCTGAGTTAGGGAGCTTGATTTACCTGCTGCAGGTTAATGTCAACATGAAAACCAAGTTGCACATAACAAACCAGGCTGCACCCATCTTCCCAAGGCAAGATAATCAAAAGCTATATTGTAATAAAAAGGTTCTTACTTTGCGAAGTGCATCAAAGATTTGGGAACTATCCGTTGACGCCGAGTTGGCGGTACAGATGCTTTGCAAATCCGTCAATTAACCGAAATCTGCACGAATGACGGATGTCGATTTTGTTATGCGACTTTGATTGGTCTATGCATGAACTCGTTAGTACAGCCAAAACATAACTCCATAATTACAGCCAGGTTAGGCAAGGGTGGAAAGTGGACTTTTATGGTCAGTTATATCCCTTGCCTCAGGAAGATGGGCCCCACCCTGGTCCCACATATTTATGAAAGTTGAAACATTGGCTGGTCTGGTGCCAGTGTCACATAAATCAATATAACGTAATAGCAACATGTGTAAATAATCTTGAAGTGCCCACAGTTTGATGATGTCAAGCCCAAGAAAGCATGACAAACTACACATAGCACTGGGATTAATGATGTAGTATGATAAATACCTGAGAGGTACTGAACATGTTCAAAGATGGATGTTAAATTTTTTTTTTTTAAATTACCCTCGCTTGGCGTTTGTTTTTTTGTTAGTTGCGCATCAACCATGTCAGCGAGCATGACCACCCAATCCTGTTAGTCACCTCTAACGACAAGCATAGTCGTTTAGGGTTTGCTGAAGACCTATTCTAACCAAGATCTTCACAGGTACTTGGTGCATGTAGACATATATAAAAGTGTGCAAGACCTATTCTAACTCGGATCTTCACAGGTACTTTATGCATGAAGACATAAATAAAAGGGTGCATTTTTCAATAACAGGTTGCACTGGTGCATGTTTTATGTAGGTAAACTGAGGCCTGTGAACTACAAGTCTAAAATGACTTGTGAACTAGCTGCTTACCCCTGAAGATGGGACAAAAGTGAAAGCAACAACAAACTGGTTTTCCCTGGTACAAGGTTTGGCTATCTGTAAATAATTAAGTCTGGACAAGGCAATCCAGTGTTTGACATCATGAGCATCGATCCACGCAATTGGGACAAGATGACATGCATCAACCAAGTCAGCCAGCCTGACCACCCAATCCTGTTATTCACCTATTCTGAAAAAACATAATGGCTATAGCTGACCTAAGGACGGGATGAGCTCCTAGTTGAGTGACTGTCCAATCACAGACTATACACTCACCTCTAGAATGAGGAGTAGGTTGTCGACGTCCACCAACATCGGTATCGGCTCAGACGTCTTCTCATCCTCGATGAACTCCGATAGCGACAAGAGACTGGACATTTTGAAACTGAGGCTGGAGTCATGGCTCCTCACAGTGAGAAGAGCAGTGTTTGGAGTTGTCGTTGTGTCGGCTCGGTACTGCATGGTGTATGGAAACGTCTTCGGGTGACTCGGAGACAGGGTGTTGTCTTGAAAGAATCCTGCAGGAAAATAATTCTTGGTAGTTATCTAAAAACTATTCTTTTGAAATTATTGTTACCTAGTAAGCAACAACTTGGAGAATGGTAAGAGTCAGGGTTTCCTTTCATTAGCAAGAGCTAAGGAAAGCTACAGGTAAGAGCCAAGGAAAGCTACAAGTAAGAGCCAAGGAAATCTACAGGTGAGAGCCAAGGAAAGCTACAGGTAAGAGCCAAGGAAAGCTACAGGTAAGAGCCAAGAAAAGCTACAGGTAAGAGCCAAGGCAAGCTACAGGTAAGAGCTAGGAAAAGCTACAAGTAAGAGCCAAGGAAGCTACAGGTGAGAGCCAAGTAAAGCTACAGGTGAGAGCTAAGAAAAGCTACAAGTAAGAGCCAAGGAAAGCTACAGGGGAGAGCCAAGAAAAGCTGAGGGTAAGAGCCAAGGAAAGCTACAGGTAAGAGCCAAGGAAAGCTACAGGTAAGTTCAAAATTCAACAAAATCTAAATCACCAAATGTGAGTAACGGAAGGCAAGAACAGAAATCAGCTAATAAACAGTTACATCTAATGTTAACCACACATGAAACCAACGAGCACGGGTATGGTGCTGAAAAACTTAGAAACATAATTGGGGCTCAACCAGTAACACTTCAGGTGAGCTATGACTAGTGAGCTACAACATCGATAGCCTTGTGATAATAACTGTAAGGTGAGCTGCAGATAGTAAGATCAATAGTGAGCTACAACATCGATAGCCTTGTGATAACAACTGTAATGTGAGCTGCAGATAGTAAGATCAATAGTGAGCTACAACATCGATAGCCTTGTGATAACAACTGTAATGTGAGCTGCAGATAGTAAGATCAATAGTGAGCTACAACATCGATAGCCTTGTGATAACAACTGTAATGTGAGCTGCAGATAGTAAGATCAAGAGTGAGCTACAACATCGATAGCCTTGTGATAACAACTGTAAGGTGAGCTGCAGATAGTAAGATCAATAGTGAGCTACAACATCGATAGCCTTGTGATAACAACTGTAATGTGAGCTGCAGATAGTAAGATCAAGAGTGAGCTACAACATCGATAGCCTTGTGATAACAACTGTAAGGTGAGCTGCAGATAGTAAGATCAATAGTGAGCTACAACATCGATAGCCTTGTGATAACAACTGTAATGTGAGCTGCAGATAGTAAGATCAATATTGAAACTACAACATCAATAGCCTTGTGATAACAACTGTAAGGTGAACCACAGATAGTAAGATCAATAGTGATCAATAGCCTTGTGATAACAACTGTAAGGTGAGCTGCAGATAGTAAAATCAATATTGAAACTACAACATCAATAGCCTTGTGATAACAACTGTAAGGTGAGCTGCAGATAGTAAGATCAATAGTGAGCTACAACATCAATAGCCTTGTGATAACAACTGTAAGGTGAGCTGCAGATAGTAAAATCAATATTGAGCTACAACATCGATAGCCTTGTGATAACAACTGTAAGGTGAGCTGCAGATAGTAAGATCAAGAGTGAGCTACAACATCGATAGCCTTGTGATAACAACTGTAAGGTGAGCTGCAGATAGTAAGATCAATAGTGATCAATAGCCTTGTGATAATAACTGTAAGGTGAGCTGCAGATAGTAAAATCAATATTGAAACTACAACATCAATAGCCTTGTGATAACAACTGTAATGTGAGCTGCAGATAGTAAGATCAATATTGAAACTACAACATCAATAGCTTTGTGATAACAACTGTAAGGTGAGCTGCAGATAGTATGATCAATAGTCAGCTACAACATCAATAGCCTTGTGATAACAACTGTAAGGTGAGCTGCAGATAGTATGATCAATACTGAGCTACAACATCAATAGCCTTGTGATAACAACTGTAAGGTGAACCACAGATAGTAAGATCAATAGTGATCAATAGCCTTGTGATAACAACTGTAAGGTGAGCTGCAGATAGTAAAATCAATATTGAGCTACAACATCGATAGCCTTGTGATAACAACTGTAAGGTGAGCTGCAGATAGTAAGATCAATAGTGAGCTACAACATCAATAGCCTTGTGATAACAACTGTAAGGTGAGCTGCAGATAGTAAAATCAATATTGAGCTACAACATCGATAGCCTTGTGATAACAACTGTAAGGTGAGCTGCAGATAGTAAGATCAATAGTGAGCTACAACATCAATAGCCTTGTGATAACAACTGTAAGGTGAGCTGCAGATAGTAAGATCAATAGTCAGCTACAACATCAATAGCTTTGTGATAACAACTGTAAGGTGAGCTACAGATAGTAAGATCAATAGTCAGCTACAACATCAATAGCCTTGTGATAACAACTGTAAGGTGAGCTGCAGATAGTAAGATCAATAGTGATCAATAGCCTTGTGATAACAACTGTAAGGTGAGCTACAGGTGGCAAAAGACCACCACCATCAGTACATACCTTTCTGACTGGAGAACTTTGTGTGGAAGTCCTCAGCGCTGATGTTGCCTGGCTGGCAGGTGAGGAGTTTCGACACCTGTGCCGCCACGGTCATCCCCTTGTCACTACTGGTCATCAACGCCTCCACCGTGTCCAGCTTGAACAGCACTATAGATATCTGTAAACAATGTAAAACAGAACGACCTTTAAGAGAACCTTGATTGATTGGTTGGTTGGTTGGTTGATTATTTGATTGTTTGATATTTGCAATTCCAGCAATATTCCAGCTATATGACTGCGGTCTGTAAATAATCGAGTCTGGACCAGACAATCAAGTGATTGTCATCATGAGCATCGATCCACGCAATTGGGATACGATGACATGCATCCACCAAGTCAGCGAGAATCCTAGAAACATAATGCAATGCACAGAGTGAATAAAGTTACAGCTCCAACTTCGACATCCATCAACTCCTAAGAAATGCCTACTGACGTAATAACTGATGTAATAAGTAAAGAAACTCCAGAAGATAAACAACTCACAATCTCCTTTCCCCGTGTAGATGAGCTCTCTGCGTAGACGCTGGAGGAGTCATCAGCCACGTCGCTGTAGGTGTCGGTAGTGGATGCAGTATCCGAGGGGGGATCATGACAGAATGCCGGCACCTCTGAATCCTCAAACGTCAGATGTTCAAACTCATCATCAGATGACATGTCTGTTTTTATTGACATTGTCTCAAGGTCATCCGAAACCGACAACATGTCATCGTCAGACTTTAGTTTCAGCTTGTCCGTGAAACTCGAAAAAGCAGATGAAACGGAAGAAAGTGCCTTCTTCATCTGTGGCTGTGGCTTTGTGTAACGTACTCCCGTGCTGCGTCGGCTGTCCATGCTAATGCCGGAATCCACGCCGTAGGAGCGAGAGGAGACGGTGGAGTCCTCATCATCATTGTTGGTGCCGGAGATGGCGAGGGCGGAGATGGCTGTCCGCTGCAGAGGTGGGGGCTGGGGGTTGCCTGAGGAAGACTTCCTCTCAAAGTCGGAGGTGCTTTCGGAGTGACTCAGCATCCCATTGGAGTGAGATTGGATGGTGGAGTCGCTCATGGACTTGGTGATCATCATGTTGGGACTGATTGGGACGTCACTTGGCAGGTTCATGTCAGACTCTGGAATGTCAAACACATATTGGAGGGATGAACACAATCAGAGCTTAAGCTTCATCTGAATAACAATAGGTCAGGACACCAGGACACTCACATTCCAGAAGAAAACATGACATACATATCAAATTAGTGAACCCCATGCCAGCCAACACATATTCCATTAGATTGTCAAAGGTCCCACAAAGATATTTCCAGACCTCAAGCATTTCTGAGCAAGAAGGATGACCTAGCAACACATTTCTGATACCAAGTTTATCATTAATAAGTTACTTGACCTATAATTATTCATCTGAATCTGTGACTCCTGTGGCAGATTTTTCGAACTTCAAATAAAAATGAGTATGAGCAAATCCATAACAGAAGATGACTTTTTACAATATGTTAGTATTGTTTTTACGTACATCTATGAAAATCACCTTGGGAAAAATACTTGCTCATGGTCAAATATTAGAAAACCATTTCCTGTAAAACTCTAAATTTAGCTTTTTGACACATTTTATCATAAATATGCATACAGTGTTGTTATGAGTTGCAAACATTCAAATTGTTAAAATGAACAAAAAGTTTTGCTCAATTTTTAAATAATACAGATCCTGCGTGCCAGAAAGGGCCCTAACTCTACCTCCTCCTTTCCAGAAATGGCACTGTACCTGTAAACTCAATGCGAGGGTAGTCTCCATAAGGATACTCTTTGCTTGCAGGCATGGTCAGATGGGACAGCTTGTCCAAGGGAGAAACGGGGCTGGAGAAGTCGTCCGGGAAACACCGCTGGTTGATCAGACAGGGACACACAGCAGCAAACTCGATCTGGGGCAACACCAGGGGGACACACACACTCATAGAATCCCTGGATCCCAGACTTGAGAGGTCAGTGCTCATCTGTGTTTGGAATTTGGTAAAAGACTCGTTGAGACGCATAAGAAGAACATACTGAAGGTGATTCAGCTGAATTCGTAATTTGGCTCCGACAGATGCCACGACATGGCAGTCAGAATATTGCACATCTTCTTTTAAGTTATTGGCATTCACTTCTGGTTTCTCTTTGTCATTATCACAGATAGGTTGATCCTTAGTTGTCTCCCCTTCGTCACCTTTAGCTTGACCTTCATCATCAGAATCACAGCTGTAGTATTGTTTCAGGAGAAGCCTCTGAGGACGTTTGTCTCGATCTCCTTCATCAGGCCTGATTTCATTTACGTCTTTGTGACCACGATTGTTGGATTTAAAATCTTTAAAGGAGTCTTTGGCACAGTTGGATTTCTCTAGACTGTGTGGCTGACATATCCACAGGGCCAAAGGGAATGCTTCAACGAAAGGTTGTGGTCGACTCTTGGAGCTGAGGGACAAGAGGAACTCCAGCCACACCTGATCAATGAGGACACACCACATATCACATCCTGCATCCCGCTTCAGAGTATTGGTGGACAACTCATGGACTGGAACAGATCCACCGAGGAACTCCGGGTTTGTCAATTCCATCAGCTTCTGTTTCACACCCTTATCAAAGTACTGGTTGTCTCTGCCATCAGCATGGGCACGGAAATGAGGTGGGATGGCAGTTGTGGAATTGTCCCGCGGGAACCCTTTGGACTGAAGGAGTTGCTCCTTCTGGTAGACGTCCAATATCTTAGCCAGGTCGGATCTCTCGGCCTTCAACTCAACACGGGTATTTGTGGCACATATCTTGGACATCTGGAGCTGGAGAAACTCGGGGCGCTCTGACTGACCTTCACTTCGGAACTCATTTGGAATGATGACCTGTAAACCAGGGCAGGTGTCACATTAGCTGGATGGGATTAGTGTGGGCGGAACTGTAACACTGTAATCTAATCATTCCCACAAAGTTTCAGTAGATTCCACTCATTACATATGGGTTTTCATGGACTTAATAATCCCGAAGGACAGTTTGCTAGACAAGCGGAAAGAGGTTAATGTCATGGACATTGACAAGGGGAAAGTTGTTAATGGCATAAGACATTCAGAAGGGCGATGTGTTTAATGTGATGAGACACTAAGACTGTGACAGCCATTGTCAACATGAATTGACATCAACATTTCTCATAATCATAAACAGTGATACTTACACGTGAGTGAGTGAGTGAGTGAGTGAGTGAGTGAGTGAGTGGGTGAGTGAGTGAGTGAGTGAGTGAGTGAGTGAGTGAGTGAGTGAGTGAGTGAGTGAGTGAGTGAGTGAGTGAGTGAGGTTTTACGCCACTTTCAGCAATATTTCAGCAATATCATGAAGGGGGACACCGGAAAAAGGGCTCTACACATTGTACCCATGTGGGGAATCGAATCCCGGTGTGACAAGTCAACGCTTTAACCACATGGACATGGACAAACTGATTTAAGCAAACGTGCGTTAGGTTTGTCACATTTGTACACTAGTTTTCCATCCAGACATTCTACAGAACAGCAAGGATAGGCTTCCTAGCTTGAAGCAGTCAGTGCTAACAGTTGGATGGGTGGACAGACAGATGACCGACCCAGGACTCAAGCTCAATGGGAGCTAAAACGTTTTCAGTGAAGAAAGTAAAGAACTAATGATCTTACCAAAACTTTGTTTTCCCTGACCCACTTAATTCATAAATTACAAAGCTTTGATATATTGTTTGTTTGTTGTTTAACGCCGCACTCAGCCATATTCCAGCTATATGACGGCGGTCTGTAAAATAATCGCGTCTGGACCAGACAATCCAGTGATTGACATCATGAGCATCAATCCATGCAATTGGGATCAATGACATGTATCAACCAAGTCAGCGAGCCTGACCACCCGATCCCGTTTATCGCCTTTTAAGACAAGCATAGTCGCCTTTTGCAGCAAGCATAGGTTGCTTAGGACCTATTCTACCCCGGATTCACGGGTCCACTTTGATAGAGTACAGTTATAACTGCCTGACTGAAACAAGGACTGCACATACCCGGGGCATGACGGCCTCCACCTTGATGTCCACATGTTCTTTCCGGGCAGAAGTCTGATCATCCAGTTCCTGCAAGTACCAGTACATCAGGCTAGAGGGAGGAGCATGTCTTGCAACATTGCACCAATATTAGGAAAACCCCAAAAGGTCCTTTTTTATTATCAATCTTTAAGAAGAGCATGCACACCAAACACTATATATAACCTGCTAACAGTGAAAGTGAATAGATTGTATTAACTTCCCCCAACGACACCTTTATAACATGTCAAAAACAAAATCCAGGATCAATTGGGTTTTATAGTTCTTGTTTGTTGTTCTGTTTCCCAAGATGTGGCTCTGGCTCCAACCTTGTTCTGGGGAGGTGCCACTTGGTTATCCTTGATAGTAGGCTGACAGCTGATCAGTGGATGTTTTGATCAGGAACAGTGTACTTTGACCAGATGACCAATGAGTTTATACCTATCATATGCTATCAAGTTAGGGATGTCATCCATTGGACTTCTGATCAGGAAGAGGACAACTTGTCCATGTCATCAAAGAGGTCATCCCTATCATAAGCTATCAAGGTAAGGATGTCATACATTCAATTTCTGATCAGGAAGAGGACAACTTGTCCATGTCATCAGAGAGGT
The DNA here is from genome assembly GCF_023055435.1 of Haliotis rufescens. Classification (NCBI taxonomy): domain Eukaryota; kingdom Metazoa; phylum Mollusca; class Gastropoda; order Lepetellida; family Haliotidae; genus Haliotis; species Haliotis rufescens. The sequence goes on from NW_025964334.1 coordinate 55,524,631, forward strand.
CATCCCTATCATAAGCTATCAAGGCATGGATGTCATACATTTAATTTCTGATCAGGAAGAGGACAACTTGTCCATGTCATCAAAGAGGTCATCCCTATCATAAGCTATCAAGGTAAGGATGTCATACATTTAATTTCTGATCAGGAAGAGGACAGCTTGTCCATGTCACCAAAGAGGTCATCCCTATCATAAGCTATCAAGGTAAGGATGTCATACATTTAATTTCTGATCAGGAAGAGGTCAACTTGTCCATGTCATCAAAGAGGTCATCCCTATCATAAGCTATCAAGGCAAGGATGTCATACATTTAATTTCTGATCAGGAAGAGGACAACTTGTCCATGTCACCAAAGAGGTCACCCTTATCATAAGCTATCAAGGTAAGGATGTCATACATTCAATTTCTGATCAGGAAGAGGACAACTTGTCCATGTCACCAAAGAGGTCACCCTTATCATAAGCTATCAAGGTAAGGATGTCATACATTTAATTTCTGATCAGGAAGAGGACTTCTTGTCCATGTCATCAAAGAGGTCATCCCTATCATAAGCTATCAAGGCATGGATGTCATACATTTAATTTCTGATCAGGAAGAGGACAACTTGTCCATGTCATCAAAGAGGTCATCCCTATCATAAGCTATCAAGGTAAGGATGTCATACATTTAATTTCTGATCAGGAAGAGGACAGCTTGTCCATGTCACCAAAGAGGTCATCCCTATCATAAGCTATCAAGGTAAGGATGTCATACATTTAATTTCTGATCAGGAAGAGGTCAACTTGTCCATGTCATCAAAGAGGTCATCCCTATCATAAGCTATCAAGGCAAGGATGTCATACATTTAATTTCTGATCAGGAAGAGGACAACTTGTCCATGTCATCAGAGAGGTCATCCCTATCATAAGCTATCAAGGTAAGGATGTCATACATTTAATTTCTGATCAGGAAGAGGTCAACTTGTCCATGTCATCAAAGAGGTCATCCCTATCATAAGCTATCAAGGCAAGGATGTCATACATTTAATTTCTGATCAGGAAGAGGACAACTTGTCCATGTCATCAGAGAGGTCATCCCTATCATAAGCTATCAAGGTAAGGATGTCATACATTTAATTTCTGATCAGGAAGAGGACAACTTGTCCATGTCATCAGAGAGGTCATCCTTATCATAAGCTATCAAGGTAAGGATGTCATACATTTAATTTCTGATCAGGAAGAGGACAACTTGTCCATGTCATCAGAGAGGTCATACCTATCATAAGCTATCAAGCTAGGGATGTCATCCATTGGACTTCTGATCAGGAAGTTGACAACTTGTCCATGTCATAAACTATCAAGGTAAGGATTTCATACATTTAATTTCTGATCAGGAAGAGGACAACTTGTCCATGTCATCAAAGAGGTCATCCCTATCATAAGTGAACAAGGAAAGGATGCCATCCAATGATCCTCTGGTCAGAAGAGGACCCTATGTTCCTCAGTTAATTGACAATGTAAATGATGTTCAATTCTTAATGTGAGCACATGCAGTCTCCTGAAACCAAAGTTGTGGCTGGGTGTCTTGGATTACACACAGGGCACTCCAATACTTTACAAGAATGGATCCTAGCATCTTCCTGAGGCAAGAACGTCCACTAGCCTGTTTTTCAAAGTCTTGTTTCCACCCTTGCGTCATCAAGCCCACTTTCCTGTACTAAATATGATTGGACTATCTCACATATCGATAGTCCAATCAGAGAACGTTTCACAAAATCAACATCCACGACTGGTACACCTTCGTATGAAAGTGATTAACCGCTGCCTGTCTTTGTTTACGTGAATATCTCTTTTTCATCTTCAAAACCCCTAAACGATTGCCTGTGTTTTTGTGTGATGAAATCGGGAATGTTTTCTTTATCGGATCGACTAGGTAGTCGCCATCTTTGTGAAGCTATACGAGACAAGAACAGCTATCTGGCTAGATATCATGTTTTCATTACAAGGGGCACAACTTGTGATCTACGCAAGGTGGCGCCAGGGTCAAACCAAGAAAAGTGGCCTTGATGTGGCAAGGGTAGAAACTAGGCTTTGATATAGGCTAGTGGACACGCTTGCCTCGGGAAGATGGGGTCCTAGAGGACCAGCTTACCAGATTCTGTGAGAGACTGAGCATGAAGTAGTTGGTCCAGAGCAGGGTTAGAAAGTCCAGGGTGAGCCTCACTGGGTTCAGCAGAATATACAGGTTGGCATGCGGAACTGAAACAGAGGGCGAACACATTACCTACAACTCATACATCATGCAATCCTATTTCACCCATTAATCCTGGAAATAACAAATCATGTGTAGTGTTATTAGGGCCAGGTTAGCTAACAATACTGTAGCTCATGCATGATTTTGTAAATCATGACGAATTGATGTATTGATGGCCAAATCCAGATGTTCAAACAGGGCTGATGGCTTTCCTGGAAGATAAGGAGCGCTTGTACCCGGTCAATACTGTTAGATGTTTATTAATGGATGTAACACAACACAGTGAAGCAGCTTTGTTTGATTGTCCCTCACAGCTCCCAGTACACAGATTGTTATGGCAAATGTGGAGAGCTAGATCACTCCAGTAATTGTTTCGGAAAGCCATACTGAATGTGGTACTTACACAACTGCCCTGAACTAATGGGCAGACGGACAGGGGAAAACATTGACCCAAGTCTTGGATTTGATCTGTAAACATGACCAAGGACAATATAACTTTGAATACCAACCAGGCCTCAAAGTTGTGACTAAAACGGCTGCCAATGCGACCTAAGTTTCAATTTGTGTACTGTCTATAATTCAGAGGTAGCCAATTGACTACCTTGAAAAATATCTTGTGGCTATCTTCTATTGCTACACATATGTAGACACAATTGTCTGCTACTAATTGTACTCACAAACAACGCCTTCTAAAGTCAACAATGAACCGAAATACATAAATATTGATGAAATTAGTATTTTATTTTAGTGGATAATTTATTGGATAAGCAGGGATATACCTATATAATCTAGTAACATAAATTGCATCATTGTTAGAGTCACAAATAACAAAACTCAGGTACAGTTTCCACTAATATACGATTCCAAGATTAGTGCTATGACTTGTACATATATAATAGTTATTTGATAAAAGATCATTGCTTTTGGCTACCTACAATATTGGCTTGACATTTACAGATTTTACCACTGGCTACCTGGAAAAAAATACTTGTAGTCATATGGCTACTTGGTAAATATTTAAACTTGGAGGCTTGCCAACTTGCCTGACTTAAGTGTTACTCTATTTGTAAATTAGGAAAAGACAAGTAAAGAACACCTAAACATATGTCACAGGACATTGTCTGAGACAGCTTGTGCCAAGCCTCCATCATATTCTGAATCGACATGAAGTTCTTATTCACTGAGTATTCTAAAGATTGATTGAGTATGGTTTTATGCCACTTTTAGCAATATTCCAGCAATATCACAGTGGGGGACACCAGAAATGGGCTTCACACACTGTACCCATGTGGGACATCAAACCTGGGCCTGCGGTGTGATGAGCAAACGCCTTAACCACTAGGCTACCCACTGCACGTATTCTGAAGAATACTGCAATATGGAAGAAATCGAATATCTTTTCATATATTTCTTGGTCAAGGAGATATAGATATAACAATATAAAAGAATCCAGATTCATCAGTACGAATGATCCACCTCTATCTTGCTAATGGGTTCTCAAGGAGACATCAATGAAAAAAGTTTATTCTGGTCTGGGTGAGTGGGTCAAGGGGACTTTCAACACAAGTCCACGGAGGAAATGACCAGAAATATGTTCCTGACACAACTGAATCAAAGGATGAGTATGGAAAGATGAAAGATTTTGTTGTCGTCAGTGACAACACTTGTGATGGAAGTTGTGTGCAGCAGGGCAAGACTTTCAGTTGCAGAACATCCACTGACACGGACAGAAGCCAAGGTGAGACAACTTGTGTTGCTGTATTTGTTTGTTTGTTTTGTTTGTTGATTAATGCTGCACTCGGACAATAGTCCAGCTATATGATGGCAGTCTCTAAATAATCCAGTCTGGACCAGACAATCCAGTGATTGACATCATGAACATCGATCCACGCAATTGGAATATATCAACCAAGTCAGTGAGCCTGACCATCCGATCCCGTTGGTTGCCTCTTATGACAAGCATAGTCGCCTTTTACGGCAAGCATGGGTTGCTAAAGACCTATTCTACCCCGGATCTTCACGGGTTCCAAAATGCATTTGAATCATTATTGCACTGTTTTTGTTATCATCTGTATTGGTTCTGTCATATATCTGAACAGTTTTAAATTTAGAAAAAAAACTTTAAACGTAAGTTCAAACCCATTTTCATGATGACCACACATGCTAACATTGTACCGTTATTGTCCCATCAGTTACGACTGTTTTGATGTCAAGCATTGAAACATTTTAAAGTTTCAGTGATATAACCCTTCATCACATTCCATCAAGAAACAACATGAATTCTAATTCATATGAAACATTACTTATCATCTAAACATTTCAGTGAAATAGCTCAACCCTTCATCACAATCCCTTCTGAAACAACTGGCCACAGCTGTGAGGCGAGGTGAAATGGGGTTTAACGTCGCGTCCAAAGATAATTGCACTTATATAGCGACGTGCATGCACGTGTGTGTGTGTGTGGCTGCTTGTACTAGTTCGGACTGATGCCGATTTATAGTGCTAGCCCACTGAGATACCATGCCGCAGTTTAACATGAATACCCCACTCAGACACAATATAGTGACTCCAAGCCAACCAGTGCTTGTTTTAGCCCCTTAATGCCGAGTGCCAGACAGGGTAACAACAAGTACCATCTTTTATCGTCTTTTGGTATGACGCGGCCGGGGATCGAACCCCGACCTTCCTCTCTCTGGGCAGACGCTCTACCACTGGACCACGGAGGTGGTGCCACCACTGTGAACTCATGACCAAACAACATGCAATCATCTAAACATATCAGTGATGTTGCCTGACTCTTCATTATAAACCTACTGTCACTTTTGCCCTTGTATTGTCTATATCTTTCTATCTCAGAATAACCTCTTGGAAGTTTTTACTTTTTCCAAGTAAGACCTCATCTCGGGGATGAGGTTTTACTTTTTCCTAGTCAGACCTTGTATGAGATCCTCCTCTTTGTTTGTAAGACCTGCTGATTTGATTAGCAGATGGATTTGGATTTCAAACATGTTCTAAAATGGAAGAGAAGAATTGGAACTTTTTAATTATGTTTGACGGGAATCGAACCTTCAACCCCACATATCATGTTCAGTTTTGTAACCCACTGTTTTCCCACTGGGCCACCGGGGCAGGAGGGGAAAGAATGTTCTGTTTTAGATGTCATGACTTAGTTTTGTCTATGCTGCACGTGTTTCTTCTCTTACACGCTTTGGTTGCATTCCTTTTATACTGCGACACACTATTGTTTCACGAGACATTTCAATGTTTTCTTATTTTTTCTGTTATTTCTTGCATTTAGACGGTTTATAAGTGAGGTAGAGCACTCCTCCTCGGTTATGGTCGTGGAAGTAAGACATCGGCAATCTGGTATTGGTAATGTAAGTCCTCAGAGCTTTATGATTCCCTTAATTCCCTTCCAGAAACAAGATGGTCACCACAGTGAACTCGACCCTGACACAGGACACACTGTCAACTGGTCTCCGAGTGACACACTCAGTCTGCTCTCTCACCATTGCTGTCAGCGGGATCATAGGAAACAGTTTCACCATCTACAAACTGACACGGAAGCGCACGAAGCAGTTGACCTGTAACCTTTACCTCCTGAACCTCTGCATCAACAACCTTCTCAGCTCCTCCATCCTGCTGCCACTCCTCGCCGTCAACTCCTTCTTCAATGGATGGATATATGGCAACACCTTCTGTAAAGTCTTTGCCTATCTCATGTATGCCAACGTCTGTGCGGAGATCAACGCCCTCATCCTTCTGACCCTCAACCGCTACTTCAAGGTCGTGCACCCAGTGACCTACATGACCATCTATGACAACCGCCTAAACAATTCAGTGATGATAATTTTCAGCTGGACATTTTACTCCTTGCTCCTCATCCTCCCACTGGCTGAAATATGGGGGCAGTTCGGTTACAACTTGGACAAAAAATACTGTGCCGTTATCCGCAACGACAATTACGTTCTGTTCATGTGTGGAATCCTTCTGGTGACATCTGTTCCAATTATTTTCTGGAGTTATGCGTCAATCTTTTACACCTACAAGAAATCCAAGCAGAAGATAGCTAATTTCAAGGAAGAGGCAGACGCCAAGTCGAAGGAGCAGATGCCAAGTGCAGCATTCTCCTCACAGGAAGTGAGGTTATTACGGATGATTGTGTTGATCCTTGGTTGCTTCATGTTGACCTACATGCCTTATATGGTAATGACTGTGGCTGACCCTGCAATGTCTGTGGCGGGTAGATGGGTTCATACGATTGCTACCTACTTGTCCTGGCTACATGTGGCACTTAACCCTTGCATATATACTCTGAGGAACCCAGGACAACCTTAAATTAAACCTAGTCGTTGGTGAACCTAGTTTGAGACCATTTAGTTTGTTTGTTGTTTAATGCCGCACTCCACAATATTCCATCCATATGACGGCGGTCGGTAACATAATCAATTCTGGACCAGACTTTCCAGTGACTGACATCATGAGCATTGATCCACACAACTGGGATATGATGACATGCATCAACCAAGTCAGTTAGTCTGACCACCCGATCCCGTTAGTCGGCTCTTAGCTCAAGCATAGTCGCCTGTTATGGCAAGCATGGATTGCTGAAGACCTATTCTACCCCAGATCTTCATGGTAGAGACACTTAGTATATTATTTCAGTCATATCAAGGTGTGCCACATTAATGTGCAAGAAAACCTGAAGTGACGTTTAATGCTTTGGAACTCCACACACCAATTGGCATAGTCAAACAGACCAATAATCAGAGAAAATATGTGATTTTGTAAACCCAAACCAGCAGATCCTGGCACGGCAAAGGAAGGCAACTATGAAACTTGTACCCCCAAGTCAAATAGTTATAATTATTCAAGCAAGTGGGATAAAAATCATTTGTGAAACAAATCTAGAATGAATTGACTGTCTACTTAAATACACTTCTGGACGTGAACATTAAGATCGTTTCAGAATTTGAATACTTACAGTAGAGACATAACTTTAAACATGACTTTATTAACCATGTGATTATAGCTGCTAAAAAAAGGTATATGTGTATCTCGATCATCCAAGGAAAACACTTGTCTCTCAAAACGTTACTAAAATTATCAAGGATGTATCGATAAATTACAGGAAAAGTCAGGAATGGAGATTGAGTAGCTTGCCACTCATTTCAGTAACTATTACAACAATTGTGAAAATTCAATAAACGGAGAATTACTGAAATTTGAATTAGTTGATGAAGCTTTGTATTTTTAATATCTGCCAGAACCATCTCCATTTTCACAGCACAGCCTCAACAGTGTTCAGCAGCACATGGAAAACATCCCAATAACCATGTGGACCAGCCATGGAACACATCCCAATAACCATGAGGACCAGCCATGGAACACATCCCAATAACCATGTGGACCAACCATGGAATACATCCCAATAACCATGTGGACCAACCATGGAACACATCCTAATAACCATGTGGACCAGCCATGGAACACATCCCAATAACCATGTGGACCAGCCATGGAACACATCCCAATAACCATGAGGACCAGCCATGGAACACATCCCAATAACCATGTGGACCAACCATGGAATACATCCCAATAACCATGTGGACCAACCATGGAACACATCCTAATAACCATGTGGACCAACCATGGAATACATCCCAATAACCATGTGGACCAACCATGGAACACATCCCAATAACCATGTGGACCAACCATGGAATACATCCCAATAACCATGTGGACCAACCATGGAACACATCCTAATAACCATGTGGACCAGCCATGGAATACATCCCAATAACCATGTGGACCAACCATGGAACACATCCTAATAACCATGTGGACCAGCCATGGAACACATCCCGATAACCATGTGGACCAACCATGGAATACATCCCAATAACCATGTGGACCAACCATGGAACACATCCTAATAACCATGTGGACCAACCATGGAATACATCCCAATAACCATGTGGACCAACCATGGAACACATCCCAATAACCATGTGGACCAACCATGGAATACATCCCAATAACCATGTGGACCAACCATGGAACACATCCTAATAACCATGTGGACCAGCCATGGAATACATCCCAATAACCATGTGGACCAACCATGGAACACATCCTAATAACCATGTGGACCAGCCATGGAACACATCCCGATAACCATGTGGACCATCCATGGAACACATCCCGATAACCATTTGGACCATCCATGGAACACATCCCGATAACCATTTGGACCATCCATGGAAGACATCCCAATAACCATGTGGACCAGCCATGGAATACATCCCAATAACCATGTGGACTAGCCATGGAATACATCCCAATAACCATGAGGACCAACCATGGAACACATCCCAATAACCATGAGGACCAACCATGGAACACATCCCAATAACCATGAGGACCAACCATGGAACACATCCCAATAACCATGTGGACCAACCATGGAACACATCCCAATAACCATGTGGACCAACCATGGAACACATCCCAATAACCATGAGGACCAGCCAGGACTCACACAACCAATGAAAGAACACTTGTCTGGTACAGGTTTAATCACCCTGTCCTCTGCAGCACTTGCTTCATGGTGAGCAAGTTTTAAGTATTCGCTGTTTCCAAAATAAACTTAAAAAACGATACAATAAATCTGGGGGGTAATTTATTCCTTTACTTTGGTGTGTTCTGAATGCATTAAAATATATCTGAAAACCTTCTTAAAAGGTGAGACATTATTTGCATTTTTTTACAATAAAATGGCAACATCTCCTGTCGAATGTTTTTTTTGTGGTGGCGATTAGTTCTAATTTCTAACCAATTATTCAGACAATATGCAACATCACGAAGACAAAAAACATTCATCGGTAACTAGTTTATTGTTGAAACATTTCAGAGCTATTTCTTGTCCCTCCATCAGGTGAATACTGATTGAGAGTATTGAGTCAATATGTACTTGCTGATATGTTGACAAAAGGCAGGATTAATGTAAAAACAAATCAATATTACAAGGAAACCAACATGATTTATATAAACAGGAAGGATGCCAATTAAGTACAATGAAGGTATTTGATGGGCTGGGTGTTACACATAACAACACAACAGTGTATTTAAGTCCTTGTACATCATCCATGGTTTTAATATTACAAACTGGTTATTGTTTCGTTTCTTGATTAGTGATTCATGTTTAGTTGATTAGTTTTAATTATAACTTGTATTTAGACCAAATTATAAAGATAACAATGAGACAATCAACTTGACCATGTGTGGGTAATTATTGGTGATAGAACTGTTACAGAAGATTGGTAATAGAACATTAAAGTACATGCTATGTGGGTACATGCCTTGGTCTCAGGTAACGTTTGGTTATAGAACAGTAGAGTACACGCTGGGTAGGTAAATGCCTTGGTCTCAGGTAACGATTGGTTATAGAACAGTAGAGTACACACTGGGTAGGTAAATGCCTTGGTCTCTGGTAACAATTGGTTATAGAACAGTAGAGTACACGCTGGGTGGGTAAATGCCTTGGTCTCTGGTAACGATTGGTTATAGAACAGTAGAGTACACGCTGGGTAGGTAAATGCCTTGGTCTCTGGTAACGATTGGTTATAGAATGGTAGAGTACACGCTGGGTAGGTAAATGCCTTGGTCTCTGGTAACGATTGGTTATAGAATGGTAGAGTACACGCTGGGTAGGTAAATGCCTTGGTCTCTGGTAACGATTGGTTATAGAATAGTAGAGTACACGCTGGGTAGGTAAATGCCTTGGTCTCTGGTAACGATTGGTTATAGAACAGTAGAGTACACACTGGGTGGGTAAATGCCTTGGTCTCTGGTAAGGATTGGTTATAGAACAGTAGAGTACACACTGGGTGGGTAAATGCCTTGGTCTCAGGTAACGTTTGGTTATAGAACAGTAGAGTACACACTGGGTGGGTAAATGCCTTGGTCTCAGGTAACGTTTGGTTATAGAACAGTAGAGTACACGCTGGGTGGGTAAATGCCTTGGTCTCAGGTAACGTTTGGTTATAGAACAGTAGAGTACACGCTGGGTGGGTAAATGCCTTGGTCTCAGGTAACGTTTGGTTATAGAACAGTAGAGTACACGCTGGGTGGGTAAATGCCTTGGTCTCAGGTAATGTTTGGTTATAGAACAGTAGAGTACACGCTGGGTGGGTAAATGCCTTGGTCTCAGGTAACGTTTGGTTATAGAACAGTAGAGTACACGCTGGGTGGGTAAATGCCTTGGTCTCAGGTAACGTTTGGTTATAGAACAGTAGAGTACACGCTGGGTGGGTAAATGCCTTGGTCTCAGGTAACGTTTGGTTATAGAACAGTAGAGTACACGCTGGGTGGGTAAATGCCTTGGTCTCAGGTAACGTTTGGTTATAGAACAGTAGAGTACACGCTGGGTGGGTAAATGCCTTGGTCTCAGGTAACGTTTGGTTATAGAACAGTAGAGTACACGCTGGGTGGGTAAATGCCTTGGTCTCAGGTAACGTTTGGTTATAGAACAGTAGAGTACACGCTGGGTGGGTAAATGCCTTGGTCTCAGGTAACGTTTGGTTATAGAACAGTAGAGTACACGCTGGGTGGGTAAATGCCTTGGTCTCAGGTAACGTTTGGTTATAGAACAGTAGAGTACACGCTGGGTGGGTAAATGCCTTGGTCTCAGGTAACGTTTGGTTATAGAACAGTAGAGTACACGCTGGGTGGGTAAATGCCTTGGTCTCAGGTAACGTTTGGTTATAGAACAGTAGAGTACACGCTGGGTGGGTAAATGCCTTGGTCTCAGGTAACGTTTGGTTATAGAACAGTAGAGTACACGCTGGGTGGGTAAATGCCTTGGTCTCAGGTAACGTTTGGTTATAGAACAGTAGAGTACACGCTGGGTGGGTAAATGCCTTGGTCTCAGGTAACGTTTGGTTATAGAACAGTAGAGTACACGCTGGGTGGGTAAATGCCTTGGTCTCAGGTAACGTTTGGTTATAGAACAGTAGAGTACACGCTGGGTGGGTAAATGCCTTGGTCTCTGGTAACGATTGGTTATAGAACAGTAGAGTACACACTGGGTGGGTAAATGCCTTGGTCTCAGGTAACGTTTGGTTATAGAACAGTAGAGTACACACTGGGTGGGTAAATGCCTTGGTCTCAGGTAACGTTTGGTTATAGAACAGTAGAGTACACGCTGGGTGGGTAAATGCCTTGGTCTCAGGTAACGTTTGGTTATAGAACAGTAGAGTACACGCTGGGTGGGTAAATGCCTTGGTCTCAGGTAACGTTTGGTTATAGAACAGTAGAGTACACGCTGGGTGGGTAAATGCCTTGGTCTCAGGTAACGTTTGGTTATAGAACAGTAGAGTACACGCTGGGTGGGTAAATGCCTTGGTCTCAGGTAACGTTTGGTTATAGAACAGTAGAGTACACGCTGGGTGGGTAAATGCCTTGGTCTCAGGTAACGTTTGGTTATAGAACAGTAGAGTACACGCTGGGTGGGTAAATGCCTTGGTCTCAGGTAACGTTTGGTTATAGAACAGTAGAGTACACGCTGGGTGGGTAAATGCCTTGGTCTCAGGTAACGTTTGGTTATAGAACAGTAGAGTACACGCTGGGTGGGTAAATGCCTTGGTCTCAGGTAATGATTGGTTATAGAACAGTAGAGTCCACAATGGGTGGGTAAATGCCTTGGTCTCAGGTAACGTTTGGTTATAGAACAGTAGAGTACACGCTGGGTGGGTAAATGCCTTGGTCTCTGGTAACGGCTAGCTCCATCAAATCAGACAACATGATGCAGGGTTCCGAGATGGTTCATAAACATCCCTCCAATTCCCATCTGCCATCAAGTCTCGCTAATGTTACAATAATGACACTTATTCTTCCAAGGAGCTACCTCCTTCCACTGATATGTCATTTCTGACATGTATGATGAGGAACAGGTCTCTCTACTTGACAGACAAGCAACATTTACCTAATATGCATCGAACTAAGAACCGTGAGCTCACAGAATGGATTTCTCTTCTAAGAATAGGTTTTTTTGAAGATCCCATCCATCTAGACACAACATTCAATATCCAGATTCATAATCTGTGAAGAGATTAGCATTGTTATTATTTAAGTTGGTCTTCAATAATAGTTGTGTACAGTGATAGAAACTAACATTTCTGGCCCACTCATCTAAGTCCTTATCATGATGACATATAGCAATTCCCCTAAAAATGGCAAATTTCTACCAGTCCTTATGATACCTCAACTATTTGTCAGTTTGGTAAGGGCTAAGGACTAGTGCCATTTTCTAACGCTGGTGTACCTGGCCATTAATAGCATTGATACGTCGTAACTGTGGCCACCCATTATACATTTTATGAGGTTCAAGGTCCAGTCTAGATTATTTCACCTATATAGCACATGTATGTGGTTACTTGCACTAGTCCAAGCTTGAGGGTATTATAGTGCTATCCAACTGAGATACCATGGCACAGTTTTACATGGATATCCCAATCAGACAAAGAATACTTACTCCAAGACAACCATCCTTGTTTTATCCCTTTAATGCTGAGATTGGGAAACAACACATACCATCAATTAAGTCTTAACGTGAGTGAGTGTATTTATGTGTGCATGAGTGAGTGAGTGAGTTGGGTTTATCGCATGACATGCATCAATCAAGTCAGTGAGCCTAACCAACCGATCCTATTAGTCGCCTCTTACGACAAGCATAGTTGCCTTTTACGGCAAGCATGGGTTGCTGAAGACCTATTCTACCCCGGATCTTCACGGGTCTGAACAATAATTAAGTGGGTGATTGTTGTTTAAGGCCACAGTCAGTAATTATGTACAGCCCCATCACAGTGGCCTCCGATTCAAGGATTCATGCCGTGATGATCTAGATAAAACACTGCAGCCACTGCTCTCAATGAAGTTGACTTCTGTGACAAGCAAGAGGCTTATTCAACAAAGGAATCCCCAGCAGTGGCACAGATCATGCAGGATTCAGAACAAAAAACAACCCTTTGATCACAATGCCTTGGTTTCTGACAATCCAATTTCCCATGTCAAAACAATGCTCAGTTGGGAAACAGAGAAGCGACAAAGCCTTTTCCATAATCATAATCATCCTGTGCACATACATGACATATTAATTCAACTGAAAATCATATGCTCCTAACCAAAGGTTCTTCAGCTCAACTAGTTCAGGTGATAAGCATTATCATTGTTAAATATGAAATAATTTGATACGAAGATTAAACATCCACCTTCTATGCTTGAAAAGCAGAGTGTCATATTTGTAGCTCAGAAGCTGATACCCATTTAAGAGTGAGTGAATAATGTGATGATAGTTATTGAAATGAAACTGTATCAGGCCTGGAAGTGCAACCCAGTGGTTGACAGTGTTGCATGAAACTGAATATTTTGGGAACAATGAATACATTTAACCACACATCAAAACTTTGATCTTCATATGTAGTCGTGTACTATGTATGCATCCAAATACTATGTATATGTAGTAACTGAAGTTATCCACATAACTCACCAAAGATAAGGAAGTACTCTGCCACAGTACTGATAGAATGCACTCAGTAATTATCAAGTTGTGTGTCAGGGTATGGATGTGCTGGAAGTAGTACACACATTCATTTTGTTTTCACATTTACACATTTCTGAGCAGAGAAGAATTGATCCCCTGTATCTGATGCAAAGCTGGGGGACAAGAAAGGGTTGCTGAAGACTATTTCTAAACTGGATCTTAACGGGGAACAAGCATGGGTTGCTGAAGACCATTTCTAAACTGGGTCTTCACGGTGGACAAGCATGGGTTGCTGAAGACCAATTCTAAATTGGATCTTCACGGTGGACAAGCATGGGTTGCTGAAGACCAATTCTAAATTGGATCTTCACGGTGGACAAGCATGGGTTGCTGAAGACCAATTCTAAACTGGATTTTCACGGGGGACAAGCATGGGTTGCTGAAGACCAATTCTTACCCAGATCTACACAGGGGACAAGCATGGGTTGCTGAAGACCAATTCTACACTGGATCTTCATGGGGGACAAGCATGGGTTGCTGAAGACCATTTCTAAACTGGATCATCACGGGATGAAAACAAACCAATGCTAAAGAGTAAAATCAGGGACGGATATTTTGACACCTGTTTCTTCTTCATCTCAAGTCTTGACAGGATGTAGCCACAGGGGGGATGTTGTGATAAATTGATGTCAAGTGAAATATTTCCACAGACAGACATTTTATTCGGTAGTAAAGGCCAAATTTCCGTCAGAACAATCGAAGAGACAGAATAATTGGGACAAAGTTGCAAGACATATTAAACTGATATCAAGCTGGTAATCAGTCAGTCTCTTGTGAACAACATTCGTGATCAATAATTGGAAACAATACTTGCCTACGTGACCACACTGCAGGGAGCATTATTACTGGAACGACTTTTCTCGATTGGTATTAAATAATGATAAATTGCAGTGGGGGAATGTTTCCTAATTGAGTTTCCCAAGCGAACACCTCATAAAAACTAAACAATCCACTAAGTTTTACCATTGGATTTTTTCTTGTTCTCTGATAATGACAATCTTAACACAAGGTAACATTTGAGATAAGCTCCATGTCCCTACAACAAAAAATCCATGAGGCATGTTGCATGAAAGAATTGTTAGACAGACAGCATATAAATTCAAGAAACCTTTCCAACTTTCTAACTTTTCGTTAAAGTAAAATAATTTCCATCAAAAGTCATCGACACGTTTAAAGCTGCATTAGCTATCATCTGTCCACATTAGAATCACAGAGTCTATAATGCCAACCGTTACAAATGTTTTCCTGAGGCTAAACACCCTATTTGACATGTAATTTGTGATTTTCAGTCTACTATAAGCTATTACACCATATCACTGATACTCTTTTGTAGAAATCCCATTAATTCAGTTGTATTACATTGATGTTGATGGAGTGTGTGCGAAAGCTATTATCACTCATCCTCTACCGACTCTCTAATCAGGATGTATGCCAGCAATTAAGAGGACACAAAATACTGTGCAGTTTTAAACACAGCGCCAATTTGATTGCCCTTTCTGTATTTCAAGGTTTCAAGTTTCAGATTAATTTGATTATCAAACAGCTCATATATATTTCATGTAAATCATCAATGCATTTTTCCATTATTGCCTGAAGAAGTCGGAGGATTAAATAATATTGTTTTTTAAAATGATGACATCAGCTTAAAAGAATTTATCATCTTTAGCGCCATTGTCAGCTGGAGTTGAGAGTTTTTGCTTTTCTCTCAGTAGACAAAGGGAGTTAATTCATCAACGTCTGGCTATCAAGAAAAGGGACAGATTTATTCTGCAAGGATTTCCTCTATGGCTCGTCAACTGGAAAATTTGGCAAAAAACTAATGAAATTACAAAAAAAATAATTGTGTGTCATGAGTCGGCAGAAAAAAATAAGTATATTTTGATTAAGATTTCTTCTAATTTTGAAGAAAATAAGGTCAGTGGATCCGTGATCCAACAAACATAAAAAATGGTTTGATGTTCATCTACTTCGGATGTCACGTTATGAAGTCTCACAAATGGACAAGGCCACAATGTGAAACCATATTCTCAAATAAATAAGACCAATAAGTATTAAACCCTAACCCTGAAACACAAAACATGAACAGGGTTTATTATTTTCCAATAATCGAACCAACACAAACAGTTCCTTCATTGAGGAAGTAGAGATATCACTGATCCTAACCAGAAATCAAGAACATTTCACTATTGTCAGCCAAATAGCAACTGCCAGCAGTGGTTGGTTGGTTGGTTGGTTGGTTTGTTGTTTAACGCCGCACTCAGCAATATTCCCGCTATATGACAGCGGTCTGTAAATAATCAAGTCTGGACCTGACACTCCAGTGATTAATATCATGAACATCGATCCATGCAATAGGGATCGATGACATATGTCAACCAAGTCAGCGAGCCTGACCACCCGATCCCGTTAGTCGCCTTTTACGACAAGCATAGTCACCTTTTACGGCAAGTATGGGTTGCTGAAGACTTATTCTACCCCGGAATCTTCACGGTGCCAGCAGTAGCACCGGTGGATAGTACAAGTTGTAGCAGGATCACTCGGGGTACATCGGGTTTTATGCGTCCTGCGTCGGGTTTTATGCGTCCTGCGTCGGGTTTTATCAAACTTAACGAGGGAAGCATAACACCCACGTACCCCGAGTGATCCCGCTTCAACGAATTTATCTTACCGACATGTTTTAATATGACATTGTAAAAGAATTCAAACAAATTCGAAATTGATAGAAAACAGCTTTTCGATTGAGCTGAGGTTAGTGAGTGAGTTGGGTTTAAGGCCGCTTTTAACATTATTCCAGTTATATCACGGCGTGTCAGCTTAATGTTGGAGGAAAGCCTGAAGTGATGCAGGTCTCAGACGTTTACCACTTCGGTGAAACCCACGAGCATGGGTATGGTGCTGACAAACCTAGAAACATAATTTGGGCGAACCGGGATTCGAACCCACAATCATAGGTTTCTGGCATGCCCAAGGGACGCAACTCTGTACAGCGAATCGCGGCGCCTTAGACGATGCCCCGATGCCCCCAGCTGAGGTTAGCTTATGCTATGTCAAGTGACTTTCATTGACTTGGAAGCAGGGTTAAAGGAATTTATTCTGTCTCTCAGTAATCAATGTGCTGCCTGTATTGTTCATGGCGGGACATAAGACATATAATCCCTTCCAAGGTGGGTTACACTGTATTTTATCAAGATCACATGGACCAATCAGATCTCATCATTTTGACATGGAGGTATGATAACACCCATATCTTCCTCCTAATATAGAAGTGAAGTGGCAATAAATGCCAGGTAAACAACTTATCCAGCAACACAGATACATCAATTGCTACATTTATCAAGACAGGAGAAAGAAAGTGACACCAGCACTTTCCATGCACTAGGTGTGGTTTGCTGGGGTCACCATAGCCTTGCTCCAAGGCTGTACTGTATTTTGGTTTGGTTTGTTGTTTTTTTGCCGCACTCAGCAATGTTCCAGCTATATGACGGCGGTCTGTAAATAATTGAGTCTGGACCAGACAATCCAGTGATTGATATCATGAGCATCGATCCACGAAATTGGGATCGATGACATGCATCAACCAAGTCGGCGAGCCTGACCACCCGATCCCGTTAGTCGCCTTTTACGACAAGCATGGGTTGCTGAAGACCTTTTCTACCCCGGAATCTTCACGGGTCGCTGTACTGTAAGATAAGTCCATAGGTGTGTAGTAATCCTTATTACGGATTTTGCCTATTTAAGTAGAGTAACATTTTATCCAAATATAAACCCAGGGCTTAAACAGCGAAAATGACAGGAAGAATGAATATCCCATGTGTAATGAAACAATACTCACAAATCGAATGAAAGAGCAATTTTTTTAACACTTTAACATAAGGCATGATTTTCTTTTTCAACTATGAAAATTGAATTGATACCTGTCAAAAAATTAACAACAAACCAATATCGTAGTTATGCGTGTCTGCCCTATGCGTTTAAAATGTCTCACTGAATATCCAGAATATCTCCTACAATAGGGGTCCAATGTGTCTTGTAAATGTAGAAACCTCTAACAGTGCTTAGGTACAACATTGTAAAATTAGGCCATATATATCGCGTGCTACAATACATGTTGAAGAATATCCAGTACAGGAGATCAATTAAATTTTTCAATTTAATGTAAGCCCACTGGCTTAAAAGCATTACTTTTTTATATATTTTTTAGGTGCCTAGGCTGAATAACAAGGGG
Source organism: Haliotis rufescens (assembly GCF_023055435.1). NCBI lineage: Eukaryota > Metazoa > Mollusca > Gastropoda > Lepetellida > Haliotidae > Haliotis > Haliotis rufescens. Next base: position 55,542,693 of record NW_025964334.1, read on the forward strand.
GCTTTAAAAATGTTTTGTTTGTTGTTTAACGCTGCACTCAGCAATATTCCAGCTATATGACAGCAGTCTGTAAAGAAGATCCGGCGTAGAATAGGTCTTCAGCAACCCATGCTTGCCGTAAAAGGCTTGTTGAATGAGGCGACTAATGGGATCAGGTGATCAGGCTCGCTGACATGGTTGATGCATGTCATCGATCCCTATTGCGTGGATCGATGCTCATGATGTCAATCACTGGTTCGTCTGGTCTAGACTTGATTATTTACAGACTGCTATCATATAGCTGGAATATTGTTGAGTGCAGGGTTAAACAACAAACAAACAAACAAAGCCAATACACATTCCTGTAGCGCACTACACAGCCCTATGTCCAGCACTATGGCTTGTCCTGAAACATTGGTACATGATGACAGGGTCCAACAGTACAAAAGTCCACTTGTCAGTGATAAGTACAATTGCGTAAGAACTAGTTACATTTAGTTGTGGATCATGCGAAAATACATAAATTGCATGTGATTCCATGACATCTGATTGGCTAACCAGGCAATATTCTTATTTTAGGTTTCTATAAGCCAAAAAAATATTATTAATGGAAGGGGCGGAGCTTATGTTACATGATATGTGCTGAACGATGCTTGCTACATTGTTTGAGGTGTTTATTATTAAATATGCAGCCTGTGAAGTTATGTGACATATTTATTTATAAGAATTGGCTTCAATTTGTTTACGCATTTATTGAGTTATAAACATAAAAATCGACAAGCAGACTTTGCGTATGCTGATTTACACAGTGTGTACATTGTTCTTAACGTTGATATCTCCATTAATGTAAAGAACATTGGTGTCGTTTCTTACATAAACATTAATTAACTCTCTGACCCTGCTGATGATGAATAAAATCATATAAAACACAATACATGAATTTATCAACATGTCCGTGCCCATTGCAAACCTCTCACATCTTCCATCTTGTTAGTTCAAAGCACAGGATCATTTGGCAACGGGGACCAAACCACCCTCAGAGGCTATGAACATGCATGAATTTTGCTAAAAAGTCCTGGGTTCAAAACAAATCAATTGAAACCCAAATAATGTGAAACAGACTAGGCGGCACAGTGAGATAGTGAATGAGGTAAATGGACAGAAATGAGACAGAGGGAGTGCACTTAATCATTTCTCTTTGAAATATTTCCACAATATCATTGGATGCAAGTGGTACATGAAGTGGGGGAATTTTGACTGGCGAGAAGGGAAAGTTACATTATTACCTTGTCAAAACACCAAAGAAATTTCATCTTATGGACAAATGCAAATTCCGAAAACCTCAAAACTATTTTTTTTTCCTTGTTTAACACTGCACACATCATTGACATCATGAGCATCGATCTACACAATTTGGATATGATGACATGCTTCAACCAAGTCACCGAACCTGACCACCCGATCCCCGATCGCCTCTTACGACAAGCATCGGTTCCTGGAGACCAATTCTAACCTGGATGTTCATGTTACAAAAACCCAATACTAAAGTGTAAAAACTGGGATGGATATTTGGAAAACTGTTTCTTATAGGGCTGGGACGAGTCCAAATTTACTACCCGGGTATCCGACCCCCTATTACCCGACCCTACCCGGGTACCCACTGTAGATCTCGAGAGTTGGGAACAAGATGTCTGATTGGGAATTGTTTCACCGCAGCCCAGGCAGTAACTATTTAGATACATGTATCAAACGATCTGATCGTGGGTACACTGAAGCGTTATCTTTACTCAAACATATGCAGCAAGTCAATAAGAATGGATGTATCGTCAGAAAGAAATGCGAACATTAGTGACATGTAGTGTAACCAGTGAGCTATAGCGAGATTTTGTCATTAAACAATATATCACATGACCAACCACAGGTCCGGGTAGTCCTGTGGGTACCCGGGTCCTACTCAGGACCCACCCGACCTGAGTTCCCGAGTTACCCGTCCCAGCCCTGACGAAGCCACAAGGGACATTGTGATGAATTAATGGCAAGTGAATTATTTCCACAGACAGACATTTTATTCAGTAGTAAAGGCCAAATAGCCCTCAGAACAATTGAAGTGACAGAATAATTTGTGAAAAAGATGCAAGACATATTAAACTGAGTTTTGTACAAAAAAGAACATGATTCAAAAACAATACTAAGGAGTGAATATGATTAAAATTCTTCAAATGTGGTACAATTGAATGAAATATCTGATCACATAGGGAGCTGTGTGACCTTTGACCTAACCTTATCAAAAACATATTTTGATAGTTATTGAATACGACCTGTCTCTAAAAATGACTGTCTGTAATCAAATTTGTTTCAATACTTAGTCGAGGTGTAACCCGAAAACATAAAACATCAACATTCATGAATAAAAACCACTGACGTCACATCGTCCTAATGACAAGCATCACAATCCCCTGCGAGTTGACCTATAGTCTACAGAGCGCTGATGAGTCATGTAATCCACACTGCAGGTGACTGTAGACCCCTCTCAGATATCACATCAGTTTTACAGTAGATTCCAGGAATATTCATACTTCATGTACTGGTAAGTGAGTGAGTGAGTATGGTTTTACACCACTTTTAGCACTATTCCGGCACTATCACGGCGGAGGACACCAGAAATGGACTTCACACATTGTACCCATGTCGGGAATCGAACCTGGGTCTTTGGCGTGACGAGTGAACGCTTTAACCACTAGGCTACCCGCCCGCCCCTACATATACTGTTGCCTGAGTGAGCGAGTGAGTGAGTTTGATTTTACGCCACTTTTAGCACTACTCCAGCAATATCACGGCGGAGGACACCAGAAATGGACTTCACACATTGTACCCATGTCGGGAATCGAACCCGGGTCTTCGGCGTGAATAGTGAACGCTTTAACCACTAGGCTACCCGCCCGCCCCTGCATATACTGGTGCCTGAGACCAAAGAACAAATAACATATTAATATCACCAGATCTCTGAGGAAACGAGACAGTCTGTTGGTGATGTGAAATTGGGTTTAATTCACATTCAATATTATTGCACATCTGTAGCGTGTGTGTGGCTGCATATACTAGTCCAACCATATGCTTGTTTTATAGAACTAGCCCACAACATACCATGCCCCAGTTGAACATGAATACCCCACTCAGACACAGTATACTGACTCCGAGCTGACCAGTACTTGTTTTAGCCCCTTAATGCCTAGCACCAGGCAGGGTAACAACAAGTACCATCTTTCAGCACCTATTGGAATGATGAGGCTAGGGATCAAACCACAGACTTTTGGCTCTCCGGGAGAGGGTATTCAGGACATAGCAGTGTGCAGACGGTCAGTTCACTGGACCACGGAGGCGGTTGGGGTGGGACGGGTCCAAATTTACTATCCGGGTACCCACCACCCTATTACCTGACCCTACCTGGGTACCCACTGTAGATATTTAGAGATAGGTACAAACAGTCCGATTTGGAAAAGTTTGACCGTAGCCCTGGCAAAATGTAATTAGATACACGTGTAAAACGATCCGCTCATGCATACACTGAAGTTTACTGCATGAAGTTTTATCTTTATTCAAACATGTAGTCAGAAGGAATGGGTGCATTGTCAGAAAGAAAAGGGAATATTACTGACTTATAGTGTAACCATAGTGTTTTAGATAATGTTTGTCAATATATATCACGTGACTAACCACGGGTCCGGGTAGTCCTGTGGGTACCCAGGTCCTACTTAGGACTCACCCGACCCGAGTACCCGAGTACCCGAGCTACCCGTCTCAGCCCTAGGAGGCGGTTACAAAATTTGTAATGTTGTCAGTTTCAATTCATCTCAGCCATTCGTCTCATACTAATATCCTTAAAAAATCCTTACAATTAAATTACTCTAAAACTAAAAGAGTTTCTGATGGCTTATATGTCACCCAATACTGCAGCTTCTTTGCAAATATTGTCAATTACGTGTATTAATAAATCACACCTAAGTCAATCCTAGTCTCTGGGGGGAGCTTAACAACTCTGCACATCACCAGACCATATAACATCATATCAACTCATCAGACACATCCAGCAACCTCAGAGATAATATGATTAAGTCCCAGGCTTTTCAGCACAAAGTCGTACCAGTAGATGTCACTAAACTTTGATGGTCCACAAACACACCAATCATACACTTCTGACTACACAAAACCTACAATCAATAGACTGATCAAGAAAGATGAAACAACACTATAGTGACTGCCAATATATCACGGAGGCCCCACCTAATAAAACCCTGGAATAATCAGGCTGGGAATGATGTTCCTCCTGCAAGTCCTGCCTGTAGTCTTTGAGTCCCCCTCCCATCAGCACTCTGTGACACACTGCCCCAGGGAGCTTTGTAATTGCTGTATGATAAGAACCATAAAGTATTGAATTCCACGAGAAAATTGAGTGAGTGACAGAGAGCCCATGTGGACTATCTCCACTGTCGGATATCAACACCGCCCCCTTCAACATGACATATTGTTGCTCTCTTGTGGAAAGGAGGAAGAAAGGTTTTAATTTCTTTCCCTATTCATGTTATTTAATTCATGTCAGAAATTTTTCAGAAAGTTAAATGAAACATCAGCCTTTTCAATTTCTTGAAGACATATGGAACTGGATAAAAACTGAACCTATATGTAATAAAATTTAGTGATGTGACAGTCTCCAAAAAGAGTTTTAAAGTTTGGAATTAGTCGGATGGTTTTGTGTTTCTATTAGCACTGTTCCAAGAATATTACGCTTGGGAAATAATAAATGAGAGTGGTTTTACACCTCTTTTAGCAATATTCCAGCAATATCACAGCAGGGGACACGAGAAATGGGCTTTACACTTTGAACCGTGTATGGAATCGAACCCGTGTCACTGAGCTACCCTTCAGCCCTTATTACATATGGAACAATAAAAAAGACTTAGTCAGTTTAATAACATAGGAAGTAGACACCAAATGGTAGTCTGATGAGCCAACACTTTAAACATCAGGTGAGCTAAATGTCTGTTCAGAGCATGTTTTGTGCGTGTGTGCGTGCGTGCGTGCATGCATGCTCACTTGCAAGGCGACCATGCTTTTTGTAAGAGGCGACAAACGGGATTGGGTGGTCAGGCTCGCTGGCTTTGTTGATGCATGTCACCATATCCAAATCGCGTGGATCGATGCTCATGATGTCGATCACTGGATTGTCTGGTCCAGACTCGATTATTTACAGACCGCCATCATATAGCTAGAATATTGCTGAGCGCGGCGTTAAACAACAAACAAACACTTTCACGCATGTGTGCGTGTTGTAGGGTGGTGGCCTGTATGTAATAGAACCACACTGTTCAGTGTTTGATATTGTGAGCAACATTCCGTACCATTGGGACACACAATCAATCAAGTCAATGAGTCTGAACACTGGATCCATCAAAGATACAGATACCCACGTCCAGCATAGGCTGCTGGGGACCTATTCTAACCTGGATACCCATGACCAGCATAGGCTGCTGGGGACCTATTCTAACCTGGATACCCATGACCAGCATAGGTTGCTGGGGACCTATTCTAACCTGGATACCCATGACCAGCATAGGTTGCTGGGGACCTATTCTAACCCGGATACCCACGACCAGCATAGGTTGCTGGGGACCTATTCTAACCCGGATACCCACGACCAGAATAGGTTGCTGGGGACCTATTCTAACCCAGATACCTACAACCAGCATAGGTTGCTGGGGACCTATTCTTACCTAGAAACCCACGACCAGCACAGATTGCTGGGGACCTATTCTAACCCAGAAACCCACGACCAGCATAGGTTGCTGGGGACCTATTCTAACCCAGATACCTACAACCAGCATAGGTTGCTGGGGACCTATTCTAACCCAGATACCCACAGCCAGCATAGGTTGCTGGGGACCTCTTCTAACCCAGATACCTACAACCAGCATAGGTTGCTGGGGACCTATTCTAACCCAAATACCTTTGACCGGCATAGGTTGCTAGGGACCTATTCTAACCTGGATACCCATGACCAGCATAGGTTGCTGGGGACCTATTCTAACCCGGATACCCACGACCAGCATAGGTTGCTGGGGACCTATTCTAACCCGGATACCCACGACCAGAATAGGTTGCTGGGGACCTATTCTAACCCAGATACCTACAACCAGCATAGGTTGCTGGGGACCTATTCTTACCTAGAAACCCACGACCAGCACAGATTGCTGGGGACCTATTCTAACCCAGAAACCCACGACCAGCATAGGTTGCTGGGGACCTATTCTAACCCAGATACCTACAACCAGCATAGGTTGCTGGGGACCTATTCTAACCCAGATACCCACAGCCAGCATAGGTTGCTGGGGACCTCTTCTAACCCAGATACCTACAACCAGCATAGGTTGCTGGGGACCTATTCTAACCCAAATACCTTTGACCGGCATAGGTTGCTGGGGACCTATTCTAACACCGAATCCCCACAGGGAGACAAGCATACATCATTGGGGACCTGTTCTAACTCAGAATCCCCATAGGGAGACAAGCATACATCATTGGGGACCTGTTCTAACCCGGAATCCCCACAGGGAGACAAGCACGGAGTGGGAACAGGCTGACTGGTCACCTGAAAGGACATGAAGTCACATCTTACATTGTTTACCTATACTCTCTCTCATACTGGTGGAAATCAGAAAACTGCCCATGAGAAGACATCAGGCACTGAACAGAAGGGAAAACTTAAAATACTGTATCAAGTATCAAGCATACCAGGCTTGTTGGTATCCATAAAATAGCACTACAAATGCAACATCTCTAGATATCAAAGAGCGCCATACAACTCCTGTTAAAGTTGTCAGATCTGGGTTAAAACATTAAAGGCCCCAGTAAAGGTTTCAAAAAGTTCTTAAACATCAGGTGAGCTAAATGTCTTTTCAGAGCATGCTGTGTGTGTGTGTGTGTGTGTGTGTGTGTGTGTGTGTGTGTGTGTGTGTGTGTGTGTGTGTGCAAGGCGACTATGCTTTTTGTAAGAGGCGACTAACAGGATTGGGTGGTCAGGCTCGCTGGCTTTGTTGATGCATGTCACCGTATCCCAATTGCGTGGATCGATGCTCATGATGTCGATCACTGGATTGTCTGGTCCCTTGTGTTGACTTATACAATATGTTCCTGTGTATTTTCAGATAAACTGACATGCCTTTGCATGTGTTTGTGACATGTGTCACTGGTGGGGAAGGATATGCTCTTTTCAGAAAATCTGATCTCTGACAGTAATTCATAAACATGTGTATCTGATATAGTGAGACACATACTTTTAGCAGAGATATATAATTATGGAAAGGGATGTTGCTTCTATTTAACCAAATAATCTCAAGAATAACATACTATACTTTTTTATGCTTCACTAAGTCTCCAGTGCCTTCAATTCTACCAACACATTTGTCACCCCCCTCCCAATACTTCCACTACCCCCCAGGGAATGCTTCTCCCATCAATCACACATTCACTAACAGGTGCTTCTGTGTTGCCAAGTAGCCCCAGATCAAATGCAGGGACCACTGTGTGGAGCTTCTCCATACATAACTCATCAGTTGAAAGACAGCAGTGCGAGGAGCATGCAATGCTACAGAAAAACCATAAGCTTGTGGCGCCAGGCAGTTTGCAGATGCTGCACTAAAAGAATTGTTATGCAAATTTAATGACCAGAGTTGCAGCTAGTGAGAAAGTTGGAACAGTTGGATGACACTGAGGACAATACTGTGGTACTGTGAGGACGGTACTGTGATACTGTGAGGACGTACTGTGACGCCGTATTACTGGGAGTAGAATGAATGTCCGCTGGACAGAACACAGGTAAGGTGGACCCAATGGGGGGACATAACTGCCATATCTATCTATCTATCTATCTATCTATCTATCTATCTATCTATCTATATATATATATAAAAGAAAGTTATTTTATTAATACTTTCAAACCAAAATTAAATGGCCTGAAATAATTGTATTACTTTATACAATTACAATGTATTGTACATTTTACTGCCTCTACAATACTTATTTCTGTATGCGTCGTACACCTGCCCTATCGTCTTACGCCTGTCTTACTGTGACATCACAAAGTTATACTATGTTAGAGTGCACTGTGACGTCAAATCAGTGTAACGGTATAACTGTACTCTTGAAAATCACATGCGTGAAACAGGTTGAGTAAATTATCTTTGGACTTTTATATTTTATATATATATATATATATATATATATATATATATATATATATATATATATATATATGCCATTTGTCTCCATACCATGCGGTACAGATTAGTTATATTGCACAAACATAATATTTTTGTTTTATATACTCCGCGGTAGTAGAAATTGCCAATCTGTGGTCCTTGCCAAACTGCCCAATAGTTAAGGTATCACATGGACTAGTAGAAATTTGCCATTATTAAGGGTTTTGCTATATGTTATCATTATAAGGGCTAATGGACTAAAAATGTTAGTGTCTGATGTTCTAATGCAGATATTACTTAGATATTTGATAGTGATCGCAAGTTTCATGGTGATTACCTATCATGCACATGTGTTTGTAATATAGCATGATATTTTCATTGACATACATGTTATTCAAATTGTCTTTGTTAACATGGATTTAATTTAGATCAGTGTTCCATTATGTCTTCTTTATTGTAATTCATTATTGGGGCTGGCTGTTGATATAGATCATAGAGACCGATCATCACTAACTAAATATCAATCAATTATTGATAAATATCAGGATAGTAATTTTACGCAAATATGTAAGAAAATCCCAAAAGAAATCAATATATTTCATGCCTATGGTGAGCAGTGACACATTAATGCATGGATTACTTTGTGAACATTTGAAATAGAACAAAAACAGTGGCTTTCATTCTTCGACAAGTCTGGACCATTCTGGACCAGACAATCCCGTGATTGACATCATGAGCATCAATCCAAGCAATTGGGTTGGTTGGTTGGTTGGTTGGTTGGTTGGTTGTTTAATGCCGCACTTAGCAATATTCCAGCTATATGATGGCTGTCTGTAAATAATCGAGTCTGGACTAGACAATCCAGTGATTGACATCATTAGCATCGATTAAGGTGACAAGTGGGATACGATGACATGGATCAACCGAGCCTGACCACCCGATCTCCTTAGTCGCCTCTTACAACAAGCACAGCCGCCTTTTATGGCAAGCATGGGTTGCTGAAGACCAATTCTACCCCAGATCTTCACGGGGCGTCTTCCTTAATAACTCCTTCCTTCTTTCTCTCCCTTTCAGAATGTAATTTTCAATTCTTTGTCAGTTGACATGGTTGAATCAAATGCTTCATTCATTTTCATTTATTGCAGATTCCTTCATTCTTTCTATCTTTCAAAAAGAAATCATTGTCAAGTGACTTTATTTAGTCATATACTTCAACTAGTTTCATTTCTTTCATAATGATTCCTTTTTTCTTTACATTTATTAATATACTTCCTTGACAGAACATGCAATCTATCAATAGGGAAATTGTTGCATTTCAATCTGACTCACACCTAGTGTACACTTGTAGCATCAACAAACGGCCACCTCATACTCAAACCTCGTGTACACTTGTAGTGTTAGCACAGAGTCAGTGAACAACTGGCCACTTCAGACATACTGGGATCTACCATCCTCTGAGGGAAGCATCACTGTAGCTTGTGTCCTTAACTCATGGTATATAACACAAGGGCCTGCTGTCCTCTGAGGTAAGCATCACTGTAGCTTGTGTCCTTAATTCATAGTTATAACACAAGGACCTGCTGTCCTCTGAGGTAAGCGTCACTGTAGCTTGTGTCCTTAACTCATAGTTATAACACAAGGACCTGCTGTCCTCTTAGGTAAGAGTCACTGTAGCTTGTGTCCTTAACTCATAGTTATAACACAAGGACCTGCTGTCCTCTTAGGTAAGAGTCACTGTAGCTTGTGTCCTTAACTCATGGTATATAACACAAGGATCTACCATTCTCTGAGGTAAGCGTCACTGTAGCTTGTGTCCTTAACTCATGGTATATAACACAAGGATCTACCATCCTCTGAGGTAAGAGTCACTGTAGCTTGTGTCCTTAACTCATGGTATATAACACAAGGGCCTGCTGCTCTCTGAGGTAAGCGTCACTGTAGCTTGTGTCCTTAACTCATGGTATATAACACAAGGACCTGCTGTCCTCTGAGGTAAGCATCACTGTAGCTTGTGTCCTTAACTCATGGTATATAACACAAGGACCTGCTGTCCTCTGAGGTGAGCATCACTGTAGCTTGTGTCCTTAACTCATGGTATATAACACAAGGGCCTGCTGCTCTCTGAGGTAAGCGTCACTGTAGCCTGTGTCCTTAACTCATGCTATATAACACAAGGGCCTGCTGTCCTCTGAGGTAAGCGTCACTGTAGCTTGTGTCCTTAACTCATGGTATATAACACAAGGACCTGCTTTACTCTGAGGTAAGTGTCACAGTAGCTTGTGTCCTTAACTCATGGTATATAACACAAGGACCTGCTTTACTCTGAGGTAAGCGTCACAGTAGCTTGTGTCCTTAACTCATGGTATATATAACACAAGGGCCTGCTGCTCTCTGAGGTAAGCGTCACTGTAGCCTGTGTCCTTAACTCATGCTATATAACACAAGGGCCTGCTGTCCTCTGAGGTAAGCGTCACTGTAGCTTGTGTCCTTAACTCATGGTATATAACACAAGGACCTGCTTTACTCTGAGGTAAGTGTCACAGTAGCTTGTGTCCTTAACTCATGGTATATAACACAAGGACCTGCTTTACTCTGAGGTAAGCGTCACAGTAGCTTGTGTCCTTAACTCATGGTATATATAACACAAGGGCCTGCTGTCCTCTGAGGTAAGCGTCACTGTAGCCTGTGTCCTTAACTCATGGTATATAACACAATGACCTACCATCCTCTGAGGTAAGCGCCACTGTAGCTTGTGTCCTAAACTAATGGTATAATTACTTAAACAATCTTAATTTCAAGTTGTAGTGAATGTTTGATACAATATGTGATCTGTAACATGTACAGCGTGGAACTTTTAGTCAAACTGTAACACAAAACATGCCAGAACTGGATATTTCAGTCTCAAAAACTACACACATCACGAGGATGACAGAACAAGTGTTTTCTGAATAATTCAACTGGGGGCATAAATCACAATATCATCTGCAAAATACAAAGATTATCAATAAGTAAAGCCAACCTAAATCCAACCTTAACACAAAAGTTCCACAAGCGTAACCAAAAGACATCCCCAACACTACACCTTGGCATAAACTTCTCCTTACCAACGGACATTGACACTTAGTATCATAATTGGTTAAAATTAGCATTTCCTCCACCATTTCCTGTAAATCTATGGGGACATGGGGGGTCGAGTTGTCCAAGGCACCACAAGTCATTGTGCTGAACTGCATCTCTTGGGCAATCTATACTGAAACACTTTGAAAATGCATAAGTATTTGAAAAAATGGCCACGGAAACATATGAATTTGTTCTGTGTATGAGACATGGGAAGATAATCAGACATAACAATCTCATGTTGTCACTGTCAGCACTCTTTGTCATGCCAGCAAATATTTACTGCCAAAATCATTTTCTTGTCCTTCAATTTAAAGTTGATTATGCGTCTTCAAAGCGTTTCGGTACATGCTTCAAATATATGGGTTCAAATGTAAGATCAGCCCTCATTGTGATTGATCATTTCTCAGCACCAAACCCAACTAATGGTTTTCACACAAAAAGTAAATATCTACTGCCTCCATCATTGAAGGCTATCCTCCCACATCAAGCTGACAGAAGATATAACTGAAATTCGTCTACATCAAGCTGACACAGGCTGTAACTGAAATACTCCCACATCAAGCTGACACAAGATATAACTGAAATACTCCCCAATCAAACTGACACATGATAGAACTGAAATACTCCCACATCAAACTGACACATGATATAACTGAAATACTCCCACATCAAGCTGACACATGATAGAACTGAAATACTCCCACATCAAACTGACACATGATATAACTGAAATACTCCCACATCAAGCTGACACAAGATATAACTGAAATACTCCCACATCAAACTGACACATGATATAACTGAAATACTCCCACATCAAGCTGACACAAGATATAACTGAAATACTCCCACATCAAGCTGACACATGATATAACTGAAACACTCCCACATCAAACTGACACAAGACATAACTGAAATACTCCCACATCAAACTGACACATGATATAACTGAAATACTCCCACATCAAGCTGACACAAGATATAACTGAAATACTCCCACATCAAGCTGACACATGATATAACTGAAACACTCCCATATCAAACTGACACAAGACATAACTGAAATACTCCCACATCAAACTGACACATGATAGAACTGAAATACTCCCACATCAAACTGACACATGATATAACTGAAATACTCCCACATCAAGCTGACACAAGATATAACTGAAACACTCCCACATCAAGCTGACACATGATGTAACTGAAATACTCCCACTTAAAACTGACACATGATATAACTGAAATACTCCCACATCAAACTGACACATGATATAACTGAAATACTCCCACATCAAGCTGACACATGATATAACTGAAATACTCCCACTTAAAATTGACACATGATATAACTGAAATACTCAAACATCAAACTGACACATGATATAACTGAAATACTCCCACATCAAGCTGACACATGATATAACTGAAATACTCCCACTTAAAATTGACACATGATATAACTGAAATACTCCCACATCAAACTGACACAAGATATAACTGAAATACTCCCACATCAAACTGACACAAGATATAACTGAAATACCCCCACATCAAACTGACACATGATATAACTGAAATACTCAAACATCAAGCTGACACATGATATAACTGAAATACTCCCACATCAAACTGACACATGATATAACTGAAATACTCAAACATCAAACTGACACATGATATAACTGAAATACTCCCACATCAAACTGACACATGATATAACTGAAATACCCCCACATCAAACTGACAAAAGACATAACTGAAATACTCCCACATCAAACTGACACAAGATATAACTGAAATACTCCCACACCAAACTGACACATGCTATAACTGAAATACTCCCACACCAAACAGACACAAGATATAACTGAAATACTCCCACACCAAACTGACACAAGATATAACTGAAATACTCCCACATCAAGCTGACACATGATATAACTGAATACTGTTCAAAGCAGTGTTCAACCCAACCTATTCACTCCTAAAACACATCACACAAGCACTAGAGGTTAAGGTAAAATGCTTTTACTGTAATTGTATACGTAAAGAGATTCTTTTGACAGCCGATACTCAGTATGTCCAACCTGAACCATGTGATCTATAATCTCCCAGGGACCGAGCCACCATACCTGCTGAGAGGAGACGTTGTTGTCATGCTGAACAACACAAGTCCATTAACTGGGGAATAACCCTTTGAATCTGTACTTGAGCAACTTATTAAAGTGATTTTTCAGTCTCCATCCCACTAGCACTAATTTCAGGAAAGTAACGTTTGATGGGACATTTTGGCCAGTTTAAAGTTTAAATGCAGGACATACTGACAGTTTCCTATACAAAGATCACATTCCATCACATAAAGTGCAGGGTTTCACATTATGCAGACATGAGCATCTATTAGACATACCGTATTTGACGTAATAAGCGCCCCGCTCTAATAAGCGCCCACGGTGATATTTGCTAATATATTAGCGAGTGAACAATCCCAATTGGCACCCTTCCGATTGATCACTGTACACAAGACTTATTTTTTCGCGTATAATACGCACTCGTGTGTTATATGCACCCTTAATTATGGGCCATTAAATTCTGGAAAAATATATCTGTCGTACATAAACATTTCAGGCTGTCATCATAAACCACGAAATTTATCTTTCAACTTTGTGTTTTTTACCAAAATAATATTCTAATAAGTCCCCCTGTTTCTAATTTTGAGAGCGCCCTGGGCGATTATTACGTTTTATACGGTAATGTACAGAATGGACACAGACAAAGGGATCTGGGAGTAGAATGGGTGGGGGAGGGGATCCTGGACTAGAAAGGATGGGGAGGGGGATCTTGGGGTAGAGTGGGGAGAATCTAGAATTGTTCAAAACCTCAACACACCTCAGGCCCCCTGTTTCCCTTAAAACATATATATATAGATGTCATTAATTGGACCAGCCATGATCACTTTTTGACACAACAAACTCACCCAACGAACAGACAAATGTTAGACACTGAAGTGTTCTGATACGAACATGCCTGTCATGTGAGTCCATTTCCTGTTGGAGTTTGGAGTTTAAGCGGGACAAACTTCAGAGTGTAACTGATCACAGTTTGTCTGGGAGTAGGTTTGCCCTGCTGTAAAGCATCTAGTTATGTAGCTGGTGTATACACAACATTCAAAAGAGTCTTTACATCACCATGGTTACAACCATGGCAACACATTTCTGCATCCAGCTTGCATATGGGGGAAGTTTAGTTTTGAATGGTAGTGTCTTCATGGTTTCATAATCGACGCAGGCTTATCAACGACAGTCCAGAAATGTTTTGGAACCTGTAGTTCTACCAAGAAAACAGGCACACATAAAGGCAGCAGTGATTACATGGTGCAAGGTAAGAGTGGCTAGTTTACGGTGTACATATGAGTTCTCAAAACACAATTGTGATCAACTAAAGTCCAATCAACTTGTGACAGTCAGGTGACAGGTTAGAAAGACAGACAGATGGACAGACCGAAAGTCAGAGAAATGAACACAGATGGATGGACAGACTAATGGACAGACCGACGGACACACTGATGGACAGACAGATGGACAAACTGGTGGACCGACCAATGAACAGACAGATGGACACAGATGGACAGACCCTTAGACAGACAGATGGACAAACTGGTGGACCGACCAATGAACAGACAGATGGACACAGATGGGAAGACCAGTGGACAGAGAGGATAGACAGATGGACACAGATGGACAGACCCTTAGACAGACAGATGGACAAACTGGTGGACCGACCAATGAACAGACAGATGGACACAGATGGGAAGACCAGTGGACAGAGAGGATAGACAGATGGACACAGATGGACAGACCCTTAGACAGACAGATGGACACAGATGGACAGAGCCTTAGACAGACAGATGGACAAACTGGTGGACCGACCAATGAACAGACAGATGGACACAGATGGGAAGACCAGTGGACAGAGAGGATAGACAGATGGACACAGATGGACAGACCCTTAGACAGACAGATGGACAAACTGGTGGACCGACCAATGAACAGACAGATGGACACAGATGGGAAGACCAGTGGACAGAGAGGATAGACAGATGGACACAGATGGACAGACCCTTAGACAGACAGATGGACAAACTGGTGGACCGACCAATGAACAGACAGATGGACACAGATGGACAGACCCGTGGACAGACCGATGGACAGAAAGATCAATTGACCTATGAACAGACAGATGGGTAAGTTTGACCAAAGATATCAGCACACTTTGAAAACAGCTAAGATCAAGTAACAAGATGAGACAATTTTCAAGGATACTTTTATCCCAGCAGCTTCTCATTCTAGCCATTCCCGCTGTCTAGCCATTCCAGCATTTGGTCATTACAGGAAGTTAAGATTACCATAATGCTGAAAGTCCCACAGCTTTGGCAGTTAAGTAATACACCCTAAATTGTTTCCCTCTATCTCTCTGTATACATTTCCTAGTAGACTCCATGTCGTGTACCATGGCTATGGCTATGCATATGTAATGTAAGATGCATCATGGGAGCAGTGTTGGCAAGACAAGAGCAGCATCATTTTGTTATTTGATAAGATGCACATCAAGAATTTTCTGCAAATGATTTTTGTGTGTGGATTAGATCTATTATGAAGACTACATTCTTATAATTATAACAAAGTCATGTGCACATATTTCTACATTTTAAACTTCCATCATTTGGATAAATCTGAATTTGCTGTTTTCATTCAAAATTTTCTCCTGTAAAATTGTCGAAAGGACTCCTTGGGACTGAAATACTTCAAACCATAGGTAAGTCGATCAGTAGTTACTCGATGTTCTAAAAATTCTACAGTTTTTAACGGGCAAAAAGCATTTTTCTAGCATTTTATTTGACATTACATAGAAATACCACTTTGTTTCAAAACATTCTTATTTCTTCAGCGAGTTTTTTTCCCTAAATTAGTTCCTTAGCACAGCATGTGACTGAGCAGTGGCCAGGGACAACACAACACATGCAATCACTGCTGACAGTTTTATATCCCCTGGATGACCTCAGTCTCTACACTGACTGAACGTGCAGCCACTTCCAGGGCATCTGCTGACTGAAGCGTTGCCTGGCCAAGACATCTAAAATCAGTACCCTGTGGGCAAGCATAATGGCAGCACGATTTTGTCATATGGCAAACACAATATTTATCCAAAACCATAATCCCACACCGGCATACATCCCCAGAAAAAAAACAATTTTTGCAAGTTTGTATTAGAAGCCAAATTGCCATTATAACTGAGAGTGCATGATATTTTCATTGCAAAATCAATTTCCTTTGGTTCTCATGTAATAACATGGAAAGAGAAAGTATTAAATATTTATGAAGGTAAATGCCTGTTCTTAGAGTGTTCTGACACTGTAATATTCTTTGACTGAGTCGGCACGATGATAGCTTTTAAACATTCCCCCACATGACGATACATCATAGTATATAGTATACAAGTACCGTATACGACGTAATAAGCGCCCACAGCGATATTTGCTGACATATTGGCTAGTGAACAATCCCAGTTAGCACCCTTTCCGATTAATCAATGTACACAAGACTTATGTATTCGCGTATAATACACACTCGTGTGTTATATGCACCTAATATGGGCCATTAAATTCTAGAAAAATATATCTGTCGTTCATAAACATTTCAGGCAGTCAGCATAAACCACAAAATTTATCTTTCAACTCTGTTTTTTTCACCAAAATAATATTCTAATAAGAGCCCTCTGTTACTAATTTTGAGAGCGCCCTGGGCGCTTATTACCATATATCGCTGTGTATAAGGCGACCCCACGTATAAGACGACCCCCCTGTACACGCCTTCAAAATCAACCCAAAATCCTATACTCTGTGTATAAGGCGACCTGGAATGAAGCACATCACAAGTGCGCACACAAACCTTATATATGCAATAAAAATATGTTTATCTTGCGTTGTTTTTTTCTACAATGATAGGTCGCGTGTGTAATTCCAGCACACGTCGCCATTTTGTGTTTACACGGTACGACACCAAATTGGTGCCCGTAAAATAAAATTCATTTATGAAGTAATAACATATAAGAGACAATGGTGAGTAATTTAATCGCCAATTAACTATGTTGTAACTAACTAGGCTTATGTTTGCTTCACATTCAGCGTGTTTATTCCACAATCACTTGTACACACCGTCTCCAACACTTGTTAATACAACTGTAAAAACAGCGGGAATTGATTTCAGCTTCACCGGTTATCACATGTTAGGTCACATTTGCAATATGCAAATGCTTACCGGTACTTCCGGCTCTCTACTCACGGATGTTGATTGTCTTACCGTGTCAGCTGGTTTGACAGTCTGCATCGAGGCGAGGGTCATTTCAACTTTATTTGCAGAAATTATTAAACTTTATTAAAGTGAAAGAGATACAAATCATGTTTATGTATGGAAATAGTTATTGGAACAGTTATTTAGGACGAAATGCGAAGTTTTATTGTCAAATGCTGGGCTGGCTATCGGACGCCGGTTGACATCGCCAGTGGAAAAAATTGTGAGATCGACTCCGTGTATAAGACCCCCCTTCTTAACCCCCTCATTTTAGGTACGGAAAACTCGCCTTATACACAGCGATATACGGTACGTCGAATACGGTATTTCCTAGTTATAGTCTCGATCAAAGAGATCCCGAACCTACTGACTGAAGCATGTGGTTGCAAGGGGGGGAAGTCGGACTGATTCATACACATCGTTTACTTTCATGTTGTTGTTACATGAGTGTTGTGTGATCGACTGAAGTTATCGTATTACCTTCAATAAATGGTAATCTATTGTATGTTTGGGCATAATATTCATGTTTGGATAGACCTTGTGACATCAATGTTGATAAACAAAAACAGTTGATAACTGTCATATGTACAAGGTGGGACAATTAGCATCTATCAAGCCTGAGTGAGTGAGTGAGTGAGTGAGTGAGTGAGTGAGTGAGTGAGTGAGTGAGTGAGTGAGTGAGTGAGTGAGTGAGTATGGTTTTACGCCGCTTTTAGCAATATTCCAGCAATATCATGGCGGGGGACACCAAAAATGGGCTTCACACGTTGTACCCATGTCGGGAATCAAACCCTGTCTTCGGCGTGACAGGCGAATGCTTTAACCACTAGGCTACCCGACCGCCCCTCTATCAAGCCTCAGGAAATAAGTACTTGTTGAACCCAATTTCACATCCTTTCTCCTTTAACAACTGCTTTTTATATTTCCTTATTTTTTAAGATTTATTTGTATTATTTGTTATTTTATTTATAATTGATATTTTATATAAATTTTATTATTTTTTATAGTATTATTTCTAATTTTATAATTATATAATTTCTAATTTTATAATTATATAATTTCTAATTTTATAATTATATAATTTATTTATTTATTTATTTATTTATTTATTTATTTATTTATTTATTTATTTATTTATAATTCTCAATTGTGTTTCGGGGGGGGGGGGGGGGGGGGGGGGGGTTGATGTATGTTGGTGCATATGTCCAAAGAAACTAATGAGAGTGAAAAAGACATTTAAATTATCATATTGAGCCATAAGTACAAAGAAGATGATAAACATTCCTTCCTGTCAAACTCCAACAGAGAAGCTGTCCCACTATTGCACAATATTTGTTTCAATGAATATGGAACAAATGATGACCAGATGACCTTATAAATGTACCAAACGCTCAAGTACCTATCTCGTTCAAAATATCCATCACAGCCACCACCATTATTCAATATCCACAGCTTCTCCATGGCAACACAGGCACACTGATTCTGATGGTCTACAATTTAAACATGAGGAATCTGCATGATAACAATGCCACAATGGAACCTGACTACAGTTGCATACAGAACAGTGACGTTGGCTCCATCCCTGTTATTGCCCACCTGGGATATACGACTCATTATCTAGTAATGTCTACCTTAGTCTCTACCACCCTGGGTATTAAACATCACAGTCATGGGCAGTATATGACATATCAAATACTTTTGCATATAAAGCAAATTTCTCAGTAATCTCATTGGTGATGTTGACATAGTCCCATGGGACAGAATAACAGAAGCCATCAGTGGTATGCAACCATTTTCTTAATAACTGTCAGCGGCCTGGGTGGTTGTGTTAGTCTGTATGTTAGATTAATACACACAATTGGTAAATTAGATAGATCCAATTAGACAAGGAGCTGATATTCTATTCTACATTATCACACAGTATTAGTACTACAGAAGGTAGGTGTTCTTGCTTACATGGACTGATTGAAATCAGTACTACAGAAGGTAGGATGTTCTTGCTTACATGGACTGATTAAAATCAGTTTTACAGAAGGTAGGATGTTCTTGCTTACATGGACTGATTAAAATCAG
Source organism: Haliotis rufescens (assembly GCF_023055435.1). Classification (NCBI taxonomy): domain Eukaryota; kingdom Metazoa; phylum Mollusca; class Gastropoda; order Lepetellida; family Haliotidae; genus Haliotis; species Haliotis rufescens. The sequence goes on from NW_025964334.1 coordinate 55,562,470, forward strand.
TATTACAGAAGGTAGGACGTTCTTGCTTACATGGACTGATTAAAATCAGTATTACAGAAGGTAGGACGTTCTTGCTTACATGGACTGATTAAAATCAGTATAACAGAAGGTAGGACGTTCATGCTTACATGGACTGATTGAAATCAGTATTACAGAAGGTAGGATGTTCTTGCTTACATGGACTGATTGAAATCAGTATAACAGAAGGTAGGATGTTCATGCTTACATGAACTGATTGAAATCAGTATTACAGAAGGTAGGATGTTCTTGCTTACATGGACTGATTGAAGTCAGTATTACAGAAGGTAGGACGTTCATGCTTACATGGACTGATTGAAATCAGTATAACAGAAGGTAGGACGTTCATGCTTACATGAACTGATTGAAATCAGTATAACAGAAGGTAGGATGTTCTTGCTTCCATGGACTGATTGAAATCAGTATTACAGAAGGTAGGATGTTCTTGCTTAAATGGACTGATTGAAATCAGTATTACAGAAGGTAGGATGTTCTTGCTTACATGAACTGATTGAAATCAGTATAACAGAAGATAGGACGTTCTTGCTTACATGGACTGATTGAAGTCAGTATTACAGAAGGTAGGACATTCTTTTTTACAGGAACTGATTGAAATGAGTATGACAGAAGGTAGGATGTTCTTGCTTCCATGGACTGATTGAAATCAGTATTACAGAAGGTAGGATGTTCTTGCTTACATGAACTGATTGAAATCAGTATAACAGAAGATAGGACGTTCTTGCTTACATGGACTGATTGAAATGAATATTATAGAAGGTAGGACGCTCTTGCTTACACGGACTGATTGAAATCTGTATGACAGAAGGTAGGACGTTCTTGCTTATATGGACTGATTGAAGTCAGTATTACAGAAGGTAGGACGTTCTTGCTTACATGTACTGATTGAAGTCAGTATTATAGAAGGTAGGACGCTCTTGCTTACATGAACTGATTGAAATGAGTATGACAGAAGGTAGGACGTTCTTGCTTACATGTACTGATTGAAGTCAGTATTACAGAAGGTAGGACGTTCTTGCTTACATGGACTGATTGAAGTCAGTATTACAGAAGGTAGGACGTTCTTGCTTACATGTACTGATTGAAGTCAGTATAACAGAAGGTAGGACGTTCTTGCTTACATGGACTGATTGAAATCAGTATTATAGAAGGTAGGACGTTCTTGCTTACATGGACTGATTGAAGTCAGTATTACAGAAGGTAGGACATTCTTTTTTACAGGAACTGATTGAAATCTCTTCTACAGAAGTTTGTTACAGAAGTGATTATGGAAATGGTTGTGTCGCTTTAGGAGAAAAAAAACAACATTTAAAAATTTGAATTCTCCAATTATGCTAATGGAAGCTTCATAGAATGCGTTTTTCAAACATTTGACCTGACAACGCCTGCTTGTGTCAACTTTCACCAACATGCTGTGTTTGTCATGCAGAGGTTGTCAATTAATGATGACAAATCCCAGGAAGATATTCTACAAGAAAGGCTAATTTCCATGCTAAACTGCATAGAATAAATTACCTTTGAGAGGCCCAGTGTGAGGCTGTCGCAGTGCATTCCCTGTTTACATCAGCTGCAGTAACCATGGGATATTCCAATATTCATAGGCCTTACAGTTGGTTGACATGTGAGACTAACATGGAAAGTGGATATTGTCTCCCCTGATGGAGGCGACATCAAGTCCGGGAAACTCTTGACAATAATATGACCCTTTTTTTGTTTCAGCTTCCACAAACTTTTGAGAAAAAATTGAAAAGGACACTGCCAGGAATTGGAGTTTAACAATGAAGGTTAACATGGTGAAGAGGATCCATTGTGCCATGACAGTCTGAACAGGCAGATCTAGGACTTGAGTTCTTGAGTTTAGCATTGGGCGTCATCAGTCGTTGGTATTTGGCTGTCTTTTGACCATGACCACTTCTTTCTAACAAGACAAGATATGACAGAGAAAACTGTCTATAGCTCACCCATGAAGAGATCACCTGTTTAATGGCAATACACCTATAATTAACAGATGTAATAACATCATATGAGGGGACTATTTTTTACATCAGCTGGTCATTCGAATGGATGTGTTGGAAGCACTGTGTTGTAGACAGGTAATAAACTCTTGAAACTTCATCCCTCCCTCTCAATGGATACGTTTGAGATACACTTGTAATAAAAAGTGGTATCTAACAGGGACTTTTTTGTAATCAATATTGATTATATATGAGTTTACCAATGATCTGAGTCAACAATGAAATGATGCTGCTTCTTTGTGGATCACGACTCTTCATCTGATTGTGACGGGACTGACCGACAAGGAGCATCAAACTTTCATCTCCTGGATCTGCACCATGGATGAGGCCAACACGACAGACACTCAGGATGAAGTTCGCATGATCCAAAGTGTCTGCTCCTTTACCATCTCCGTCCTAGGAATGCTGGGTAATTGTGTGGCCATCTACCAGATCGTGTCCCGCGGGCTGTACCAGCAAACCTGCAACGTGTACATCCTCAACCTCAGCATCAACAACCTCCTGACGTGCGTCATCGTCCTCCCTGTCCTCGGCGCCAACAGCTTCTCTGATGGCTGGGTCATGGGCAGCTTCTTCTGCAGCTTCTTCCCCTACATCATGCACTCCCTCACCTGCATCGAGACCAGCGCTCTCATCCTCATCACCGTCAACCGCTACGTGTTGGTCGTGCATCCTGTGACGTACCGAATATATTACTCCAGCCGTCGCTTCAACGCCATGTTGCTGTCATTTCCGGTGATGTTCTTCTTGCTGCTGCAGCTCCTTCCCTTCACTGGGACGTGGGGCCACTTCACGTACCACAAGGACAAGCTGTACTGCACCTTCAGCCAAACTGACCGCGGCACTCGGACGTACATCGTGTTCCTATGCAGTCTCATCCTCGTCACCACCATTCCTGTCCTTGCCTACTGCTACTGTCGAATTCTATGGACATACGTCAAATCGAAGAAACGTTTGAACCACTCAAGTGGAACCCCAAAATCAGAAAATGACCAATCTTCAAAATGGCTGAGCTCGAAACAGGACATCCAGCTGATTCGCACAGTGGTAATAATCATGGTCTGCTATAGCGTCACCCATATACCCTTTCTCGTGGTCAACGTTGTAGATTCGGACTTCAAACAGATTGGCGTTGTGGCCTACACGTTTCTGACATACCTAGCTCTGTCACACACAGCTATTAACCCTGTTGTGTACGCCCTGCTCAACACACAGATCAACAGCAACCTGCGCTGTTGTCAGAGTCTCTGCCAGAAGCGTAACGAAACATCAGTACATTTACGGCAAACTGCTGTATCCCCAAGCTAGTTACCAGTCAGCCAAACAAGTGATTGTCAAAGAGGCTAATTCATTGGAACATCGACTGGCAATATCTACATATTTATGCTATTAAATGTAAATTTAGAACATTACCTTTATTAACATTGCCCTTGTGCTATGCATGCAGGCTTGAGCAAGTGTTTACTTCTTAAAATGCTGCGTCAGCAATCTTGCAGCCATCAAGGCGATATGCATGCAGGCTTATGCAAAAGTGATGCAAAAGAAGTGTTGTGATAGTGAATTCAGAGGATACAAGTGAGAGTGAGTTGATTTTACCATTGTTTGAACATCATTCTAGTTATATTGCATTGTGTCACCTTGTCAGCCTAAACTGATGCTGGATGTAGACATTTGACAAGCAAAAGCAAGGAAATGGTGCGGATGGACCAAGGATGATATTTGGGTGAACATGTGACACTCGGAGGGGGCATAACTTTCATATGGGTCAGATATGCTACAGATTAAACTACAGAGACTGGTGGAAGAGTGTCACTTCCAAGAAACCAGGTATGGAAGACTGGGATCCTGTCTATTGATACCGGTTCTCTGAAGATGTGGTGGAGTTCAGAATGTTGCGGCAAGTCAAAACATGTTTCCATGTTACTGATCTCTGAAATAACAGCCAAATTTGATTGAGACATGTCATAATACATCCTGTGTCGGCAGTATCTGAATGTCAGAGTGAGTGAGTGGATGAGTGGGTCAATGAGTGAGTGAGTGAGTGAGTGAGTGAGTGAGTGAGTGAGTGAGTGAGTGAGTGAGTGAGTGAGTGAGTGATACTGCTTTATACAGCATTTCACTGCTGAAGCCTCATCCAGGAGGTGCGAGGTCATTATCTGGAATTCAAACCCACAAGAAGCAAGTCATGGCATGACTAAGGGACACAACTCTGCTCCACCTTTGGCCACTGGGCCACCTCTGTAGACTGATGCATGATGTAGTTCTTGTGATGTAATTTCACATTTGCTCAAAAATAAAGTCACAAAAATGTAAATGTTTGTAATGTATTATCTAGAACTGTTGATGAGTTTTTTCACTTATAGGATCTTGTTTGCAATCATGTTTTCAACGCTACATGTCTGGTGTAAACGCTGACCACTAACTAAGTAAGTTAATGTGTTGCTGCAATGTGTCTTCAATATTCAAACATCATAGCAGCCCCCAAAGAACTGAAGTTGGGCCAGCAAACTAGGGGTTGACAGCATGAGAAACAATCCAAGCCAATCACACATTGCAACCAGCTGACTCACAATGTACATGCTCCTACAACTAGGACTTCCACGAGTCCAAATTTTTGGACTCGAGTACCCGAGGGGTGAAACTCGACTCGTACTCGAGTACCCGAAAATAGGACGTCCTTTAAGAATATTGGTTCAATAGATCAAAATTGCAATCTAAAAGTATTAAAACATGTTATAAGTATAATTGAACTGCACTGAAATGTAAATAGAGAGCGTCCACGGTACTTGTTTATCTGTCAAAGTGTATGGAAGTGTTCAGTGTTAATGTTTGCTTGTAACTACACTAATCTTAATCACGACCTTCAAAAACACTACGCCACGTCTACAAATACTACAATACATATTGAACACAAACCAATTTTTTTTTTCTGACGATCAGCGTTTCATTTGACACCTGCCAACAAGCAGGAACAATAATTAGCAGGAAGAAAATTGATAATGTGCATCACATGACATACACGTATACACAGCTGCTGGGCTGCAAGACTAAGGCCGCTAAATATGGAAATGTAGTACTATAAGTTCATTCATTCATGAGTTGGTCACGTTTTCAAACTGTACCAAACTGTCGACCTGTCGCTTGATTTGTAAGCACTGAAATAACACATATATATCAGCTAATCAGTTGTTAATCTGTGTAAGGGAATACACTTGGCATTTGAGTCGGAGCAAAGAAGCAATGATCGCCTTGATACATTCAATTTCTTAAGGTCGGGAAGGAAAAACAATAATTACGTCCATTTTATGTGACATTCTCAATTGTTCTAATGTACATCTACTTTCTACAAAGAATACATTTTTCAAACAATATTTTTTGAAGCTTTAATCAATATATTGATGAACAATAGAACATTGAAACAGAGTGATCTCCCCTTATCGAGTACTCGAGTCCTTGATAACGGACTCGAGTCCCAGTAAAACCGACCCGGCCCCGAGTACTTGTTGAAGCCCTACCTACAACGACCATTTGAAACTAGGGACTTGTTCTCCCCGAGCATAACCACAGCGGATTTAAGCCTTATGAAATTCACGCTAGTCTGTTAGTCTGAGACGACTAAACTTAGTTGAGGACACAAAAAATCCAATGATGGCAGTCCTCTATGATATACTTCTCAATAACAAGTAGCATTTGAGGATTGTAATTCTGAACCAGTTTTCACTGTTTCAATTTTGCTGCAAATTGGAACTGAATAAAACTGACAGAAAATGTAAACATATCGAACATTTTTGTCCGTTCAAGCAGGAGTAGAAATCAAATTTCCACCAGTCTTCTGGACTAATCTATGACTGGTATTTGTACATGACATCAGGTGAGGTGAAATGGGGTTTAACGTCGCGTCCAAGATTATTGCACATATATAGCGACGTGCATGCACGTGTATGTGTGTGTGTGTGGCTGCTTGTACTAGTCCTGACTGATGGCGATTTATAGTGCTAGCACACGAGATGCCATACCGCAGTTTAACATGAATACCCCACTCAGACACAGTATACTGACTCCGAGCCGACCAGTCATTGTTTTAGACCCTTAATGCCAAGCGCCAGACAGGGTAACAACAAGTACCATCTTTTAACGTCTTTTGGTATGACGCGGCTGGGGATCGAACCTTGGACCTTCCGCTCTCCGGGCAGACGCTCTTCCATTATACCACAGAGGCGGTCACATGACATCAGGCGTGCTGAGAGTCATTGTGCTGTGGTCTTGAGTGAGTGAGTTGGGTTTAATGCCGCTTTGAACATTATTCCTGTCAGCTTAATGTGGGAGGAGAGACTGAAGTGATGCAGGTCTCAGACATTTACCCCACAAGCAGGCGTATGCAGCGGTAAGAACTAACAGTTTCAGTCCACTTGTCCTTATAATGATAGCATATAGCAAAACCTTTAAAAATGGCAAAATTCTACTGGTCCTTAGGATACCTTTACTATTGGGCACTTTGGCAAGGACTATAGGACTAGTGCCAATTTCTAACCCTGCGTATGGTGTTGACAAACATAGAAACATGATCGTGGCAAACCGGGATTTGAACCACGATCACAGAATTCTGTTGTTTCAACGGATGCAACTCTGCACAGCAAATTGTGGCGTCTAAGATGACTGGGCCACCCCTGCTATGACCTTGACCAAACATAGAGCAGCACTCACCTGGAGACTCCAGCCCTTCAGGGAAAAAGTAGTCTGTGTACTCCAGATGAAGAACAGACATGTCTGCCGGCAGATGGAGAAGCTTCTTGTCCGACGCAAAGAACTTCGGGTGTCCTGTTCTCTTGTTGTCCGGTGTGGACACCATGTAGATTGTGAAATCCTCCAGCTTGACAACAACACAACTCTCCAACAGACGGGTACTCTTCTTCGGACGATGGCTTGGGGACACTTGGGGCGACCTTGACCCTGCAACTTGAGGTGACCTTGACCCTGGAGCTGTAGGGCTGGGCATGGGTTTGGCTGGGGAGGGGAGTGGGGAGGGGTGTGGGGATGAAGATACATGTTGAGGGGAAGGGAAGGGGTGCTGGGGGGAGGGCTTCTGGGAATGGGTAGGGGACTGAATGTTGAAGGCTTTCCGAGCCTGCATCACCTCGTCGCGGAAGGAACTAAACAGCTGCAGTACCCAAGGGTTACGAGAGCCGACGTTGTCCATGTAGCGATGCCAGTGCTTCCTTTCCCCACCTGGAACAAAAAACAAACCCTATATTACAAAACCATGGAACAAATAACAACCCCTATATTACAAAACCATGGAACAAATAACAAACCATATATTACAAAACCATGGAACAAATCAAGAAACCACAATCTTATATTGGGAACATGATGCCAGTGACTGTCTTGAAAATTACGACATTAAACAGAATTATGACATTAAACGCAACTTATTTTGAATAAATATTAAAACATGTCGAAATAGGTTCATCCTAACTGTCAAATGCATAAATCAGAAACGTCAAATAACTCCCCCCAAGAAACCTGCATTTCCCTGACCAAACAATTGTTTTTACAAAAGTGGAATTAAGAACAATTCTGAGTTATTATTATCAATATTCACTGAGTGGTGCATATAGGTTTGTTTGTAAGTTCTTCAAAGCCACACTCAGCAATATTCCAGCTACATGACGATGGTCTGTAAAACCCAGAAAATCGGGTCTGGACCAGACAATCCTGAAAGGGATGTCGCTGAGGCACCCCATGGGGCAGAGAGGATTACAGCAATGTTCAACAATCTACTGCCATCATCAGTCCAGGTCTAGACACTAGAATCAGTGGCTTATGATTAATTACATTACATTACTTCTCAGAGCAGCACTGGGACAGCCTTTCCCATAGTGAACATACCACTGACCTTTATGTCTCACTGTCATTTCTTACAGTGATTTTCATGTTATACAAAATGTCAGGACCATTTCCGAAAAAATGAAAATGAGAGGCAGAAGATAATATAAAGATGGCAATTCAAAGACAATATGTTGTGACTGCATGCTTTGACTGACAGGAAACCCTGATGTATATGACACTCAGACAAAGACGTAAGACAGTATGGTGATGGAGTACATGTGCCATGCAGTGCTTATTGCTGTGTACCCAACCTCCAGCTGGACACAGAAGAGTGAGAAATAGAGAAAATGCAGTTTTGAGTGAGTGAGTGAGTTGGGTTTAACGCCGCTTTTAACATTATTCCAGTCATATCGCGGCGTGTCAGCTTAATGTGGGAGGAAAGCCCGAAGTGATGCAGGTCTCAGACGTTTACCACTTCGGTGAAACCCAGGAGCACGGGTATGGTGCTGACAAACCTAGAAACATAGTCGGGGCGAACCGGGATTCGAACCCACAATCATAGGTTTCTGGTTCGCCCAAGGGACGCAACTCTGCACAGCGAATAGCTGCGCCTTAGACTGTTTTGTTGTTTCTTTTGATGAAACAAAGACAATTACCATGGACATATCAAACTATTTATGTCTTTCTCAAGGTGCATTTGCACAAAAGGGCATAAAATATCTAAAGACAGGTCTGAAATGCTCTAATTTAATTCCAACATGGAGTAATGGAAACTGACCCCTTGAAAAGCTGCATAAGTGAGTGAGTGAGTATGGTTTTACGCCGCTTTTAGCAATATTCCTGCAATATCACGGCAGGGGACACCAGAAATGGGCTTCACACATTGTACCCATGTCCGGGATCGGACCGAGGTCTTAGGGCGTGACGAGAGACCGCTTAAACCAATCGGCTACCCGACCGCCCAAAAGCTACATAAACAAGAGGTCACTCCGACTGCTAAAACTTCAGTATAATATTTGGTGTTGTGTAATGGTCTTGATGTAGTCAGGTTTTTGTTACTGGTGTGTCAGAGAGTGACACCTAAAGTCAAACTGATACCACACTATTTGTTTGTTGGTTTGTTTGTTGTTTTCATGCCGCACTCAGCAATATTCAAGTTATATGACGGCAGTCTGTAGATAATCAAGTCTATCAGACATTCCAGTGTTTGACATCATGAGCATCAATCCATGCATTTAGGATATGATGACATACATCAACCAAGCCAGTGAATCTGACCATCCGATCCTGTTAGTCGCCTCTTACGACAAGCATAGCCACCTTTTACATGAAGCATGGTTTGCTGAAGACCTAGTCCACCCTGAGTCTTCACGGGTCAATACTATACTAAGACATGCTCAATTTCTTCTTAAAAAATCACAAATTTTAAAGTGATATAACCATGTTAACAGTGATATCATAATCTCTGATTTCTTATGTTTTAGACATCTCTTCACTGACTACAGGAGAAGTAAAATCCTTAATACATTACACAAATGCATTCAGTGTTCTTCAAACAGTAACAAGGTTAGAAAATCAGATAAGAAAAAGGAAGCTCCCCGTTTCTTTATCACAACACCAACAGATGTACATCTGGATTCTGTGAGTGTTGAGGTCCAAACCCAGACTGCATTATCTCAGCTGAGAAATTGCTTACAATTGTAGTCAAACTTGGACCAGGTAAACCCGTGCTAGCATGATATCAGGTTCAAACACAGCCTGTTTACACCGGCTAATAGCTGCAGCCTTGCCCTAGAGGTCATTCTGGGCAGTTTGGGGTACCCTAGTGGATAAAGCGTTCGCTTGTCACCCCAAAAGACTGGGTTCGATTCCCGACATGGGTGCAATTTGTGAAGCCCATTGCTGTGTATCTTGCCATGATATTGCTGGAATATTGCTAAAAGCAGCTCAACACCAAATTCACTCACACCCAATCTGATTAAAATCAGACCTTAGTTGTCGCTATCGCTAAACAAAGTTCTGAAGACATCCCATTAGGAGTCACGTCAGAACGACCTTTCATCCGACCAATCAGAGCGTCGCTTACCAGATCATGAAAGTGACAGTCGGAATGTGATTTCTAATCATACAACCTCGAAAACTTTAATTTCACATGGGGTATTCCGAACGATAATTACGGGTTTAACGACTGAATCCATACAATCTAGACCATCTATTAGCCATTCCAGAATGTTCTTTTGTTCAGGTTTCAAATTTGTAATCGAGAATTTGTCAAAATATGTTTGGAAGCGTAGTCACCAATTTGAAATTAGTGCCGTAAAGCACGAGAAAGCTGCCTTCTGATTGGTCATTCCATTGGTCAGTCAAAGTTCGCGCAAGGTTGGTCTGACGTGACCCTTAATGGGATGTCCTCAGATCTTTGTTCACCAGTAGCGAGAACTAAGATCTGATTTTAATGAGATTGACTCACACCATGTCAAATACTCTCAGCAGCCATGTTGGCCACAAGAACCCCTTCTCTACAAGCATGGGGACCTATCTCACAGGCTCAAAAAGAAGCAAAAAGAAAGAAAAGAGATGGAAGCACCGGCAGCAGTGTTAGCCTGGTGTGTGACAAAACCAGACAAACCAAGTCAGAGACCAGGCATTCAGCAATACCATCACAGCAGAAGCAGAAAAAGGGACATAACTCTTCATGTCTTGCACAGCACACACACCCCAAGCTCTGAAGCAGAGTCCTTTTGTGGCCCACAACCCTGCTGCATGGACTCTACCAATAGCCATGAAACAGATAACTTTAGCAGACCCTTCTAGCCTCTTGTCTAAGTCCCCCCACCCCAATCTTTTTATTATTTTTCATTAAAAGTTATTTTTTCAGTAGTTGCTATGATCACAGAGAAAGCAAGTTAAACAAGACTAGACCAACAATTAGTCTATGAAATTTGTGACTACAAATTAATTCTTTGTTTTGAAAACTATAGTTTTCCACTAATGCTGATTGATACACCATGTCGACTATCTGTTTATAATCTAGACTCGTCTAGGAATCGAAAATTAAATAAAATGAAGATATTCCATAAGTCCTTAAGGATGAATGATTTCAATGCTATGAAAACTCAGCCTTCGACGCGATTACACTTGTAAACCTTAGTGCAGTGAGCCATTAACCCTTGTACATGTGTAGTGAACCATTAACAATTGTACAGTAGCCGTTAGTCCTTGTATATTGAGCCTTTAACCCTAGTATAGTGATCTGTTAAACATTGTACAATAGCTGTTAACTCTTGTGGAGTGAGCCGCTATTCCTTGTATAGGGAGTCATTAACCCTACCATAGTCGTCTGTTAAACATTGTACAGTGAGCCGTTAACCCTTGCATATATTGAGTTATTAACTCTTGCAATGCCAACTCACCCCGAGTCATGATCAAATCACAGTCTGTAAAAACAAAACAACTCAAACATTTGAGAAGGTGGATCGTGAAAATGTGCAAGGTATCAAGTGACAAGCAGTTTGTGATGGAGTAATGTCGTGATGGAGTAATGTCGTGATGGAGTAATGTCGTGATGGAGTAATGTCGTGATGGAGAAATGTCGTGATGAAGTAATGTCGTGATGAAGTAATGTCGTGATGGAGTAATGTCGTGATGGAGTAATGTCGTGATGGAGTAATGTCGTGATGAAGTAATGTCGTGATGGAGTAATGTCGTGATGGAGAAATGTCGTGATGGAGTAAAGTTGTGATGAAGTAATGTCGTGATGAAGTAATGTCGTGATGGAGTAATGTCGTGATGGAGTAATGTCATGATGGAGTAATGTCGTGATGAAGTAATGTCGTGATGAAGAAATGTCGTGATGGAGTTATGTCGTGATGGAGTAATGTCGTGATGGAGTAATGTCGTAATAAAGTAATGCCGTGATGGAGTAATGTCGTGATGAAGTAATGTCGTGATGAAGTAATGTCGTGATGGAGTAATGTCGTGATGGAGTAATGTCGTGATGGAGTAATGTTGTGATGAAGTAATGTCGTGATGGAGTAATGTCATGATGGAGTAATGTCGTGATGAAGTAATGTCGTGATGAAGTAATGTCGTAATAAAGTAATGTCGTGATGAAGTAATGTCGTGATGGAGTAATATCGTGATGGAGTAATGTCGTGACGAAGTAATGTCGTGACGAAGTAATGTCGTGATTGAGTAATGTCGTGATAAAGTAATGTCGTGATGGAGTAATGTCGTGATGGAGTAATGTCGTAATAAAGTAATGCCGTGATGGAGTAATGTCGTGATGAAGTAATGTCGTGATGAAGTAATGTCGTGATGGAGTAATGTCGTGATGAAGTAATGTCGTGATGGAGTAATGTCGTGATGAAGTAATTTCGTGATGAAGTAATGTCGTGATGGAGTAATGTTGTGATGGAGTCATGTCGTGATAAAGTAATGTCTTGATGAAGTAACGTCGGGATGGAGAAATGTCGTGATAAAGTAATGTCGTGATGAAGTAATGTCGGGATGGAGTTATGTCGTGATAAAGTAGTGTTGAAAAAATGTGAACGCCATGTGACAAAACATGAACATGCATGATACAAGAAGAACACATTTCATGGTCAAGAATCCACCAATCAAAGTACATTTGATGATGTTCTATGCTCAATTCCCGCCCTCAATCATCTTCCACAGACAAGGGCGTTAACGGACTATATGAGTCCAGTTTCCACCCTTGCCGAACTAGGCTTGACATGCCGGAGTTACATTTTGGCTGGACTAACGAGTCTATGCATAGTCCAACCTGACGTCAACAGATGTTTTGCAAATCTTTTCATGTTTTTAATCAAGGTGCTTACGTGATTTGATGCACTTGTAAGACCTGTTTTATTACAATAAAGATCTTGATTGTTGATCAGATCGTCTTGACTGGGCGCTGCCAGTTTGTGTGAAGCAAATGCAAGTGATATCAGAGATGGAATCGTATTGGTCAATAGGAGGGACATAGAAGGGACGTAACACGTAATAGCATATCATATACATGAATACCACCGATGTTTTGTTCAACAACAAAGATTTATGAGATACACAGGGACTGGCAGTCACATGAATTACCGGTCCAAAACTGGTACTGTCAAGTCTCGTTAATCCGAGACTCGTTAATCCGACAATCGGCTTTATCCGACACTAATAATGGGAGACTGATTAAATCAGTGCTATTTAGACCCGTTAATCCGACAGTCTCGCACTCCAACTCCGACACCTATAATTTGCAACGAATTACCGAAATCACTCATAAATCCGTTAATCCGACACAGTGATCAGCGTACTCCGTGGTCATCTGCCCGCGAGTACACAGCCCGTGTTTTCATTGGAGACGAGTCGGCTGGTAGCTCCATATTACAATGACTGCAGAGATAAACTTGCTTAATAATAAACAATTAATGGTTTAAATAAAGAAAACAGGATTATTCACATGTTCTCGCTATCGCCGAGGACATCCCATTACAGGTTAAGTCAGAACAACCTTCCGGGAACTATGACCTACCAATGAAATGTCCAACAGGGAGTCAACGTTAGCCACATAGAAAGCAGCTTTTGTAAGCTTTGTGGTACCAGTTTCAAACTTAAGACTTCCATTCCAGACTATGCCCTTTAAAGTATTTTGAATGAGTCATACAGTCCGTAACAGTTGTTTTGTGTTGTGCTTTAGAGGCTGCATGATTAGAAAACATATTCCGTTAACAATGTAACAAAACGATATGAATATTTCATTTATATTTTTTTATTACATGTTTGTATCGTTATCTATCGTGTAGTTGTCCGATTTTCGATCATGAACGTTGATACTGCTTAATTTCGTTTGTCCGACATACTTGTAAATCCGACATAATCATATGCAACCAACCATGTCGGATGAACGGACTTGACTGTAACTACCGGTAAACGGGAACACTACATGCGTGAGATTGAATCATCGGGGCAGAAATCATGGAGAGGTGTATTCTTAAATCAGTTATCAACAATGAATCAAGCAAACATAAATGTGATGTGTGATAAAAGCCAATCTCATTAAAATCAGACCTCAGTTCTCGCCACCGCTAAACAAAGATCTGAGGACATCCCATTAGGGGTCACATCAGAACGACCTTTCATCCGACCAATCAGAGCATCGCTTACCAGATTATGAAAGTGACAGTCGGAATGTGATTTCTGATCATGCAGCCTCGAAAACTTTAACTCCAAACGATAGTTACGGGTTTAGCCATTCCAGAATGTTCTTTTGTTCAGGTTTCAAACTTGTAATCGAGAATTTGTCAAAATATGTTTCGAAGCGTAGTCGCCAATTTGAAATTAGTGCCATAAAGCACGAGAAAGCTGCCTTCTGATTGGTCATTCCATTGGTCGGTCAAAGTTCGCGCAAGGTCTTTCTGACGTGACCCCTAATGGGATGTCCTCAGATCTTTGTTTAGCGGTAGTGAGAACTAAGATCTGATTTTAATGAGATTGGATAAAAGCCTGCTGTGCAACTGAGTAAATGTGCAGCACATACATGTAGTATCAGAATATTTTCCAGTATTCCCGGTCATCCCGGGGAAAGTTGGGGTAGCCTAGTGGTAAAAGCGTTCGCTTGTCACGCCAAAGGACTGGGTTCGATTCCCCACATGGGTACAATGTGTGAAGCCGATTTCTGTGTAACCCGCTGTGATGTTGCTGGAATATTGTTAAAAGCCGCTCAAATACAATGCAATGTTCCTGCCATATTCACTGGCCTGGACACTGTCATGTGTCATTTGACTGAAATGTATATTGACTCCAAGTCGGGTCAGATAATTACAGTGTTGACTGGAGTTACTGAAAATAGAATGGGGAATTACCAGGAATGGAATTCCCCAAACCTCAGCTGAACAGATGTCTCTGTTTGTTGGAAACGTAAGACTTCGTCCTTGGTCAATATTGATTTTTTCAGGTCAGTTAAAACAGGTATGGACCTTATAGAAAGGTCTAAAATCGTATGTCATCATGATCATACAGAATTGAACTTCTATACTCAAGGTTTATCTGGACACGTGGAGGCGGGGACGTAGCCTAGTGGTCACTCACTCACTCACTCACACTTCGGACATGACAGTTATTCAAGTGAACATGACATTTTTTAGGAGCTATTGTTGATGGTCAAACAAATTTAACCAAAGGAGATATTTGAAACATCGGGGGAAAATATTGGTTGACATTAAATTTAATCAAAGCCCTGTATTGTCTCAAGTGAATATCAATCATATATGGATGTATGGAGGAGCAGGGCAACTTGACACAGCAACAACATCTGTTTGACGTGTTCAACTTTCTAAATGCACTTGTATGGTGACAATGATGAATAGATTTCAGTGACAGATGTACATGATCTGTCATTCAAACATGCATCCAGGTGGCAACTGCAGAAGTTGGTGTAGACTTTTCAACTGTAATGTTACCACACAGTAACATTACACAGCTGTATCATCCACTCATATCCTAAAGTCATGTCACACAGCTGTAACATGGAGTCATCACCATGTCATACAGCCATATCACAAAGTCATATCACACAGCTGTATCTAACAGTAACATCACACAGCTGTACCACACAGTAACATCGCACAGCTGTATCATCCACTCATATCCTTAAGTCATGTCACACAGCTGTAACATGGAGTCATCACCATGTCATACAGCCATATCACACAGCTGTACCACACAGTAACATCACACAGCTGTATCATCTACTCATATCCTTAAGTTATGTCACACAGCTGTAACATGGAGTCACCACCATGTCATACAGCCATATCACAAAGTCATATCACACAGCTGTATCTCACAGTAACATCACACAGCTGTATCGCACAGTAACATCACACAGCTGTACCACTAAGTAACATCACACAGCTGTATCTCAAAGTAACATCACACAGCTGACCACACAGTAACATCACACAGCTGTACCACACAGTAACATCACACAGCTGTATCTCTCAGTAACACCACACAGCTGTATCATCCACTCATATCCTTAAGTCATGTCACACAGCTGCACCACACAGTAACATCACACAGCTGTACCACACAGTAACATTACACAGCTGTATCATCCACTCATATCCTTAAGTCATGTCACACAGCTGTAACATGGAGTCATCACCATGTCATACAGCCATATCACACAGCTGTACCACACAGTAACATCACACAGCTGTATCATCCACTCATATACTTAAGTTATGTCACACAGCTGTAACATGGAGTCACCACCATGTCATACAGCCATATCACAAAGTCATATCACACAGCTGTATCTCACAGTAACATCACACAGCTGTACCACACAGTAACATCACACAGCTGTATCATCCACTCATATCCTTAAGTCATGTCACACAGCTGTAACATGTAGTCATCACCATGTCATACAGCCATATCACACAGCTGTACCACACAGTAACATCACACAGCTGTATCGCACAGTAACATTACACAGCTGTATCATCCACTCATATCCTTAAGTCATGTCACACAGCTGTAACATGGAGTCATCACCATGTCATACAGCCATATCACACAGCTGTACCACACAGTAACATCACACAGCTGTACCACACAGTAACATCACACAGCTGTATCATCCACTCATATCCTTAAGTCATGTCACACAGCTGTAACATGGAGTCATCACCATGTCATACAGCCATTTTACACAGTCATATCACACAGCTGTAGAAGTCATATCACACAGCTGTAGAAGTCATACCACAGTGATATTCAAATGTTATTCAAAACACAAAACAAAGAAATCATGAAGCAATAATAAAAGGATAACTAGTGGAGGCCATTCTGTGATTGCCACATAAAACTTTGTCAGTGAATGAATAAAATAAGACTTTTCTATTCAGAGCTAAAAACAGATTATAAAATTGCAAAAGGAATTATAATATTCCTGTACATGAGCCAGTCATGTGATGGCAGTAGGGACTTCAAAAAGGAAATCTAGACTTTCATTATATAAAAATAGAAAAAGAAGAAGGATAAAGATATGCTGAGTTTAATGAGTGTGTCAACATTCAATATTCAAGCTGATATGACTGTAGCCTGTTAATAGTCCAGTCAGGGACAAGCAAACGCAGTGAGAATAATAACTATCTTGTTTGGCCTCACCTTCTGATTTTATCCAAAATGTTGCACACATTAAGTCTTATTAAAAAGTTAACTTTCACCAGAAATTCAGAAAAAAAAGCAAAACACAAATGCATGAGAGATTAAGTAAAGGTTTTAATAAAATGACACATTCTAAAAATTATCTATGCAGTTGGGCCTTCAGTCAAACTCCATAATCTCAATAGTGTTGAAGATGATACTTCGACCTGGACCCCGGAGAATATCAACATTCCTAGTGTCATAAAATATTAATCACCTGGTGTATAAGGCTAAACCTTGGCCAGTTCTTCTCCAGGGAAGGTTTGACCTTGGACAGTACTTCCACCGGGGCAAAATAGCTTAAGCTAAACCTTCCCTGGGAAAGAACTGTCCTGAAGGGGGGTGGGGGAGGTAATGTTTCTGCCTGTAACCCAGCTTATATCTGACTGCCCTTCAGACTTTGACAAGCCTTCGCTGAACTATACCTCTATACCTTATTTTTCGACAGAGCAAAATGTTTTACCTGAACATGACATGATACATACATCTCAATACTAAAGCACCCCTTTCACACCTCAAAATCCAAAGTGCATGGTGATCATCTGTGAACATGCTTAAAATAAACCTGCCAGACATCTGCAACACTGACCCAGCAGCTACGAAATCAAGCCATCAGTGTACAATATCGTAGAAGGTCAACATGGAACTTGCAAACAAGGATGACTGAATCTGTGGAAAATATCCTTTTGGGAAAAACTTCAAAATCTGATACTGATAAACCGAGGGACATCTTTATGTCAACTTACATACCTGTATCTCCTTAATTCTACCATGACAATTCAGAATCCTGCTGTGTGTTTGTTTGTTGGTTTGTTGTTTAAGGCCGCACTCAGAAATATTCAGCTATATGACGGCAGTCTGTAAGTAATCGAGTCTGGACCAGACAATCCAGTGATTGACATCATGAGCATCGTCCACGCAATTGGGATCGATGACATGCATCTACCAAGTCAGCGAGCCTGACCACCCGATCCCGTTAGTCGCCTCTTACGACAAGCATACCGCCTTTTACGGCAAGCATGGGTTGCTGAAGACCTATTCTACCCAGGATCTTCACGGGTCTCATGTCTACAGCATAACAGTGGATAGACTTCACATCTGTAGAACTTTGACCTCATAATCGTGGTGTGTTCGTTTTATGGTGAAATAATGGTTTGGCCATGAAAAGCAAACATATATTCAGATTAAAACCGACTTTCACCAATTCCTGATTCCACCCATCAACCTACTGAAAATAATTGTCACATCCGATGCCACATCACTAAACATTTCCCCTCTCACCAAAGAGGGGTGGTCGGGTAGCCTGGTGGTCAAAGCGTTGGCTCGTCATGCCGAAGACCTGGGTTCGATTCCCAACATGGGTACAATGTGTGAAGCCCATTTGCCGTGATATTGCTGAAATATTGCTAAAAGAGACGTCAAGCCATACTCACTCACTCACTCTAACCAAAGAGTTCACGTTTGTTGTCACTGCGCATGGTAGAAAGGAGATAAACAAAATGTGTTTTCAATGTGGAGATTTCAAACTTCAATTCGACACCTGTAAATTTTTAAAATTCGAAACCTCACACTATAGTGTTCGTGTTCAAATATATTTTACAGGTTTAGAATCTATTTTTGAAACCAATACAATAAAAACACAGTAGATTTATCAACGGTTTAAGAGAATGTATGACTTTTAGAAAATATGAAAATTTAAAAGATAATCCATGTTTTAGATAATTATTCAAACTCAAGGAAGCAGCATCTGTTTCTATAACTCTTAGCTAAAAACAACAAGCAGAAAATATATTCTTGATATAAAATTTAAAGTTAGTAAAAAATATATTAAAAAAACAGGTAAAAAAACAAAGATGTAAGAAAACCCTTATAACCGGTGTCTTACATTCATCGTCAGTGGGGTTCACTACAGGGAAGAACAATGCATACAGTTTAGAAAACCTGGCCAATCACATATCAACATGTTCATACTATCCATCAGTATACATATACACACACACTTCAATGATGAATTCTTATTCTTTAACAAAGTCCTCAGTAGGACATAACACTGTGTAATAATAATAATAATCATCATCATCATCATCATCATCATCATCATCATCATTATCATCACCATCATCATCATCATCTGCTGTGTACTCAACCATGAAGAGTGGTCGACAGTGTGAACATCACTCCTACATATTTCAAAGTCTCATACTTATGGCGAAATTGCAGAGCATGCACTTTCCACTGGCTCTATTCACTGTGGTCTATGACTGTCGTAAGTTATAACATTCCTTAATACAGGCATTCAGTGGAGGTGCACGTGCTATGATCATTTTGTTAAAATACATCCCGGAAGGAAAAATATGCTCATGAAATTACCAGATTTGTTATTCACTGTAACCAGGCATAGAAACTAACTGTTTTTTGTCCACCAGTCCTTATAATGATAGCATATAGCAAAACCCTTAAAAATAGCAAATTTCTACTTGACCTTATGATACCTTAACTATTGGGCAGTTTGGCAAGGACTATAGGACTAGTGCCAATTTTTAACGCTGGAAACACTTGCAGGTTAAATTTCAATTCAAATATTACCTCAATTCACACCACTAGCATTTCAACGTAATAAACACCCCGTTCTAATAAGCGCCTACGGCGATATTTGCTAATATATTGCCTTGTGAACCACTCCCAATTAGCACCCTTCCAACTGATCAATGTACACAAGACATTTATCATTTATTCGTGTATAATATGCACTCGTGTGTTCTATGCACCCTTAATTACGGGCAATAAAATTCTGGAATAATATATCTGTCATGTATCATATGCACAGACATTTCTTTTGTATCGTTTCAGGCTGTCAGCATAAACCACGAAATGTACAATCTTTCAACTCTTTCATCAAAATTATATTCCAATAAGATCCCCCTATTTCTAATTTTGAGAGCGCCCTGGGCAGTTATTACATCAAATACGGTATTTGGAAACATGTATAAGAATGTCCACTCAGATCAAGGATGAATACATGTTTATGACATTTGGAAGATAAATCAGCTGTGTTCACTACACCTCGTAGACTTGTGATCTCTGACAATTATATATGTTGATGATTAACATTTGGTGATTATTTGACATAGAAATGACCTGAGATATTAACAGTACTTCTCTAATGTAACAGTAGTAGAAACTAACATATTTAGTCCAAGAGTCCTAAAACCAAAACTCTTAAAAATGGCAAATTTCTACTAGTCCTTATTAGTCCTTATGATACCTATTGGGCAGTTTGGCAAGGACTGCAGGACTAGTGTCAATTTTTAACGCTGTGGAATTTGTCTACCTGCAGGATGGAATGGGTAGATGTCTACCGACAGCTTGTACATTAACAATACTTCTATAGCAGCGGTAGAAACTAACAGTTTTAGTCCACTAGTCCTTATAATGGTAACATAAAGCAAAGCCCTTAAAAATGGCAAATTTCTACTAGTCCTTATGATACCTTCACTATTGGGCAGTTTGACAAGGACTACAGGACTAGTGCCAATTTCTAAGGCTGTATAGTTGAGTGGAATGTGTCTACCTGCAGGATGGAAGGGGTAGACCTCTACCGACAGTTTGTACATTAAGAGTACTTCTATAGTTGAGTGGATTGTGTCTACCTGCAGGATGGAAGGGGTAGACGTCTACCGACAGTTTGTACATTAACAGTACTTCTATAGTCGACTTGAATGTGTCTACCTGCAGGATGGAAGGGGTAGACGTCTACCAACAGCTTGTACATTTACAGTACTTCTATAGTTGAGTGGAATGTGTCTACCTGCAGGATAGAAGGGGTAGACGTCTACAGACAGCTTGTACATTTACAGTACTTCTATAGTTCAGTGGAATGTGTCTACCTGCAGGATAGAAGGGGGAGACGTCTACCGACAGCTTGTACATTAACAGTACTTCTATAGTTAAGTGGAATGTGTCTACCTGCAAGATGGAAGGGGTAGACGTCTACCGACAGCTTGTACATTAACAGTACTTCTATAGTTGAGTGGAATGTGTCTACCTGCAGGATGGAAGGGGTAGACATCTACCGACAGCTTGTACATTAACAGTACTTCTATAGTTCAGTGGAATGTGTCTACCTGCAGGATGGAAGGGGTAGATGTCTACCGACAGCTTGTACATTTACAGTACTTCTATAGTTGAGTGGAATGTGTCTACCTGCAGGATGGAAGGGGTAGACATCTACCGACAGCTTGTACATTAACAGTACTTCTATAGTTCAGTGGAATGTGTCTACCTGCAGGATGGAAGGGGTAGATGTCTACCGACAGCTTGTACATTTACAGTACTTCTATAGTTGAGTGGAATGTGTCTACCTGCAGGATGGAAGGGGTCGATGTCTACCGACAGCTTGTACATTAACAGTACTTCTATAGTTGAGTGGAATGTGTCTACCTGCAGGATGGAAGGGGTAGACGTCAACCGACAGCTTGTACATTTACAGTACTTCTATAGTTAAGTTGAATGTGTCTACCTGCAGGATGGAAGGGGTAGACGTCAACCGACAACTTGTACATTAACAGTACTTCTATAGTTGAGTGGAATGTGTCTACCTGCAGGATGGAAGGGGTAGACGTCTACCGACAGCTTGTACATTAACAGTACTTCTATAGTTCAGTGGAATGTGTCTACCTGCAGGATGGAAGGGGTAGACGTCTACCGACAGCTTGTACATTTACAGTACTTCTATAGTTGAGTGGAATGTGTCTACCTGCAGGATGGAAGGGGTAGACATCTACCGACAGCTTGTACATTAACAGTACTTCTATAGTTCAGTGGAATGTGTCTACCTGCAGGATGGAAGGGGTAGATGTCTACCGACAGCTTGTACATTTACAGTACTTCTATAGTTGAGTGGAATGTGTCTACCTGCAGGATGGAAGGGGTAGACCTCTACCGACAGCTTGTACATTAACAGTACTTCTATAGTTGAGTGGAATGTGTCTACCTGCAGGATGGAAGGGGTAGACGTCAACCGACAGCTTGTACATTTACAGTACTTCTATAGTTAAGTTGAATGTGTCTACCTGCAGGATGGAAGGGGTAGACGTCAACAGACAACTTGTACATTAACAGTACTTCTATAGTTGAGTGGAATGTGTCTACCTGCAGGATGGAAGGGGTAGACGTCTACCGACAGCTTGTACATTAACAGTACTTCTATAGTTGAGTGGAATGTGTCTACCTGCAGGATGGAAGGGGTAGACGTCTACTGACAGCTTGTACATTTACAGTACTTCTATAGTTGAGTGGAATGTGTCTACCTGCAGGATGGAAGGGGTAGACGTCTACCGACAGCTTGTACATTAACAGTACTTCTATAGTTCAGTGGAATGTGTCTACCTGCAGGATGGAAGGGGTAGATGTCTACCGACAGCTTGTATATTTACAGTACTTCTATAGTTAAGTGGAATGTGTCTACCTGCAGGATGGAAGGGGTAGATGTCTACCGACAGCTTGTACATTTACAGTACTTCTATAGTTGAGTGGAATGTGTCTACCTGCAGGATGGAAGGGGTAGACATCTACCGACAGCTTGTACATTAACAGTACTTCTATAGTTCAGTGGAATGTGTCTACCTGCAGGATGGAAGGGGTAGATGTCTACCGACAGCTTGTACATTTACAGTACTTCTATAGTTGAGTGGAATGTGTCTACCTGCAGGATGGAAGGGGTAGACCTCTACCGACAGCTTGTACATTTACAGTACTTCTATAGTTGAGTGGAATGTGTCTACCTGCAGGATGGAAGGGGTCGATGTCTACCGACAGCTTGTACATTAACAGTACTTCTATAGTTGAGTGGAATGTGTCTACCTGCAGGATGGAAGGGGTAGACGTCAACCGACAGCTTGTACATTTACAGTACTTCTATAGTTAAGTTGAATGTGTCTACCTGCAGGATGGAAGGGGTAGACGTCAACCGACAACTTGTACATTAACAGTACTTCTATAGTTGAGTGGAATGTGTCTACCTGCAGGATGGAAGGGGTAGACGTCTACCGACAGCTTGTACATTAACAGTACTTCTATAGTTCAGTGGAATGTGTCTACCTGCAGGATGGAAGGGGTAGACGTCTACCGACAGCTTGTACATTTACAGTACTTCTATAGTTGAGTGGAATGTGTCTACCTGCAGGATGGAAGGGGTAGACATCTACCGACAGCTTGTACATTAACAGTACTTCTATAGTTCAGTGGAATGTGTCTACCTGCAGGATGGAAGGGGTAGATGTCTACCGACAGCTTGTACATTTACAGTACTTCTATAGTTGAGTGGAATGTGTCTACCTGCAGGATGGAAGGGGTAGACCTCTACCGACAGCTTGTACATTAACAGTACTTCTATAGTTGAGTGGAATGTGTCTACCTGCAGGATGGAAGGGGTAGACGTCAACCGACAGCTTGTACATTTACAGTACTTCTATAGTTAAGTTGAATGTGTCTACCTGCAGGATGGAAGGGGTAGACGTCAACCGACAACTTGTACATTAACAGTACTTCTATAGTTGAGTGGAATGTGTCTACCTGCAGGATGGAAGGGGTAGACGTCTACCGACAGCTTGTACATTAACAGTACTTCTACAGTTGAGTGGAATGTGTCTACCTGCAGGATGGAAGGGGTAGACGTCTACTGACAGCTTGTACATTTACAGTACTTCTATAGTTGAGTGGAATGTGTCTACCTGCAGGATGGAAGGGGTAGACGTCTACCGACAGCTTGTACATTAACAGTACTTCTATAGTTCAGTGGAATGTGTCTACCTGCAGGATGGAAGGGGTAGATGTCTACCGACAGCTTGTATATTTACAGTACTTCTATAGTTAAGTGGAATGTGTCTACCTGCAGGATGGAAGGGGTAGATGTCTACCGACAGCTTGTACATTTACAGTACTTCTATAGTTCAGTGGAATGTGTCTACCTGCAGGATGGAAGGGGTAGACATCTACCGACAGCTTGTACATTAACAGTACTTCTATAGTTCAGTGGAATGTGTCTACCTGCAGGATGGAAGGGGTAGATGTCTACCGACAGCTTGTACATTTACAGTACTTCTATAGTTCAGTGGAATGTGTCTACCTGCAGGATGGAAGGGGTAGATGTCTACCGACAGCTTGTACATTAACAGTACTTCTATAGTTCAGTGGAATGTGTCTACCTGCAGGATGGAAGGGGTAGACGTCTACCGACAGCTTGTACATTAACAGTACTTCTATAGTTGAGTGGAATGTGTCTACCTGCAGGATGGAAGGGGTAGACGTCTACCGACAGCTTGTACATTAACAGTACTTCTATAGTTAAGTGGAATGTGTCTACCTGCAGGATGGAAGGGGTAGATGTCTACCGACAGCTTGTACATTAACAGTACTTCTATAGTTGAGTGGAATGTGTCTACCTGCAGGATGGAAGGGGTAGACGTCAACCGACAGCTTGTACATTAACAGTACTTCTATAGTTGAGTGGAATGTGTCTACCTGCAGGATGGAAGGGGTAGACATCTACCGACAGCTTGTACATTAACAGTACTTCTATAGTTCAGTGGAATGTGTCTACCTGCAGGATGGAAGGGGTAGACATCTACCGACAGCTTGTACATTAACAGTACTTCTATAGTTCAGTGGAATGTGTCTACCTGCAGGATGGAAGGGGTAGATGTCTACCGACAGCTTGTACATTTACAGTACTTCTATAGTTGAGTGGAATGTGTCTACCTCCATGATGGAAGGGGTAGATGTCTACCGACAGCTTGTACATTTACAGTACTTCTATAGTTGAGTGGAATGTGTCTACCTGCAGGATGGAAGGGGTAGACATCTACCGACAGCTTGTACATTAACAGTACTTCTATAGTTCAGTGGAATGTGTCTACCTGCAGGATGGAAGGGGTAGATGTCTACCGACAGCTTGTACATTTACAGTACTTCTATAGTTCAGTGGAATGTGTCTACCTGCAGGATGGAAGGGGTAGACGTCTACCGACAGCTTGTACATTAACAGTACTTCTATAGTTGAGTGGAATGTGTCTACCTGCAGGATGGAAGGGGTAGACGTCTACCGACAGCTTGTACATTAACAGTACTTCTATAGTTGAGTGGAATGTGTCTACCTGCAGGATGGAAGGGGTAGACATCTACCGACAGCTTGTACATTAACAGTACTTCTATAGTTCAGTGGAATGTGTCTACCTGCAGGATGGAAGGGGTAGACATCTACCGACAGCTTGTACATTAACAGTACTTCTATAGTTCAGTGGAATGTGTCTACCTGCAGGATGGAAGGGGTAGATGTCTACCGACAGCTTGTACATTAACAGTACTTCTATAGTTAAGTGGAATGTGTCTACCTGCAGGATGGAAGGGGTAGATGTCTACCGACAGCTTGTACATTAACAGTACTTCTATAGTTCAGTGGAATGTGTCTACCTGCAGGATGGAAGGGGTAGATGTCTACCGACAGCTTGTACATTAACAGTACTTCTATAGTTCAGTGGAATGTGTCTACCTGCAGGATGGAAGGGGTAGACGTCTACCGACAGCTTGTACATTAACAGTACTTCTATAGTTGAGTGGAATGTGTCTACCTGAAGGATGGAAGGGGTAGACATCTACCGACAGCTTGTACATTAACAGTACTTCTATAGTTCAGTGGAATGTGTCTACCTGCAGGATGGAAGGGGTAGACATCTACCGACAGCTTGTACATTAACAGTACTTCTATAGTTCAGTGGAATGTGTCTACCTGCAGGATGGAAGGGGTAGATGTCTACCGACAGCTTGTACATTAACAGTACTTCTATAGTTCAGTGGAATGTGTCTACCTGCAGGATGGAAGGGGTAGATGTCTACCGACAGCTTGTACATTTACAGTACTTCTATAGTTGAGTGAATGTGTCTACCTGCAGGATGGAAGGGGTAGACGTCTACCGACAGCTTGTACATTGTGACCTGCATGGAGCCGCCCTCTGTCTTCCAGGTCTTCTCTCCCTCGAACCCTGAAACACATGACAGCAACCTCAGACAGCAACCTCAGACAGCAACCTCAGACAGCAACCTTAGACAGCAACCTTAGATAGCAACCTTAGATAGACAGCAACCTTAGATAGACAGCAACCTTAGATAGACAGCAACCTTAGACAGCAACCTTAGACAGCAACCTTAGACAGCAACCTCAAACAGCAACCTCAGACAGCAACCTCAGACACTCAGACAGCAACCTTAGACAGCAACCTCAGACAGCAACCTTAGACACGTCCTCGGACAGCAACCTGATATAGCAACCTCAAACAGCAACCTCAGACACTCAGACAGCAACCTCAGACAGCAACCTTAGATAGCAACCTCAGACAGCAACCTTAGACACGTCCTCAGACAGCAATCTCAGACAGCATCCTCAGACACTCAGACAGCAACCTCAGACAGCAACCTAAGACAGCAACCTTAGACAGCAACCTCAAACAGCAACCTCAGACAGCAACCTCAGACACTCAGACAGCAACCTTAGACAGCAACCTCAGTCAGCAACCCTTAGATAGCAACCTTAGACAGCATTACAACAGTTCAAATATTGATTCAGTTTGAGGGGCAGGTTCTTTCAGTCTGATTTGACGATAGCATGTAACCACCTGGTCATTGTAACCACCTGATCATTGTAACCACCTGGTCAATGTAACCACCTGGTCATTGTAACCACCTGATCATTGTAACCACCTGGTCATTGTAACCACCTGGTCAATGTAACCACCTGGTCATTGTAACCACCTGGTCATTGTAACCACCTGATCATTGTAACCACCTGGTCATTGTAACCACCTGGTCATTGTAACCACCTGATCATTGTAACCACCTGGTCATTGTAACCACCTGGTCATTGTAACCACCTGGTCAATGTAACCACCTGGTCATTGTAACCACCTGGTCATTGTAACCACCTGATCATTGTAACCACCTGGTCATTGTAACCACCTGATCATTGTAACAACCTGATCATTGTAACCACCTGGTCAATGTAACCACCTGGTCAATGTAACCACCTGGTCAATGTAACTACCTGGTCATTGTAACCACCTGGTCATTGTAACCACCTGATCATTGTAACCACCTGGTCATTGTAACCACCTGGTCATTGTAACCACCTGATCATTGTAACCACCTGGTCAATGACACCACCTGGTCATTGTAAACACCTGATCGTTGTAACCACCTGGTCATTGTAACCACCTGATCAATGTAACCACCTGGTCATTGTAACCACCTGGTCATTGTAACCACCTGGTCATTGTAACCACCTGGTCATTGTAACCACCTGGTCATTGTAACCACCTGGTCAATGTAACCACCTGGTCATTGTAACCACCTGATCATTGTAACCACCTCGTCAATGTCAATGCCTGGCCAATGTAACTTCAGACTTTGCACAATGAATCCTCTTGCAAATGATATGCACTTGAAAGTAGCATTCATGTAGTTCGAAGAAAAATAAAATTTGGCAGACTCTTTTTTCCATAATTTCGTGAAATGACAAAAACAAAAGATCTTATCACTGCTTTTCGTGAGACATGGTGAAGAATATGTGTAAAAAAAGGCTTGCTGACTTGGTTGGTCATCGTATTCCAAGAGCGTGGATTGATGCTCATGATGTCAATCACTGGATTGTCTGATCCAGATTTGATTATTTACAGATCCAGCATATAGCTGGAATATTGCTGAGTGCAGGGTTATACAACAAACAAACGGGCTGTTTCCTAATAACTATAGTCATTTTAGTTATAATACATAGCAAGATAGAAGTGTGATGTATGTTACCTGTATCTACTGGTCTATCATCACAGAGATGCAGGTCGATACGGCTTGTTATCAAATGGTACGATGTCGATGCAACATCATACTTGACAAATGCTGATCCCCTGGTTAGAGCTGTGGGCTGTTGTTGCTGCTGTTGTTGCTGTCGATATTGATCAGACTGTGTTCGGCTATGTCCTTGTTTCTACAGAGGAGAAAAACACATGTCAAGTTTCTTACACAATTAGAGAATACCACATGGCAAGTCTCTCGTATAACTAATAAAATTAAATATGTACAACATTGTTACTTAGAAAATCAAATATGCAATTCTCTAATCAAGTTTATTGATATTGAGCATACATGTATCTATGTAGGCTACTGGTTCCATAGACTATTTAGGAAAGAAATACTACGCCAGAGACCCGTGAAGATCCGGGGTAGAATAGGTCTTCAGCAACCCATGCTTGCTGTAAAAGGCGACTGTGCTTGTCATAAAAGGCGACTAACGGGATCGGGTGGTCAGGCTCGCTGACTTGATGCATGTCATCGATCCCAATTGCATGGATCGATGCTTATGATGTCAATCAATGGATTGTCTGGTCCAGACTCGATTATTTACAGACCGCCGTCATATAGCTGGAATATTGCTGAGTGCAGCGTTAAACAACAAACAAACAAACAAACAAACTACGCTAGAAGCCTTTAGCTGCTGAATATCTTAATCGGGTCCAGCATTCCAAGAGACAGTGTGATAACAAGCTGATGGGATATCACAGATAACAGTCAGTTAATAATAAGGGTGCATATAACACACAAGTGCATATTATACACGACTAAATAAGTCTTGTGTACATTGATCAATCGGAAGGGATGCTAATTGGGATTGTTCACTAGCCAATATATTAGCAAATATCGCTGTGGGCGCTTGTTAGAGCTGGGCGCTTATATAAAGGTATATAGGTATATAGGTTCCAGCAACTTGTCATAAGAGGCAACAAAATGGTCAGACTTGGTTGAATTTTGCAACAACTGTAGCCAGCAATACCATTGGGTCACATAGACTAACAATCAACCAAGCAACCGAGTCTGACCACACAATGTCCATTTTAGTCAGCTCTTACAACAAACATGAGGTGCCAGAAGCCTTCTGACCCCAAATCCCCACAAGGGCAAACAACTATGATTGGTTCATGATGCCCATAGACATCTAACCACCAGTCCCACATTTACCTGTAACTTCTCAGAAGCCACCTTTTTGCTCTGCTGAGCAGATCTCTCGATGACCTCTTTCAAGGAGTTGGAATACAAGATGGCGGCCTTCAGCTGCGACGCCGTCAACACCCACAGTATGTCATCCAGCAGCAACATCACCCGCGTTGATATGATGCTACAATCTGAGGACAGAGACGGAAGCGTTGACACCGATGTCACTTTCAAATGGGCACCTAAAACCCATGGCCCTGTTCACAAAGCAAACTTTGGTCAATGGTCGAGTATGAGAGGTAAGGGAGATAACTGAACAAAGTCCAGTTTCCGACCTTGCCGAACTAGGCTGGAATTACGCAGTTATATTTTGGCTGGGCTAACAAATCTATGGATAGTACAATCAAAATCACGTTCCGAACTCAACATCCCCTTCATCAACTGCTGTTCAGAACTCGGTCAAATGCCGGATTTGTAAAGCAAGTGTACCTCCAGCTCGGCGTCAACATATATATTTTCCAAATCCTTTTAGAAATAAGACCTGTTTTATTCCAATATAGATCTTGATTATCGATTTTGATAAAAGCAAATCCAAGTGATATGAGATGTGGAATGTGATTGGTCAATAGGAGGACACAGAAGAGGCATAACCCGTAATAGCCACTGGTGGCGAAATGATCAAGCCCAGAAATTCCAGCCTAGTTCGGCAAGGGTGGCAACTGGACTTTCACAGTCAGTTAACACTCTTGCCTTGGGAATATGAGTCATGACAAGCACAGTTCTAATTATTCGGTATCTTAGGCCCTGCATTTTATCAATTCCATACACAGAAAATAATTCTGTTTTTCAATCCTTTGCCAGAATCATCCTAAATTAAAGTTACACTGTCTAAACTATGAGAGGACTAAGTAGGTCTAGAATCTGCATCACTTAAGAACTGAGCAAGATGTGAAAGAGAAAGAGACTTCCACTCAATAATTGTATGTTTCTAATGCCATACATTTTATTTCAACTGTTTCACAAACACTTCAGTAAAATCCAAATGATTTGAACTAAATATGAGAAGAGGTTTAGAGACAAAAATTCTTATTGAGATCATTTTAGAGGATAATAGTACATTTTGAGCAGAAATGGCTGAGCAGAACCCTGGTGAGTCATGCTGTTTACAGAAATCCAAGCAGAAAGTAAGAAAGCCAAAAGGTCCTAAATATTTCCTACTTGGGTCAAACCAACAAGTACGGACATGGTGCAGTCATTACCATACCAAGGAACACAATCAGAGTGAATCTAGACTATAACTCCACAATCACTGTTGCATCCTGGCAGTAACTCTGTAACTCTACATCCAAACTAAAGGACAAAAGAAATTCTTTTTCTGCCTGTACCACTTAGTTTCTTCTTCATGGTGATCCTGATCTTCGCCTGGTTGGCAAGGAGACGTAGCGGCGTGGATGCGACATCCTGTGGTATTTCAGACTCCATGGCGTTGGCCTCGATCTTCATGTTCTGCCACTCTATTTCCTTGAAGAGCAGAATTTCCCCGCCTTCAGCATCTCGGATGCGTGTCTGGCGCAGGTCCGATGATGGCTGCCAGTTGGGAGTCGTGCTCTGAACCCGGAGTCTCAGGAGCTGAAATGAGTGAAGATGTTTACGGTACAATAAAGCTACTTTCAATCCTTTATTTATGGACCCACAATAACTTAAATTTCAAAATATAAAAGAATAGGAGTAAAACTGCTGCAAACCTAAACCTGAACATTGTCAGGCCAAAACAGATCAAGTCGACTGTTTGGCGACACGACAGTCGTCACTTGTTTGTAAACATAACGGTCATTCGGTTGCGAGTTCAACTCCAAGCATGGTTGTGGTCATCTATCACTGTGGGGAGCTTTGATTGGTGGCTGGGATAGTATAGAGAGCTCCGGGAACGGGATAAATGCTGTGAGGAGCTTGTCAACTGCTATGTGAAGGGATCTTAAAATAGATCAAGACGGGTTCTCAAGCTCCTTCACAGCATGTGACACCTTCGTTACACTCTCGGTAACATCGCTGTTACCAGTGTGGGCACGGCCATTACAAGAATCTTGAAATTTGCCCTCTAACCCCAAGATAACACAATGATATGAATTTCATACTGTGAATTCAAATTTTTCATATTGCCATTCACAAGATGTGCATTTCTGTGATATGATTTGACTGATCATTTTGTACAAAAAAACTAAAATTATAGATGAATAACACAAGACTATGACATTGTTATCCATTTTCATCCATTTCCAAGACTGCCTACACTTTGGTCAATGGACAAGTTTACTTATTAGGGGCAAATTAGGGTCAAAGTTTTATACCACATCCTGACAGTAGATTGTCCCTAAAACAATGTCTTCTGAGAAAGGAGAGAGATATTAAGTCTGAAATAGGACATGTCCAGATGAACGACCCAAGTTGGAAGTACCATGTAGCTAGGGGCTGTTGGCCAGATTCTTAAGACTGAATATAATCACTCCAAAATGATATTTAATAAGCAAAAACCAACAACTTCAACATGAATGTGATTTCCTGAAGTTTGTACAAGGAAAAATCATGACTATATTTGCAAGCTTAATGAAACGATTGAGAGAACCAGAATATTTTTGTCTTTTACAAGTCATTAAGTTCAAATTACGGATGAACACAGCAATGTTGTTTCCTGTGACGCCTTCACATCAGGGAGACTGACTATTGATCAACCCAGGAAGCCTTGCTAATTCAGTCCATATCCTACACAAGGTCCCTAGTAGCGGTACATAGCCATGGTGGGGGTCAATGGCCTCATCTACACAGCGGCCATACAGTGTGTATCTGTTGTATAGCCCCAGTGGGGCCTAATGAGGAAATAAACGATGAGAGGGAATTGTTTATCGTACAATAAAACACTGCAGGGAGAATAAACCATGAGGGGTGCATTGTTAGATAAACAACGACCATGAGTCATGTACATGTTGTATTTCTTACATGAGATATCAACATCACATACAGCCTCTTTTAGGATGTTGAAAAAATTTACAAGCTTTAAAAATATTTACCCGAATTTTAATGACTCTCTAAACAGAATCTGACCTCAGAAATGTCGAAAAGTCCATTTTATGAACAGGTGGGTTATGTTTGGTATTTCCCACATATTCTCACAATTCTCACGTCAATCATCTGTACCTCTTCTCCTAATACCGATTGTCATATGTCTCCCACAGTTGGATGCGATTGCCTGGCCACTGTGTTTATCTGCGTAGCCCAGCTACATCTATGGGGAACAACTTACTAGACACATCTCTCTCAAAATAATGTAGTCCAATATATGTCATCAATTTGCGGGCGCATATTCGAATCTCCAGAAATGACGACATAATAGAACAATTTTTATCGTGAAATAAACCACTCTTCGTTCTTCATTGTTCTCTGTGATTTATCGCAAGGCTATCTTATTTATGATCTTAACAGCAGATAAAATTCGTTGTATATACACGATAGGGGTTGATGATAGACATAGGACAATTCACCAAATATCTGCAGAAAAGTCAGTGGAGCGCTTCATAAAAAACTTGCTCACGTGCTCACGTCTTCATCAGCTGCTGAACGTCAACAAATACAACTTCAATCCTTATACTGACACATACATAAATCATAACAAAACAATCCATTTAAGCACCAAACTTTAACTATTTAAAACAAACTTATATTAATGTGGAGAGTTGCCTTTCTCGTAACGTCATCCGTCCCAAGATTTCCATTGGGAGTTATGTCCCTTGGACTTACAAACGTCATAAAATGTCTGCTACGGCAATGTCAATCACTTGAAATAAAACGGGCACCCAGTGACGTTGGAATTGGAAAGATATCAAGATACAGATGATGCAGAAAAGGGGTTAATGTGAATGTACTGTGAATATTGGGGGTGTATTTGAGACACACTAGTGAATGAGTGAGTGAGTTGGGTTTAAGGCTGCTTTTAACATTATTCCAGTTATATTACGGCGTGTCAGCTTAATGTGGGAGGAAAGCCCGAAGTGATGCAGGTCTCAGACGTTTACCACTTCGGTGAAACACACCAGCACGGTTTGGTGCTGACAAACCTAGAAACATAATAGGGGCGAACCGGGATTCGAACCCACAATCATAGGTTCCTGGCGTGACCAAGGGACGCAACTCTGCACAGCTAATCGCAGCTGGGCCACCTGTGCCCCCTTGAGACACACTTAGTTGAGACACACCAAGTTGAGACGCACTAAGTGGAGACACACTAACTTGAGACACACTAAGTCAGGAGGAGCAGCTGATGGAGGGATTGCCGCTTGAGGTGCGCGGTTGGATCTCCCGGTGTATGGGGCTTAGTGATTTCTTTTGGAGATTGGAGCATTCTTAGTTTTTAACAACATTATCATAAAAGGATACAAATTCGTTATTAGGTTGAAAACTTACATAATGGCTTGTTTTTGGTGGAATGTGCACAATCTGAAAGAAATTGTCATTTAGTAGTACGTCCCTATTTGACGTTATTTTTAGACATTGAGGAATTCCCCTAAAGGAGCTCTGTCAGACTGTCTCTCCGCCAGATTAATGATGTAATCACGCGACATACTGACGTTCATCGGGAAAAGAATAACAGTCAGCTTGGTAGTGTTCATCTCGGTGAGGTCTCCTGCTACTGTCACTATAACAGAATGTGTTCTGAAGGGAAAAACAAGACTCTTCAAACAAGGCCAAGTTTTGATGAAACAACGAAAGGGAAAATAAGAGATCAGTATTTTCATTTCAATACAAATGCTGAAACTATCAGTATAGTGTCGCATGTGCAGATGTTAACTATTGATAGTCTAACTCGTCATCAATATATTGTCCTTGGTGCTTGAGAATTACAGTATTTAGAGAATTCAAACAATCATTACGCAAGTCATAACTGAATAGATTCATGATTGTCACTTATGTCAACACAATGCAGGTCATTAGAAACTCGCTAATGACATCCATGGTCAACAACTGGCTACAGTAGTGTCCCATTGATCAACACATCTGTGTGATAATCCATCCTACTGGATGCTCTTACACCCTCATCCGTTACAGCCTTGAATGGCCATGTGGCTAGAAGCTAGGTGGTGTGATGGTAAGCACACGCCTGTCACACACACCATGGATCTGATTCCTGGTTCAACACATCTGTTTGTTAATCCATCCTACTGGATGCCCTAACACCCTCATCCATTAAGTCTTGTATATTTAACAGTGACCATGTCACTGGAAACTAGGGTGGTGTGATGGTAAGTGCACACGCCTGTCACACACACCATGGATCTGATTCCTGGTTCAACACATCTGTTTGTTAATCCATCCTACTGGATGCCCTAACACCCTCATCCATTAAGTCTTGTATATTTAACAGTGACCATGTCACTGGAAACTAGGGTGGTGTGATGGTAGGTGCACACGCCTGTCACACACACCATGGATCTGATTCCTGGTTCAACACATCTGTGTGATAACCAGAACAGAACAGAATTTATTTCATGGCCATGAGGTCAATAGTACATATGATTGGATAATATTTGGAAAATTATGACAGAACACTTCAAGTTATTTTGGTTCTGGAATTTCTAAGTTTAAACATTTTTTCAAGATAAAGAGCTGGCTGGAATAAACTGCTGTCGTCAGTTGTGAGTAGAGATACAAACTTATGCATGGTAGGGTATTCATAATAATACTGGGGCCACTATGTCAACCTTAACTTAGTATAAGCTGGACATATAAATAGTGCAGGGCGTTCATCATCAAAGTCTTCAGTTGAGACCGTAATTTTAAGAAGAGCTCTTACAGTATTTAGATGTTATTTGAATGATTTTAAACTACACAACTATAGAATGTCTACAGTCCGTTTGACTCCAAATGAGAACGATGAATTGCAATATAACTCGAAATCCAGGAAAGTCTATGAAACATCAATACGGTACTTGACCATGAATACCCTGTCCCCCCTACGTGTCATGTACACATTTCTATACAAAATTACATGATAGTTTCTTAAAGAACTTCATCCGTCATGGGTCTTAAAATAAACAAAATTCAGATTTTGTTGGGTACAGGGTATTCATGGTCAAGTACCGTATTGATGTTTCATACACTTTTCTGGATTTCGAGTTATTTTGCAATTCATCGTTCTCATTTGGAGTCAAACAGACTGTAGACATTCTATAGTTGTGTAGTTTAAAATCATTCAAATAACATCTAAATACTGTAAGAGCTCTTCTTAAAATTACGGTCTCAACTGATGACAGATATTTTCCAGGTTGTAGTAAGGATTTGTAGGAGCAGTATAATTCCTGCCTTTGGGGACGGTGAATTAGATGTACAATCTGACCATTCTTTCTTAAACAGATCTCTTGTTCTTTGCTTAAGTGTATAAACAAAAGCAGCACAGTGTCCGACATCTTGCATCGACCACACATTACCAAAGCCATAACTTAACAATGAATATCTCACAAATATAGTTTTATAACCTAATCCATCATGTACACAGCAGGAATTAAGTGCTTTGGATATTTGCCTAGAGGCATAATAGCTTAATCCAATAATTAATTCCTCTCACAACACCATGTTCAAACATTCTTGTTCTTCCCAGTTCACCTAATACAGCAGTGTTTGAAGATTTGTATCCTATTTTCAAGGTACATTTACAATATCTAGTACGCATAATTTTAACGTGTTTTCTTACTTCTGTACACCATATTTACTCACCATATAGCAAAATAGGTAAATTGTTACAACAAGTATCTTAAAATACATACCAGCGTTTATGTCCAGATATGTGAACATCATCCTTTTAATAGGTACTTAGGCTTGTTTGCCTCAATTGCCTGTTTAGCTAAGTAAAACATGCTTGAGTAAATATATTTCTACATAAAACCAAAACACCAAGATATTAAGAGTATGACACCACTTCAATCTGATCTGTTCAACATTAATAGACCATTTTCATGGTATGATAAAGGTCCCACATCTATAAATACCATAACTTTACTCTTATTAATGTGTACTGTTTGTCCCCATCTACAGCAGTTTCCATGGAAACTAGTTTGTTTTTTTGTATATTCATAAACGAATCAGCAAGTATTGACACATCTGACCAGCAGAAAAGAGCAAAAACATTTCATCAGTTTCACAATCAATGAAGATACCATGTGTGTCGTCACTCTTCATAACATGTCACTGGAAACTAGGGTGGTGTGATGGTAAGTGCATGCCTCTGTCACACACACCATGGGTTTGATTCCAGATTTCATCACATCTGTTTGTTAATCCATCCCACTGGATGCCCTAACACCCTCATCCATTAAGTCTTGTATATTTAACACACCGTGGGTTTGATTCCTGACATAACCCAATTACAACAGTCATGAATATGTGCATTTAGACACTTCCTTGCATGGAGACTGATATAATGTTGCACAAGCATATGGAAATCCTACCTCATATACATAATCATCATAGACTAAACCTTTGCTGATACAGCACTTTTTTACGAAGGCCATACAGTTTTGGTCTTGATACATACTCACAACAGCAGCGAAAACACAGGGATTCCTGCCCTGCCTACAGCAGCCAGCTAGCTATTACAACACAACTTTTACATAATTTGTTTTTTTGTTTATTTATTTGTTGTTAAACGCTGCACTCAGCAATAGTCTAGCTATGATGCTGGTCTGTAAATAATCGAGTCTGGATCAGACAATCCAGTGATTGACATCATGAGCATCCCACGCAATTAGGATATGATGACATGCATCAACCAAGTCAGCAAGTCTGACCACCCGATCCCATTAAGCACCTCTTACGACAAGCATAGCCACCTTTTACGTCAAGCATGGGTTGCTGAAGACCTATCCTAACCCGGATCTTCACGGGTAACCTCTGCATAAGAATCTGATGCATTATAAACTGTTTCAGCAAGCCAATTGATTTAGTGAATTTTCAAGTTTTTAAAAATGTACCAACAATACACTTGCAAAGTAAACCAGAAATGACCTTCACACATTGTACCATGATGGGAATCAAACCCAGACCTTAGGCATGATAAGTGAACACCTTAACCTCTGGGCTAAGCCACCACCCCTTGGTTTGTTTGTGACTGTTCACCCAGATGTTAGTAGTCAGGCGAAATGAGTACTGTGTCCTGCTTTCTCTCTCACATATCCACAGTCATGTATTAGTATTGATTAATCAATAAATCGGATGAAATCAATTTAGGCGAGTAGGCCATGGGAATTAATCTTGCGCATACAGCATTTAATCCTATTTTTCACCAATATTCACAAGCGAGTTGCTTTCATCTATGTACATTTGCTAAATAATTACAAGGTAAAGCAGAGTGCTATTGTCGTTCTTCTCATCACAAGTCTTGGGCACAAAGTCTGCAACTAGTAACAATGTAACACAGTGTTCTTCCAACTTTCTC
The DNA here is from genome assembly GCF_023055435.1 of Haliotis rufescens. Taxonomy (NCBI): domain Eukaryota; kingdom Metazoa; phylum Mollusca; class Gastropoda; order Lepetellida; family Haliotidae; genus Haliotis; species Haliotis rufescens. The sequence goes on from NW_025964334.1 coordinate 55,600,072, forward strand.
AGATGCTATGATAGCCTGAATGGTGTTGGTTGTTTGGTTGGTTTGTTGTTTAACGCCGCACTCAGCAATATTCCAGCTATATGACGGCAGTCTGTAAATAATCAAGTCTGGACCAGACAATCCAGTGATTGATATCATGAGCATCGATCCACACAATTGGGATCGTTGACATGCATCAACCAAGTCAGCGAGCCTGACCACCCGATGCTGTTAGTCGCCTTTACGACAAGCATAGTCACCTTTTACGGCAAGCATGGGTTGCTGAAGACCTATTCTACCCCGGATCTTCACAGGTACCTGAATGGTGTAATTTGGAAGGGTTCTCAGCCCCTAAAAGAAGTAAAAGTTCGTGGGTTTTTTTGCTTGCTTGTTGTTTAACATTGCATTCAGCAATTTTCTAGCTTCCATAAGATACTAATCGGGTCTGTACCAGACAATCCAGTGATCGATATTGTGAACAACAATGAACCACCCGATACGGGTACGAGGACACACTGTCAACCCCATCCATTTGGTCACCTCTCAAGACCAGCATACGTTGCTTAGAGTCTAATCTAACCTCGAATCCCCATGGTGATGAAGCAATATTTAGCTATTAACAGAGTCTGGGACAAGCAAACCAATGGTTGACAGCATGAACAACTATCCCAAACAATAGGCATTGACACTGGGGAACAATTTTGGGGCCAGTATAATACAGAAATATAATCTGGCTGACCACAATTGCACCCATTTGTGGAACCCAATGTTCATCTGTATGCACTTCAATGCCTCGCACCCATGGAAACTCTGATAACCCCCGAGCTTCCTCTGCTCGCGATCCGTGAAGTTCCGGGTTAGAATAGGTCTTCAGCAACCCATGCTTGCCGTAAGAGGCAACTAACGGGATCAGGTGGTCAAGCTCGCTGACTTGGTTGAAGCATGTCATCGCTCCCAATTGCGTGGATAGATGCTCATGACATCAATAATTGGACTGTTGTCCAAACACAATTATTTACAGACCACCATCATATACCGGTAGCTGGAATATTGCTGAGTGTGGTGTTAAAACAAACATGATACTAAGCTTTTGGAACATAAGAGCAAGAGGCTCCCTGTCATATGACCCTTATGGTGCAATGTTCCTAATATCTATGGAAGCTCAACACTGCCACCACTAAATCTTTGCCAACATCTTCCCTGAGGTCTTCAGAAACTCAATCAAACTCAAACCAGGGTGCCGCTGAACAAAGCGATCTTAGCGCTAAGGTGATCCTAACTCCCATACCTTAAGAGACTTACGAGTCGCAGCACTAAGGTTTTTTTGTACAACAATACCCTGGCCATGTTCCACACAGCAATCTTAGCACTAAGATCAACACCCATACTTCAACATAGGGTTACAATAATCCTGCTAAGATCGCTTTGTGCAATGGGGTTCAGGCTACCGACTCACACTCCAGCTTCCACCAGTACTCAATCACATCCACTGCAAAATTCTTTCAAAATGCATGACCATTACAAAGCAATCAGAATTCACCGGCGCAGTTGCGCCTCTCTAATCTACACCTCTGTAGGGGAACTGAGGCAATGAAGACCCTTTCTTATCGCATGTTGGCTGTGGGATTCCTGAAAGTCTTCAATAACCTGTAATTGAATTGCATTGCTGCCGGGTCAATTACGTCTCATTGATTCAGCCTTACCTTGCTGAAAGACACTTCGGTGATGAGCTAGCTCAACGTATTGATTGGACTGACTTCAGAACAACTTTCTGGGCCAAAATTCCAATACAGGGTTCTACACATCCTAATTCCCTTTGCTTAGAGGCCATGTGAGCTATCAGATTTTGATTTGGTGGCCGCTGCAAAACAAGGGCTTACTATCAGTCCAGAGGACAAAGAGCTGCTTCTACAACACACTGCCAGTATTTCAGCTTCAGAACTCCGTGCACAGATTCATTTGATAAGCTCCTCTCAGTAAACATTGAGCTAAAAATATTAAAGCAATTTGTTATCAGGAATGTGACCTTTGAAATTTTTGCTCATGTTGGAGTCAGGATTTTATTTTTCCTGTGCCAAATATAGCAGTTTCTCATTTTCAATATTGCCAATCCTAAAATTAGCAAGAGTACAAAGCAGGTAATACAATAAGTGAAAATATTCTATCTTGAACTTTCTTTCTATTTCCTTTAAACTCATATTTCAAATTGGTTTTTATAAAGGTACGAAATTTTAAAAACCTTTGTTCAATTATCTTCCTGTGCTTTGAGAAGATAAATGGATCTGGCCTCATTACAGAGAAAAAACACTGCCTTGTGGTAGAGTCCTCAGATGCAGTGGTGCCTAAGAATATAGACTGATGGTTTGGGCCCCATAGAGCATGTACAAAGGAAGATGGGCTAGATCTGCAATCAATCTTCCTCTCTATATCACAACTGAGAACTAAATTTGGATAAATAGTCTTGTTAGCATGAAAATTGTGGAACACAAGTCAGAAAAAAGTCCTCCTTATTCCACGACTGAAGCCGGAGAAGTGAAATCAATCTAACTGAATATTAGGATTTGTGCAGCTTGGAAGAACCGTACAGACTCTCAGTCCTCTGGGAAGCTAATTGGATGCCCTTCTAATGACAGGTTCACTTTCTACACGCTTCCTCTCACACTTGAAGGAAAATATCGGACATTTTTTTTCCATGAAAGTCTGTTTGACTATGATGCAAACTCTGATAAACAATGAACATGGTTAACAAACTCTGTTATCTCAACACATTATGTAGGACGATGTAAGTATATGATCTAGTCTTAGGGGCGGTTGGGTAGCCTAGTGGTTAAAGCGTTTGCTCGTCACGCCGAAGACCTGGGTTCGATTCCAGACATGGGTACAATATGTGAAGCCCATTTCTGGTGTCCCCTGCCGTGATATTGCTGGAATATTGCTAAAAGCGGCGTAAAACCAAACTCACTCACTCACTTAGCAGGAGCTTCACTGAGAGTGCATGTTGTTTCACGCCGCACTTAGCAACATTAAACATCAAGTCTCGATCAGACGTTTCAATTTGCTTGAGGCCTATTCTAACCTGGAGTGAGTGAGTATGGTTTTACGCCGCTTTTAGCAATATTCCAGCAATATCATGGCAGGGGACACCAGAAATGGGTTTCACACATTGTACCCATGTCTGGAATCGAACCCGGGTCTTCGGCGTGAAGAGCGAATGCTTTAACCACTAGGCTACCCTTCTGTCCCTTCTAACCTGGAATCCCAACAGCTTCTTCATTGAAGGAGTGAAGGGATGAGTTTTATGCCAATTTTTGCAATATTCCAGCAATATCAAGGGGGGGGGGGGCAGAGAAGAAGGGAGGGGAGAGGGGACACCGGAAAAGTGCCTCACAGGTTGGGAATGGAACCCATGCCTTCAGCATGGCAAGCAGACACTTTATGCACAAGGCAATTCCTGAAGCTACACTTACAATTTGATCTCATATTGCCTTGAACTGTGTATAACTTCAGCCATACGTTGAAACCGCTGACTGTCACCTGACATGGACCTTGCAGAATTGAGTGAGTTAGGTTTTACGCCGCTTTTAGCAATATTCCAGCAATATCACGGCGGGGGACACCAGAAATGGGCTTCGCACATTGTACCCATGTCGGGAAACGAACCCGGGCCTTCAGCGTGACGAGCTAACGCTTTAATCACTAGGCTACCCGACCGCCCCTTGAACCTTGCAGAAGTCCTGACACTATCGTCTCCTACAGGCAGGCTCTCCACTTGTCTTTATCATTGGATATATCAATATAATCTTGATGGTCCTGACATCCTCGAGTTTACATGGTCTTACTGTATCAGCACTCCTATGGATTGAGTCTGGGATGTGTTGAATGTTGAACTCAGTAAACATATAGGCATGATGCTGTGGAGGTCAGCATGACAGCAACAAGCTGGGAATGCTACTGTGTATGCCTTCAAACAGAATTTTGAATAGAGTGTGATGAAAGTGGAACCGAGCTTGAAATGAACAAGGTAACTACAGCCAGGGCTGGCTCATCCGCTGTAGTATCGGCCAGGATGGCAAAATCAATCAATTAGAGAATGGATGAATTACTGATTATCTGTCCTGAGATAATGAATTTAATAAAGCGAATAAAAGCAAACAGTAAAGCAGTGACTCTGAAGTGTTACGATAAATTACCCACTCCACTCTAATGAGGGGGCACCGGTGGCCCAGTTGTCTAAGGCAGCGGTGGCTCGGTTGTCTAAGATACCGATGGCCCAGTTGTCTAAGGCACCGGTGGACCAGTCATCTAAGGCACCGGTGGACCAATCATCTGGTGGACCAGTCATCTAAGGCACCGGTGGACCAGTCATCTGGTGGACCAGTCATCTAAGGCACCGGTGGACCAATCATCTGGTGGACCAGTCATCTAAGGCACCGGTGGACCAGTCATCTAAGGCACCGGTGGACCAATCATCTGGTGGACCAGTCATCTAAGGCACCGGTGGACCAGTCATCTAAGGCACCGGTGGACCAATCATCTGGTGGACCAGTCATCTAAGGCACCGGTGGACCAGTCATCTGGTGGACCAGTCATCTAAGGCACCGGTGGACCAATCATCTGGTGGACCAGTCATCTAAGGCACCGGTGGACCAGTCATCTGGTGGACCAGTCATCTAAGGCACCGGTGGACCAGTCATCTGGTGGACCAGTCATCTAAGGCACTGGTGGACCAGTCGTCCAAGTCACCAATGGCTCAGTCATCTAAGGCACCGGTGGACCAGTCGTCTAAGGCACCGGTGGACCAGTCGTCTAAGGCACCGGTGGACCAGTCGTCTAAGGCACCGGTGGACCAGTCGTCTAAGGCACCCATGGACCAGTCATTTAAGGCACCGGTGGACCAGTCGTCTAAGTCGTCTAAGGCACCAATGGACCAGTCGTCTAAGGCACCGGTGGACCAGTCGTCTAAGGCACAGATGGCCCAGTTGTCCAAGGCACCAGTGGACCTTATAGACCAAGCTGTCAGGGAGACCACATAGACCCATCTGGCATGGAGACCACATAGACCAAGCTGTCATGGTGACCACATAGACCCATCTGTCAAGGAGAACACATAGACCTAGCTGTCATGGAGACCACATAGACCCAGCAGTCAAGGAGACCACATAGACCCAGCTGTCAAGGAGACCACATAGACCCAGCTGTCAAGGAGACCACATAGACCCAGATGTCAGGGAGACCACATAGATTGACACAGCTGTCAAGGAGACAATATAGACCCAGCTGTCAGGGAGACCACATAGATTGACACAGCTGTCAAGGAGACCATATAGACCCAGCCGTCAAGGAGACCACATAGACCCATCTGGCATGGAGACCACATAGACCCAGCAGTCAAAGAGACCACATAGACCCAGCTGTCAAGGAGAACACATAGACCTAGCTGTCATGGAGACCACATAGACCCATCTGGCATGGAGACCACATAGACCCAGCTGTCAAGGAGAACACATAGACCTAGCTGTCATGGAGACCACATAGACCCAGCTGTCAAGGAGAACACATAGACCCATATGGCATGGAGACCACATAGACCCAGCAGTCAAAGAGACCACATAGACCCAGCTGTCAAGGAGACCACATAGACCCATCTGGCATGGAGACCACATAGACCCAGCAGTCAAAGAGACCACATAGACCGAGCTGTCAAGGAGAACACATAGACCTAGCTGTCATGGAGACCACATAGACCCAGCAGTCAAGGAGACCACATAGACCCAGATGTCAAGAAGACCACATAGACGTAGCTGTCAGGGAGACCACATAGACCCAGCTGTCATGGAGACCACATAGACCCAGCTGTCATGGAGACCACATAGACCCAGCTGTCAAGGAGAACACATAGACCCAGCTGTCAGGGAGACCACATAGACCCAGCTGTCAGGGAGACCACATAGACCCAGCTGTCATGGAGACCTAATAGACCCAGATGTCAAACACATCTACAGATAAAGACTGTTTCCAGAACCACTCATCTTGTACAAATCTCTCCAATAAAGATGGAGAGCCTCACTAATGAGATCAAGTTGTCAGTGCAGCAAGATTAACCTAGAGGCCCAACTTGGTGGCGACTCTACCACTGTGTTGCATCCAGGGGCAAGATGTGATACCCTGCCGGACACAACATAAGCTTCTCAAGGAAATATTGCACCAATTTAGTGGCAATAACGTTTCAGCTTGAGTGTCTCCTTTATCATAGAGTCTATTGATTTCTGCATCCACTGGGGTCAACTGACCTGTAGGTATCTGTCCTTGTAGCCTCTCCATCAACCTACATCATCAGCTCAACAAGGACGGGGCTTGCAGGAAATGGATAACATCAATGGTCATCAAATGGAAATAGAAGTACTTTGCTTTGGCAGATACCTAATCTGATTACCAGTATCTATTTGACCACATCACAATCACATTCTGATACAGTAAGTCCAGGCTTTCAAACAATTGCATTCTCCTGGCATAGAAATTGAGAATGGACACAAATAATATGTACTTGACCAATGGGACACAAACCTACGCCTTTTTTAATAATTAAAACAAGTTCTCTTGTGGCATTTCTATTCTATAAAAATACAATTTAAGCATTATCTCAATCTCTGGCGCAAACGGTATCTTAATTAATGGTTCCCACATTATATCGATTGTCTGCTCTCACATTATCTCAATCACTGGCTCTCTCATTATATCAATCATTGGCTCTCTCATTATATCAATCATTGGCTCTCTCATTATCTCAATCACTGGCTCTCTCATTATATCAATCATTGGCTCTCTCATTATCTCAATCATTGGCTCTCACATTATATCAATCATTGGCTCTCTCATTATCTCAATCATTGGCTCTCACATTATATCAATCACTAGCTCTCACATTATCTCAATCATTGGCTCTCACATTTTCTCAATCATTGGCTCTCACATTATATCAATCACTCGCTCTCACATTATCTCAATCATTGGCTCTCACATTATCTCAATCACTGGCTCTCACATTATCTCAATCACTGGCTCTCACAATATCTCAATCACTGGCTCTCACATTATCTCAATCATTGGCTCTCTCATTATATCAATCACTCGCTCTCACATTATCTCAATCATTGGCTCTCTCATTATCTCAATCACTGGCTCTCTCATTATATCAATCATTGGCTCTCTCATTATCTCGGTCATTGGCTCTCACATTATATCAATCACTAGCTCTCACATTATCTCAGTCATTGGCTCTCACATTTTCTCAATCATTGGCTCTCACATTATATCAATCACTCGCTCTCACATTATCTCAATCATTGGCTCTCACATTATATCAATCACTGGCTCTCACATTATATCAATCATTGGCTCTCACATCTCAATCATTAGCTCTCACATTATCTCTGTCATTGGCTCTCACATTATCTCAATAACTGGCTCTCTCATTATCTCAATCATTGGCTCTCACATTATATCAATCACTGGCTCTCACATTATATCAATCATTGGCTCTCACATCTCAATCATTAGCTCTCACATTATCTCTGTCATTGGCTCTCACATTATCTCAATAACTGGCTCTCTCATTATCTCAATCATTGGCTCTCACATTATATCAATCACTGGCTCTCACATTATATCAATCATTGGCTCTCACATCTCAATCATTAGCTCTCACATTATCTCTGTCATTGGCTCTCACATTATCTCAATAACTGGCTCTCTCATTATCTCAATCATTGGCTCTCACATTATATCAATCACTCGCTCTCACATTATCTCAATCATTGGCTCTCACATTATATCAATCACTGGCTCTCACATTATATCAATCATTGGCTCTCACATTATCTCAATAACTGGCTCTCACATTTTCTCAATCATTGGCTCTCACATTATATCAATCATTGGCTCTCACATCTCAATCATTAGCTCTTACATTATCTCTGTCATTGGCTCTCACATGATCTCAATCATTGGCTCTCACATTATCTCAATCATTGGCTCTCACATTATCTCAATCGTTCCCACTTCCCATCCCTCCATCGTTCACTCTCTCATGAATTACTGCAATCCCTCACCTTTGCCGTCTTTCATTCACTCTTCCCATCACTCTCTCATTCCTTAATTCACGGGAAAATGTAGTGTGTTCAATGGAAGCCTTCCAACATAAGTGCTCCACTCTAGCCAGAACTCCTATACATTAACATGATTAAGGTGAAGAGACATAGTAATTCTTCCAAGCAAGGTCCTTAGCTCCCAGTCTCTCTAAGACTTCCTTATAAAGACACTGAAGGGCCACCTTTAATGCAAGTCCTTCATTTCCAAACCAATTGGCGCCAATGTGTACAGTGGAGATATTCTCCACAAAACCAATTTCATCATAAAAATTTAAGTCAGATCATGTGCTTATTGATTCAAAGGGAAAAGAAGAGGTTAACTTTGAACAGTTTCTGTTAAAGCACAGCACGACATCAATCTACAATGTAGTATTTGCCCACAATACACTCGTCATAAACCAGAAATAGAACACACCATGTAAATACCGTGCCAATACATATTGAAATGGTATGGTAATTATAATTCATATTTCCCAGGCCACTTCATGCTCACCAACAATCATAGTTTAAGCAGCTGTTCATGTCAATGTCTGCATAACAAACAGATTTTAATAGGACTGAAAACTGATGGAGTTTCAGAGGTTAAGTAAATACATAAGAACCATCTCTTCAGTCAAGATCTAACTGATCTCTGCAAAGACTCAGAACATGTCTCAAGGAAATTCACCTTGTTTCCATACATCCATCTCAAATAGCAGCATCTGTTAACCCGTTCCAAGTTATGTCTAACTGTCATGTCAGCCTGACTTGGCAAGGGAAGAAATGGCTGATTCTTTGATGTTTTCCTCTAAATTTCCTGTTTCCGTTTACTTCAATGGAATAATTGTTTAAAAGCTGACCCTTGATGGGAAGCCATATAAACTGATTATTGGAATTCTAATTATTTTCTTTGCTCTTGGTTACAGTGACGTTTCCCTGTTGTGGTGTGGTGGCAGCAAACTATCCTGCCTTGTCTACCATTGTCATGAGAGAGGTGCAACTGTTATAAGTCTTTGTTAAAGGCAGGGTCAGACTTGGCTGTGTGGGGTGAGTGAGTGTGTTGGGATTCAACACAATAATCAACATTATTTACTTTAATTTCGTTATTCATTTTAAATTTTCTCCGCACAATTCATTTATCTTACTTTTCTTACACTTTACACTTTTCTCTCAATCATTCACTCTTACATTCTCTTTCATTCACTATTACATTCTCTAAATCATTTATTCTTACATTCTCTCCTTCATTCACTCTTACATTCTCTCAATCATTCACTTACATTCTCTCAATCATTCACTCACATTCTCTCAAGCATTCACTCTCACATTCAATCATTTATTCTTACATTCAATCATTCACTCTTACATTCTCTCAATCATTCACTCTCACATTCTCCCAATCACTCACTCCTACATTCTCTCAATCACTCACTCCTACATTCTCTCAATCATTCACTCCTACATTCTCTCAATCATTCACTCCTACATTCTATCAATAATTCAGTTCCATTACTCATTCACTCTTCCTCTCCTCAATCATTTCACTTATCTAGTCCTTCCTTTTTCTTCCCTCACTTTTCCATTCTTAATTTATACACTACTCTCTTCTCTCAATCATTCCCTATTTACCAAACTATGAGTGATGTCCCTTGTACCTCCAACATCACTGCATGGAGCGAGTTGGGTTAAAAGTACAAGTTTCAGTCATTTCACAGGGTTGAGGAGACCCAGCAGTGATGCCGGTCGTAGAATGTTCACCACTTTGGTCATTCCTTACATTCACAAATTCATCGCCTGGGATAACACTTTGAAACAGAGCTGTTATCCTTCTGATAATCAATCAATCTAACAACCCAGGAGACCGACCTCAAGTGGCACAAAGGTCGTTTATTACCAGATCATTTTATAAGTCACTGTTTCCTTCTGCTGTAACAACGTCATGTACATATTGGAAAACAAATATTATATGTAAACCTAACTTTAATTGTTAAGGGGTTTCTCGTCCAAGGTTCATACAGATATGGAACACTAAAATTCAAGGCCTTTTCTAGGCTTTTTAGGTGGGTTATTAGCCTCAGTCTGTCATTATTATTTTTATAAATCCAGCATATTACATAACTTCTTTCAGAGGCATTTAGAAGTTGGTGTGATGAAGAAAAACACCTAACACCTTTTCATCACTTGCTTGATAAAGGTGTTAGTATCTACACCGAAACGTCGCACTAATTGTAATAAAGAAGTTGTTCATCCATAGAACTTGTCTTTCTTCAGCATATTACATAGTAGTCATAAGACCTAAAAAGCAGCATGTACATCACAAATTTTCAACAAGATTGATTTTCACAAACAATAAATATAGTAAATTAATTCTGTCATCAGTACTTCAAGGGTACAGGACACACAATCAACCAGGTCACTGAGCCTGCAACTTTATCTAATTTTGTGGCCTTTTATGACAAGCCATAATGAGACAGTATCTGTGTGTGAACATACCTGTAACGAGGCGTGGAAGGCGCGGGACATCAGCTTCACCTCCACCGACTCCACATGGACAAATATCCCGTCTATCACCCGGTCCACAAACCCGTACTTCCCGCCCGACCTGCACAAACACATCCGAGATTCACACCTAGCTGGGCTACATGACCAGTATACATGACCAGTATATACATGACCAGTATATACATTTGTTTTGTTTGTTGTTTAACGCTGCACTCAGCAATATTCTAGCTATATGACGGCAGTCTGTAAATAATCAAGTCTGGACCAGAAAAGCCAGTGATTGATACCATGAGCATTGAACCACGCAATTGGGACACGATGACATGTATCAATTAAGTCATTGAGTCTGACCACCTGATCCCGTTAGTCGCCTTTTACGACAAGAATAGTCGCCTGTTGTTTGTTTGTTTGTTGTTTAACATCGCACTCAGCAATATTCAAGCTATATGACAGCGTTTTGTAAATAATCAAGTCTGGACCAGACAATCCAGTAATTGACATCATGAGCATCGACCCACATAATTGGGATACGATGACATGCATCATCTAAGCCAGCGATTCCGTTTGTTACCTTTTACAACAAGAATAGCTGCCTTTTACGGCAAGCATCGGTTGCTGAAGACCTATTCTACACCGGATCTTCACGGGTCTAGTCGCCTGTTACTGTTACTCTAACAACAATGAACATAACTATCCACATGACTCTTAGCCAGTGCTAGAAACTAACAGTTTTAGTCCACTAGTCCTTATAATGATAAAATAAACCTAAACCCTTCAAAAGGACAAAATAGAACTTGTCCTTATTTGGCAGTTTGGGCAGAGACTATAGCACTAGTGCCAATTTCTAAAGCTGTTAGCATGCTGGACTACATATAAAGTCAGCTTTGATGAACATGTTAAGAATCCAATCCATATACAACTCATGATAACAATCTGGATAGTGGGAATTATCCGTCAATCGTTATGTTGATCGGTGCACGATGAGCACGACAACTCACCTATAGCTGGCCAGGTGGGCGGGGTTATTGGGTGGGCGTGGCGTCTCACATGTCTCTGCCTCCAACTGCACCTTATCCAGCATCTGAAGCAAAGTGAGTGAGTGAGTAGTACATCAACAGTGAGTGAGTGAGTGAGTGAGTGAGTGAGTGAGTGAGTGAGTGAGTGAGTGAGTGAGTGAGTGAGTGCGTGAGTGAATGGGTGGGTGGGTGAGTGGGTGGGTGGGTGGGTTTGTGGGTGGTTGTCTGAGTGAGTGAGTGAGTGAGTGAGTGAGTGAGTGGTCGGGTGAGTGGGTTCTGTGTGAGTGAGTGAGTGAGTGAGTGAGTTGGGTTTAACATCACTTTTAATAGTATCATGGTGTGTCAGCAAAATTCAAACCAACAACAAGACCCTGAGAACAGGTTTCCAGTCTTTATGTCACAAAGCATTAGCATTAGGATGAGGGGTGAAACGATACATTGCTGCACCGGTGCATCCTAAGTTGTCATGCAACGATACAATACACAATACGTTTTCTCCTGTATCGATACAAGACTTGCTAAAATATATTACTTACTACTCGTTTAATGACCCCTAGGAATTTTGTCAGTCAAATATCACAAAATGTGTTGTAATTAGCATTCCATGTTCACTACAAAAAACAGCACCTACAAACGTGTCTACAGCTGGCTTTTCCTTTAGAACATACTCCAAAATATTTATAGTCAAGAAGTATCCACGCAATTTGACGTAAATATGTGCATCACGTGTGTATCGTAACGTTACCTATGTATCATGATATGTATCGTACCGTGACCTTGCCCTAAGTGGGACGATAAACTGATGCATCGGTACATCACAATTTTTATTTTTTTTCCTTCTCGATACAAGTACCGATTACAATCGCACACTAAGTAAAACGTATTGATTTTTACCTTAAATGTAATCTTTAATAAATGTTACACCAAACACTATTTACTTGTGAAAATCAGTAGTGAAAACGTAAATATTTTCAACCATTGCACCGTACTTGACACTGCTAACTGAAAATCGTTAGTGTGCCAGGAACTTAGCCATCGACGTGAAAAAGATAGCTTAGGCACCACATATAAGAGCACATACAAGTATCGTGATATGTATCAGATCATGAGCAAGGTATCGTGGTACATATTGGATCACACAGTTGGTGTACCATCCCAGCCTACAAACATATATAATGCTGTGATGGTGGGTAAAACAGGATCACCAAGATCAGTGAGGACAGCTGTCACACACGGTCTGTTGATCTCCAGAAAGTAACTGGCGACACAGCTGGCTACACTTGCCTGCAGTCCGGTAAGCCCACAGTTTGTGACAAATCACTGGAGACCCTTCATTAAAAAGATGAAAACATTTGGAAAATGTCCGTCAAAATCCAGTTGACGGTACACAATGTTTTGCAAATCCTGCAGTCAACCTAAGTCTGCATGTTGAAATCCATGTATTTTGTGAACTGGATGTGTAGTTCTCCACGAGATTTTGATGAGACTATGCATCAACTCGTCCAGATAAATTGGAATTCCAGCAAAGTTCGGCAAGGGTGGGAACTGGATTTCTATAGTCAGTGAAACCTAAATAGTCTGGACCTTGTTAATCTGACCAAATACCACCTGGATTCTGGGCATGATTAAATACTACCTGGATTCTTGTTATAGCCAAATAATACCTGGATTCTTGTTATAGCCAAATATTACCTGGTTTCTTGCCATAGCTTAATATTATCTGGATTCTTGTTATAGCCAAATATTACCTGGATTCTTGTCATTGCTTAATATTACCTGGATTCTTGTCATTGCTTAATATTACCTGGATTCTTGTCATTGCTTAATATTATCTGGATTCTTGTTATAGCTTAATATTACCTGGATTCTTGATATGGCCAAATTATACCTGGATTCTTGTCATTACTTAATATTACCTGGATTCTTGTTATAGCCAAATATTATCTGTATTCCTGTTATAGCCAAATATTACCTGGATTCTTGTCATTGCTTAATATTACCAGGATTCTTGTCATTTAGCCAAATAATATCTGGATTCTTGTTATAGCCAAATATTACCTGGATTCTTGTTATTGTCAAATATTACCAGGATTCTTGTTATAGTCAAATATTATCTGGATTCTTGTCATTGCTTAATATTACCTGGATTCCAGTCTTGGCCAAATATTACCTGGATTCTTGTCAGTGCTTAATATTACCTGGATTCTAATCATAGCCAAATATTACCTGGATTCTTGTCATGGCCAAACATAACCTGGATTCTAGTCACAGCCAAATATTACCTGGATTCTTGTTATAGCCAAATATTACCTGGATTCTTGTCAGTGCTTAATATTACCTGGATTCTTATCATAGCCAAATATAACCTGGATTCTAGTCATGGCCAAATATAACCTGGATTCTAGTCATGGCCAAATATGACTCAATGGGCTTTGTACTACCCTCATAAGACAGACTGTACCAAACGTAACTACATCTGGTTCTACTTTGACCCAAGACCCCCAAGAGGCTGGAAACAGTATCACAAACTTACCAAATAGATGGGCTGGGATTTCAACTTTGTCCATTGTATCTGCAACAGAGGAGACAACAGATGCACTGACACATAAAGTGACAAACACACTGATTCTATACACTGACACAGCTCCAGAAAATGTTTTGGAGCTACTGGTGAGGTGGGGTGAAATGGGGTTTAATGTCACGTCCAAGATTATTGAACTTATATAGCGACGTGCATGTATGTGTGTGTGTTTGTGTGGCTGCTTGTACTAGTCCGGACTGATGCCGATTTATAGTGCTAGCTCACTGAGATACCATGCCGCAGTTAAACATGAATACCCCACTCAGACAAAGTATACTCACTCCGAGCTGACCAGTCCTTGTTTTAGCCCCTTAATGCCGAGCGCCAGACAGGGTAATAACAAGTACCATCTTTGAACGTCTTTCGGTATGACGTGGCCGGGTATCAAACCCCGGACCTTCCGCTCTTCGGGCGGACGCTCTACCACTAGACCACGGAGGCGGTCTTTTGAGCTACTGAGTATTTACATGTTATCATTCACATGGGGTACTTGATAGTTTTCTTTGGGTATTCAATATAAACTCCTGGGCTAAAAAATCAAGTGTGCTGGGTTTTGAACAGTATTACAGTTATATCGCAGCTTGTCAGCTTGATGTAGGAGGAAAGCCCGAAGAGATGCAGGTCTTAGGCGTTTACCACTTTGGTGAAACCCACGAGCACGGGTATGGTGCTGAAAAACCTAGAAACATAATCGGGGCGAACCGGGATTCAAACCCACAATCATAGTTTCTGGCATGCCCAAGGGACGCAACTCTGTACGGCAAATTGTGGCGCCTTAAAGGACTGGGCCACCCATGCCCCCTCCGGGCAAAAGAAAGTATAACCCATGTTTGATGATGGCTAAAAATGAACAAGAAATGACTATTCGATGGTGATGTATTTGATACAGGTATTATAGTTCTCTGTTGGACCTAAGTCTGCACTGTTTCAACGACAGTTTTCAGCCAAGTAACGTTTTGACAACGTTCATAGATCTTATTTTCTTTTGCCAGCCTGTATACTTCACTCCCAGGAATCCAGTCTACTGGGTATTTCTAAGATAATGAGGATACATTTTTAAAAATAATTCTACTTAAAAACTGCTTCAGGTGGCATCTGATACTCTTCTGTCCGTTCCTATGCTGCCCTAAGTGTGTCACTGTGGCATAAGCTGACAACAGCAATACATGTCTGTTACAGTAAGCCAGATGTAGCACTCTTGTGCATTATTCATTGCAGTAGAGTTCATGTATATATAATGCCTGTATTCAATCAGTAAATAAGGATGTGTAGAGACATACAAGTAGGGTTTTACACGATGCAGAAATGTGCGTCCAGTACCACAAACGCATAGAATGGACATGGAACATAACATATTTTGCGTCCCAAGGGACAAACGATAATATCTATTGTACCTAATTCTTCACAAGAAATATAGGGTTCCTGTAATTCAAGTAATTATTTAATCTTACAGTACATTACACTACGCCATTTCTTTACTTTACATGACCCTCATGTATCCTGTTAGAACCCTTGAATTTAGTAATTGGGGGTCTTCTGGATGCCAAGGTGTTGTAGGTGAAAAGGTAAAACCTTGATACAGGTATGCAAGCTGAAAAGGCTACATTGGGTAATCGTGCACAACTATCATTGGAAGGGGGGAGGTTGATGAGTGTGTGTGTGTGTGTGTGTGTGGGGGGGGGGGGGGGGGGGAAGTTGGTGGTTCATTGGAAGGGGGGAGGTTGATGAGTGGGAGGGGGGGAGGTTGGTGGATGAGTGGGAGGGGGGGAGGTTGGTGGTTCACTGGAAGGGGGGAGGTTGATGAGTGGGAGGGGGGGAGGTTGGTGGTTCACTGGAAGGGGGGAGGTTGATGAGTGGGAGGGGGGGGAGGTTGGTGGTTCACTGGAAGGGGGGAGGTTGATGAGAGGGAGGGGGGGAGGTTGGTGGATGAGTGGGAGGGGGGGGGAGGTTGGTCGTTCACTGGAAGGGGGGAGGTTGATGAGTGGGAGGGGGGAGGTTGGTGGTTCACTGGAAGGGGGGAGGTTGATGGTTCATTGGAAGGGGAGTAGGGTGGTTCACTGGAAGGATAACAGAACTATAGGGTGGGTGACTATATGACTATTGCCAATTTCTAACGCTGGTTCGGGTGAGGTAACAGGCTGACCTTGATGGAGACCTTGTTGCATGACGCGCGTGAGATCTTGAGCCAGGTGGGGAGGTCGAGCAGCTCGGTGATAATGTTCTCATCCAGTTCCAGGTTACACAGCTCACCTTCTCCCTTCAGCGTGCTCAGACTGATCTTGTCTGTTGATAGGTTCTTACAGAATCTGAAAAAGTCCATGTGTGAGTGAGTGAGGGAGGGAGGTTTAAATCCACCTTTATCATTATTCCAGCAATATCATGGCGGAGGTCTCCAGAGTGAGTGAGTGGGTATGGTTTTATGCTGCTTTTAGCAATATTAAATCAATATCACAGCAGGGACACTGGAAAATGGGCTTCACACATTGTACTCATGTGGGAATTGAACCCGGGTCTTCCACATGACGAGCAAACGCTTTAACCACTAGGCAACCCCACCGCCACGATTGGCTGACAGGGTTAACCTCTTTGGTCATGTGGACAAGGCGTCCAACCTCTGATCGGAGGTTTGTGGTTCGAATCCCATCACGGGACTCGGAAATTTTATGGCCGCTACAATTGCACATAGTGTTTGTATTAATTCCAATCTATTAAAACATGTAAAGTATTCCGATACTGAACATGAGCTTTTATTGTACTCTGGACAGTTTATCGGCAATAATCATTCACAATGTGATGTTCATGAATGCTGTCTGGCAACTGCACCAAAACATTATATATCAAGCTCGGTGATTGGTCCATATCCCTTGTAGTATTTCAAGATGCATATATATTCCATGACATTGGCAAAGGAAGACGGTCATGATGGACGAGCTGTCGTTGGTCAAACGACTGGCCAGGATATTTTCATTCTTGTCTGGGTTAGAATTGGTCCCCAGCAACCTATGCTGGTCGTAAGAGGTGACCAATGGATTGGAGGATCAGGTTTGGTGACAGTCATATAGCGGGAATATTGCTGAGTGCAGTATTAAACAATACACAAACACAAGATAAACAAGCATGAAATACTCACGAAACTCGAAAAATAACTTTTTTAAAAATCCCAAACTATCAAAAGGCACCAGTTCACCACTAGATCTATCTATGTGCAAAGTTTGGTGAAGAAATATGGTACGGTTTTCAAGATCTGCTCCGGAAATGAGGACTACCACCATTTTCAGTCTAAATCAAAGTCGTTGCCATGGAAACTCGAAAAATAACTTTTTTAAAAATCCCAAACTATCAAAAGGCACCAGTTCACCACTAGATCTATCTATGTGCAAAGTTTGGTGAAGAAATATGGTACGGTTTTCAAGATCTGCTCCGGAAATGAGGACTACCACCATTTTCAGTCTAAATCAAAGTCGTTGCCATGGAAACTCGAAAATTTACTTTTTTTAAAATCCCAAACTATCAAAAGGCACCAGTTCACCACTAGATTAATCTATGAGCAAAGTTTGGTGAAGAAATATGGTATGGTTTTCAAGATCTGCTCCGGAAACGAGGACTACTGCCATTTTCAGTCTAAATCAAAGTTGTTGCCATGGAAACTCGAAAGATAACTTTTTTTAAAATCCCAAACTATCAAAAGGCACCAGTTCACCACTAGATTAATCTATGAGCAAAGTTTGGTGAAGAAATATGGTACGGTTTTCAAGATCTGCTCCGGAAACGAGGACTACCACCATTTTCAGTCTAAATCAAAGTTGTTGCCATGGAAACTCAAAAAATAACTTTTTTAAAAATCCCAAACTATCAAAAGGCACCAGTTCACCACTAGATCTATCTATGTGCCAAGTTTGGTGAAGAAATATGGTACGGTTTTCAAGATCTGCCCAGGAAACGAAATGTGACGGCCGGACGGCACCCATTCCTATTTCCCTCTTCCACTTCGTGGCGGGGGATAATAAATACTAGACTCCCTCTCGATATTGACTCAGACTACCGGACAACTGGCTGTGTCTATCCCTGTGTCACAAATGTCGTGAAAGACACAACACCATCCATTTGTTGTTCCAGTCTCCAGCAAAAATATACGGTAATAATTATCAAATGGACAATAATACAAGATGGTGCGACATACTAATGGCAGCCACTGTATCACGTACCACTACCTCCAGGTACCACAGCTTTAATGAAGGTGGCATACATCTCGCACAAATCAATGTCGAAGACAGTCCACAAACAGAAAATCATAAATAAGTCATAAAATAAATAACCGATTACATCTCTGTGCTGGGGGTGAGATGTTAGTTCAGGGAGCTGAACTTTTGTAATGGGATTCTTACAAGTTTCTCGTGGAATGAAAACATTTCTCTGATCAGGGATAGATGACAGGTTAGTGGACCCACAGTAATTCGGCCCTCTTGAGATGTCGTGTCTGGATGATAGTCTGGGAAGGTGGGAGAACTGGTTACAAGGAAAGACAGTATCTGCGTAAAATATGCATCAGACATGCAGAAATACGCAGTAAAATAAAATCCAAGCGTATCAAATACGCAACGAACATTACAGATACCCTACAAAAATAAAACTTGTGCGTATCATCAAAATATTGTGAAGTAACCCTGCGTATTCGTTTAGCAAATCAGCAACTTATTTTGAAATTATAAACGGGCATTCCGTCAACCTTGCCAAACTCCACGATGACAGTTACAGCATGATCATTTGCCATCACACTTTCTTGTGGAAGTATCGTGGTATTTTTGAGTCCTATAAAGCTCTCGAACCCACACAACACCAGGTTGCAGGGACTAGATGAATAGTATTTTTAAATATTTAACTTAAATACCCACATGTGTAAAAACTACAGGGTAACAGAAATTTGAATACCCAGATAGAATTACTGATACCCAGTGATTTTAAAATGCATGGGTAAAACACCCACAACACCAAAAGCTTATCTGGAGCTCTGAAAGAGGATCTTAATTTGTGTACACTGAGATGGAAAACAGACATAACACACAAACTCATAGAACAGGAACTGAAGAAGTCCTCAAAGTTTGGTAAAGATAAAATAAATAAAGTGATTCCGTGGTATTTGACTGGCTAACCAAACAAATATTTTTCTGCATTTATGTTTTCAGATCATTAGTGCATCAAGAGCCTCTGATCCCCCCACCCCTGTAACAAATGACTGGTCCCTATATGCTCTACAATGTCGGGACCCTTGAAGAACAGGGCAACCCAGGCTTGCAGTAAAAGCGACTATGCTTGTCGTAAGAGGCGACTAATGGGATCGGGTGGTCAGGCTCACTGTGACTTGGTTGATGCATGTCATTGTATCCCAATTGCGTAGATCAATGCTCATGATGTCAATCACTGGATTGTCTTGTCAAGATTTGATTAATTAAAGACCGTTGTCATATAGCTGTAATATAGCTGTAATATTGCTGCATGTGGTGTCTAACAACAAAACAAAGAAAAAAACCACAACTGCTTCACATACTTCACCAGTTTACCCTGATCTGTAGTTGTAACATGACATACTTCACCAGTTTACCCTGATCTGTATTTGTAACATGACATACTTCACCAGTTTACCCTGATCTGTATTTGTAACATGACACACTTCACCAGTTTACCCTGATCTGTAGTTGTAACATGACATACTTCACCAGGTTACCCTGATCTGTATTTGTAACCTGACATACTTCACCAGGTTACCCTGATCTGTAGTTGTAACATGACATACTTCACCAGTTTACCCTGATCTGAAGTTGTAACATGACATACTTCACCAGGTTACCCTGATCTGAAGTTGTAACATGACATACTTCACCAGTTTACCCTGATCTGTATTTGTAACATGACATACTTCACCAGTTTACCCTGATCTGTAGTTGTAACATGACATACTTCACCAGTTTACCCTGATCTGTAGTTGTAACATGACATATTTCACCAGGTTACCCTGATCTGTAGTTGTAACATGACATACTTCACCAGTTTACCCTGATCTGTATTTGTAACCTGACATACTTCACCAGTTTACCCTGATCTGTAGTTGTAACATGACATATTTCACCAGTTTACCCTGATCTGTAGTTGTAACATGACATACTTAACCAGTTTACCCTGATCTGTATTTGTAACATGACATACTTCACCAGGTTACCCTGATCTGTATTTGTAACATGACATACTTCACCAGTTTACCCTGATCTGTAGTTGTAACATGACAAATTTTACCAGTTTACCCTGATCTGTATTTGTAACATGACATATTTCACCAGTTTACCTTGATCTGTAGTTGTAACATGACATACTTCACCAGTTTACCCTGATCTGTAGTTGTAACATGACATACTTCACCAGTTTACCCTGATCTGTAGTTGTAACATGACATACTTCACCAGTTTACCCTGATCTGTAGTTGTAACATGACATACTTCACCAGTTTACCCTGATCTGTAGTTGTAACATGACATACTTCACCAGTTTACCCTGATCTGTAGTTGTAACATGACATACTTCACCAGTTTACCCTGATCTGTAGTTGTAACATGACATACTTCACCAGTTTACCCTGATCTGTATTTGTAACCTGACATACTTCACCAGTTTACCCTGATCTGTATTTGTAACATGACATATTTCACCAGTTTACCTTGATCTGTATTTGTAACATGACATATTTCACCAGTTTACCCTGATCTGTATTTGTAACATGACATACTTCACCAGTTTACCCTGATCTGTATTTGTACCATGACATACTTCACCAGTTTACCCTGATCTGTAGTTGTAACATGACTTTCTTCACCAGTTTACCCTGATCTGTAGTTGTACCATGACATATTTCACCAGTTTACCCTGATCTGTAGTTGTACCATGACATACTTCACCAGTTTACCCTGATCTGAAGTTGTACCATGACATACTTCACCAGGTTACCCTGATCTGTAGTTGTAACATGACAAATTTTACCAGTTTACCTTGATCTGTATTTGTAACATGACATATTTCACCAGTTTACCTTGATCTGTATTTGTAACATGACATACTTCACCAGGTTACCCTGATCTGTATTTGTAACATGACATATTTCACCAGTTTACCTTGATCTGTATTTGTAACATGACATACTTCACCAGTTTACCCTGATCTGTATTTGTAACATGACATACTTCACCAGTTTACCTTGATCTGTATTTGTACCATGACATACTTCACCAGTTTACCCTGATCTGAAGTTGTAACATGACTTTCTTCACCAGTTTACCCTGATCTGTAGTTGTAACATGACATACTTCACCAGTTTACCCTGATCTGTAGTTGTACCATGACATATTTCACCAGTTTACCTTGATCTGTATTTGTAACATGACATACTTCACCAGTTTACCCTGATCTGTAGTTGTAACATGACTTTCTTCACCAGTTTACCCTGATCTGTAGTTGTACCATGACATATTTCACCAGTTTACCCTGATCTGTAGTTGTACCATGACATACTTCACCAGTTTACCCTGATCTGTAGTTGTACCATGACATACTTCACCAGTTTACCCTGATCTGTAGTTGTAACATGACATACTTCACCAGTTTACCCTGATCTGTAGTTGTAACATGACATACTTCACCAGTTTACCCTGATCTGTATTTGTAACCTGACATACTTCACCAGGTTACCCTGATCTGTATTTGTAACATGACATACTTCACCAGGTTACCCTGATCTGTATTTGTAACATGACATACTTCACCAGGTTACCCTGATCTGTATTTGTAACATGACATACTTCACCAGGTTACCCTGATCTGTATTTGTAACCTGACATACTTCACCAGGTTACCCTGATCTGTATTTGTAACATGACATACTTCACCAGTTTACCCTGATCTGTATTTGTAACCTGACATACTTCACCAGCTTACCCTGATCTGTATTTGTAACCTGACATACTTCACCAGTTTACCCTGATCTGTAGTTGTAACATGACATACTTCACCAGTTTACCCTGATCTGAAGTTGTAACATGACATACTTCACCAGCTTACCCTGATCTGTATTTGTAACCTGACATACTTCACCAGGTTACCCTGATCTGTATTTGTAACCTGACATACTTCACCAGCTTTCATCTCTAACTACATGGGCGGCCGGTAGCCTAGTGGATAAAGCGTTCCCTCATAACACCGAAGACCCGGGTTCGTTTCCTGACATGGGTACAATGTGTGAAGCCCATTTCTGGTGTCCCCCGACGTGATATTCCTGGAATATTGCTAAAAGCAGTGTAAAACCATACTCACTCACTCACTCACTCTAACTACATGTAGTTTCATGTGACAATATTTTTCACTTGGTATCATTCTTGACCATTTTTGAAAATTTGACTCTTTATTATTTAACCTCATGAGAAAAATGTCAGAATTTATGCTCACAACATATGAGTTAACCACGACGGGTTTAGTCAAGGTCATCCTCTATGACTTCATTTGGAACTATTTTTTTTTTATAATTTGGAATAAATGTTGTGTCCTTCAGCTTTTCACCAGTCTCCTAAGTGCAACAATCTCCAACGCTTTGTTAAACCCCATTACACACCTGCTATACTGCCATACAGCCATACAAACAGCCTCAAGGTTTTCAGCTATAGCATTAGGACCCCCGCAGATTTAATGTGTTATAGTAGAGCCGTGGACCTTGACTTCAGTTCTCATTTTCAAACACAACCTATCTCTTTGTGAAGATCCGTAAACCTGTAAAGTTTTGCACTTTGAAATATTTCAATAGGTTCAACCTGTGTGCAGTCGCTGGTTGAATGATAACACACGGCAGGCTATTGAGACAGGAGCTGTGGTTGTTCATGGTTATCATTGTGTAACTGTAGATCCTCTGTCAGGTCATAAATATCCCGTCTCAAACTTATAGACAAGCTGAGGTGAGGTGAGGTGAAATAGGGTTTAACGTCACGTCCAAGATTATTGCACTTATATAGCGATGTGCATGCACGTGTATGTGGCTGCTTGTACTAGTCCGGACTGATGCCGATTTATAGTGCTAGCATACTGAGATACCATGCCGCAGTTTAACATGAATACCCCACTCAGACACAGTATACTGACTCCGAGCCGACCAGTCCTTGTTTTAGCCCCTTAATGCCGAGCGCCAGACAGGGTCACAACAAGTACCATCTTTTAACATCTTTTGGTATGACGCGGCTGGGGATCGAACCCCGGACCTTCAGTTCTCTGGGCGGACGCTCTACCATTAGACCACGGAGGCGGTCGAGAGTGAAAAGAAAATTAAACTGTTTCTAATTGTCCATGCATGGGCTTCCAGGTAAGTGAGTGAGTGAGTGAGTATGGTTTAATGCCGCTTTTAGCAATATTCCAGCAATATCATGGCGGGGGACACCAGAAATGGGCTTCACACATTGTACCCATGTCGGGAATCGAACCTGGGTCCTCAGCGTAACGAGCGAACACTTTAACCACTAGACTACCCAACCGCCCCCCAAAAAACAGGACTACCTTGAGAATGACCATTTCATTGACTTTGACCTTGAACAAAACCTTACCACTTCAATGCCCCACCTTAGGAAGATATGTTATCAATGGGTTTTTTGACTACAGTAAACACTTTTTGAGTTGTCATGAGGATATTTCATTTTGGAGTGTTATGACCTTGGAGAAATTTGACCCTTGATCATGTTGATATCACTGACAAGTACGACATTAACATTTCAAAGAGTTATACAGCATAAATGTCAGAAAATATATCACGTTCTACGCATTGAAAGTAGGTCACTGTGACCTATTGTTATCATAAGATTGTCACTTGCCATACGTAAGTATTCGAATCGGATAACCACATGCTTCAAATTAAGAATAACCCAAAAGAATATTGGAAACATGTTGTTATTTTCTTAATGCATAGCTCATTCATGACATTTTCAAATCACAGCAGGGGCGGTCGGGTAGCCTAGTGGTTAAAGCGTTCGCTCGTCACGCAAAGACCTGGGTACGATTCCCGACATGGGTACAATGTGTGAAGCCCATTTCTGGTGTCCCCCGCCGTGATATTGCTGGAATATTGCTAAAAGCGGTGTAAAACCATACTCACTCACTCACTCAAATCACAGCAAAACCCTATGGGTGATGAGTTCCAAGTTTCACTGACCAACAGTAAAGAATCTAATCTTCAGGTCACGACATTGAGGATGACCTTGACCCTTGACATGATGGATCAATGTCTTCAAAACAATTTTTATGGCAATAAAGGAAAGATATTTGATATGTTATCCCTAAGAAGCCATCTGCCTGCGAAACATTGTACAAGTGTTTTGTGTTGTGAAATTAACTTAATTAACACCTCTGAGATGTCTACCTAATTAACACTGCCAGGTTACCAAGCAATCAGCTCAGAGGTCAGTAAGTCTAACCTCTTGCCTATGGGAAAGTAAATAATGAAAAGGAGTTACTACTAATTAGACAAGTGCCACTAATTAATGACATTTGACATTAATTACCAACTGTACCTGACACTGATTCCAGGGCTGACAGTTGATCCGACCTTAGCATGTAATAATAATAATAATAATGAAAATAATAATAATAATAATAATAATAATAAATGCATTTGTGTAGCGCAGCATTCACTGTGCATAAGTTCTCTGTGCGCTGCAACTTAAGAGTCAGTGAGAATATTTTTTTAAATCAAAACTTCCCTTGACCTTGACCTTGAGAAATCTGCATGACCAATTAAGGACCACACATTGCCTAACAACTCATCTGTTTCTACAGGGTGAAAGAATCGTAAACTGTAGCAAAACAAGCCCTTCGATAAATATCCCTCACATGGTAGCAATACAAGCAATGCTTATCTTGGGCTACATCACGAGCTAGGATTAGCGAGACTTGGCTTGTACACGATCCCCGGAGAAAAACATCTTTCCATTTGAAGAGGTTCAAAATTAGAAGAAAGTCTTACTGCCCTGGGTACTTAGTGCAAATCAGCTGTCACCGAGTTGGAGCGTTCAGGTCAACAGGAAATCAATAGATGAGTGTGTGGACCTCCACCTGATACAGGCTACATGGCAAGGGAGGGTTCCAGGGAGACGTGGGTGGGGTTGTGTGATGTGGGTGGGGTTGTGTGACGTGGGTGGGGTTGTGTGACGTGGGTCGGGTTGTGTGACATGGGTGGGGATGTGAGACGTGGGTGGGGATGTGTGACGTGGGTGGGGTTGTGTGACGTGGGTGGGGTTGTGTGATGTGGGTGGGGTTGTGTGACGTGGGAGGGGTTGTGTGACGTGGGTGGGGTTGTGTGACGTGGGTCGGGTTGTGTGACATGGGTGGGGATGTGAGACGTGGGTGGGGATGTGTGACATGGGTGGGGATGTGTGACGTGGGTGGGGTTGTGTGACGTGGGTGGGGTTGTGTGACGTGGGTGGGGATGTGTGACGTGGGTGGGGTTGTGTGACGTGGGTGGGGATGTGTGACGTGGGTGGAGCTGTGAGACATGGATGGGGATGTGGATGTGGGTGAGGCTTTGAGACGTGGGTGGGGATGTGAGACGTGGGTGGGGATGTAAGACGTGGGTGTAGTAGTGAGACGTGGGTGTAGCTGTGAGATGTGGGTGTAGCTGTGAGATGTGGGTTGGGATGTGAGACGTGGGTGGGGATGTGAGACGTGGGTGGGGTAGTGAGACATGGGTGGAGCTGTGAGGTTGTTGGTGGAGTTTTGAGACGTGGGTGGAGCTCTGAGACATGGGTGGAGCTGTGAGATGTGGGTGGAGTTGTGAGACGTGGGTGCGCTTGTGTGACAAGGGTGGTGTTGTGAAATTTGGGTGGGGTTGTGTGACAAGGGTGGGGCTGTGAGATGTGGTTTGGGCTGTGAAATGTGGTTTGGGCTTTGAGACGTGGTTGGGGTTGAGAGACCTGGGTGGGGTAGTGAGACATGGGTGGAGTAGTGAGACATGGGTGGAGTAGTGAGACCTGGGTGGAGTAGTGAGACATGGGTGGAGTAGTGTGACATGGGTGGAGTAGTGAGACCTGGGTGGAGTAGTGAGACCTGGGTGGAGTAGTGAGACATGGGTGGAGTAGTGAGTGGAGTAGTGAGACATGGGTGGAGTAGTGAGACATGGGTGGAGTAGTGTGACATGGGTGGAGTAGTGTGACATGGGTGTAGTAGTGAGACATGGGTGGAGTAGTGAGACATGGGTGGAGTAGTGAGACATTGGTGGAGTAGTGAGACATGGGTGGAGTAGTGAGACATGAGTGGGGTTGTGAGACATGGGTGGGGCTGTGTGTTGGGCTGGGGCTGTGTGACGTGGCTGGGGTTGTGAGACATGGGTGGAGAAGGGCAGATATTGATGAGGTGTAGAAATAAGGAGGGCAAGGAAGAAAGGGGTAGGTAGGAAGATAAGGTAGGGTCTGGAGCTATTTGTAGGGTTGGGAAACACAGGTTGGTTGAGGATACATCTGAGGTGCAATGTTTTCAAATGCTCTGAAGCTTGTTTGGCTAATAAAAATATTGAACACCAAGCACAAACATCTTCAATGCTTCTGCAGTATGGATTGTGCCCAATCACTCCACACATCTCAATCACTGTGGAACAGCATGGCAGCCTCCTGTAACAACTTAACAAATCAACATTACTTAAAATCCTCAAAGCAAGTCGAGTTTTTAATAATTTGTCCCACATGATCAATTTGAGGATCAATGTCTTGAAGGAAACGTCCAGAAATCAATGGATGAAGCGACACCAGCTCAACATCCTGTCTGACGGAATAACAGATCATAGACTCGTAGGGTAATTGATGGAAAACAAACTACCTTCCGCTGACTTAGTCGTATTGATGGATTGATTAACTGCAGTCTGTTGCAATCCATACTTTTGAAAATATTCAATGAATATTCTGCTCAATGAACAGAACATGAAGGATGGGGCACAAAGGCTTGCAGCTGACAACAGCGGAGCTGCAGCAATAACCCTTTGTCACACCTGATCAATGGAGGCAGCAACAGCAGATTACCACTATGTCTGGAGCAATTACTAGTGATTACAACTTACAGGAGAACTTAGTTTCCACCTCCAGCTACTTGCAAATGACTGCAGTAATTGTTTTTTCTTCTCTACAACTGCAGAATCTCTCCCCATGGTGATTATTGAGAATAGGCCCCCAGTATCTTCTACATCTGCCAATGCTGGTCTTAGGAGGCGAGTAAAGGATTGGATGGTCAGGTTCGATGACTTGTTTGATTGCATGTCACCCTAATAACACAAGGGAGCTCATAACATCAATCACTGATTTGTCTGGGCCAGACTTGATTATTTCAGGCCGGCATCAAATTGCTGGGATATCTCCCAAACTGCTGCCTGGCAGACTTTGTTTACATCTTGATCTGACTCATCATCAGCAAAAACAGTGAATGAGGGGATGAGTTGGACAGTATTCCAGTTACATCACGGTGTGTCAGCTTGATGTGGGAGGAAAGCCCGAATTGATGCAGGTCTTAGACGTCTACCACATTGGTGAAACCCACGAGCACGGGTATGGTGCTGACAAAACCAAGAGACATGATCGTGGCGAACCGGCACCCCAACCCACAACCATAGATCCTGGTGTGCCCAAGGGACGCAACTCTTCCTGAATTGCTGAACCTTAACAGCGTTAGAAATTGGCACTAGTCCTAAAGTCCATGCCAAACTGCCCAATAGTTAAGGTATCATAAATACTAGTAGATATTTGCCATTTTTAAGGGGTTTGCTATATTTTATCATAATAAAGACTAGTGGATGAAACATGTCCCCCACCTGTGCCCCCAGCAGCCCAAACAGGATGAGGACTGTAACAATACTGATAACTATACAAGACATGTCTATAATGGCGTGTCAGCTTAATGTGGGAGGAAAGCCCGAAGTGATGTAGCTCTTAGACGTTTACCACTGAGGTGAAACCCACAAGCACGGGTATAGAGCTGACAAACCCAGACAGGATGAGGACTGGGACAATACAGATACAAGACATGTCTCCACTCAGCAGCAGGTCAAGTACATCCCAGGCAGGTGCAGCTCACATTACGACCCAATGTAATACTGATACAATTCTGTTAACTCATTTGGAAGCCAATCTGGAGAGGTGGAGGAGCAGTGAAATGCCCACAATGATCCCTGCCCGATCAGCATGCCAGCATAGACTCCTTTATTCTAGTCACATCCTCGGCCTTGAAGTGGGGGCTCAGGAAGCCTTGGATCAGACAATCTTGTCCCTAACCTTAACACTTCAGAATATTTATTAACTAACAAACCATAACTCTTGTGTTGCTGTGACAATGACAAGGAGGACAGGCATATTTCTAGATCACTGCAACAACATCCAAGATTGAATAACTGAAGGTTCTTTTTGGACACTGAGAGTAAAATTTCATTGTCAATCTGTATATAAAATACTCAAAATAAGTGAGGTGAGGTGAAATTGCACTTATTGCACTTATATAGCGACGTGCATGCACGTGTATGTGTGTGGCTGCTTGTACTAGTCCGGACTGATGCCGATTTATAGTGCTAGCTCACTGAGATACCATGCCGCAGTTTAACATGAATACCCCACTCAGACACAGTATACTGACACCGAGCAGACCAGTCCTTGTTTTAGCCCCTTAATGCCGAGCGCCAGACAGGGTAACAACAAGTACCATTTTTTAACGTCTTTTGGTATGACGCGGCTGGGGATCGAATCCCGGACCTTCCGCTCTCCAGGCGGACACTCTACCACAAGACCACAGAGGCGGTCCAAGTCTTTGTACAAGTGCAAGTGCAGCACTAACTGACAATAAATGAATCAACCATACATAGCCCAGACTAGTGAGTGAGTGAGTATGGTTTTACGCCGCTTTTAGCGATATTCCAGCAATATCACGGAGGGAGGGGGGGGGGGACACCAGAAATGGACTTCACACATTGTACCCATGTCGGGAATCGAACCCGGGTCTTTGGCGTGACGAGCAAACGCTTTAACCACTAGGCTTCCCGACCGCCCCTGTTGAGAGGTAACCCTGCCTCAGCCATTGCCTGACAATGATATCACCATGTTTATTAACGCTGACCTTTGTCTAATCTTGACCAAACCCTTTAGAACCTCATCCTGGAGGATTGGTTGGTTTGTTGTTTAACGCCGCACTCAGCATTATTCCAGCTATATGACGACGGTCTGTAAATAATCGAGTCTGGACCAGACAATCCAGTGATTGACATCATGAGCATCGATCCACGCCATTGGGATGGATGACATGCATCAACCAAGGCAGCGAGTCTGACCATCCGATCCCGTTAGTCGCCTCTTACGACAAGCATGTGTTGCTGAAGACCTATTCTACCCCGGATCTTCACGGGTCTCATCCTAGAGAATGTATGTTTTTTAGATTTTTACGCATGCATTTTGAATCATCGTCCACGATCAGTGTTACATAGATCTACATGTCCCATGCCACTGTGAAATAATTGCGCCGCTGTTCCATTCACTACCATCATTACGTAATGTGAACATCAGCAATGAATATCTGTACAACGCTCTATCTTAGAATACGGGGTCGGTTTCTTGGACCCCGATGACAGCGGTATATCGAGGGATCACTGTATAGTGATAACAGTATTAATACTATTTGAGAAAGTGTAACCACAAAATTTGTGGGTTTTCTTTTTCATGACCTTGACAATTGACATTTTCATGACATGTCCCAAAAGAATTCATCTGGGCCACTTAGAAGTCCATTGAAGAATAATCTCTGATGTCAATATTCGTTATGTAAAAATAGAAAACAGAAAAATCAACACCACCCAGCGACAGAAACTAACAGTTTTAGTCCACTAGTCATCAAAAAGGTCAAGTTTTTACCTGTGCTTATGATATTTGGTCTGACTATTGGTCAGTTTGGCAAGGACTACAGGACGAGTGCCAGTTTCTATAACACTGCAACACCCTTGTCAAAGTTCAACAAAAGTCTGAAGCAGTCTAAAATGCTAACAAATAAACACATGAAGTAGTATACCAATACTACTCATGAGTATCGTGGCAACAGATTCATATCGTCACGGATCCATCATCAAATAGATTGGACATGATCATATATTCAATGATATTTATGCCATATATTGTTTCATATATATTTAGTAATAAGCTGGTAGAATTCATTCATTTGTGAACATTACTGAATATATATTTTATTAGTATAATATCGTTCATTATGTTCATCATGTTTATATACCATCCTGCAGGGAAATATCGGCAAAATGACATCCATGTGTCAAAAGCACAATGCAGCATCCACCTTGTTCCCACCCAGAAAACCATACTATGGCTGGCTATCAATATAGATTATGGAGATCGATAATCGCTGACTAAATATAAATAAATATATTTAGCTTCGATAAATATTGGAGAGGTAACTTCAAGAAAACATGTGAGAAAGTCTTGCTAGTGTGGACAATGCATTCCAGAGTTTGCGTTTGCGGCGTCCCATATACAAAAATTATAACCCATTGAAAAAACCTGGGATGCAATAAAACAAACATAAACGCTTCCCCCTATGTGTTTTTCATATCGTAAAAGGTTTACTTTAGACATAACTTATTGTTGTTCTTTTTCGAGTTTTTCTAGCCTCCCAAAAACCCTGTGATACACACATTTAAAACAGACACTTAAAGATTTCAACCAGACACTTTATTTATGATCAGAATGGCCTAAATACACCATTTCAGGTCCACATTTCAAACATTTCTTTGGGGGGGGGGCATGCACCCAAAAAACCCTACATAGCCTTGCGCCTGCGGCACTTGCAGCTTACGTGTCCAAGGGGACCCCGTGATTGTGGAGACCAATGCAAACACTGCTGTTCATCGTGTTCATTATGTTCATCATGTTCATAAGGTGCATCATGTTTATCATGTTCATCATGTTTGTTATGTTCATCATGTTTATTATATTCATTATGTTCATCATGTTCATTATGTTCATTATGTTCATCATGTTCATCATGTTCATAAGGTGCATCATGTTTATCATGTTCATCATGTTTATTATGTTCATCATGTTTATTATATTCATTATGTTCATCATGTTCATAAGGTGCATCATGTTCATAAGGTGCATCATGTTAATCATGTTTATTATGTTCATCATGTTTATTATGTTCATTATGTTCATCATGTTCATAAGGTGCATCATGTTTATCAAGTTCATCATGTTTATTATGTTCATCATGTTTATTATGTTCATTATGTTCATCATGTTCATAAGGTGCATCATGTTTATCATGTTCATCATGTTCATAAGGTGCATCATGTTTATTATGTTCATTATGTTCATCATGTTCATAAGGTGCATCATGTTTATCATGTTCATCATGTTTATTATGTTCATCATGTTTATTATGTTCATTATGTTCATCATGTTCATAAGGTGCATCATGTTTATCATGTTCATCATGTTTATTATGTTCATCATGTTTATTATGTTCATTATGTTCATCATGTTCATAAGGTGCATCATGTTCATCATGTTCATAAGGTGCATCATGTTCATCATGTTTATTATGTTCATTATGTTCATAAGGTGCATCATGTTCATAAGGTGCATCATGTTCATAAGGTGCATCATGTTCATCATGTTCATAAGGTGCATCATGTTCATCATGTTTATTATGTTCATTATGTTCATAAGGTGCATCATGTTCATCAAGTTCATAAGGTGCATCATGTTTATTATGTTCATAATGTTTATTATGTTCATCATGTTTATTATGTTCATTATGTTCATCATGTTCATTATGTTCATAAGGTGCATCATGTTCATCATGTTCATCATGTTTATTTACCATCCTGCAGGGAAATATCGGCAATACAACATCCATGTGAGATACACACACTACAGAATTCACCCACATCACCATACATCAACAAAGACCACAGAGGCCTCCCATCTGTACATGACTACAATGGCTGCCCCGTGTGCACAACTGTTACTGCTGGTAAGTCCCGTGTTCCCGGGAGTTGCCTGTTTATCTCCAGCCCCAATTACCATGCATGAGCACCTGTGTATGACTGGAACACCACGCTGGCGGAATATATATCATAAATCCATACATGAAATATATTAATTATAACCAAGTAATGTACACACTTCACCACACAAGAATTACTGTCACAAGCAATCAGGATCATATCTGAACCATTTAATGGAGGTTATTGTTTATCAGTTTAGTGTCCCATGAAGATATTGGAGTTATTCACAGTTCTGGTATTGTTACATTTCATTGAATAAGAAAGGATAAAATGAAAACATCATGAGATGTATAGCTTTGCCTACCTATGAGTACTATTGTATAGTCATACCGTTCTAGTTATTGACAGCATAAAGTAGATCATTTGACGGCCACATTGTACCAAGTTAACATGCTTAATACACAATACAAGTTACCAAGCTGAAAAGAGTATGTTTGTGTAACACACCACACCCAGCAGTATTCCAGCTATATGATGGCAGTCTGGACCAGTCAATCCAGTGATTGGTCCACACAATCTCATTAAAATCAGATCTTAGTTCTCACTGTCGCTAAACAAAGATCTGAGGACATCCCATTATGGGTCACGTCAGAATGACCTTAATCACCTTATATCCGACCAATCAAAGTGTCGTTTACCAGATCATGAAAGTGACAGTCGGAATATGTTTCCTAACCATGCATCCTAGAAAACGTTAATTATGGGGTATTCCGAACAACAGTTACGGCCCATACGACTTATTCCATCAAAATCATCGTCTATCACTCGCTTCTGTGGGAGAAACATTTGAACGAAAGAGGCGTTGCATAGTACATGGGAAGTACTGCCATACAATCTAAACCATATATTAATCGAAAACTGTGTCAACATATTTTCAAGGATAGTCTGAAATGGAAGTCGCAACGTTGAAACGAGTGCCGTAAAGCTCGAGGAAGTTGTTTCCTAATTGGCTGATGTTGACATCTTGCTAGTCATTTCAGTGGTCGGTCAAAGTTCCCAAAAGGTAATTCTGACGTGACCCGTAGTGGGATGTCCTCAGATCTTTGTTTAGCAGCAGCGAGAACTTAGATCTGATTTTAATGTCATTGTTGATCCACGCTGTCAGGGTAGGATGACACACTCTTGACCAAGTCAGCGAGCCTGACCACCTGATCCATTTGGCAGCCTCTTACGGCCAGCAAAAGTTCTGACCAGCAAAAGTTCTTACCAGAATCCCCAATACTGACCAGAATCCCCAATACTGACAAGAATCCCCACTGGGTTCAAAGAATGAGTCAAGAGTATCAGTGGAAGAAACTAACATTTTGAGTCCACTAATCCTTATTATGATAAAATATAGCAAAACCCTTAAAAATGGCAAATTTCTATGTGTTAATGTAATACTATAACTACTGGGCGTTTCGGCAAGGATCCATGATTAGCGCCAAGTTCTACTGCTGAGTATGGTTTTACACTTTTCTTTCACAGCTGGAACACCAAGAATGGGCTTCACACATGGGGATCAAACCCAGGACTTCAAAGCGATGAGTCAAAGCTATATCCACTGGTCTACCCCCTTGCTCTTGAAACAGGACAAAGAGTGTGCATAGTTTAATGATGTGCCTAAAAATATGACCAATAATTTCACAGGAGCGGCACCAAATATTGGTAGATTTTAAAAATTCATGCTAATCCGCTAGCCCAAGAATACTGTCCTGAGGACCAGTATAAATCCAATGATAGTTGTCCTCATAGACTTTAATAGCATTTGAGGCATGTTGCTAGAAGTTAGAACTGAATAAATCAGACAGAAATGTAAAACTTCCTAAGTTTCCTAAAACATATATATAAAACGTTTAAACTCCATCATCCGATCCTTGGTTGATAGGCTAGTAGTACACGGACAATATAATTGTCTTAAATGACAACCAACAAAAAAATTCCAGCGCCAGTACCATATGTGCTGGAAAAGGAAAACAAACGATTCCTCTTGGGGGCCATCTGCCCGAGGCAAGAGAGTTAACTGACTATAAAAGTCCAGTTTCCACCCTTGCCGAACTAGGCTGGTATTATGGAGTTACATTTTGGCTGGACTAACAAATCTATGCATAGTCCAATCAAAATCGCGCACCGAAATTGAAATCCGGTTCGTAAACTGTCGTGCAGATTTCGGTTGATTGCAAGATTTGCACAGCATGTGCATCGCCAACTCGTCAGCAGATATTTTCCAAATCTTTTCATGTTTTTAATCAAGGTGCTCACGTGATTTGATGCACTTTGCGATGTAAGATCCCTTTTATCACAACATAGATCTTGATCATTGATCAGATCGTCCTGACTGGGCGCCACCATTTTGTGTGAAGCAAATGCAAGTGATACGAGAGGTGGAACCTGATTGGTCCATAGGAGAGGCTTAGAAGGGACATAACTGGTAATAGCCACTGGTGGCGCTACGATCGAGCCCAGTAATTCCAGCCTAGTTCGGCAAGGGTGGAATCTGGACTTTTAAAGTCATTTAACTCTCTTGCCTCGGGAAGATGCTTGGGGGCAAAGGTTTGGCGGTAAATAAACAGACTGAGAAAATCCACCAAATTGTTGAACAACATGTAGTTTGCATGTTATGTTTGGCGCCTGTGATGTGTCCCTTTCAACAATAAGAAACAAATACGGTACTGCTTACAGCATAATCAGCCATTGACAGTCTGGATTGTCTCCCCTTGACTGTTAAATTAATGGACACTAAAACATGCCATGGCATTGCGGTTTAAATTAAAATAAACAAGGGTTTATTTCTTACTAATATAAAATGTTGACACTTAAGTAGGATCAGTCTTGATTATCTGCACAACGGATTCCATTGGACATAAATAGCAGTGACAATTACATGAATGGATGACTGTAAATCCCATGTAAAGAGAAATGCACTAAAAACGTCATTATCAGTAGATAATAGTAGTGGTGTAACGATACGGCGATACAGTATTGTATCCCGATGCACAGCCCACGATACGATGCATCGATTTGGAAAGCATGTATCGCGATACATACGATATTTTCATAACACAGTTTTACCTACCGTATTTTCTTGAGTATAGTGCGCACTTTTTTCCCCCAAAAACACAGCTGTGTAGAAGGGGTTGCGCATTATACACGAATTAATGCGTTTTGATGTTTTTTACCCCATGGAAAGACATTACCATGAGCACGTAACACCGGAAATACCATGTCAACAAATCCATACTGAAGTTCGCAAATTATTCATGTACTTACACTGGCTATAAAAAAAAGTGTTCTTTGTATATCTGGACTCATGTTTGTAACTTATTTCATTAATTTTATTCAAAATTCCTTTTAATATTGTTTTAATTAATTTCACCGTTATTAACAGAAACCACGGTCAGATTACCGCTATTGACGCCTTGAAAGGAATTTTAGTTGACAGAGAATGAATACATATATCATAAATGCCATACTTTGATTCGTTAAAAGTCAGAGTTGTTTTTGTTGGACGATTCTATGTCAACACGTAATTCTCGCGATCACGCGATCACGTGCACGGGAGCCTTGACGGTGACTGGTCAGACTGGTTCCATGTAAAAAATAATACCCGGCAATAGCGATCAGCTGCTTCGCTTAGGGTTATTATTATTTTAAATATGTTTAGTAAAAGCTGCATCTAAATTAACAATATATTGGAATATATTATTCCTGATAAAAAAATAGTTTCAGATACAACTTTTGCCGATCCTTGCATTAAATTACTGTGAAGTTATATCATTGGGTGTGTCTTGACCGAATCACCGGTAGATTCCATGAAAACGTGTGTACATGTACAGCTGATTGCTGTGTCTGGCTTAGTTTACGAGAAAATACACAAGGTAATCTTAATCCCTGGATATAAAACAATGCCTAGCTGAACAAAAAAATACAATTTAAACGGTAAATCAACATGTCTGGTGATTTTTTTATCTCAAATTTCGAATTTGTACTGACGAAGTTTCTCATCACCCGTTCGTTTGCCGGACTTCGCTGAAGGAGTACGGTGTAATTTTTTTCTGCGCATAATATTCAAATTTCTTTTTTTCCAAAATATTGAACCCGCTAGAGGGGCGTGCGGATTATACATTGGTGCGCACTATACTAAAGAAAATACATGAAATACATGGGCGGATACAGCTTTTTTTAAAAGGGGGGGGGGTGTGGGGGTGTGTGCACAATTAAGATCTCTTTATTGTATTTGGTGGTAATTTATACAGAAATAAAGATTTTTTTCGAAATAAAAAAGGGGGGGGGGTGTCGCGCCCATGAACTACGTTTAACAGTTTCAAAGCCAGTTTGTTGTTTCAGTAAAACATACTGTATTGCTGACAATTTGCTATAACAGTAAATAAACACCTTATATCTTCTTCAACTGTACTTGTCACATCTTTCAGATAGCAGAAAGACATCAACTTGGCTTAGCTTGTACCAATAAACACTGTATCGTGATACGTATCGTATCGCGACCCCTGTATCGCGATACGATACGTATCGCGACCCTCCCGTATCGTTACACCTCTAGATAATAGGCTACCTATGTCGCCTTTAAACTAACAACATCAAAAGAAAATTTACAACACACTTCAGAGCAGTGTTTGAAATATATAAAACTTGCCAGGCTGCCATCAGAACCAACAGACATTAGAAGCTCAGACCCTGACCAAACCCTTCAGGCCCTCATTTTCTAAACTGCAGCTCTTTGTGAGAAAAAAATTGACATGTTAATATACTGAAGGCCATAAGGATCCTTACAAATTTGAAACTATGGGCCCGACACGAGATGTACCTGCCACGGGCCTACGGGCAGGTGCTTATTTCGAACACTGCTTCAGAGATGTAACTTCAGACCTCCACTAATACTGATTGCACATAAATAACATATACCGTATTCGACATAATAAGCGCACAAAATTAGAAATAGGGGGCTCTTATTTGAATAAAATTTTGGTGAAAAAAAAGAGTAAAAAGATCGTAAATTTCGTGGTTTATGCTGACAGCCTGAAATTATACAAAAGAAAAGTCTGTGCGTATTAGACACGACAGATATATTTTTCCAGAATTTAATTGCCCATGATATGGAGTGTATGTAACACACGAGTGCGTATTATACACGGATAAATAAGTCCTGTGTACATTGATCACTTGGAAGAGCTGCTAATTGTTCACTGGCCAATATATTAGCAAAAATCGCTGTGGACGCTTATTAGAGCGAGGCGCTTATTACGTCAAATACAGTATTATCAGACTCTGATATTGGCACTGAAGATGGAGTTTCTTGAAATGTTGGACACAAACAGGCCTCATGTTTCAAGGTTCAGTAATGATCCAGCTATCTGCTTACAAAACTTGCCAGGGGCCCGTCTGATATTATTTTTTATCCTTTGATAAATGCATGATAAAGAGCCTCTTAGGACAAGAGCCGTTGGCTATAGACACATTATCTCATAATAACAGCCACACAAAGATAGAAGTCATACACTCTCAAGCTGTTAACTAAACACGTCGTGAAATGGGTGTACATGGTGATTGAGTGGGTGACTGGCTGACGAAACATTGTAACATTAGTTGTAAGACAACCATTACCAATAGCATCACCACAACTTGAGTTGCAGATTGTTTTCACTTGCTTTATGAAACGCCAACTTTAAATTTGTTAAAATGGAAAAATAAAATTCAGAATTTGTTGGTTTTTTTTATCCTGCCGAAAAGGTGAAAGCACATTGCACAAGCATGTATTTTCTAAATAAGGGCCCACTGAACTTGACATATAAAAATCATTGGAGTCAAAATAAAGTTTGTTGTTCCTGATATTGATAGGATGCATAGATACACAACAGTATTCCGCTTGAATCGACAGGTTTGCATTGCTTGGATGTGGAAAGGGTTTTGTTTAAACTAACAGCTGTATTGCAGGCTCTCCTCCCACATTAAACCATTTCTATTCTTTTATATCAGCCGACGTGTAGTGGAGGACAATAAAACAATTACTTTCCCCCCCCCACTGACAGGTATATTCTTGTAAAAAATCCATAAAGCAATGGAGCACATAAAAAAAGTAACAAACAATTGGCAGCAGCATCACCACAATTCATAAGCAATTTTTCTGACACGGAGCCTACAGAGACGTCAAGTTGTAGAAGTGAAATACGACGTATGAACTGCTGATAAAAGTTTATAAAGACAAGTATGAGCTGATGAGCAACAGGCCAAACACGATATGTAAAAAAAACAACAGTATTGCACATAGGGCTGGGACGATACACCAACTGTGCAATCCAATATGTATCACAATACCTTACCCACAATCCACAATATATCACTATACTTACATGTGCTCTTATCTGTGGTGCATAAGCCCCCTTTTTCACAGAGAGGATGGCCAAATAACTGCCACACTGACGATTTACAGTTGGCAGAGTCAAGTATGGCACAACGGATGAAAATATTTATGTTTTCACTATGAACTTTCACTACAAATTAGTGTTTAGTGTAACAGTTATAAAAGAAAAAATTTAAGGTAAGAATCAATATTTTGTACTTATCGTGTGACTGTGGTGGGTGAGTTGGGTTTAACGCCGCTTTTAACAGTATTCCAGTTATATCACGGCGTGTCAGCGTAATGTGGGAGGAAAGCCTGAAGTGATGCAGGTCGCAGACGTTTACCACGAGCACGGGTATGGTGCTGACAAACCTAGAAACGTAATCAGGGCGAACCGGGATTCGAACCCACAATCATAGGTTTTTGGCATGCCCAAGGGACGCAACTCTGCACAGCGAATCGCGGCGCCTTAGACGACTGGGCCACCCGTGCCCCCTCGTGTGACTGTGATCGATACTTGTATCAAGAAGTAAAAAGTCGCGATCAACCGTGTATGATTTAGTCCCACCACTAACTGTCCACAGCAAGTACTATTACTTTGAGCTAATCCCCTACCCAAAACCAAACGACAGCCTACACAAAACAGAACACACAACATTCATTTCAAGGAAAAGAAATATTCTTCAGTTTAAATTGATATTTCAGATTTTAATCAATAATTTTGTAAAAAGCTTTTATAACACTATGAGGAAGAGCTGCAACAAGATGTCTCATTCACATTTTTCTCACATTCCATAGTTGAAAAAAGGGTTTAATAAATTCCCCATCACATCCCTGATCCTGCCTGGATCACAGTCAACCCGCCTATCAGATGTCGGTTGTTAGTTTCAATATCATATTATTCATAATGTCATTCTTTCTCATGTTAATTGTAGGATATTTGCCATTATTTGACAAAAACAGTTCCAGCAATTTGATAATTACAAAATTGGAGTCTTTATCTTATTTTCTCAAAAACATTTAACTTTTGTTCATCTGTTATCATTCTAATCATGCTAATATGACAAAACACACACAAGCATCAAATGACCAAGCCATTTGTAATTATTTTCTAAATTACATCATAAATTCTGCTACTTGGCATTGTGTTGGGTTAAGAGTCAGACATGCATTGAGCTTGGTGATTGTGAATCAATTGCTGATATTGTAATATTGTATTTATTTCTAAGTGTTTCGTGTTTGGGATGTTGAGTAATATTCCAGCAACTTTTTTTCTGCAGAATACACTAAGACTGGGATTGATCCAAATTGTCCATGTGGGATTCAAACCATGGCTGTCTGTACAAGAAGCAAGCACTCTATCCACAACACTACACTCTGTCCCTTCAACTAAGATGTATCAAACATGACATAATCATACTGAGTCTTTTGCAGACGCTTCAACCTCAAACAGGGTGGCCATTGATGAATAACAATGGAACAATAGAATAGTTCAACAGAACCAAAGAACAATGAAGAACAATGGAACAACAGAATAATTCAACAGAACCAAAGAACAATGAAGAACAATGGAACAATAGAATAATTCAACAGAGCCAAAGAAACAATGAAGAACAATGGAACAAAAGAATAGTTCAACAGAACCAAAGAACAATGAAGAACAATGGAACAACAGAATAGTTCAACAGAACCAAAGAACATGAAGAACAATGGAACAACAGAATAATTCAACAGAGCCAAAGGACAATGAAAAACAATAGAACAATAGAATAATTCAACAGAGCCAAAGAAACAATGAAGAACAATGGAACAAAAGAATAGTTCAACAGAACCAAAGAACAATGAAGAACAATGGAACAACAGAATAGTTCAACAGAACCAAAGAACATGAAGAACAATGGAACAACAGAATAATTCAACAGAGCCAAAGGACAATGAAAAACAATGGAACAACAGAATAATTCAACAGAACCAAAGAACAATGATGAACAATGTAACAATAGAATAATTCAACAGAACCAAAGAACAATGAAGAACAATGGAACAACAGAATAATTCAACAGAACCAAAGAACAATGATGAACAATGTAACAATAGAATAATTCAACAGAACCAAAGAACAATGAAGAACAATGGAACAACAGAATAATTCAACAGAACCAAAGAACATGAAGAACAATGGAACAATAGAATAATTCAACAGAACCAAAGAACAATGAAGAACAGTGGAACAATAGAATAATTCAACAGAACTAAACATTGCTAAAGAACTGACATAATAGAATAAATTAATGGAACTTCAGAACAGTGGGAAAATAGAATAATTCAACTGAACAAAACATTTCCAAAGAATAGTAAAACAATAGAATAAAAAACAATAGAATAATTCAAAAGAAAAAAACATTAGAATAACTAAATGGAACTAAAGAACAATCAGTGCTAACTACCCCCAGCCTCCCATTTGACCTTTGTGCATTGCCTACTGCCAATCTGCGATAATTTGCTTCCAGTTGTCCATCAGTGCCAATTTGCTATTAAGTGTTGGCCTCCATTTGTCCATTGCTAATCACCTATCAGCGCCAATTAACTGGTGGCTTCCCTTGTTAATTGTCCACCTTTGTTATCTTGTCACTTTTGTTGTCCCTACAGGTACACATATATGTTGTCTCCCTCGTAGCATTCATTCACCTGATGTAGGAGTAAGCATAAACTCTGAAACGTTGTGTTCCTCATAATAAAGAAGTTGACATCCATCAATTCTGTCCCTCATGTGTATCACATCTAAATGCCTTTCAAAGACCTAAAGAACAGGGAAATAGAATTCAAAGGAACTACAGAACCGTGAAACAATAGAATAATTCAACGGAACAAACACACAAAGGTGAGGTGAAATTGGGTTTAACGTCGCGTCCAAGATTATTGCACTTATATAGCGACGTGCATGCACGTGTATGTGTGTGTGTGGCTGCTTGTACTAGTCCGGACTGATGCCGATTTATAGTGCTAGCTCACTGAGATACCATGCCGCAGTTTAACATGAATACCCCACTCAGACACAGTATACTGACTCCGAGCCGACCAGTCCTTGTTTTAGCCCCTTAATGCCGAGCGCCAGACAGGGTAACAACAAGTACAATCTTTTAACGTCTTTTTGTATGACGCGGCCCGGG
Organism: Haliotis rufescens; assembly: GCF_023055435.1. Lineage (NCBI taxonomy): Eukaryota > Metazoa > Mollusca > Gastropoda > Lepetellida > Haliotidae > Haliotis > Haliotis rufescens. Next base: position 55,641,889 of record NW_025964334.1, read on the forward strand.
ATCGAACCCTGGACCTTCCGCTCTCCGGGCGGACGCTCTACCACTAGACCACGGAGGCGGTCAAACACACAAAGGAACAATACAAATCATAATAAAGGAAGAAGACAACGGGGGACTGGGGGACAATGAAACATGGAGACAGTGTTGCACGTCAGATATTTCTTAGTGAGACGAGCCATTCTTAGCAGACTTAATGGTATTTATTAACTATTAACTACATTGGGTTCCATCGAGTAGCACTGACTGACTGAATATGGTTTTACGCCGCTTTTAGCAATATTCCAGCAATATCACGGCCGGGGACACCAGAAATGGGCTTCACACATTGTACCCATGTCCGGAATCGAACCCGGGTCTTCGGCGTGACGAGCGAACGCTTTAACCACTAGGCTACCCGACCGCCCCCCATCGAGTAGCAGGTTCTTATGAAAGTTGGCACTGTGATACACGATCTTCAATTAAACCGTTGTTATTGCACAGCAATAGAGACTAGTCGTTTTAGTCCATAGTCCTTATAATGAAAACACAGCAAAATCCTTAAAAAGGGCAAATTTCGGCTCGTCCTTAGGATACCTTAACTATTTGGCAATCTGACAAGGACTACAGAAATATAGAACCAGTGCCAATTTCTAGCACTGTTGCAGTATAAATTATAATATAGAAGTTGTTATCCACAAACTTTTTGTTGACTTTGTCATCCACCTACTTCTCAGAAATGCCTCTCAATCAAAGCTAAAACATCCTGATACTGATTGTCAAAATCATCAAGACATTTTCTTAACACAAACAGGCATTGTCACAGACATGATGACATAGTCCAGATATCTGCAGGAAATGTCCTTGAGTTTAACTGTGTACATATCACGCATTTCGGGATAAACACAGTTATCATGCCAAGGGCACAGCTAAAATCATTGTGGTACTGTGATTTTAATAAGCTCTCGGTGGCTGAGGGACATATTCAAAATAGATATTTCTTAAACCCCAATGCCTTGTGGTGGTGTTCATTAAAATGTGATAAATGTATTTTCAAACAACTAAACACATGACAAATCATGACATAACGAACAGAGTGATGAACAAATATTTCGAGGGTTTGAGAAAATGAAAAGGGAATCGCTATTTCAATGAATAGGATTTTGTTTGTTTGTTGTTTAAAGCCACACTCCAGCAATATTCAAGCTACGTGACGGTGGACTTTAATTTCAAGTCTGGACCAGACAATCCTGTGATTGACATCATTGCATTGATCAACACAATTGGGATACGAGCAAGTCTGACCACCCGACCCTGTTAGTCGCCTCTTAGGGCAAGCTTGGGTTGCTGAAGACCAATTCCAACCCGGATCTTCACGGGTGGAAAGATTGGTTTGGTTGGTTTGTTGTTTAACGCCGCACTCAGCAATACTCCAGCTATATGACGGCGGTCTGTAAATAATCGAGTCTGGACCAGACAATCCAGTGATTGATATCATGAGCATCGATCCATGCAATTGGGAAATGATGACATGCATCAACCAAGTCAGCGAGCCTGACCACCCGATCCCGTTAGTCGCCTTTTACGGCAGCATGGGTTGCTGAAGACCTATTCTACCCCGGAATCTTCACGGGTCTGGGTGGAAAGAATTGGAAGGATGAAGAATTATCTGAGTTTGAACATGGATCAATAGTTTCCTTCTTAATTCTAAAGGTACACATAAACATCTTTATGAGTGCACTGTGACACACGTGAAATATACCACTTAAAAGAACTTAAAGAACACACAATTTTTTCACATTACGACAATTAGTCTGTCATGTCATGCCATTAGCCAGATGACAAAAAAACAAAAAACATGGTTTGATTTTAGGCTAATGTGCTAAATATAACCTCTCAGTCTTGAATAAAAACCCTCAACAAAATAAATAAAACAATATTAGAAAAGCATATTTTCGATCCTATTTACTGTCTACTTCAGGACAGTGTCTGAAATAATTTTATAACCCAACAAGACAGTTGAATTTAAATGTATCCTTGCATACTGTGTTTTTGAAACTCCAAGAAGTATTTCTGATTAAGCATCTTAATATCAATCCCAATACACTTAAATTAAGACAGATTGACTAATTAGAGCGTAGTTACTTCCTTTCATCCACTGTTAATAATGGATCGCTGAACATGCTGAAGACAGTGTGAGAAAAATCACATCTTGATTCAGTTGAAATAATGCAACCAATTTCTTGCCAATCAATGTGGAGTAAGGATAAAACTGAATACATAAGTAACAGCGTTCCCATTTACCGGTAATTACCAGTTTTTTACCGGTTAAATTAGGCTTGGACCGGTTATTGATGTGACTGCCAGTCCCTATGGACCGGCAAATATAGTACTTTTAAATCTTTGTTGTTAAACAAAACATTGGCGATAATCTTATAAGTACATTTTTAGAACAAAGTCAGCTTGTCTGTTACCATCAGGGTTTCCCCTTGTCTACTTCTAGGTTAAATGTCCATTTGTAGCGACCTCATCTGGAAATATTAATTAAAAGAAGAAGAGAAAATTGTGACTGAAGTTTGTGTGAATGACGTACAGATTTAACAAAGTTACTTCAGAGATGACATATTTGCACTAAACATGATGTTGAATGAATTAAAACCAAATAATTTTAATACATTTTTTTTATTTGTTGAAAGTTGGGACTGGCAAAAATTAGGGGGAACTGGTAATTTTTAGAGTTACCAGTCCACAAGGACTGGCAGTTTCAAAAGCCAGCGGGAATACTGAAGTACATTGTAGTCTTAAAATTATCTGCTAGACAAGTGGGCAGGTGGAGGAATATTTCATGCAGCCTGACAGAAGACACCAGCCACAGGCAGTCAGTTATTTTGGACAGTGCTTCAGGAATATCGAGGTTAATCCCATCTGTTTCACAAGGAAATAAACGAGTCTTTACCAACAATTTAGCTTTAGACATTGTTGTTCAGGATGAAGTAAAATATATTTGCTTATCACATTATTTAAAGTAAAACAAAATGCTATCCAACAATCTCATGTATTAGGCAAAAAAAAATAATAGTCTTGGTTCTGGGCACCACCCACGTCTTCATAAACATGATAAAGTCTGCCAAACGTTTCGTTTTTATTTCCATTTTAAAAAGAATAGTGAGTGAGTGAGTATGGTTTTACGCCGCTTTTAGCAATATTCCAGCAATATCACGGCGGGGGACACCAGAAATGGGCTTCACACATTGTACCCATGTCGGGAATCGAACCCGGGTCTTCGGCGTGACGAGCCAACGCTTAAACCACTAGGCTACCCGACCGCCCCTTTAAAAAGAATAAATAATCCTTACTTTTTTATGCGCACTGCTTTACTGCTCATCTCGAGTTATGGTCATAGTGACAATAGGAGTTTGCATACTTGTTTTTGTAGGCAGGCCCTTTCCCAGGTTGATGGTACACAACTATGTATTTGTTTCCACTCATGTAGATCATCATAAGTATCTGTGCTTTGTGTTAGTTTGAATTTATGAATTCTTTACCATATCGGTTAAGGCCAGATGGAAATTATCAAATTATTGATTTTCTTATATGATATTATTCCATTTTTTATGTGTTTTTCTATCAAAAATTTTTGGTCCTTTTGATAATTCTTCTTATGTAACTCCTCAATCAAATTTTTATTCAAAGTTGTTCATGGTGATCTACTTCCTTGTAGTGAACACTGGTAACATGGGAGATTTGGGTGTGGGTGTGGGGGGGGCTCAATCTTAGTTTTTAAAACATTGATGTTAAAATCAGTTAGAAATATGTAATATTTCATTAATTAACAAACTATTTACTATTTGTTGTTGACCAGCTGGGATAACGGGGGTATGTGAGCTTTGCTCACTTCTTTCTTGTTTATATGAGGGTCCATATTACTGGCAGGAGACATAATAACCAAAAAACAAATTAAGCTAAAAAAGATAATAGTCGTGGTTCTCAGGCACCGCCCACATCATCATAAAGTCTGCCGCACATTTTGTTTTAATTTCCATTTTCAAATTGTTTAAAAAAAATCCTGATACCTAAAACAATGCGATCCAATATAGCATGCAGTTACCTTTACATACTCACTTCTCCACTGCACATCTTGTGTTATGGTCATGGTGACAATAGGAGTTTATGTGCTTGTTTTTTAGGGAGGCCCTTTCCCAGGGTGATGGTACACAACTGTGTATTTGGTTACATACTAGTTTGAACAAGCAAAAAAAACAACAAACCACTGCCCGCCCGCACTATATTTTCAAAAGGCATTGGCTGATAACCAATTCTTTTTTTTTAAACCTTATAAATAAACTTGTAAGTGCAGGTAGGATCATCAATATTCCAACAATGATCTTTACCAGCTTACTGTTGGAGTTCTAATAAATGATATGTTGTTGTCCGAGTAAAACACAGTTTTATGGAGTCTGACGCATATTTGTGACCAAGTTGTCATAAGCACCTGCGGCATATGATGGAAATCTCTCCCACTGTATATGTGCCGTAATAAGTTGATACAGATGCAAGCTCTTTATATTCAGTTCCGGACACCATGATATTAACTCACTTAGATACAGTTACACACAGGATCCAGAAGCACATACACCATGATACACAGCATTCAAAAACTACTTTTTCAACCTAGTGACATTTCACAAGTATATAGCTGACAACATTTTGGGGGACTTTCTGGCAATTTTGAGTACCTAATGATAACAACAAGTCTCTTGCTCTCGGGGATTTTCAACTAAGTTTTTTTCACATCCTTCGACAGAAATTGTCCTTAGTGGCAGATCAGCTGACATTCTCGCCTGCATCTATGCATGGTTTCAGTCTCAAATTATCGAAGTCAGGGTTGTATTATATAGTTACCAGTCCTACTACAAGCAAGTTTTGTTTGTTTGTTTGTTGTTTAACGCTGCACTAAGCAATATTTCAGCTATATGACGGCGATCTGTAAATAATCGATTCTGGACCAGACAATCCAGTGATTGACATCATGAGTATTGATCCACACAATTGGGATACGATGATATGCATCAACCAAGTCTGCGAGCCTAACCACGAGAGCCTGTTAGTCTCCCCTTACGACTAGCATAGTCCCCTTTTACAGCAAGCATGTGTTGCTGAAGACCTATTCTACCCCGGATCTTCACGGTAAGAAACACATTTAACAAATTACTTCCGTAAAAATCGCCATGTGTGCGGAGTGTACAAAAATATCTTATTTTGCACCCGTTAGTTTATTATGTAATAAAAGCATTATTTCAAAACATTTCAGCATACAGTCTAGTTTCAATAAATCAGATATTATATCTAAAACCTGCAATCAATACATAATAGCGTCTGAAAATGAACTTCGCGGAAAATGAGTGCGAATGTTTGATGCCATAGGTAGATTAACGTCATGGAGTGGAGAGATGATAATCAAGGATGACGTAAAATATCCTTCGGGGATAAACAAACTTGTTGATGTTGGTCATCTGTCAGTCTAGTATGCACTAAAGTAACACATGGATGCAGATCTATTATCCTGGAGCAAAATATATTTTAATGTGGTATTATTGCTACTTAATTGTTTGTATATATTAAAGTATGATGGTATCACTTATTTTGCCCATTTTTGAACATAAAAACATAATGTTCCATTTTCAAAATTTGAAGGGCTATCATAACCTGTGTTGTACAGTTTATGGACCCACACCGACACCCATCAAACACTGGCATGGGACCTGGTACATGGGAAACAAATTTAGGGACAACTTTTTCATATGTTTCTGTATTGGAAATTATAGTCTCCTTCCTGATGATAAGACCTATCTTTACAACAGACAAACAGCCAAATTTGACAACCATGTCCTTGTGGACATCGGACACGCCCACACCTTTCTGACTCCTGTTGCGTTATGAGTCATATTAAATTATTTAATATTCTACACACCAATTGACCCATGTCTCCCCTGTTTCTTTTAAAATAATCACCATTTACGGTTCTCTTTACCCCATATCCCCCATATGGAGTTGATTTTTTAAATTCATGATTTTGTTTGAAATCACAATCAGATGTAGAGATGTCTGCTAATTCTAGTTTCGAATGACAACTTGTTTGACATATATCTGAGCACTTGTCACTGTGTTTCGGTCATGACTTCCGGGACACAGTCGCATTGTGGTGATTTTAAATGACTATCAAATGTAAATACTTACTTAGATAGATGTTTCAAAATTTGATTTTTCAATAAGGACGCCATCCCGAGTCATCTGCGACTTGCTACGTGTTCACACTCATATTCGCTCGAAAGTCTCAGTTGCTATCGCCATGTCGTCTTCTAGCTGTCGCCGATAACACGCACAACAAATTATATATTCCTTATGAATAAATATATGTTCGTGTTACTTTTTAGTAATTTTTCAATCAATTTAGATAAAACAATACAAAACAAGACACACGGTGCATTGTTTGTCACATTAGCAAGCCTAGTTACGAATGTTAATGATGTATGCGGGCACCAAAGGGACGTAACTCTGATAAGTGCACAATGTCAATGACATTGGAAGTGAACATCTCAACAATAGGATCGATTCCATATGATCTCAGCTTTGATTTTCCGCGCAGTCTGTCAAAGACATTCTTGAAACCCACCTGCATGTGCTCCAGTAGGTTTGGAGCGAGAAGTGGAACATGTACTCCCGAGTTTCAGGATGTCTAAAAGATAACATTCAATATGTATCAATTTTATTAATAAATTAAAGATCCATCCAAATGTTTCAAAAATGTTTTATTCTGTTTATAACAAAATCCCCAAACCACCTATGTACATTAACTGTCAATGGATGTTACTATGGTATCAGTCAATCTGCGTAAATATTACCAGGGTGCCATGCAGTCCGTCAACAGGAAATGTTACCAGGGTGTCGGTCTCAATCTACATGAAATGTTTCAACGGTGTCGGTCCGTCTACAGGAAATGTTACCAGTGTGTCAGTCCGTCTACAGGAAATGTTTCCAGGGTGTCAGTCCGTCTACAGGAAATGTTACCAGTGTGTCAGTCCGTCTACAGGAAATGTTACCAGGGTGTCAGTCCGTCTACAGGAAATGTTACCAGGGTGTCAGTCCGTCTACAGGAAATGTTTCAACGGTGTCAGTCCGTCTACAGGAAATGTTACCAGGGTGTCGGACTCGATCTACATGAAATGTTTCAACAGTGTCAGTCCGTCTACAGGAAATGTTACCAGAATGTCATTCCGTCTACAGGAAATGTTACCAGGGTGTCAGTCCGTCTACAGGAAATGTTACCAGGGTGTCAGTCCGTCTACAGGAAATGTTTCAACGGTGTCAGTCCGTCTACAGGAAATGTTACCAGGGTGTCAGTCCGTCTACAGGAAATGTTACCAGGGTGTCAGTCTCAATCTACATGAAATGTTTTAAGGGTGTCAGTCCATCTACAGGAAATGTTACCAGGGTGTCGGACTCGATCTACATGAAATGTTTCAACAGTGTCAGTCCGTCTACAGGAAATGTTACCAGAATGTCATTCCGTCTACAGAAAATGTTACCAGGGTGTCAGTCCGTCTACAGGAAATGTTACCAGGGTGTCAGTCCGTCTACAGGAAATGTTACCAGGGTGTCAGTCCGTCTTCAGGAAATGTTACCAGGGTGTCAGTCCGTCTTCAGGAAATGTTTCAACGGTGTCAGTCCGTCTACAGGAAATGTTTCAACGGTGTCAGTCCGTCTACAGGAAATGTTTCAAGGGTGTCAGTCCGTCTACAGGAAATGTTTCAAGGGTGTCAGTCCTTCTACAGGAAATGTTACCAGTTTAAATTGCCAGTCCGCCTACAGGAAATGTTACCAGTTTGCCAGTCCGTCTACAGGAAATGTTACCAGGGTGACAGAATAAGAGAATAGTTCAATAATTTACCTCACACAAGTTTTATTTATCTACGCAAGTTCATTCAAATACTGAAAAGCAAAATGAAACATTGGGATTTTACTGCCGCTTCATACATTCTGAGCTCGCTTTCGATTTCAAAGCCTTAGACGACCCTGGTGACCCCGTGTTGACCCCGTGTTGACCCCGTGTTGACCAAGGTACAGCCAATGTAAGCTTGGTTGACCAATATAAGCACGTGTTAACTGACTTACGTCATACTTCGGTTGACCTTGGTTGCCCACACCTACTGAACCCCTGGGGTGCCGTACTGTGGTTTGCGACCTCCAAGTGACGTCATCGTTAATCCTTATTCGTTTCCGTCAGTGAGTTGTGTTTAACGCCGCTTTTAACGGTATTCCAGTTATATCACGGCGTGTCAGCTTAATGTGGGAGGAAAGACCGAAGTGATGCAGGCCTTAGACGTTTACCACTTCGGTGAAACCCACGAGCACGGGTATGGTGCTGACAAACCTAGAAACATTATCGGGGCGAACCGGAATTCGAACCCACAATCATAGGTTTCTGGCATGCCCAATGGACGCAACTCTGCACAGCGAATCGCGGCGCCTTAGACGACTGGGCCACCCGTGCCCCCTTCATTTAGGGGTTCAACCATGAAGAATGAATATAATTGACTATGTATTGATGGTATATATGTATTTTGATATGTGTCAGTGTAATTTAACTTTCGATTACTGATATACATTGTACATACGTTAGAATAAATTATGAGACTTTGCTAATGAATTTGTATATCTGTTTCATCCTGTTAATTTGAAAGTTCTTGTTTTAAAAGCATTAAATGGAAAAGATACAATGTACTTTGTCAAAAAAATGTAATACTCGTTAACCATTCGTAGTTGTGTATTATAGCGGTACACATGGCTGTTGTACGTGTTTCCCTGTCTCCTGAAAACCATCATTATATCTAAGGTTGCATTTTGTGCGTTTTATTTCGGATACTGCCCAAGGTTAAGTGTAGGATAAAGCACAGCCAACGTATTTTAAGTTTAAAGCCCGCATTCGCGGGATACAACCGAGGGTAATGGTTTAAATATCATTAAAAAACGAGGGGAAATATTTTTTCTAACTAATAAACCGAAAAAAGAAACTAAAAACATTTAACAACATTTTTACGTTCCACGAACCTTAGGAAGCGGACGTAAAATATCTGTTGCTGGCTTACGGTTCTGGAAAAAGACATTCTTAAAAGTATTGTGATTTATCAGCGCCTCTGTGGCCCAGTGGTACAGTCACAGATACGAAAGTTGCGTGTTCGATCCTCGGGAATATAAAGAAAATATTTGTCATTTGATTTCACATTTCATTACATTGTGTTCAAATGCAAATTATATTTCTGGCAAAAAAAACCATTCAAATGTTACAATGTAAACGGTTGTACTAATAAAATTCCTGGGATATTAAAACTCATTATACAGCAAATATGTATGCAATATCAGATATAATTCCCGGAATATTACAACATCTCTGTATATGAGATTTAACCTCACTGGAGGACAAACGTATTACGTCACTTGGTTAACACTGGCCAACTCAGGTTGAATGTGGTCAACCCTGGTTGCCAGATATGTTGTAACACCGGTGGACTCGGGTTGAATTTCGTCAACCCTGGTTGCCAGATATGTTGTAACACCGGTGGAGTCGGGTTGAATTTCGTCAACCCTGGTTGCCAGATATGTTGTAACACCGGTGGAGTCGGGTTGAATTTCCTCAACCCTGGTTGCCAGATATGTTGTAACACCGGTGGAGTCGGGTTGAATTTCGTCAACTCTGATTGCCAGATATCATCGGTGAACTCAGGTGACTCAGGTGTTAATAATCGCAAGCACGTACTGTTTTCAAGCAGCGTTACCCTATAACATACTATTTAACATTTAGGCGCCGCGCTTCGCTGTGCAGAGTTGCGTCCCTTGGGCATGCCAGAAACCTATGATTGACGGTTCGAATCCCGGTTCGCCCCGAATTATGTTTCTAGGTTTGTCAGCACCATACCCGTGCTCGTGAGTTTCACCGAAGTGGTAAACGTCTTAGACCTGCATCACTCTGGGCTTTCCTCCCACATTAAGCTGACACGCCGTGATATAACTGGAATAATGTTAAAAGCGGCGTTAAACCCAACTCACTCACTCACTCACTCATTATTTAACATGTGATAGAGATGTTCTGAATTTGGAGGCGGGAATACATCAGACTGGATGTCAGGAGATGTTTTCGTATGAAATTGGTGCGAAGTTTGTATGGAACTGACGCATGTTGAGCTCCATTTTAAGAGTAATACTAAACAAAAGAAGACAGGGTTGCGTGCATCTTCCCGAGACAAGGGAGTTACCTGACTATAAAAGTCCAGTTTCCACCCTTGCCGAACTAGTCCGGAATTTCTGGGTTCGATCGTAGCACGACCAGTGGTTACCAGAGTTATGTCCCTTCTTTGTCCTTACTATTGACCAGTCAGATTCCCCCTCTCATATCACTTGCAGTTGCTTCAAACAAAATGGAGGCGCCCATTGAAGACGATAGGATCGATAATTAATTGCAAGATCTATATTGTAACAAAAAGGGTCTCACTTCGAGAAGTGCATCAAGTGTACGCTGATTACAAAACATGAAAAGATTTGAAAAATATATGTTGACGCAAAGTTGACGGTACACATGCTTTGCAAATCCTGCAATCGACCGAAATCTGAATGGCAGTTTACGAACCGGATGTTGGTTTCGTAATGCGATTACTTGGTCTTTTATAGTCAATTAACTCCCTTCCCACGGGAAGATCGGTTGCGTGCGTGCGTACGTACGTGTGAAGTTGTTAAAATATTTCCGCAATATCATTATAGGTATGGCATAGTTTCAACATCAGGTTGTTGAGTGAGACTTTGCTGCATGCAAGCTTCACGTCTCTTCCAAGAGGAGACAAAATGAATCCCAAGTTCACTCAAATGCGTGAGTGTGAACAAAACTACTCAACTCCACAAAGGGACTCTGTGACAGCTCACACTCGAAAACAGGGAGACAACGATATTTATAAATGTTTACTTTTCTTTACTATTACTTGAAATGAAGCGTATAACGATTGGTACAGCATCTCCACATAACCAGTCAGATTTACCCCCCACCCGGACACTCAGAATACCCCTATCAATTGTTGTCTAGTATATATGAAGAGCTTAGCGCCAAAAGGAGCCAAAATGCACTTTGGGCCTTTATGCATATTATTGTATATATAACATCTATGAGTTCTTGTCTACTTGTAGAAATACATTTTTGAAATATACCTACTTACAATTCTCTAAAAGGACCAGTTCCCAAAGGGCCAAAGTCATTTTGCTAGATTTTGGCCCTTTTAGCTCTCATTTCCGTGTGTGGTTGATCAAGAGATTTTGAAAGTTTGGAAACATTATTATTATGTTTCAACTATTTCAACAAAGTTGGCATTAGTTTAAACCATTTAAAAGAGCTTCAATAGTATGTGTTTATACTTTCAGTAGTAGTTTAATCAATCTCACGTGTTAAATCCCATGCAAATGCCTGAGGGTAAAAATGGGCCCAAATACAGACATTGGCATTTTCCCCTTACACAAATAAAAAACGTAAGTTTATTTCTTTTTTTAAATCTTTCTTTTATATAGCAATATTTATATGTCTGCTGCCGGAATGTGTTAAAGCTTAGGAATCCATATGGTTTTCATTAGTTTTCTCAAAACGGACTCCACATGACATTGGCCCTTACGGTTCTAAGCTCTTCATATATTTGGTATCTGTTTCGATGCCTGGAACAGTTACCACCACGACAACTAGTACTGACGCTTCTAGTGAGAGCAGGGTTAGTGGGGTAGCCTAGTGGTTAAAGCGTTCGCTCTTCAAGCCGAAGACCCGGGTTCGATTCCCCACATGGGTGCAATGTGTGAAGCCCATTTCCGGTGTCCCCGCCGTGATATTGCTGGAACATTGCTAATACTCACCATACTCACTCACTCACTCTAACGACATCGTGGATTGCGCTGGGCGATGCTGCGCATTAATTAATTCTGTAATGGAATGATCAGACAAAGCTTTCTCTTTTATATACTGAACCGCAAATGAAACGTCAACCCAAGTAACATTGCATGAAAAGTTGTCATTTAAATATCTGGATAATTTTTGTCAAAGTTTCTCAAATTTAACATTACCTTGTCCGGAAAAATGAAATTTGATGATTAAAAAACCAAAGCAGATGACAATAAAACCGATCGCCCAAACGCATCACGGCAACGGCCATGGTAACCCGATGCACGTGAGTTCCGTGCAAATTGAAATGCACACGCGTTCCCCCATTTCTTGCCCTTTTAAAAAATCCGGCCAGATCAGTTAACATTCATTCGTTATTGAATTGCTACCACATGCCAAAATTGAAATCAGCGACACCAAGCCCTTGGACGATTGCAAGCTGGACAAACCGCCCGGCAAGTAGCCAATGCATTTCAAGTCCACCTAAGGACCATATACAGGCTCCAGCAACGATACCAGACCACCAACACTACAGATGATCGACCACGTAGTGGAAGACCAAGGGTCACCACCCGACGTCAGAATCGTCAGATTGTGCGACAGCATCTTCAAGATCGCTTTGTTTCTTCTGCGGAAACTGCGCGACAGACAATGGGGACACACCGGCGACACATTAGTGCGGACATCGTGCGTCGACAATTGACGAGCAGACACCTCCTCTGTCACAGGCCACACCGAGGACCCATTCAGACACCACGTCATCGCCGGGACCGTCTTCAGTGGGCAACACAGCACCAGCATTGGCGCCACCAGCAGTGGAGAAGAGTTCTCTTTTCAGACGAGAGCCGTTACTGTATCTCAACAGCAGATGGCAGAGAGTCTGGCGACGCCATGGGGAACGTTATTCGGATGCTTGTGTTGTTGAGAGAGACTCGTGGGGTTGTCCGAGCATAATGGTGTGGGGTGGAGTTTGCACAGAGGGTCGGCCCTGTGGTCTTCCAGAACATCGGTCCAGAGAGAGGCAATGGTGTCACAGCAGCTCGGTACATTGATCAAGTCTTGAGACCACACGCCATACCTCATTTGGCACGTCGCCGCAACCACGAGTTTCAGCATGATAACGCCCGTGCCCAAACTGCGAGAGCAACAAGAGACTTCCTCCAGCAGAATAGCATCAGAACCATGCAGTGGCCTGTCCTCAGTCCCGATTTAAATCCCATTGAGCACCTGTGGGATGAGATTCAATGACGGCTGAATGACGCCCGACCAAGGCCGACAACTGCAGCTGAACTGCGTCAGGCGTTCCTCAGAATGTGGGCTCAAGTGCCTATGGCCCTCATCAACCGCCTCATGTATCGACGTTGCACGGCAGCCATCAATGCACATGGCGGACAGACGAGATACCGACTTGTGATGCCATTTTCTCAGAGACTAGTGTTGTGTTTCACTTTAAGAACATTTGACACTTTAATTTCAACCTTGATGATCAGTTTTGCCAAGTTTCATCTTTTTTATATGTCTCAAAGTATGTTTACGGTGTTTGGACAAATAAGGTTTCTCATATATCTATCAATGGTGACGTTTCTTTTGCGGTTAAGTATATATTTCGTTCGGCCATGTAAGTTACAAATAATATCAGTCTCCTGAAAGTTAATAGATCGAAAAACACCATGTATTTTTTTTCATTAGCCTGACATGTTTAAATAGCATCTCTGTGACAGCTGTGAAGCAAACGATTCTTATAGACGAAAAAAAACAACATTTTACACACGGGATCATATATATGGTTCCCTTTAGGAATTTGCATATTTGCGTATTTATGCGCATGCGTGTCTATTTACTACGGTTCGCAGTGATGTCTCTAAACATACAGAATACATTATAAAGGTTGTCAAACAACTTTAGTTCCTTCCTCTCATGTCAAAGGTCACGTGGTTTGACAGACATATTGGATTTAAGGAGATTATCGCTTCCTGAGCTTTTAACATGAATTCCCCACTCAGACACAGTATACTGACTCCGAGCCTAGCTGTCATTGTTTTAGACCCTTAATGCCGAGTGCCAGGCAGGACAACAACAAGTGCCATCTTTTAACGTCTTTTGGTACGATGTGGCCGGGTATCGAACCCCGGACCTTCCTACGGACGCTCTACCACTAGACCACGGATGAGATCTCGTTTCCTAAGCGTTAATCATGTGAATATCAATATTCATTAACCACCTCATCCATTACTTATTAGACTGTCAACATGAAGACAGTCTCAAAATTATATTCAGTAGCAAACTGTACCTGTCCAGTCGGAAAATGTTTTTTTCTATTTTACGTTTCACAGGAGCGTGGGCTTCAAGTAGATAGGTGTGGTTTACAAGTTTTATAGCTATCTATTAGGATATGGTTCATGCTTAATTAAGTAGACATACATATATTAACATCACATTAACATATACTGAGGTGAGGTGAGGTGAAATTGGGTTTAACGTCGCGTCGAAGATTATTGCACTTATATAGCGACGTGAATGTACGTGTGTGTGTGTGGCTGCTTGTACTAGTCCGGACTGATGCCGATTTATAGTGCTAGCCCACTGAGATACCATGCCGCAGTTTAACATGAATACCCCACTCAGACACAGTATACTGACTCCGAGCCGACCAGTCCTTGTTTTAGCCCCTTAATGCCAAGCGCCAGACAGGGTAACAACAAGTACCATCTTTTAACGTCTTTTGGTATGACGCGGCCGGGGATCGAACCCCGGACCTTCCGCTCTCCGGGCGGTCGCTCTACCACGGAGGCGGTCTAACATATACTGGAAAATGATGGGAATGCGTAGCAACTGGGACGAATTGAATGCGGTTTTCAAGAAATATTAATATCTGATTCAGCAAAGTTAAAACATTGTGTAACCCAGGTACCTGTATATGTGTTTGTTTAATTGTTTGTTTGTTGTTTAACGCCGCACTCAGCAATGTTCCAGCTATATGACGGCGGTCTGTAAATAATCGAGTCTGGATCAGGCAATCCAGTGATTAACATGCATCAACCAAGTCAGCGACCCTGACCATCCGATCCCGTTAGTCGCGTCTTACAACAAGCACAGTCGCCTCTCACGGCATGTGTTGTTGAAGACCTCTTGAGTTGTCTGGCTACCTTATCATCAGGAACGACGTCTCATCTTCCCGAGGCAAGAGAGCTAACTGACTATAAAAAGTCCAGTTTCCATCCTTGCCACACTAGGCTGAAATTATGGAGTTATATTTTGGCTGGACTAACGAGTCTAGGCATAGTCCAATCAAAATCGCGTTATGAAATCAACATCCGGTTCGTAAACTGCCGTGCAGATTTCGGTCGATTGCAGGATTTGCAAAGCATGTATACCGTCAACTTAGCGTCAACATATATTTTTCAAATCTTTTCATGTTTTGTACACTTGATGCACTTCTCGAAGTGAGACCCGTTTTGTTACAATATAGATCTTGATTATCGACCCTATCGTCTTCAATGGGCGCCTCCATTTTGTTTGAAGCAACTGCAAGTGGTATGAGAGGTGCCATCCGACTGGTCAATATTAATTATAAGGACATAGAAGGGACATAACTCTGGTAACCACTGGTGGTGCTACGATCGAACCCAGAAATTCCGGACTAGTTCGGCAAGGGGGGAAACTGGACTCAGTTGACTCCCTTCCCCCGGGAAGATGCAACGTCTAGTCAGGGAGGCTGGTTGTTGCTTAACCTCGATCACGATTCTCGGCCCAGCACAATTCATGGGTTCATGGTTTTCATCAAAAGATCGAGTAAAAGTCTCCGGACAAAACCCGGGGATTCGAACGCTTTAACGCTTTATCCACTAGGCTACCCCACCGCCCCTGTAAATAGTATGTAGTTCATACAAATATATTTAATTACTTAATTGAATTTATTTGTATTATTTTGATAAGATATACATACGACTTAAAGAAACACAGTATGACGCCAGTATCTGCACAGTCCAAGACAATGTTCCCTTGCCAGGAACCGCTTCTTCCTGATTCGAATCCCGAATTAATCCTGAATATGATCCTTGTTTTGTCAGCACCCTCGTCGTCGGCTTCACCAAAGTGGCACACGTCAGCGTACGATGTCCCTCGTGGCGCTCTTCCACACAAGGCCTGCGGTCTACGCTTCCATACGACGCTAAACCCAACTCACTCACTCATGTACACTATACAATACCAATGTCAACGACACAAATATGTTTTTCTTTTTGTCCTTAATTGGTTTCCGTAGCTAAGAGTCGCAGTATAAAAGACCAGCTGGTCATGATGGATTGCCATGCCGTTCAGAAGAAGACTATATCTGCCACATCGGTATGCACTCGTAGACTCCGGCCCATTTGCAGACGAAAATTGCAGAATCAACCAAACCAACAAACGACATTTGTGAAATACGCATTAAACAGATCGACAACTAAGCAGACGACACTGGTGGAATCCACGAAATCAGCAGACGACACTTGTGGAACCACGAAATCAGCAGACGACACTTGTGGAATACACGAAATCAGCAGACGACACTTGTGGGGTCCGCCATGTCTGGGTCCTGGAGAGTAGCTGTTGTGACGGGAGGCAACAGAGGCATCGGACGCAGTCTGGTTCGTAATCTGTGTCAAACATTTGACGGGACTGTGTATCTCACAGCAAGGAATGAGGAACGTGGCAAGAAGGCTGTTCAAGATCTGAAGACACAAGGTTTAAATCCTCGCTTCCATCAACTGGATATCGACTCGAGAGACAGTATTTGTGATTTCGCCAAACATCTGAAGGAGACCCACGATGGAGTTGATGTAGTCATTGCCAACGGTGCCGTAAGTTACGAGAAGAACAGCCCCATCCCTTTAGAAGAGCAGTCGGAAGCCAACATCCGCATCAACAACATCGGCAACGCAAACCTGTACCAAGCCCTAGAACCACTTCTCAGACAAGATGGCCGCTATGTCATCGTGTCGAGTCGTTTCGGGCAATTGACCAACATCTCTGAGAAGCTTCGACCAAAGTTCCAGACTGACAATATGTCGATTGACCAACTAAACTGTGTCCTCAGCGAATATGTGACATCTACCAAGGACGGGAGCTACAAGGACAAAGGGTGGCCAGATTGGCCAAACGTCATGTCCCAGGTGGGTCGTGTAGCTCTGACCAGAATCATTGTGCAGAGTCTTAAGGATAACCCTCGTCGTCTGCTCGTGAACGCCTCCTGTCCCGGATGGACAGTCACTGACGCCGCAAGGTCATATCTGGACGTCAGAGGAATGTTTGGTGACGTCAAGGCAAAGAACCCGGATGAAGCAGCCGTCGACCTCGTTTGGCTGGCCACGTTGCCAGCTGGAACGACGTCGCCACATGGAGAGTTGGTCCAGTACAGGAAGATTGTGTCCTATGAAGGGTAACATGTCACGTCCATCACCCAATGTCCCACACGTACTGTACAGCTAGCAGCGTGATGCTTGGACATGAATAAACAAATAGCTTCCGTACATTTCAGTGATTTTTTAGGTATATTTTAAAAACGCTGCTGGTGTTTCAATTGAAATAAATGAAACAGTATCGTGTTATGCGCATGCTTTTGTAATATAATGATTATTATGCTATGACCTGTTTTCGACAGGCTGCCAGGCATAAACATAATCGGTAAAGGGTATGTTTGTTACGAGTTCCTATACGTGTTTTCTGAAGTCGGTTGTTCTTGTTCTGATGGTTTTGTTGTTAGGCATGATACAGGGGCGGTCGGGTAGCCTAGTGGTTACAGCGTTCGCTCGTCACGCCGAAGACCCGGGTTCGATTCCCGACATGGGTACAATGTGTGAAGCCCATTTCTGGTGTCCCCCGCCGTGATATTGCTGGAATATTGCTAAAAGCGGCGTTAAACCATACTCACTCACTCACTCATGATACAGTTAGCACAAACTGCCGAATCGTTTTATTCAACCCGACGTCTGCTTTCCGCCATCTTACCCGTCGTAGATCCTGAGACAGGCCCTACTTTGTCTTAATATAATTTTTGTCGTAAATTTTAAGATATCTTAGCGCTAAAAACACTTTGAGAATACGCTTAGCTAAGATATATTCTTTCGCTACAACGTAACGACAATCGCTAAGCTTTCTTTTGCTGCAACAGCTTTACGACAATCGTAGCATTAAGATAGCTTTGACAATACACTTAGCTCAGCTTTCTTTCCCTGCGACAGCTTTACGACAAACGTAACGCAGAGGCAGCTTTGAGAATGAATTCACTTGGTTAAGTTTTCTTTCGCTGCGACAGCTTTACGACATTCATAGCAGTAAGATAGCTTTGAGAATGCACTCAGCTAAGCTTCCTTTCGCTGCGACAACTTTAGGAAAATCGTAACGCTAAGATAGCTTTGACAATGCACTTAGCTTAGCTTTCTTTCGCTGCAACAGCTTTAGGACAATCGTAACGCAGAGATAGCTTTGAAAATGAATTCACGTAGTTACGTTTTCTTTCGCTGCGACAGCTTCACGACAATCGTAAAGCAGAGATGGCTTTGAGAATGAATTCACTCAGTTACGTTTTCTTTCGCTGCGACTGCTTTACGACAATCGTAATGCAGAGATAGCTTTGTGAATGAAGTCACTTCGCTAAGCTTTATGAAAATCGTAGCGCTAAAATAGCCTGGAGAATGCACTTAGCAACGCTATATTTTGCTGCGACAGCTTTACGGTAATCGTAGCGCGAAGATGGATAGGTGGTAACTCACAATTACCTTGTACTCACAATTGAATGCCTGTAGTCCACGTTAACATACCTACTGCACGCTACAAGCTACAATACAGGACCGTGCTATCAGTGGTACCTTCTACCAATACTAACAGTACACCTGATTACACTCTGGGATCAGAACGGGTGGCCCTGTCGTCCGAGGCGCCGAAATTCGCTGTGCAGAGTTGCCTCCCTTGGACACGCCAGAAACCTATGATCGTGATTTCGAATCCCGGTTCGCCCCGATTATGTTCCCAGGTTTTTCAGCACCATACCCGTGCTCGTGGGTTTCACCAGAGGTAAACGTCTGAGATCAACATAACTTCGGGCTTTCCTCCCACATCAAGCTGGCACGCCGTGATATGACTGGAATACTGTTCAAAACTACGGTCAACCCAACCTACCGACTCTGGAATCAATAATCATGGTTGCCATGCATAGATATGCATCACTTTAAACTCCAACTTACTCACTCACTCATTAAATTCTAAGCAGTTTCTTCCATTGTCCGGGGGCACGGGTGGCCCAGTCGTCTAAGGCGCCGCGAATCCCTGTGCAGAGTTGCGTCCCTTGGACACGCCAGAAACCTATGATTGTGGGTTCGAATCCCGGTTCGCCCCGATTATGTTTCTAGGTTTATCAACACCATACCCGTGCTCGTGGGTTTCACCGAAGTGGTAAACATCTGAGACCTGCATCACTTCGGGCTTTCCTCCCACATTAAGCTGACACGCCGTGATATAACTGGAATACTGTTAAAAGCGACGTTAAACCCAACTCACTCACTCACTCTTCAATTTTCCAGGCAAGAGTATGTGTAATGGCAAGTTTTGTGGCCTTTCTAAAGCCACACTCTGGTACTAGGTGAAGATCTGTCAAGTAAAACAAAAGCACCAATTCCATGCATAACAATTAACAAACAAGGTATTTTTTCATATTTGTAATATAAATTGTTTGATAGGCATTTCTAAGAAGTTGACGGATGACAAAGCAGACACAATTCATAGATATCAACTAAAGTATAATAAACACGTTGTAGTATATACATTCATGTGTCAATCTTCATGGCCATCCTCTTGAGGACGCTGCGTCCTTTTCAAACGAAACACCGTGAAAACACATTGGATGGAATTATGTTCAACATTGATATTGTTTGTTTGTTGTTTAACGCCGCACTAAGCAATATTCCAGCTATATGACGACAGTCTGTACATAATCGAGTCTGAATCAGGCAATGCAGTAATTGATATCATGAACATCGATCTACACAATTGGGATACGATGACATGCATCAACCAAGTCAGCGAGCCTGATCACCCGATCCCGATAGTTGCCTCTTACGACAAGCATAGTCGCCTTTTACGGCAAGCATGGGTTGCTGAAGACCTATTCTACCCCGGATCTTCACGAGTGGTTTCTATATCAGTTACCTTGAATTTCGGTTCGGGCCATGTGACGGAGGCTCACTGCACAACGGGAATTCATTGCATAACGGGAATTCGCTGTATTAAGGGAATCCTGTGTGTATAGCAGGGGGATGACGGGAGTTCGCTGTATTACGGGGGTTCCCTGCATAGCAGGAGAATGCTGTACAACGGGGATCCGTTTTATAACGGAACTTAATCTAAAACGGAATTTGCTGTACAAAAAAACAAATCACCATAAAACGAGAGTCCAACACTATGTTACTGATAAAACACAGTACCAAAAACAAACAAAAATATTGATCCTGAATTTGGTAAAAACAAGGATGACATTTCGAAAAATGTAAAACAACGAACAAATATCGAAACAAAACATGAATGATACGATATAATTTAACAAACGTGCTGCAATGACACGGAACTAAATATCAACAACCATCAAAGGATGGAGTGTCACATGATCAGAGGATGAAATGGCTCATTAACCAGCTGAATATTTGCCACAAAAACGTTGAAAGGGAGCACTAAACTGTTCTGACACACAAACCTATCCCAGTATATGACAGAAAAGAGTAACAGCAAAGATCCACGACTATAAGTGAAAGAAGGAAACAAATGACCTGGTTTACAATGTGACCATAGGAGCTACTAGAACTGTTATGTCACTAAAGAGGCTACGTAGATCAGCTGGTTACTTGAATATTTTTATCAATCTCATTAAAATCAGATTCCCTCGCATCCGCTAAACAGAGATCTGAGGACATCCCATTACAGGTCGCGTCAAAACGACCTCTCGCGAACTATGACCGTGCAAAACATTTGTCTTAAAATGGCTATTTGCATTACAAACTGCGCTTTTTTAAATGCTTTGACAAAGTTTTCGAGTCAAAATTTGAAAACTGATCAAAAATAAATTCTTGATGATCTAATAGAATGGCTGAGATTGTATGGCAGAACTTCCCACGAGCCTTTAATGTCTCTTCGTTCAAATGTTTGTCCCATTGAAGCAAGAGATAGACGATGATTTTGACGGAATCAGTCGTTCAGGCCGTACCTGTCGTTCGGAATACCCCGTGTTAACGTTTTCGAGGTTGCATGATTGGAAAACTCATTCCGACTGTCACCTTCCTCATCCGAAAAGAGACGCTCTGATTGGTCGAATGAAAGGTCGTTCTGACGTGACCCGTAATGCGATGTCCGCAGATCTCTGTTTAGCGGTTAACTAAGATCTGATTTTAATGAGATTGATGAAATATAGAAGTTACGTCCATTGCATGAGACACCGCCTTGGACGTGTACAATATGCTTAACTACCAGTGAGTGGTTTCATGGTGCAATATCTATAAACGTTACAATGAAACAGTATGCCCCGCTCGAAAAACCTGTACAACTGGTCAAAATATTTGCAAAATGAACAAGCGCAACATTTAAGTATGAACGACACCACTGATACGATTATCTCGCTCTCAACTTTATTCATCCAGTTTCAGATTAGATGGAAACCAAATGAGTAATTGCAAAATGTGACGTTTTTAACTGGATACAGAGGTAGCCACGTTAAGAATTGGATCGGAATTCTGTCAGCATCTTCAGTTTCAATTCCTGTGCTCATTAAGGCACCCCCTCCGGTTCATAAAAACAGTTTTTTCAACAAAGCGGAATGACTACAATAAATTGGTTTTCTAATAGTATCAGACACGGAAACAAGGGAAGGTAATACACACTAGTCATCATGCCACGTACTGATTTCGCGATGACACAATATTTTCCATGGCATCAAAAATCGGACCGGAAGTAAACGACCTTTTTGAAACAATGGCTGGCATCACATTCCCCTCACAATTCAGAATCATCAACCTTGTGCTCAAAAACACCATACCCATGTGCCTTAGAACCTAATAAAAAATAATATGCATGAAGGTGTTTGTATCTATGAAAATATGTCTTTTGCAACGTGCTTTTTTGCATCATTTACTACACATAGAACAAAGCCACAGTGTTAAAGGCCCCGTGCATATATGATAGCTAACGCTACTGCATAATAAATACATGGCCTTTCTTTCAAAGTATCGCAATATGGCTGCAATATTGCCGATGCGATGTAAAACTTTAACTCAATCACTCACTCATTCTTTTAAAGTACGCATAAACCAAATGTACGTGAAAACTACAGAACTGGAAAGTAATTACAAATCATAACAAATTTGAATAAAAATGAATAACTTATAGGGTCAGTAGATCCAACAGTGAAAGAAGCAGTAACCTGAGGTCCATCTACATATTCCCCACACATCTCTCTACTTTTGATAGGGACGTTTATATTGCCATGGTACACAAAACTAATTCTCTAGTATGTGAAGTGTATATTTAAATAGAATCATATATCCCTATCAAATTTGAATAGAATGTAAGATAATGGTTATCAGACAGTTATGGAGGAATGATAACCATAGCAACCGGATAAAAAAGTAACAGAATTATTCAAGAAATAACAACAGTTACAACAATCATAACAACAACCTATTAACAGATGTGTAAAGCATACGCAATGTTCCCCTAACCAGATGTGAATAAAAGCCTCCATAATCTCCTGAAGTGAAAATACTCTTTAACCGTTATCATTTCGTGGTGTGACATGTGGGATAACATCACATTCCAATATCAAACATGAGCAATTATTCCGAAATGTGACTGAATTAGGACAGCAATGTTCATGTTCAATGTTGAGACACTATGGTTCTGTTCACATTGGCAATTTTACAACTCATTGTTTCACAAAAGGTTTTGAAAATGGGTATGATGGATAACTACTCGTTCACACCAACAGCATCCATAAACTCCTTGAACAATGTAAACTTTGAAAGAACTTCTAGTAAAACTGTAACAATTATGTTTGCATTGTACTTAACCTACAAAAGGGCCACCTAACTACGAGCGAAGAGCTGCCTTCTACAATCCACACACAAGGCATAAGCGTCCAATCATACTAGATCCACATGGGACTACAGGGAAATGCTGTCGGGAATAAATCCGTGCAGAATGCATTAATATGACCTGTCTCATCAATACCAAATTATCCCTCAAATTATTTACAAATATCAACAAATAAATCGACAGGCAATTCCAAATACAGCAGTAACTGCAATTGTATCCATACGCTGAAGAACCAGCTCAACAAACGTTTCTGTTGCCAGAAGAGCTCATGTCAAGAAGGTGCAATTGTCCGGTTTTCGTTCAATACGTTGTCTTCATGATGCAGTTACAAAGGCAGCGGCTTCACATTGTGATCCCTTTCTTCCGGTTCCTTCGTCTCGGGCTGGTCGTACCGATGGACTTTCTTGCGATACAAGGGGAGCAACTCCACCATGCCGGCAGGATAATAGCCATAGCGTTTTGGTGCCAACTTGCGCGATCTCGTCCAGCCAAAGGAGAAGCCTTGATCATCCACTCCGTGTTTTTGTTTCACGATCTGACCTGGAATACATTGAGCTAATGGTAATACCGCTCCATATGGCTAAACATTAACAAGTTTGCGTAGGTGTTTTGGGGATTGGGCATGTTGCTTTTGCGTCACTTCCGGGAAGGCAAAGCCAGGACAGTGTAATTGGAACTTTGCGACATACAAAACAATTAGAAGCGATTAAACTGTGTTTTTTGCCATTAAGGTTAGCATGTGTCTTATGACATCCTATTTTAAATATTTCTATAATATAATATAGTTAAACACAACATTGCGATGTTACTGTTATACCACTATAGCAATAGAGCTAAACTGACATGTCAAATAGCTGAGTACAATTCCACAATTAATGGTGATTTGGTATTATAGTTCAACAAGATGTCAGCGCCGAACACGTCCGCCTTTTGTGGGGTTGCTATGGAGCTGTATCGGATTATTATCTTGAGCATTTCGGATAAATAAATAATTATCGTTATTATTTTTCCATTTCATTATGTCCATCGAAACAATTGACAGTGCAGTGCGGTTAAATGCAAGTATATCTTAACCCATTGATGTATTGCCATCGAGGAATTGCAAATCAAACGTAATTTCGATCAATCGGCACACACTCAGTTTTGAAAAAGGATGTCCGCGTTTGTTGTTTAACACCGCACGCAGCAATACTCCTGGTGTATGAGGCCGGTCTGGACCAGACAATCCAGTGATCGACATTATGACCATCTATATACGCAATTGGGATACGATGAGATGCATCAACCAAGTTAGCGAGTCAGACCACTTGATCTCGTTTGTCGCTTCTTACGACAAGCATAACCGCCTTTTTACGGCAAGCATGGGTTGCTGAAGACCTATTTTACCCTGGATCATCACGGGTCCCCTTTCATTATCATATACATGCCCTGGTTGCATACACAACCAAAGCTTCATTACGGAAGTGACATCATGGGCATTGGTTGCTGAACACCAATTATAACCCGGATCCTCCCGGGGGCTCTGAAACTAACCTTGATCCAGGCTGATTTCCTTGGTGCTTCTGGCTTGGTAAGCATGCAGGGCTCGAACACGGACATTCGTCATGAGGCTGACCTCGTCGCTTTCACTGCTGCTGTCGCAGCTGCTGGAGCTCTGACTGCCATTGCTGCAGCCGCTGCTGTTGAGGCTGAGGTCGTCCAGGTCGCCGGGGACGTCTTCGAGGTCCTTCAAGCTTCTGAGGAGGTCACCGGGCGCCAGGGCAATGACTTGGGTCAGGGTGACCTCTTCGTCCTTCCTGAAGATCCTGCGGCGGAGCCCTATTGCCAAGATAGGTACTCATTGAAGCCTGTAGAGTGGTTTTTGTCAAAACTGGACTTCTCCTAATCCGAATTAGTCCTCCGATAATAGGTGAGTTGAAATTGGGTTTAACGTCGCGTCCAAGATTATTGCATTTATATAGAGACGTGCATGTACGTGTGTGTGTTTGTGTGTCTGCTTGTACTAGTCCGGACTGATGCCGATCTATAGTGCTAGCTCACTGAGATACCATGCCGCAGTTTAACATGAATACCCCACTCAGACACAGTATACTGACTCCGAGCCGACCAGTCCTTGTTTTAGGCCCCTAATGCCGAGCGCCAGACAGGGTAACAACAAGTACCATCTTTTAACGTCTTTTGGTATGACGCGGCCGGGGATCGAACCCCGGACCTTCCGCTCTCCGGGATGACGCTCTACCACTAGACCACGGAGGCGGTCCTCCTCCGATAATAAGTCGAAACAAAACGTTTTACACAGAACAATAGGAAGTACATCCAGACGAACATCTCTGTTAGCATAATGCTTATTGCAGGGATAAATGAAATCCAAATTCAGATTGATTTAGTTTATATTATCGTTCGCTATAGATTGTATGTCCAAATGCGTTGAGTGAGTGAGGGTGCTAGTGAATGAATGAGTGGTGCATGTCGTATCCAGTAGTAACACAGCAACTGTAGCAGGCATGACAACTAGTGGTCGATAGTGTGAGCACCACGGTTTAGGCCAACACGTCATAGTCTTGGTTTGTTTGTTGTTTAACGCCGCACTCGGCAATGTTTCTGCTATATGAAGGCGGTCTGCAAATAATCTAGTTTGGACCAGACAATCCAGAGATTGACATTATGAGCATCAATCTACGTAATTAGGATACGATGACATGCATCAGTCAAGTCAGCGAAGATGACCACCGGAACCCGTTAGTCGCCTCTTACGACAAGCATGAGATGCTGAAGGCCATTTCTAACTGGGATCTTCAGGGGTCGATATAGGCCATCACACTGAAGGCCATTATTAGAAATACAATCACGGTCAAGACCATCAACTGATAGTCACAGCCACCAGTGAAACTATCTACTTTTCAGGTCGTGAGAGTTGTTTTTTATTTTCATCTTACTCTGAAAATCATTGCCATTAAAGAAGACTGAAAGTTCAGGCTTAAAGTGTTCGTTCACTGGAATGAGATAAAAATAATATTATTTTCGCAGATAATACAGCAGTCATCGCTAAATACATAATATGAATTATTACAATGATCCACTTTACCTTTCCCAATTGACGTCAGGCGGCGTTCTGGAACATAAACGTTAATATAATATATTAAGTATTCGGATATTTACTAACATCACCTGAAGCCCAAGCAGGGATTATATATGCGTGCGTGCGTGCGTGCGAAATATAAAAATAGTAATAGAGTAATATACTGACAAGAAAAAGAAAGTATACACTTGAAAATTGGATTTGACCAAAAAACTACAAAGGCTATAAAATCGTTACTTGGATGGAAACAGTCGCAGAAACAGTGCAAATTTAAGCTCCAAAACAATACCATTTTCCCCGTTTCAAATACATTACCATCCTATTTCGTATTTGTTGCATTTTTAGCCACCATAAAAAATGCCCGGTTGTTTACATTTCACTTTCTTTCTTTGTTTGTTTGTTTGTTTGTTGTTTAACACCGCACAATGATCCTGCTTTTTGACGGCGGTCTGGAAATAGTCTGGACCAGACCATCTAGTGATTGACATCATGAACATCGATCTACGCAATTAGGATGACAACTCGATCCCATTAGTCGCCTCTGAAGGCACGCATTGGTTGCTGAAGAGCTATTCTAACCCGGATCTTCACATATGTAAAGGCTGAGATAAATAGCTCCGTGTAATAGCTTGACTTTTCGTCTTTCGAGGCTTGGGTAAAACCGCTATACCGTTAACTCTTACCTGCTGACGACACTGCGTCGTCTTCATCGTCGTCACTCTCGGCGCAGAAGTTGCGCACGTGGAAGGGTAGATGATGACGTGGTAGCTTTATCTTCTCCGGGGGCAGCACAAGTGACTCCAGTGATTGTGTGCTTCCTGTTGGGCAATCATTAGTGAATTCAAACCATTTACGATTCTGAATGTCAGCTCTATTTAATAGTGTTGTTGACCAGGATTAGAGATTGCGGAGTTCACAGAGACGCGATAGTCTACGAGGGATACACTAAAGTACTCACGGAAATGGAAAAAACCTGTTTTTCTCAATTTAAAAATCGACACAAAGTGTTACGTCGCTGTAAATACGAAATAACAAAACAACTCGAAAAGTACTAGTCTGGATTTGCTAGTTTGATCTCAGTGAACAATACAAAATGTACTTTACAGGAGGTAATTTGTCGTCACTTTCAACATTCAAAAATAAAACTAAGTCCAAATTGACATAGCAGAAACAGACTATAGGCATTATGCACCTGTTCTCACCTGTCGTCAAGGTGTCATAGGTCATGGACATTCACCTTGATCTACTTACACCTGGTTATGCCCTGTTTCACAATAGTCTGTTTTATTCACATTTTTACACACTTTTACTTGTAAAAAGGCATAAAAACCTTTGATACGCTGTATTTGTGCCAAGGCCCAATTAGTATTTATTGAGTTGTTTGAATATTTACATATTTTGTATATTAACTGCATTTATTTAAGATCTGAGGTCGAAAAAACAGGTTTTTTTCATTTCCGTGAGTACTTTAGTATACAAAAGTGAGTGGATGATAAGGTTTTAACTCTGTCACTATGCTACTGACAAGACCAAGGATCCTTATAGACACATCCACGGCCAAGGGACATAACTTTTCACAGCGAATTGCGGTGCCTTGGACCAACGCCCCTGTACTTATGTACATTAATGATACGTTAAATACACACGTATACGAAGGAATAAAGCCATTTTACTCCTGCAAAACAGCTACATATTGTTCATACCACGAGTTTCCAGGGCGCCAAAGTGTGCCCGTACCATACCTTACCGTACCATACCTGTCCGTGCCATACCTGCCCGTGTCATACCTGTCCGTGTCATACCTGTCCGTGCCATACCTTAGCGTGTCAAACCTGCCTGTGCCATACCTGACCGTGTCATGCCTGACCGTTTAATACCTGGCCGTGTCATACCTGACCGTGTCATACCTGCCCATACATACCTGACCGTGTAATACCTGACTGTGCCATACCTGACCCTGTCATACCTGCCCGTGCGATACCTTCCCTTTCATAAACATATAATAATAAAAAAAATAAAAAATACATGTACTATATTTGAAAACTGACCGAAGCTCTTTGACACTGTTGGGATGGGGCTTCCAGCCTTGGCGAGCACGGAGTCGTTGGACGAGGAGATGAATACGTTCATGGTGTCGGTGCTAGGGCTAGGCTTCACCACTTGGTCAGGGGCCCCAGTTACCTCTGTGACGTATTCGTTGGCCCGATCATGACCACCCGTCTCTGTGACGTATTCGCTGGCCCGATCATGACCACCCGTCTCTGTGACGTATTCGCTGGCCCGATCATGACCACCCGTCTCTGTGACGTATTCGTTGGCCCGATCATGACCACCCGTCTCTGTGACGTATTCGCTGGCCCGATCATGACCACCCGTCTCTGTGACGTATTCGCTGGCCCGGTCATTCCAAGCTGGATGGGTGGTTGTCAGGTCGGCCTGATTCGCACCCCGAGCCGGACGAGTACTGGTCAAGTCCTGGCTAGCACCCCCAGCCGGACGAGTGCTGGTCAAGTCGTCTTGGCAAGCACCCCCAGCCGGACGAGTGCTGGTCCAGTCGTCTTGGCAAGCACCCCCAGCCGGACTAGTTCTGGTCAAGACGTCTTGGCAAGCACCCCCAGTTGGACGTGTGAGGTACTCGCTGACCAGGTCTTCCGGTCTCGCACACCCAGCCGACTGTGAAAGGTAATCATTGACTAGGTCTTCCTGTAGAGACTGGATCTTCAACAGGTGGTTCACACGTGCTATCTGGGAACCGCCACACTGAGACGTCTCCGGTACAGACCTGAAATAATTTCGTCACCCGTTATAAGAGGTTAGGTGAAATGGGGTTTAACGTCGTGTCCAAGATTATTGCACTTATATAGCGACGTGCATGCACGTGTGTGTGTGTGGCTGCTTTTACTAGTCCGGACTGATGCCGATTTATAGTGCTAGCTCACTGAGATACCATGCCGCAGTTTAACATGAATACCCCACTCAGACACAGTATACTGACTCCGAGCCGACCTGTCCTTGTTTTAGCCCCTTAATGCTGAGCGCAAGACAGGGTAACAACAACTATCATCTTTTAACGACTTTTGGTATGACGTGGCCGGGGATCGAACTCCGGACGCTCTACCACAAGACCACGGAGGCGGTCTTTTAATCAAGGTGCTCACTTGATTTGATGCAGTTTGCAGTGTAAGACCCGTTTTATCACAATATAGATCTTCATTATCGATCAGAGCGTCCTGACTAGGCGCCACCATTTTGTGTGAAGCAAACGCAAGCGATACGAGAGGTGGAATCTGATTGGTCCATTGGCGAGGCGTAGAAGGGACATAACTGGTAACAGCCACTGGTGGCGCTACGATCGAGCCCAGTACTTCCAGCCTACTTCGGCAAGGGTGGAAACTGGACTTTTAAAGTCAGTTAACTCCCTTGCCTCGGGAAGATGGGGTGACACCAGAAAATGGTACTACTGGCAAGCCATGATAAGTTGAGTTGTGATCGTACTATTAACCCCGCATGACTATGTATGAGGTCTGCCCACTGGCGCCTACCAATATGAAGTAAGGGGTAGCAGGTGGTCCGCGACAAGTAGTACGATGGATATGTGTGTGTTCTGTCTCGGCTAACAAGGAGTTCTAAAGCGACTTCAACAGCACATAATAGGTCGTGCTGATGTGAGGTACCCGATGACTGAAAAGGTTGAAAACAACTGACCAGTATGTTTTTAATGAAGGGAATAAATTTGTTGCAAATATATCATGTACGCGTGGTTGCAAATATCTTGTCGTGGGAAGGACAACCCTCTCACCCCACAATCGAGTCCTCCCGGAGAGTGTTGATATTCTGCGGACAAACTGGAGACGGGGAGCTCGGCCGGAAGCGGCAGGTATCAGGATCGGGTGCGCGCGGACGAGTACGAGGACCTTCACTTCCGGTCGATTGTTTTCCCTCTCTGTCCGTCAATCCATACACCAGGTCCTTCATAGAAAAGACGGAATGCTTGTAAGTTTTAACATTGTTGTCACAGTGACGCTGAACCAAGATTTCAAATGTAATTATAACACAGTAATATCAATATATATGTAATTTTACGAGCGTGGATTTCTCTCAATCACTCGCCATGGGTGAGTCCTCCGGTCTGCCAATTCATGACTAACTCGCCTGAGGTGAGTCTCACAATAACTGACTCCCCGTAGGTGAGTTTCTCAATCAATCTCCAACTCGGACCGTGAAGATCCGGGTAAGAATAGATCTTCAGCAACCCATGCTTGTCGTATGAGGCGACTATGCTTCGGTTGATGGTCTTTACCGTGATGGTATTTCCAGTAATGGCCTTCAGTGTGATGGCCTTTTTCGACCCGTGAAGATCCAGGTCAGAATTGATCTTCAGCTGCCCATGCTGGTCGTAAGAGTAGAATAAAGAAATCGGGTGGTCAGGCTCGCTGACTTGGTTGGTGCATGTCATCGTATCCAAATTGCTTGGATCGATGCTCATGACGTCACTCTCTGGATTGTCTGTTCCAGACTCGTCATATAGCTGGAATATTGCTGAGTGCGGCGTTAAACAATAAATAAAGAAACTAAACAAACGAACTCGGATAAGGTAAGTCTAGCAATGAATCAATAACTCGCCTTTATCACTTAGATCACTGACTAAATCAACTGTCTCCAGTAGCGTGTCTCACCTGCAAGGTGAAGCGAGCAGCGCCATCCGCCATCACCACCTGCAGCACCCTTTCCCTCAGCACCGACAGCATCTTATCCGACAGCGTTGTCTCGGGGACGGTCGACAACATAGCTCTACAGTCATCCAACGTCAGCTTCTTAGCTTCCCTAATATAACATGTTAACATAATTCTACATCTAAACAACGAATAATTGTGATTATTTCGATGGATTAAAATATAAAAGACATCGGTTGACTTAGAAGCCGCGGAGGTGAGTATTTGAATAAAGTTCTGTTCGGTTACCGATTACGTCAAGAATCACGTTGAGCCATCCCTCGCACCTGCTTTCGGAAGTCTCGTGTTCAGCGAGAGTGAGTATGAACATCCGGGTTAGCTCCACGGTATCACACAGCCGGCGATGGGAGAACAGATTCAAATCCGACTGGATGGTCTCAAGGGACTAAAAAGACAAAAATGTCATGATCGACAGGGTGTTTGGGACATTTGCGAGAAGCAGCTTCAACCATGTGCGCAATTACATTTCTATCGATAAATAATATGATTATATACATTCACACATTTTACAATAAGTCGACGCAGGTGTTATAAATGGTCCGACCAACCTATTCCAACGCAGGTCTTCATGGGTCGGAAAGAATGAGTCGATTCAGTTGACTCGATTATTTACAGACCGCCGTCATAAAGCTGGAATAGGGCTGAGTGCGGCGTTAAAAATCAAACAGCTTTCCGATTAACAACTAATTTATTGTAGCCCAGTCGTCTAATTATAAGGCGCCGCAATTCGCCATGCAGAGATGCGTTCCTTGGGCACGCCGGAAACCTATGATCGTGGGTTCGAATCCCGGTTCGCCCAGATTATGTTCCTAGGTTTGTCAGCACCATACCCGTGCTCGTGGGTTTCACCGAAGTGGTAAACGTCTGAGACCTGCCTCACTTCAGGCTTTCCTCCCACATTAAGCTGACACGCCGTGACATAACTGGAATACTGTTAAAAACGGCGTTAAACCAAGCTCACTCACTCACTCACTCACATAGTTGTGTACGACGGCATCAGCCGCGTCTGTTCACTCACTCACTATTTATAAGCGAGTGAATGAATGTTGTTTTAGGCCAGAAGTATCCCGGCTACAACATGGCGGTCTGTACATTATCGTGTCTCTGACTGAACACCTACCTCCCTCTGAGCTTTGACATAAGCTCGTAACTCGTTCTCTTGTTCTTTCAGCTGCGACTGTTGCACGTCCGAGTACCTCTGTAGATGGTACTGCCGGGATTCCAGCGTCTCCATCTTCCTCGCCGACAGGGGGCGTGGTGTGTTGCGGCGCCGCCTACCGTCCAACTTCTCATTCATATCACGTGACGCGGATAATGCATATTCATATTGCTGTTGAAAATAAAGCTCAGTTAAGGCCAACACGATTCATTTTCTCGGTTTACAAGCCAATCACACCTTGCACACTGAATTCTCCCCTTTTCCAGTTTTTGTTCAGAGATTAATGTTTCAACGGTTCCTTTTTTCTAGATAAGCCTTAAATCCACTCTGGTGACATGGTATACATCTTCCCGAGGCAAGAGAGTTAACTGACTTTAAAAGTCCAGTTTCCACCCTTGCCGAACTAGGCTGGAATTACTGGGCTCGATCGTAGCGCCACCAGTGGCTATTACCAGTTATGTCCCTTCTACGCCTCGCCTTGCCGTAAAAGGTGACTATGCTTGTCGTAAAAGGCGACTAACGGGATCGGGTGGTCAGGCTCGCTGACTTGGTTGATGCATGCCATCGATCCCAATTGCGTGGATCGATGCTCATGATGTCAATCACTGGATTGTCTGGTCCAGACTCGATTATTTACAGACCGCCGTCATATAGCTGGAATATTGCTGAGTGCAGCGTCAAACAACAAACCAACTATGGACCAATCAGATTCCACCTCTCTTATCGCTTGCGTTTGCTTCACACAAAATGGTGGCGCCGAGTCAGGACGATCTGACCGATAATCAAGATCTATATTGTAATAAAACGGGTCTTACATCGCGAAATGCATCAAATCAAGTGAGCACCTTGATTAAAAACATGAAAAGATTTGGAAAATATCTGCTGACAACGAGTTGGCGGTGCTCATGTTTTGCAAATCCTGCAATCGACCGAAATCTGCACGACAGTTTACGAACCGGATTTCGATTTCGGTGTTGCGATTTTGATTGGACTATGCATAGACTCGTTTGTCCAGCCAAAATGTAACTCCATAATACCAGCCTAGTTCGGCAAGGATGGAAACTGGACTTTTATAGTCAGTAAACCCCCTTCCACGGGAAGATGCATGGTATATTTTGAATGCTAATTTTGCCCCTTGGCACATTGTCCGTTAAAAGTCACATGGAAAGTGGTCAAACCTGAGAAGAATAGATTTTATGTCTTCACATTCACATGTCTCTCAATCAGTGTGTGAAATAAGCATTTCGCCAGGCTGGCTTCAGGACTTACAGACTTTAGAAGATGCAGGCCCAAACTAAACTCTTCAGGTCCTCATTAAAAAACTGCAGCTTATTGTGACAAATAAACAGACACGTGAATTATCTGCAGACCGTGAGGACCCATACACATTTTAAACTACGGTCCCGACGCGAGATCTACCTGTCACGAGCCATGGGGCAAGCGCTTATTTCAAACACTGCTCTCAATGACTCTCTTACAGTATGACACTTTTAACTGTCTGCGATACCATCACAACATGCATCAGATATTCGTAATTAGTCACGTAAGACAGTCCCGGTCGTGGTGCACAGAGTAAAGTTAAGAAGACGACTCACGTGGGGGGGTTCAAACTTATTGAAGCGAACGTAAAATATTCCGAAAATCACACATCATTGCTGCACGCTGGGCCATGTGTGAGATGTATTATTTCGGCAATAGCACATGGCAGTTAAACGTTTCTTCTCTTAATTTAAAAATATATATATATCTTACAGAGTATCCTCATGAGTCCAATGAGAACGTCTACACAGGGACAGCTCTCCAGTTCAATCTCCACTAAGTTTGCAAACTTAACAAATTTCAAATTCCAAGCTTCTGTGCATACTGTTAATTATAATAGAGCGAATAAGCACTCACCAAATAAGCCGAAATAACTTTTTTTCCGCAACAACAGCGAGCCTGACCACCCGATCCCGTTAGTCGCCTCTTACGACAAGCTTGGTCGCCTTTTACGGCAAGCATGGGTTGATGAAGACCTATTCTACACCGGATCTTCACGGGTCCCAACTGGACTGTTTTCTGTTTCAATGAGTTTGTTTATTGTTTATAATTTCTTATAGCTCGTGATTTAGAAAAGAAACAAAGCCTTGGGGGGGGGGGGGGGGGATTTCGTTTCTTGTATATTCCGATTATGCCATATACACACTTAAAGGAAAATGAAGCTTTTACCATGTATTTGTTTGTTTGTTGTTTAACGCCGCACTCACCAATTTTCAATCTATATGACGGCGGTTTGTACGTAATCGTGTCTCTGGACCAGACAATCCAGTGATTGACATCATGAGCACCGATCCACGCAATTGGGATCGATGACATGCATCAACCAAGTCAGCGAGCTTTTACCATGGTTCGTTAAACTGGACATTTGCTAGTCCGACAGGTAGATGTCAAAGAGTATCAGGTCCTGTAGTGAAATTGTTCCGTGGACTATTTTCTCTACGATAATTTGTCTCCAGTACATTTACACTGGCAGTATGTATACTTGACGGAACTACTTCCACGTGAGACTGATCATCGTTGACATAGATTGCACCGGATTAACTAGATTTTACTATATGAAGATGAAATATCCAAGCAAAATTTTTAAAATGATAAAAAATGGCCTAATCGTAAAACTGGTAATAACTGTTAATTTATTTATCAAACCTGTTTCTTCCGTCGGACCTCCCTCTCAAGCTCCTGACGCCGGTTCACTTTCGCTTGGAACTGTAGCACTGCTGCCGAGTACACACGGTTTGTATCGGAGACCATGATCCGTTCCTCCAAATCCCTGCAGAAGTGGTGAGTGTGTCAGTTTAAACAAGTCATCAATGTGTCCATGTATGTCAACATGTCATCAATTTCTTATGAAAATCACGTATTTGATTGGATATGCAAGTGTACGAGTGAGTGGGAACTTTATATATTTTCTTACGAATAACTTCAATATTTTGCCTTTATTTGAACGAAGCGGATATACGCAGTGTTCACAAAGGTTTTTTCAGTTATTAGTTGTTTATCGTACAATAAAACGCTGCGGGAGAATGAACCATGAGGGCGCGGTCCCGAGTGGTTTATTCTTCCTGCAGCGTTTTATTGTACGATAAAGGGGGCACGGGTGGCCCAGTCATCTTGGCGCCGCGATTCGCTGTGCAGAGTTGCGTCCCTTGGGCACGCCAGAAATCTATGATTGTGGGTTCGAATCCCGGTTCGCCCCGATAATGTTTCTAGGTTTGTCAGCACCATACCCGTACTCGTGGGTTTCACTGAAGTGGTAGACGTCTGAGACCTGCATCACTTCGGGCTTTCCTCCCACATTAAGCTGACCCGCCGTGATATAACTGGAATGCTGTTAAAAGCGGCGTTAAACCCAACTCACTCACTATTGTACGATAAACAACGACCACGAGTCGTTTATTTCTTATATGAGCTATCAACATTATGTACAGCCTCTTTAAGGTTCTTGATAAAATGTGCAAGCTTAAAAAATATTTACTTAAATTTTGATAATAATGACTCCCTGAATATTATCCGACCTCGGAAATGTCGGACACGTCCATTTTACGAACAGGTGGTACAATTTTGTATTTCTCGCATACTCTCATAATACGCACATCAATCATCTGTACCTTTTCTCTTAATACCGATTGACAATGTCATATCTCTCCCACTTTTGGATGCGAGTCACTCGCCCACCGCGATTATCTGCGTCGACCTCTCTGATAAAAAAAAATCCATTTCCACTTTCCCAAAAGATTATACAGTAAACCACGGTTATAACGAACACGCTTATAACGAACTGACGGATATAACGAACTTATTTTTTGGTCCCGACTATCTGCTGTAGTTATGCTGTATATATGCTTATAACGAACTACGGTTATAACGAACTAAAATTAGTAGTCCCTTTGAGTTCGTTATAACCGTAGTTTACTGTATTGCCAAACAATGTTGTATCAGTTCTAGTTTACTCCGCTTTTTAAAAATTCATAAATTATTTGAAACGGAATTTGGTATACCTAGGGCATTCAAGAAAATAATGAAAAGAATTTCAACTTTCTGAAGCACAAGACCAGATGTTTTAGATGTTCAAGATGCCTTGAGTCCCTTGCTGGGACTGTTCTTTTCTCTCGGCCCGGCAATAGTCGACGTCGAGACCGCACTTACTGCACTCGCTTCCGCAACTGGAGACAGGGCCCGTCTGCACGAAGGATATCGTTGTATAACTTCTGATGAAGGCTAGCCTGTGCCTTCGCCTCACGTGCTGGAGTAACCAACAGGTTTTGCACTTCCGGTTGGAACGGAGATCCTGGATGGACGAGACATCACTCTTGATGCATGGTGTACAGGGGTTTAAACATTTGGCGTTGAAAATACATTTGTAACGATGTCTACCAACTAGTTCTGTAGTTGGTTGGTTTGTTGTTTAACGCCGCACTCAGCAATATCAGCTATATGATGGCTGTCTGTAAATAATCGAGTCTGGACTAGACAATCCAGTGATTAATATCATGCGCATCGATCCACGCACTTGGGATCGATGACATGCATCAACCAAGTCAGCGAGCTTGACCACCCGTTCCAATTAGTCTCCTTTTACGACAAGCATAGTCGCCTTTTACGGCAAACACGGGTTGCTAAGGACCTAATCTACCCCGGATCTTCACGGGTCTAGTTCTGTAGTATTTGTAATACAACGACGCATTTCTTGTGCGTATATTCATGATATTGTACCATGCATTCACCTGGCAGGGTACCCGGTAGGGTCCGAGTAAGAATTGGTCTTTAGCAACCCATACTTGTTGTAAGAGGCGACTAACGGTCAAGCTCGCTGATTTGGTTGATGCATGTCATCGCATCCCGATTGCGAAGATCGATGCTCATGATGTCTTTCACAATGTTGTTTGGTCCAGATTCGATTATTTACAGACTGCCGTCATATAGCTGGAATATTGCTGAGTGCGGAGTTAAACAACAAACAAATAAACAAACAAACAAACAGAGACACCTGGCAGGGAACAAGGCCTGTCGTTTTCGCCACAAGCAGCAATGTTTCAGTTATAGACTCCGTCGTAGTGTTAACTTTACGGTACATTATACACATAATTATACACATTAATTATCCGCCATCTGCACCTCGTCCCTCCTACCACTAAATGCTCCACTGCGAGTGTGTGTGTGCATGCGTGCGTGCGTGCGTGCGTGCGTGTGTGTGTGTGTGTGTGTTAAGTATGTGGCGCCACCTACCATCCTTGCTGACCCCCTGGACAAGCGCCCCCGCCCACTTCTCCAGACTGTTGATGTACGCCAGCTCCACCCTGCCCCTCTCCCACATCATCTCCTGCACGAACTGCTGGCATCTGGGGGTAGAGATGTAGACAGTCAGTGGGGTGCGACGTCAGCAAATGCCCTGATCAATTAGCTTTATCTGGTCTTTTGTTATTGTAATGTATTCTTTGTTGCATATATACCAAAATGAAGAGCAGAAGTAATTTAATATGATGTCCAGTAACGAATTTAGATGCTTCAACATGATAGAGATGCATCAGTCTCCACGGCCGAGGCAGTTCAAGTAAAGGCTTACCTTCAGTTAGCCTATAGTGAGTGAGTGAGTGAGTTTGATTTTACGCCGCTTTTAGCAATATTCCAGCAATATCACGGCGGTGGACACCAGAAATGGGCTCCACACATTGTACCCATGTCGGGAATCGAACCCGGGTTTTCAGGCGTGACGAGCGAACGCTTTAACCACCAGGCTACCCGACCGCCCCGTTAGCCTATAGGGTTGCACCTGTTTGCCAAATCGCCTTGTTTGGGAACCAAGTAAAAGTGGAAGCTACTCCAGAGAAATATTATGACCTTTTGGGCGTGTCCAGTGCAGTTTTGACACATATTTGCTGAACATTTATGAAACGCATTTAAAAACTAGAGGCACCCATACAGAGCTACAGATAATTAAGCAGCGTATTTGCGTACCAGCCCCGCCCCCCCCCCCCCCCCCCCCAAAAAAAAAAAATAAATAAAATAAATAAATAAATAAAAATAAAATAAATAAAATAAAAATAAAATAAAATTAAAATAAATATATAAAAATAAAATAAAAAAATAATTTATTTTAAAGTAAATAGATAATAATAATAATAATAATAATAATAATAATAATAATAATAATAAATAAATATTAAAAAAATTAAGAAATACTCAAACCCAATTAATATCAATTAACTTGCGTACAGAAACGCATGCATTAAATGAAAAACTCAAATTTATAAAAACAACACACGTAAATACCCAATGAAGCTTTTTCAGCATGCGTACGAAGGAGCTAATTTCCGAAGCACAATTACGAGCTAATTTACATTATTTCCCTTTTTTTAAATCTTAAAATGTTCGCTAATTTTGGGAAAAACCCAATAGAGTGATGAATAGATGAGTGAAACATTATTGGTTACCCAATGAAAAATTTAATAACTCAATTAGAATAGAAACCCTAGAGTAAAAACTCAATTACTTAAAAAGTTATCTGGAGCTCTGTCCATGTTTCCCCCCAGAATACGAAGACTGTGCTCTTCGGGCCAGTGTGGGATAATCACGTAAACTGAAAACACACACTAAGAATGTCACGTCGACGCGTCATTTTAGGCCAAACCAGGGACTTGCGCAAAGCGGTCTTATTGCTACGATTATTGTAAGTTTACGTTAATGTACGATCGTTTTGTGCAAATGGACCTTGAAACATAATACTTGTTTTGGGCTTAGAAATAGATATTGTTTCTACGAAACTTACGTCACAACACATTTATTCACTTGGTAAAATGTTGTTACAGATAATGCCTTGTCCTTGAGCATTGCAGCAGGTAATGGCCACAGATACCCGAACAGAACAAATGATAGCGAGAGGCATGACGTACCTCCATAGATGAAGCTTACAAATTTACACTTAGCACAAAGACAAAGAGGAACGTGATTCAATTCACATTTGTATGACTTCTTGGAATTATGCGATCGGCCAGCACGGGCAGGAGAAAGTGAGTGAGTGAGTGAGTTTGGTTTTACGCCGCTTTTAGCAATATTCCAGCAATGTCACGGCGGGGGACACCAGAAATGGGCTACCCATGTCAGGAATCGAACCTGGGTCCTCGGCGTGACGAGCGAACGCTTTAACCACCAGGCTACCCGACCGCCCCCGGCAGCATTAAGCCTTTCATTATGTATGTTCGCGATGAGACGGTGAAATTATTCCAATGGAGAGATTTGGTAAACACTGAGAAAAGTTATGAATACACAATGCCATTTAGAAAGTGGTCAAATGTAACTAATGTTATACTTGGGATAACACTTTCTTAGTAAAGTACAGATTCTAGTACTATTTGTGGTTGAGTCCCATTGAGTCAGCGATCTGACGAATTATTGTATCTCAGCCTAAACACCACCTGAACTCTCCATATCCATTGGTGTCTAAACATGTTTAGGATCGTGTTTGAAATCTAAACATGTTTATGAGACAATTAACATTTAGGTTCGTGTTTCGGATCTAAAAAAAATGTAACGTGCACGTGGAATTGTATTCTATCCTGTAATGATCTTTTCGGCTTGACATAAAAAGTGATTTGTAGATTATTGCGAATTATTGTCATTTAATTTATTCGGATGAAACGCTTTAACCCATTTCTCATGATATTAATACATTTATCATCCTGAGGATTTATATATATTTGCTGTAGCGACATGCTTTATGAATTAGACTGCAACACTACTTGTAAGTATTTGTCTGAATCGACACAAATTTTA
Organism: Haliotis rufescens; assembly: GCF_023055435.1. Lineage (NCBI taxonomy): Eukaryota > Metazoa > Mollusca > Gastropoda > Lepetellida > Haliotidae > Haliotis > Haliotis rufescens. The sequence continues at coordinate 55,681,719 of NW_025964334.1, forward strand.
CAATAAAGAAAATAAATCAAAATTGAATTGATACATTCCCCTTACTTTTTGGCGCTTTCGTGATGACGTATTGTTTCTTGAACCAGGAGCCAGGTGAACTTGTCCGTCTCCTCCGCCATGGCGCCGCGGTGTCTGTGACGTCACTCTGACGTCACGTCATTGTTTACGTCAGAATTGACAGCCACGTTCGTGGTTATGATAAATCATCAATATTTATAAATCTTGATATTTAAACACATTGAGATTAAATAATGTTGCGCCGAGACTTTATGTAATTAAAGCAATGGCGCAATGTACGTGTCCATGCTTAATATCTTAATTACTTCACGGACCTAATACAAATATAGGTCCGTGATCAGAGTAAGAGTAAGTTAGATATATATATAATACCTATATATTCCTTTTGGGTTAAGGGTTAACAGAAAAATTCATTAGTTTAAAACTCTATATCTGTAGATGAAAACTCATTTGGCACATCAAATATCATCACCAATAACGGAAAGAACCGAATATTCCCGAGCGGTTGTTGATTAGAGTGACCTCCCTTCGTGGTCACATGTTGATCAAAAGCTGTCTGCTTGCAGGAAATAATTTGCTATTTATCATGCAACCTATATTTTCGACTGATTTGACCGCCGTTTGCACGATATGAAGTGAAGTATACTTTTGATTGTTACTATTGCATCTGAAAATGACAGTCATTTCTTGATTTCTACGACGTGACGGAAGTTATCAACTGGTTATTTCGACATTTTTGACAAGCCGATCAGGCCAGCTGATTAGTGATCTCGCTTCTAAGATTGCGGGTCACAGGATCAGAATCGTGTCAATGTCACGTACGGTTCATCTCTAACTTTAGACCGATTTGCTGCCTGGCCTTGCCCAATATGCAACAAATGAGAAACTGGGTAGGTTTCATTTCAAAACATTATTCAGTGTATTCAGAAATTTTAAAAATCGATATTGGTATTGTTGTTTTGATAACATTAATTTGTTTGTTTATTCTTTAACGCCACACTCAGCAATATTCCAGTTATATGATGGCGGTCTGTAAATAATCAAGTCTGGACCAGACAATCCAGTGATTGACATCATGAGCATCGATCCAGGCAATTGGGATATGATGACATGCATCAACCAAGTCAGCGAGCCTGACCACCCGATCCCATTAGTCGCCTCTTACGACAAGCGTAGTCGCATGGGTTGCTGAAGACCTATTCTGACCCGGATCTTCACAAGTAACTTACATTAATTATTATTGATGATAGTAATATTGTTGATGACATTTAATAAATCGTCATCAGTATTATAATTTTATATATTTCTGTGTTTATTAAACTGATAATAGGCATATCTGCAGCAAGTATTCAGCATGGTTGTTTTCGATGACTATTGGGCCTTGTAATGTGGGATTCTGCATTTCTGGGTTAGAATAGGCTTCTAGAAACTAGGGCTGGGACAGGGTACTTGTGTTGGGTGTGTCCTGATGGTGAAGGACCCATGTACCCACAGGACTACCCCCATGTACCCACAGGACTACCCCCATGTACCCACAGGTACTACCCCCATGTACCCACAGGACTACCCCCATGTACCCACAGGACTACCCCCATGTACCCACAGGACTACCCCCATGTACTCACAGGTACTACCCCCATGTACCCACAGGACTACCCCCATGTACCCACAGGACTACCCCCATGTACCCACAGGTACTACCCCCATGTACCCACAGGACTACCCCCATGTACCCACAGGACTACCCCCATGTACCCACAGGTACTACCCCCATGTACCCACAGGACTACCCCCATGTACCCACAGGACTACCCCCATGTACCCACAGGACTACCCCCATGTACCCACAGGTACTACCCCCATGTACCCACAGGTACTACCCCCATGTACCCACAGGTACTACCCCCATGTACCCACAGGACTACCCCCATGTACCCACAGGTACTACCCCCATGTACCCACAGGACTACCCCCATGTACCCACAGGTACTACCCCCATGTACCCACAGGACTACCCCCATGTACCCACAGGACTACCCCCATGTACCCACAGGTACTACCCCCATGTACCCACAGGACTACCCGGACCTGTAGTTTGTCTCAGATGTGATACATTGTTTAATAACAATAACAATAAAACTCCATGGTTAGACTACAAGTCGCTAATGGTCACATTTCTTCCGACTTTTTATATTTTTGAGTGAAGATAAATCTTCACTCAACTTCAGTGTATTTATGATCTGATTGTTTTATATAAATATCTAAATAGTTTCTGCCAGCCCTTGGACTGTTGGACATTTTCTACCGAACTCTTGAGACCTACAGTGTGTATGCGGGTAGGGTTGGGTAATAGGGGTCGGGTTCCCGGGTAGTAAATTTGGATGCATCCCAGCCCTACTAGAAACCCATGCAAGACATATGCAAGAAACCTATGCTCTGTGACTTGGTTGATTGTTTAATCAGAGCTATACATAAGCAGCGTATTTACGTAAAATATCCCCCCCAAAGTATTCAAAACCCAATTACTTTCAATAAACTTACGTACAGAAACACATGCATTAAATGACAAACTCCAATGTATAAAAACAGCACACGTGAATACCGTATGAAGTTTTTTCAGCATGCGTACAAAGGAGCTAATTTCCAATACTCATTTACTTTCCGAGTCAATCCTATGTATTTAGAATCTTAATGTACATCTAAAACATTATTTAATTTTTTGTAAAATCTTAAACTGTTCACTCATTTTTGGAAAAACACAATATAGGTATGAATTAATGACTGGATAAATATTGGTTACCCAATGAAAAATGTAATAACCCAATTAAAAATGAAACCTTGGGTAAAAACTCAATTGCTCCGGAGCACTGTTTAATCTAGGCCTGATAATTAACAGGTCGCCACGAAGTAGTGCATGGTGTAAAACAACAAACTAACTTTATGCGCATCCAACTAGTGTCACACCAGTACTCACAGATGTTAATTTTACAATTTGTTTTTTCCACATTTCGATAGTCATGCTACTAAAATTGTAGTAATTACTGTGTTTTTCAATCTCATTAAAATCAGATCTTAGTTCTCGCCATCACTTAACAAAGATCTGAGGACATCCCATTATGGGTCACGTCAGAACGACCTTTCATCCGACCAATCAAAGTGTCGCTTACGAGATCATGAAAGTGACAGTCGGAATGTGTTTTCTGATCATGCAACCTTGAAAACGTTGACACAAGGTATCCCGAACGACAGTTACAGCCCGTAGGACTGATTCCGTCAAGTGTCTCTCGCTTCTGTGGGATAAAGAATTGAACGGAGGAGGCATTGCACAGTACGTGGGAAGCACTGCCATACAATCACAACCAAATATTAGACATTCCGGAATGTTGGTTTGTTCAGTTTTCAAAATTTTAATGGAGAACTGTGTCAACATATTTTTCAAGCGTGGTCTGAAATGGAAGTCGCCAGGTTGAAATGAGTCCCGTAAAGCTCGAGAAAGCTGCTTTCTTATTGGCTGATATCGATTTCTTGTTATTCGTTTCAGTGGTCGGTCAAAGTTCGCGAAAGGTCGTTCTGACGTGACCCGTAAGGGGATGTCCTCAGATCTTTGTTTAGTGGCACCGACAACTCAGATCTGATTTTAATGAGATTTTGTGTTTTTTAGAGTCATGGAGAATATATATGAACATTCAGATAGACTCTTAATAATCTGTTTTACTGTTAGAAATTGCAATAATGTTACAAGTTGCAAGGAAACCTGGATAAGTGATATGGGATAGAGTGTGTGTGTGAGTGTGTGTCTGTGTGTGAGTGTGTGTCTGTGTGAGTGTGAGTGGTGTGTCTGTGTGTGAGTGTGTGTCTGTGTGTGAGTGTGTGTCTGTGTGAGTGTGAGTGTGTGTCTGTGTGTGAGTGTGTCTGTGTGTGAGTGTGTGTCTGTGTGAGTGTGTGTGTGTCTGTGTGTGAGTGTGTCTGTGTGTGAGTGTGTGTCTGTGTGAGTGTGTGTGTGTCTGTGTGTCTGTGTGAGTGTGAGTGGTGTGTCTGTGTGTGAGTGTGTGTCTGTGTGTGAGTGTGTGTCTGTGAGTGTGAGTGTGTGTCTGTGTGTGAGTGTGTGTGAGTGTGTGTCTGTGAGTGTGAGTGTGTGTCTGTGTGTGAGTGTGTGTGAGTGTGTGTGTGTGTCTGTGTGTCAGAGGGAGTGGGAGGTGTACAAACCTATTTAATAAATTTCATCAGTTCCCCCCTTGACTAAAGTAGATCGTCTTATTGGTGTACCTCAATGACAACATGTAGGCAACGTTTCTACTTTGCAGATAGGATTGTTTCTCCTTGGAACAATCAACAATCTGCCGTATGTCATCGTCAACTCCGCCGCCAGTACTATTGCCGACAGGTAAGTTGACAACGATCACGTATGTCATCGTCAACTGCGCCGCCAGTACTATTGCTGACAGGTAAGTTGACAACGATCACGTATGTCATCGTCAACTCCGCCGCCAGTACTATTGCCGACAGGTAAGTTGACAACGGTCATGTATGTCATCTGCAATTTCTGGGGTCCTGGGTTAGAATAGGTCCCAAGCACTCTATTGATTATCACACCATAGAGACCCGGGTTAGAATAGGTCCCCAGCACTCTATTGATTGTCACACAATTGGCACCCGGGTTAGAATAGGTCCCTAACACTCTATTGATTGTCACACCATAGAGACCCGGGTTAGAATAGGTCCCTAACACTCTATTGATTGTCACACCATAGAGACCCGGGTTAGAATAGGTCCCTAACACTCTATTGATTGTCACACCATAGAGACCCGGGTTAGAATAGGTCCCCAGCACTCTATTGATTATCACACCATAGAGACCCAGGTTAGAATAGGTCCCCAGCACTCTATTGATTATCACACCATAGAGACCCGGGTTAGAATAGATCCCCAGCACTCTATTGATTGTCACACCATAGAGACCCGGGTTAGAATAGGTCCCCAGCACTCTATTGATTATCACACCATAGAGACCCGGGTTAGAATAGATCCCCAGCACTCTATTGATTTTCACACCATAGAGACCCGGGTTAGAATAGGTCCCCAGCACTCTATTGATTATCACACCATAGAGACCCGGGTTAGAATAGGTCCCCAGCACTCTATTGATTGTCACACCATAGAGACCCGGGTTAGAATAGGTCCCCAGCACTCTATTGATTATCACACCATAGAGACCCAGGTTAGAATATGTCCCCAGCACTCTATTGATTATCACACCATAGAGACCTGGGTTAGAATAGATCCCCAGCACTCTATTGATTGTCACACCATAGAGACCCGGGTTAGAATAGGTCCCCAGCACTCTATTGATTATCACACCATAGAGACCCGGGTTAGAATAGATCCCCAGCACTCTATTGATTGTCACACCATAGAGACCTGGGTTAGAATAGGTCCCCAGCACTCTATTGATTGTCACACCATAGAGATCAGGGTTAGAATAGATCCCCAGCACTCTATTGATTGTCACACCATAGAGATCCGGGTTAGAATAGGTCCCCAGCACTCTATTGATTGTCACACCATAGAGATCAGGGTTAGAATAGGTCCCCAGCACTCTATTGATTGTCACACCATAGAGACCTTGGTTAGAATAGGTCCCTAACACTCTATTGATTGTCACACCATAGAGACCCAGGTTAGAATAGGTCCCTAACACTCTATTGATTATCACACCATAGAGACCCGGGTTAGAATAGGTCCCCAGCACTCTATTGATTATCACACCATAGAGACCCGGGTTAGAATAGATCCCCAGCACTCTATTGATTGTCACACCATAGAGACCCGGGTTAGAATAGGTCCCCAGCACCCTATTGATTGTCACACCATAGAGACCCTGGTTAGAATAGGTCCCCAGCACCCTATTGATTGTCACACCATAGAGACCCGGGTTAGAATAGGTCCCCAGCACTCTATTGATTATCACACCATAGAGACCCGGGTTAGAATAGGTCCCCAGCACCCTATTGATTGTCACACCATAGAGACCCGGGTTAGAATAGGTCCCCAGCACTCTATTGATTGTCACACCATAGAGACCCAGGTTAGAATAGGTCCCCAGCACTCTATTGATTATCACACCATAGAGACCTGGGTTAGAATAGGTCCCTAACACTCTATTGATTTTCACACCATAGAGACCCAGGTTAGAATAGATCCCTAACACTCTATTGATTGTCACACCATACAGACCCGGGTTTGAATAGGTCCCCAGCACTCTTATTGAGCAGGGCCCACGGGCACGTCTTAATAGCACCACTACAATGTAAATCGCCCAGAGAGCGGAAGGTCCGGGGTTTGATCCTCGGACACGTCATACCATAAGACGTTAAAAGATGCTATTTGTTGTTACCCTATATGGTGCATGGCATTAAGGGGCTAAAACAAGGACTGGCCGGCTCGGAGTCAGTATACTGTGTCTGAGTGGGGTATTCATGTTAAACTGCGGCATGGTGTCTCAGTGGGCTAGCACTATAAATCGGCATCAGTCCGGACTAGTACAAGCAGCCACACACACACACCCGTGCATGCACGTCGCTATATAAGTGCATTAATCTTGGACACGACGTTAAACCCCATTTCACCTCACCCTTTTCTTTATATATACTGAGTGAGTGAGTGAGTATGGTTTTACGCCGCTTTTATCAATATTCCAGCAATACTACGGCAGAGGAACCAGAAATGGGCTTCACACATTCGGCGAGACGAGCGAATGCTTTAACCACTAGGCTACCCGACCGCCCCTTATATATACTGAGGGGCATGGGGTAGCCTAGTGGTTAAAGCAGTCGCTCGTCATACCGAAGATCCAGGTTTGAGTCCCACATGGGTACAATGTGTGATGCCTGTTTCTGGCGTACCCTGCAGTGATATTGCTGGAATATTCCTAAAAGTGGCGTAAAACTATACTCACTCACATGTACTGCGATTATGCGCAGGTAATTACTGAATTGACTCTGTTTCAGTTTTAATGAGACAAACTTTGTTGGCCTGGTGTTCGGAGCTAATGTGGCGCTGTCAGCGTTTGTCAAAGGTGTGTACATGTAGATTTGGACCCAAGAAGACCTGGGGTAGAATTACATGTTTAATACATATGTACCGTATTCGACGTAAATAGCGCCCAGGGCACTCTCAAAATTAGAAAAAGGGGGCTCTCATTAGAATATTATTTTGTCGAAAAAAACAGAGTTGAAAGATGAATAAATAAATCAGATGATAGCCTGAAATGTTTATATACGAGAGATATATTTTTCCAGAATTTAATTGCCCATAATTAAGGGTGCATATAACACACGAGTGCGTATTGTACGCTAATGAATAAGTATTGTGTACATTGATCAATCGGAACGGGTGCTCACTGGGATTGTTCACGAGCCAATATATTAGCAAATATCGCTGTGGGCGCTTATTAGAACGGGGGGCTTATTACGTCGAATACGGTATATGTTTCTGTGACAGATGATTATTAATTAAGCATCGATTATCATAAATATATATCGATATGATATCGATATTATAATTTGATTGATAACTGTACATGGATATCACAATCTGTGATAACGTCCCTAGTCATATGTTAATCTAGTGAGGTGAGGTGACATGGCACTTGTATAGCGACGTGTGTCCGTGCGATGGTTTTACAGTGCTTGTTTTATGGTGGTAGTCACAAGTCCCATCTCTCTATGCAGACGCTCCATCTGTTCGACCCCACAGGCGCTTGTTAATCTGGATATGTATTAATCCTTACGATTTATTAATCCTAGAGATTTATCTAGACATCCTCAGAGGTTGATATTCAACTCCAAATATGCAGCAAATGTCATTAAAAACTAATCAGGGACCATTTCGAAAGTTTGATGTCTGTTTAAGAACTTAATTCCTTGAGTTTAGGGGCAGGGGGTAGGGCTGGGAGGAGTCCAGATTTACTACCCTGAGTACCCACCCTACTCCGGTCTCAAGAAATAGGTACAAATGTACCAATGTCCGATTGGGAATAGTTTGACTGTATCCCAGGCAAAATGTATTTAGATACTCGTATAAAACGATCTGGTCATGCGTACACTGAAGTTGACTGAAGTTTTATCTCTATTCAAACATATAAAGTAAAAATAAATGAGTTCATATTCAGAAACAGGCGAAACACCAGATGTCATGGAAATTCAACATTTTCAGAATTAGGTAAGTTTTTTGGGGGGAAGGGGGTAGGTCTCAAAACTTAAGGATTTATGTATTTTATCCAACATCAAACTTTTGAACTGGTCCCTAATTTGATAACCTGCATTTCACTGACAACAGGACCATTAAAGAAAATGAGTTTTAATGCTTCGTTCTAAGTTTTGTATTATATAATGCAATCTCAAAATACAATGTTAAAATACCTCTGAGTTTGTGAATTAAACTTTTTAAAAATCCTGATTTTTAAACAAAATAACGATTTCTTCCCAATTTGCCTGCCAGGGGTACTTAGTTTAGAATCCTAGATAACTTGTTGATCACATATAGGCTAATAGGGCTTCGAAGTACCTGTCATCCCCATCATTACTGTCAAACACTGGCAGCCACGATGGAGTGCTGCTCTGTTTTGCACCAATTAATTGATCAGGAAATGTGGGGTTGATGATTTTCAATTTTTAAATACTTTTTTTTAAAAATAAGTCAAGAATAATTACAATTTGTAGCAAAAGAAATTGAATATTGTCATTGCATGAAGACACTACTGCTATTGCCGTTGTCAAAGTTGATGCATCTGTGTTGGCGGGTTTGAGAAATGATTAGAAATCTGTAATTTTGTTACTCTCTCGTATTAAGGATGTTGAAACAGAATGCTTTTAATATAAGAAACATCTGTTCTTTTTCCTGATCGAACTTTAACCAATCATAATTGAGCATTGATTTCTTTCTCAAACCGGTGATCAATCTTAGATTTGTAAAGGTCCTCAACACAAAATTTGAGTTAAGTTTCTTGAATTCGTTTACTTTCTTATTACCTGGCATACCATGCATGCTATAACAGGTGACTATGCATGTCGTAAGAGGCGACTAACGGGATTAGGTGGTCAAGCTCGCTGACTTGGTTGATGCATGTCATCGTATCCAAATTGCATGGATCGATGCTCATGATATCAATCACTGGATTGTCTGGTCCTGACTCGATTATTTACAGACCGCCATGATATAGCTGGAATATTGCTGAGTGCGGAGTTAAACAACCAACCAACCAACCTGGCATACATAAGGATGGGTTTGAATCTGAAAATGGTTTGTATGCTCCAGACTCAAACCTTTTTTTTCTGGAAGTTTCACACTCAGTCATGTCAGCCTTGGTTATTAATTATAATATATTTGAAATATTCTTTCAGTCTTTGATGTTATTTCGTTTTTTGAGAATGAAATAAAAAAAATCTGTGATATTTTAAATAATTTTATTTATCAATTGCAGGCCTCAACACATTTTTTCTTCTGAAGGTGCCGTTTAAGTACAGGTTCATGGTGAATGGATGCCTTATGCTGATTGGTAAGGCAACAATGTTGACATATTAAACCACTTATATGAGTCAGGCGTGGGATCAGCTGATCATTTCTTCAAGGCGCTGACCATTTTCATGCATTTTAGTACAGCGGCCATCTTCCTGAGGCAGGGAGTTAACTGACTGTAAAAGTCCAGTTTCCACCCTTGCCGAACTTGGCTGCAATTTCCAGGCTCCATCATAGCGTACCAGTGGCTGTTACGAGAGTTATGTCCCTTCTATGTCCCTCCTATCGACCAATCAGATTCCCCCTCTCATATCGTTTGCATTTGCATTTGCCCTCATACACCTAGACTAACATTTAGTCTCTGAAATCTTATATTACACAATATCCTTCTTGACTCTAAAAATAAAAATAAAATTCCCTATGCGGCTAGACTTGCTTTTGTATGCATTTCTAGATTATGTTTTTTTCATAAAATAAATATATTCCACGGTCATGGTGCAGGACTATCATACACCATGTACACTTTATTCAATAACCTGCCTGAGATCAGAGACCATAGAATGATTGTCTAGCTCTGCTGAGATTCAAGTGCTTAATGTGAGATTTGGTGTGTTCATAATTGGATGAGCCATTGTGAGAGCCATTTGTAAACTTCTTTCCAGTATGTATTGTAATCGTAGTATGTTTTGTAATCATGGAGTGTTTTGTAATCATGGTATGTTTTGTTACCAGGTTTGATTGGAGTGGCGTACTCCTTCAGCTTTGGATTTGCCCTGGCCTGCATTGTGAGCATGCTTTGTTTGTTTGTTTCTTTGCTTCTTTGTTTGTTTATTTCTTTCCTTCTTTGTTTGTTTGTTTGTTTAATGCAGCACTCAGCAGTATTCCAGCTACTGTAAATCTGGAAAGTTTTGTGCCATGAAATTATTGCGAGTGGCTAACACTAGCCTTTACTGTGTTTGGAAAGTTTTGCGAGACCTTGTTGAAATTACAAAAGATAAAAATTTGTGGTACTGTATAGGAAGTGGCGTGTTGAAAAGGTAACTCAGTAACACTATAGTGTTAAACTATAGATGCATGTGTTTGTAGCAGGGCGTGGAGTCATCCCACAGATGACATCCTTACCTTGTCAGCTTGCTGACAGGGTTAACCTCTTTGGTCATGTGGACAAGGCGTCCGACCTCGGATCAGCAGGTCCGTGGTTCAAATCCCATCACGGGATTTGGAAATTTTATGGCCGCTTCATGTTGTTGTTGACAAGGGAGGTAGGAGTAGCGTGTTTATCTAACAGTAACCTTATGAGGAAAGTGTAAGGTTGTGGAAGTCAATTGCAGCTCAAGATGTTGATGGGGCGGTCGGGTAGCCTGGTGGTTTAAGCGTTCGCTCGTCACGCCTAAGACCCGGGTTCGATTCCCGACATGGGTACAATGTGTGAAGCCCATTTCTGGTGTCCCCCGCCGTGATATTGCTGGAATATTGCTAAAAGCGGCTTGAAAACCATACTCACTCACTCACTCAAGATGTGGATGGGGATATTCACACGTGGACACAGGAATTAGTGTTCTGAAACCAGTCGGTTGTGGGTTTCTGGCCACCTTTGATCAGCTGTTGAATGACAAGGAAACTGACTTGCATGGCTGGCGATGTCGGGACTAATCAGTGTTATGGAAATAACTTGTCCAGATGTGGCGGGATAGCGTACGTTCCTGATCAGGCTATTGACACTGAGTGACAATGTGTGACTAAAGAAACAGGATATCTATTTGATCAAGAGGGAAAGTAAATAAAATAATTAGGCCTCCTTATGATTTTTATTTGTTGTTCGGCTGCAAAAAATATGTGTCATGAAATTATTGCAAGTGTGTGTCACGTGCACTTTTTGCAGTACTTTCCTGCTCACAGAACTTTCCAGATTTGCAGTACAATATGTTTTATATGATCCTGTAAATAATTGATAATATGTGAATATTCTGCCAACACCGACAACCGTGTCACTCTTCATCTTGCAGGTGGTGGTGGGATCTAGTGCCGCCTTTGGGGAGAAGTACGTCATTCATCAGTATTGAATAATTTTTAATGTGAAGTATACAGCTTTTCCATTGGATGAACCCGGTCACATGACTGCAACACTGATGTTCTTAAGTGAATGAACGACACAATTTGACGTTCATATGTTTTATTCACAGGTCTGTATTCTTGAAATGACATAAACACGGACGGACGATTTCCATATTCCTTGGGAAACCTCTGGAATTCCCTTGCATGTATCAATACAGAAGCGTTGTTTCTGATTTGTCAGACTCTTTAAACTTGTACTTAGCAATTTGGCTTACACTGGCAGAGCTCCAGATAAGCTTTTGGTGTTGTGGGTATTTTACCCATGCATTTTAAAATCATTGGGTATCAGTAATTCTATCTGGGTATTCAAATTTCTGTTACCCACTAGTTTTTACACATGTGGGTATTTAAGTTAAATATTTAAAAACACTATTCATCTAGTCCCTGCAAACTGGTGTTGTGTGGGTTCGAGAGCTTTATAGGACTCAAAAATACCACGATACTTCCACAAGAAAGTGTGATGGCAAATGATCATGATGTAACTGTCATCGTGGAGTTGGGCAAGGTTGACGGAATGCCTGTTTATAATTTCAAAATAAGTTGCTGATTTGCTAATTGAATACGCAGGGTTACTTCACAATATTCACGCACAAGTTTTATTTTTGTAGCGTATCTGTAATGCTAGTTGCGTATTTGATACGCTTGGATTTTATTTTACTGGGTATTTCTGCATTTCTGATGCGTATTTTACACAGATATGCAGCTTATCTGGAGCTCTACAATGAATTAGTCAGAGAGTGTGATTGCATGCCTGTTCAAGGATATCCTCAGTTCAACCCACCCTAGTGAACAAAAGGAAAATATTCACATCCAACCTAGTGCAGTATCGACTCAGACCATGTCTCGACTGACAGTGACAGTCTATCTATCTATGAATTTACCTTTGTATGTATTTGACACATCTTTACAGTCACCTTTCGATGATCGGCCAATTGATCTATGATGACTAATATAATCACCACACGTTCATTAACAACTTCGGAAATCTCTCCCATCACATTTATTGCTTCGTCCATTTTGGCTTCTTGTGCTTGATGTAAATGTATGACGACGCGCTGTCATTGTGACCGACTTAACAATTCTTAACAATTCTTAACCATTATTTCTTATCTCATGATGATATTAATTGAATATATTTCTTGTAAACAAACTACAAAAGATATCACTGTGAGCATAAATACGCTCACGTCACCTCTCCTTTTGAGGAACTATTTTATTCTGCGATACAGCTGGTAGTTGTATGGCTGTCAGTGTAAACAAGAAGTCACGCGTACTAAAGAAAACTTTGTATAGATCTTCATCCTTTGAGGTAAAAAAATAGTGATATAAAAAATGATAAGAATTGATTTTCACTTTGTGTGAGTTTATTGGAGTATGAACCGTCATAGAGTAAGGGAGGGGCACGGGTGGCCCAGTCGTCTTAGGTGTTTCGCTGTGCAGAGTTGTGTCCCTTGGGCACGCCAGAAACCTATGATTGTGGGTTCGAATCCCGGTTCGCCCCGATTATGTTTCTAGGTTTGTCAGCACCATACCCGTGCTCGTGGGTTTCACCGAAGTGGTAAACGTCTGAGACCTGCATCACTTCGGGCTTTCCTCCCACATTAAGCTGACACGCCGTGATATAACTTGAATACTGTTAAAAGCGGCGTAAAACCCAACTCACTCACTCACTCACTCATAGAGTGAGGGCCAAAGATTGTATGAATGTCGTCGCAAGCTCCCATGTTCATACAGTTTGGCCCTCACTCTATGAAGGTTCATACTTCAATGAACTCACACAAAGTGAAGTCAATTCTTAATGAAAAGAGTTAAAAGAGTTGATATTAAGAAAACTTTTTAATTTGACATTAAATAGGAAAAGGTATAAAGTGCTCCCACGTCATGGTTAACTCTCACTGTTTGGATTCCGGGTCAAATTTGGACCCCAGCAACCTGTTCTGGTTGTAAGAGGGGTCCACATGGATGGGCAGGGGTGGTCACACAGAGTGACTCGCTTGTACCAAGACAGTGTGCCTCATTGACATCATCAGTCACTGGTTTGTCTGGCCCAGACATGACTACCTATAGACTGCTGTCGTGTCGCTGGGATAATGCTGATGCCAGCGCGAAGCAACAAACAAGCATTGCATTACCTCTATCCGTGGAACCAGAATGTCTAAAGGTTTGTATTAATGTGAACATATTTGGTTGTGTGGTGTGTGTTGCAGTGTGACCCTCGGCTTCCTGTCTCAGTTTCCCAGCAAACTCATCAACGCCTGGTCCAGCGGCACCGGCATGGCTGGTCTCCTGGGGTCTTCTGTGTACATCGTGTTTGGTAAGTTTGGGAGTCATATTTGGTTAGTGTGGGAGTCATATTTGGTTAGTGTGGGAGTCATATTTGGTTAGTGTTGGGAGTCATATTTGGTTAGTGTGGGGAGTCATATTTGGTTAGTGTGGGAAGTCATATTTGGTTAGTGTGGGAGTCATATTTGGTTAGTGTGGGAAGTCATATTTGGTTAGTGTGGGGAGTCATATTTGGTTAGTGTGGGGAGTCATATTTGGTTAGTGTGGGAAGTCATATTTGATGTTTATTTAACAGCTGGACAAATAATGTAATGTTACCCTGCTGTTCTGTCATTGTAGGCTGTACTGTGGGCAATGGAAGCGACAAGACCAGCAAGCTGCACACTCTCACAAAGTAAGCAACTCTCACCTCCCTTCTTGTATAACAGAGGCCAGTCAACAAATAGATGTCGGCCGAACTCAAAAGTTATAAAGTTCAGTCAAACTGTTTTCTTGGATGTGTTGAATTCCCGGTTGTCTCCAACTCATTCCCATCAATAAAAAACAAGTTAAAATTTCCCTTATCAGATGCATCAATACATCGAAAGTCACATGATGTGTTGATCATCCTGTGATAAGAACAAAATGTGCTTGAATGTAGATGTGAAAATACTCTTTTTTGGGACTCATGGTTACAGTGTTCTGTGACTGTTATGTTCCAGGTATGCGTTCCTCCTGACGACACCGGTCGTGTTGATCTACTGGGTGGCCTACTTCGTCATTGTCCGAGTACCTACAACCCCGATGTCAACTCTGTCTGTCAGTGAACCGGAACGCGAGACGGTAGATGAGAAGACTCCAATAATACAACACTCTCAGACAGGTAACTTGAGTTAACTCCGATAATACAACACCCTCAGACAGGTAACATGAGTTAACTCTGATAATACAACACCCTCAGACAGGTAACATGAGTTAACTCTGATAATACAACACCCTCAGACAGGTAACATGAGTTAACTCCGATAATACAGCACTCTCAGACAGGTAACATGAGTTAACTCCGATAATACAACACTCTCAGACAGATAACATGAGTTAACTCTGATAATACAACACCCTCAGACAGGTAACTTGAGTTAACTCTGATAATACAACACCCTCAGACAGGTAACTTGAGTCAACTCCGATAATACAGCACTCTCAGACAGGTAACATGAGTTAACTCCCATAATACAACACTCTGAGACAGGTAACTTGAGTTAACTCCCATAATACAACACCCTCAGACAGGTAACTTGAGTTAACTCCGATAATACAACACCCTCAGACAGGTAACATGAGTTAACTCTGATAATACAACACTCTCAGACAGGTAACACGAGTTTACTCCGATAATACAACACTCTCAGACAGGTTACATGAGTTAACTCAAATAATATACTGATATATCTAATAAGGGAACAGTGAAAACTGTAGGGAAAGAAGGTTTACTGTCAGTTCATTTGAAAAAGCGCACATACAAAATCATCACGTCAGAATCATATGTTGAGATGTGTTTGTGTGCATTGTTTCCAATGCGTATTTGGTAGACGAGGCTTGGAACCCATGACAGCATATGTCTTACTGAGTCTAAAACTAGGTGTTCCCTTATTCATCTCCATCAGTATACAGCACCCTCAGACAGAGAGACCAGCATAGGTTGCTGGGGACCTATCCTAACCGAAAATCCCCACGGAGAGACCAGCATAGGTTGCTGGGGACCTATCCTAACCGAGAATCCCCACAGAGAGACCAGCATAGGCTGCTGGGGACCTGTTCTGACCCAGAATCCCTACAGGGAGACCAGCATAGGCTGCTGGGGACCTATTCTGACCCAGAATCCCCATAGGGAGACCAGCATAGGCTGCTGGGGACCTGTTCTGACCGAGAATCCCCACAGAGAGACCAGCATAGGCTGCTGGGGACCTGTTCTGACCCAGAATCCCTACAGGGAGACCAGCATAGGTTGCTGGGGACCTGTTCTGACCCAGAATCCCCATAGGGAGACCAGCATAGGGTGCTGGGGACCTGTTCTGACCCAGAATCCCCATAGGGAGACCAGCATAGGCTGCTGGGGACCTGTTCTGACCCAGAATCCCCATAGGGAGACCAGCATAGGGTGCTGGGGACCTGTTCTGACCCAGAATCCCCATGGAGAGACCAGCATAGGCTGCTGGGGACCTGTTCTGACCCAGGATCCCCACGGGGAGACCAGCATAGGTTGCTGGGGACCTATCCTAACCGAGAATCCCCACGGAGAGACCAGCATAGGGTGCTGGGGACCTGTTCTGACCCAGAATCCCCACAGAGAGACCAGCATAGGGTGCTGGGGACCTGTTCTGACCCAGAATCCCCATAGGGAGACCAGCATAGGGTGCTGGGGACCTGTTCTGACCCAGAATCCCCATAGGGAGACCAGCATAGGGTGCTGGGGACCTGTTCTGACCCAGAATACCCATAGGGAGACCAGCATAGGCTGCTGGGGACCTGTTCTGACCCAGAATCCCCATAGGGAGACCAGCATAGGGTGCTGGGGACCTGTTCTGACCCAGAATCCCCATGGAGAGACCAGCATAGGCTGCTGGGGACCTGTTCTGACCCAGGATCCCCACGGGGAGACCAGCATAGGTTGCTGGGGACCTATCCTAACCGAGAATCCCCACGGAGAGACCAGCATAGGGTGCTGGGGACCTGTTCTGACCCAGAATCCCTCTCACTCACTCACTCACTCACTTACTTACTCACATTACTCCTACAAAATGGAAGATGAATATATATTGGTACTTCATGAGAATAGGGATACATATTTGATGTTCTTGTAATGTTGGATATGAAGGACCAGCCTCATCGATGTTTTTTGCCATTACATCAAAATACAGGAGACAACATAGTGGTCAGGATTACTTTCACATATGGAAAACATGAAGAAATGAAAAAATATACAGGATACAGTTGTACAAAACAACCTTAGCACTACAACTGTTGTAAGTCTATGTTAGAGTATGGGAGTTACGATCACCTTAGCGCTAAGATCGCTCTGTAACAATGGCATCCAGGTATTTTGTTAATAATATGCTTTTTATATGAAAGAAAGGTCATGCTATTAACTTTTGGTTTATGTTTATGATAAGTGTATTCCTTCTGCAACATGTTGGTCAGACTTATCAATACAGCAAGACAATGAGAGATACAGATGCAACAGTGACCTGATGTAAAGTGTTTGTATATGACAGAATCTGAGGGGGAGACTGAGAGGTGTGACCCTCCCGTCCTGGAGGAGACTGCCCTGAGACGTATCTGGAGATGCTTGAAGCTGGTCGGCTGGATGGCAGGCAATGTAAGCTCTCGGGAAACAGGTGCCATAATTAAGTCAATCTCATTAAAATCAGATCTTAGTTCTCGCTACTGCTAAACAAAGATCTGAAGACATCCCATAAGAGGACACGTCAGAACGACCAATCAGTGCGTCGCTTACCAGATTATGAAAGTCAGAATATGATTTCTAATCATGCAATCTCGAAAACTTTAACATTGGGTATTCCGAACGATAGTTAACGACTGAATCCTTACAATCTAGACCATCTATTAGCCATTCCAGAATGTTTTTTTGTTCAGGTTTCAAATTTGTAATCGAGAATTTTGATAAAATATGTTTCGAAGCGTAGTCGCCAATTTGAAATTTCGTGCCGTAAAGCACGAGAAAGCTGCCTTCGGCTCGGCATGTGAAGCACCGGCAACCTTCTCTCTGAACGACACTTCGCGGATGTTATTGATAAAACTTCCTTTTAGTTGTGACATATGAATTTTTCTCGCTAGAAATTTATTTTGCATTTGAAACAAAATGTAATGAAATGTAAAATCTAATGACAAATGTTTTTTTTATATTCCCGAGGATCGAACACACATCCTTCATAGTGAGTGTACCACTAGGCTACAGAGGCGCTGATAAATTACTATGCTTTTAAGTATGTCTTTTTCAAGTACTGTACGCCAGCAACAGATATTTTACGCCTGTTTCCAAAGGTTCATGGAAAGTATGTTTGAAACAAAAAAATGTTGATAAATGTTGTTTTAAGTTTCTTGTTTCGGTTAATAAGTTAGATAAAACACTTCCCCTCGGGTTTTTGTGATACTTTAAACCCTCACCCCGCAGATGTTGGTTTTAAGTACCGTATTTTCTTGAGTATAGTGCGCACTTTTTTTCGAAAAAACACAGCTGTGTAGAAGGGGGTGCGCATTATACACGAATTATGAGTTTGGATGTTTTTTTCCCCATGGAAAGACATTACCGTGAGCACGAAACACCGGGAATACCATGTCAACAAATCCATACTGAAGTACGCAAAATAATTATGTAATTACACTGTCTGGCTATAAAAAGTGTTCTTTGTATATTTGGACTTATGTTTGTAACTTATTTCATTGATTTTTTTCAAAATTCCTTATAATATTGTTTTTATTAATTTCGGCGAAATCGTGTGTGAAGCGATCGGAAGATCGCACAACTCACCGTTATTTACAGCAAGCACGGTCAGAATACCGCTATTGACGCCTTGGAACAAACTTTAGTTGACAGAGAATGGATACATATATCATAAATGACATACTTTGACTCGTTAAAAGTCATATTTGTTTTTGTTTGACGATTCTATGTCAACATGAAATTCTCGCGATCACGTGATCACGTGCGCGTGAGCCTTGACGGTGACTGGTCAGACATGTTCCATGTAAAAAATAATACCCGGGAATAGCGGTCAGCTGCTTCGCTTAGGGTTATTATTATTTGAAATATGTTTAGTAAAGGTTGCATATAATTAAGAAAATAATGGAATATATTATTCCTGATAAATAACATAGTTTCAGATACAATTGTTGCCGATCCTTGCATTAAAAATCTTATAAAGTTATATCATTGGGTGTGTCTTGACCGAATCACCGGTCGATTCCAAGAAAACGTGTGTACAGCTGATTGCTGTTTCCAGCTTAGTTTACGAGAAAATACGCAAGGTAATCTTAATCCCTAAATATAAAACAATGCCTAGCAGAACAATAAATACTATTTAAACGGTAAATAAACATGTCTGGTGATTTTTTATCTCAAATTTCGAATTTGTACTGACGAAGTTTCTCAGCACCCGTTCGTTTGCCGGACTTCGCTGAAAGGGTACGGTGTAAAAAAATTCTGCGCATAATATTCAATTTTTTTTTTTTTCCAAAATATTGAACCCGCTAGAGGGGGGTGCGCATTATACATGGGTGCGCACTATACTCAAGAAAATACGGTATCATTAAAACCCTCGGACGTGCTTTATGCTACATGTAGCATGGAGACAGAACACTGTCCTCTGTGTTTAATGTATGCACTGTGTGGGACAATGCTCACGTATAATAGCTGTAGGCATCCTCTGGAGAATAAATGTCATTAGTGCAAGGTTTTTCTGAATCTGAACTTACAGAACATTTTTGAACTGAAGGAATTTTGTTATGTAGCTGGACAAATTGGGCTTAGAAAAATATAAGAATTGGTTCTCAGGCAGTGACTTTTAAAATATAGTGTGGGTGGGCGATGTCTTTTTTTTTTTCTTTATGCCTGTTCAATCTAGTATGTAACCTAATAAACAGTTGTGTACCATCAACCTGGGAAAGGTTCTCCCTATATAAACAAGCATACAGACTCCTATTGCTGCCATGACGATAACACGAGATGCGCAGTAAAGCAGTGTGCATGTAAAGGGAAGTAACTGGATCACATTCTTTTTAAGTATAAAGATTTTTATTTTTTTGCAAATCACATTAAAAATGAAATGTGCGACAGACTTGCGGGCGGTGCCTGAGAACCAAGAATTATATTTTTATTAGCCTTGCATATTTGACCTTATGATTATAATTTTCTTCCCACAAAGAAGTGTAATTTCAACATACGATTTTGTTAAGGATATTAATTTGGAGAATTGGGAAATACTTTATTTAGCTTGGAATGATGTTTTGAGTTCGTGGTGTCCATCTCTACTTCAGTTGGCAGCTGTGTATGTGTTCGAGTACGTGGCCAGGGGATGTGCCGCCAAGGTTCGGCCCAAGTCGGAATACCACGTGGGTTGTCCCGAGCTGTATGCCGCTCTCCAGCTCTGTTATCAGGTGGGGATCCCCCAGACTTCCACCTACCCATAATCTGCAGTGGCACAGCAAGGATGTTATGATGAGGAGCTCAAACTGTGAGCTCTGGGTTGGTGTGGGGCGGGATGTTGCCACATTTTGATAACCCCATGTGTTGACCTTACTTTGTGTAAGGAGCATAGGTGCAGGCTTGTATGTTTGTGTCGAGGTCAACTTTGCTTTGTGTTGGAAGCAATAATAATATTGTGTTGAAGGCCGATGTGTTTGTGTCGAGGTCGACCTTGCTTTGTGTTGGAAGCAATAATAATGTTGTGTTGAAGGTCGATGTGTTTGTGTCGAGGTTGACCTTGCTTGGTGTTGGAAGCAATAATAATGTTGTGTTGAAGGTCGATGTGTTTGTGTCGAGGTCGACCTTGCTTGGTGTTGGAAGCAATAATAATGTTGTGTTGAAGGTCGATGTGTTTGTGTTGGGGTCGACCTTGCTTGGTGTTGGAAGCAATAATAATGTTGTGTTGAAGGTCGATGTGTTTGTGTCGAGGTCGACCTTGCTTGGTGTTGGAAGCAATAATAATGTTGTGTTGAAGGTCGATGTGTTTGTGTTGGGGTCGACCTTGCTTGGTGTTGGAAGCAATAATAATGTTGTGTTGAAGGTCGATGTGTTTGTGTCGAGGTCGACCTTGCTTGGTGTTGGAAGCAATATTAATGTTGTGTTGAAGGCCGATGTGTTTGTGTCGAGGTCAACCTTGCTTTGTGCTAGAAGTAATGATAATGTTGTGTTGAAGGCCGATGTATTTGTGTTGGGGTCAACCTTGCTTTGTGCTAGAAGTAATGATAATATTGTGTTGAAGGCCGATGTGATTGTGTCGTGGTCGAACTTGCTGTTGAGGCGAGATAATAAAAAACAAAACAAAACATTGTTTCGGGTCATGTTATATGATTTGTATAAAGGCCACATGCTTCCCAGAAATCAGATCCTGCCATTAATTTCACATGCAGAAAATGGATCGTCAGTGTAGGCCAGGGTTGTGTTGAAGGCTGATGTGTTTGTGTCCAGCTCAACCTAAATTTATGTACTCACCGCCAAAAGAAACGCAAATACCATAGTAATATGGTTAATATATGAAGAACTGCTTATGATCAAGAGATATTAGATTGGTTCAATGCACAAACGAGCATACTGTTATGTTATGTGAAACGATGCTCATGAACACATCACATGTGACGTCATAGATCCATGACTCAAGATGCACCATTTGTCTCATGCAGGATTAGTGTGTAAAGTTAGGAAACAATATCGTGATAAGAAAAAAGTCACTCTGTGGTGACACTTGACTGATTGTTAGTTTTGTCATTAATTGGTTCTCGTTTCTTTTGGCAGTGAGTATATAAGAAGCAGCAATAATGTTGTGTTTGCAGGCCCGTGTGTTTGTGTCAAGGTCGACCTTGCTTTGTGCTAGAAGCAATAATAATGTTGTGTTTGCAGGCAGGTGTGTTTGTGTCGAGGTCGACCTTGCTTTGTGCTAGAAGCAATAATAATGTTGTGTTTGCAGGCCGGTGTGTTTGTGTCGAGGTCGACCTTGCTTTGTATTGGAAGCAATAATAATGTTGTGTTTGCAGGCCGGTGTGTTTGTGTCGAGGTCGTCCGTACAGCTGGTGCAGATACAAAGGGTGGAAGTACTCTCTGCCTTACAGTTCATCAACATGATCATCTGGATCATTGATGTGCACGTAAGTCTGTCTCATGATCCAACTGTATAACCATAATATACTGAAGGAAACAAATAAGGGAACACATGAAAGTACCCGTTCCTTCCTTTATTCTTTTCCAGGTTTCTTCGCATGCTTTGAGTTGCTCTGTGGGTGAAAATCTGCAAATAAATAAAGGAACAGTGTGATAAAGTGGTGTTCCCTTATTTGTCTCCCTCAGTATATGTAAACTGTTTCCAAATAGTGAGGCAGGGGGCGTTTTTAGAACATGTGTTACCATTAACAGAAGTCATATCGCGGCACACTATCTTTTGTCTGTCTGTCAAACAATTACATTTTTTACATACTTTGTGAAACAAGTGGAAACTTTGTATGGATGATCCAAGCAGTTCTGTCTCTAAAGGTGTAATTCCAATCAGATTTTAAACATGGCTGATTTGGCAGCCATTTTGGAATTTGTATTTTTGCCCATTACCCTTATCATGTCTCAGTTAGAATTTTCCATGAAGAATGTTGTATGGATAATAAGATCTTAGTATGTGACCCACCAGGAGAAAAGTGACCTTATGGGTGCTAGGTTACAACTGTGCTGGGGGCGGTCGGGTAGCCTATTGGTTAAAGCATTCGCTCGTCACGCCAAAGACCCGGGTTCGATTCCCGACATGGGTACAATGTGTGAAGCCCATTTCTGGTGTCCCCTGCCGTGATATTGCTGGAATATTGCTAAAAGCGGCGTAAAACCATACTCACTCACTCACTCACTCACTCACTCACTCACTCACTCAAACTGTGCTGTGGCGTCATAAAGACGGTTGACGTCAGCTTACTTCAGCGAAGATCGCCATGTGTGCGTACTGTTCAAAAATATTTTATTTTTCTCTCATTAGTTCATAATGTAATAACATTATTTCAAAACCTTAAAGCATACATGGTACTTTTAATTCATCAGACATTGTGTCTGAAAGCTGGAATTATTACATAAGCAGTTATATGTCGGAAAATGAGTCCAATTGTTCGATGTCATGTATCTGTGTAATAAATATGAATTGAAGCTTGTGAATTGTATTCTCTGTTCCGAAAGATACTGTAGTTTTTAAAATAATGTGAAAAGTCAAAATGTGATTTTGTCACCCATAAGGTCCTTTATCTCAAGGTTGGTCGCATATTATGCATATATTGGTGCTATGATAGCACATCTACAGTTGACCTGTGAAGATTCGGGGCGTGAAGATTTGCTGTAAAAGGTGACTATGCTTGTCATCAGAGGAGACTAACGGGATCAGGTCGTCAGGCTCGCTGCCATGGTTGATGCATGTCATGGTATCTCAATTGCGTGGATCGTACTCATGATGTCAGTCAATGTATTTATTGTCTGGTCCAAACTTGATTATTTACAGACCACCGTGATATAGCTGGAATATTGCTGAATGCGGCTTTAAACAAACAAACAAACAAACATCTACAGTTAACATGGTGTAGCCTTGTGGTGAAAGTGGAAACTCGCAACACAAATCCCAAAGATGGTACAGCAATGGTACACTTGTTTGTTCACTTTAACAGTACAAGTTCCTGCCGGTGGCGGTGTTGCCAGCGTTCATGGTGTATGTTGGGTTGTTGGGCGGGGCCTCCTACGTCAACATCTTCTACATCCTGCTCCACAGCGACCGCTTCCCCGCCAAGGACAAGGAGCTGTGCATCAACCTCACGGCTCTGTTCATCACAATCGGTCTGTACTGTCAGGACT
Organism: Haliotis rufescens; assembly: GCF_023055435.1. Lineage (NCBI taxonomy): Eukaryota > Metazoa > Mollusca > Gastropoda > Lepetellida > Haliotidae > Haliotis > Haliotis rufescens. Next base: position 55,705,237 of record NW_025964334.1, read on the forward strand.
GAACTCTCCATCCCCACCCCCTTCACTGTGCCCTCATTTTTACCGCCACAACACATTTTGCAGGGAGTATTAACATGGCCACTGTCAGGTCTATATCATCTTCCCGAGTCAAGGGAGTTAACTGCCTATAAAAGTCCGGTTTCCACCCTTGCCGAACTAGGCTGGTATTATGGAGTTACAGTTTGGCTGGACTAACGGGTCTATGCATAGTCCAATCAAAATCGCGCAACGAAATCGAAATCTGGTTGTAAACTAACGTGCAGATTTCAGTCGATTGCAGGATTTGCAAAGCATGTGCACCGGCAACTCGTTGTCAACAGATATTTTCCAAACCTTTTCATGTTTTTAATCAAGGTGCACTCGTGATTAGATGTACTTCGCGATGTAAAACCCGTTTTATCACAATATAGATCTTGATGATCGATCAGATTGTCTTGACTGGGCGCCGTCATATTGTTTGAAACAAATGCAAAAGATGGAATCGGATTGGTGCAGAGGAGAGGCTCAGAAGGGACATAACTCATAATAACCACTGGTGGCGCTACGATTGAGCCCAGCCTAGTATGGCAAGGGTTGAAACTGGACTTTTAAAGTCAGTTAAGTTTTTTGCCTCGGGAAGATGGGTCTATACAGGTCCAGCAGAGAACTGGTGTCTTTTGATGGTTTTGGATTTTTCAAACGAATATTTGCTTGAGTTTCCATGGCAACAAGATTAATATATTGATTCACGACAAGTATTTACAGTAGTTGGGGTATAATGGCTGTCCTCTTGTCGTTCTATCTGTTGTCAGGACACTGCTGATTGTTGTATTTGTAACCTTGAATCCTACAGCACATAGCGACAAGTTTCTCATAAAACTGTTCATGCCCCTTTTTGTAAAATGTTCCTGTTTGTAAATCTTTTTTTAAATTACTTTATTTTCAATCTTATAAATATTACCCAATGGTTAATATAAAACTTCACATTCATGTTTCAGGAATATGCATCGGAACTGGCATGGAGACAGCACTGTTCACAACACTACTAAAGAACGACTAATGTTCACTGTTGGTCTCGGGATTTTTAACTGCGACATTTCTGACATCCTGTTTGGGGCAGGGCCAGTGTTGACCACGTTGGTGCACTTACCTTATCTGTACCATTCAGGGCGAAGTCAACATCCTCAGAAAGCCGTCCCTGTGTACATCATCCCCGTGCCACCACTGTCGTCATAGAAACCATGTGCATTACATTTTCTTGATGGTGATATTTTCTAGAGTAAAGGCAATGTGCAATATATCATACAAGATTTATCACCGAGTTTAGTTCATTCTTTTAGCTCTTTACTTTGAGTACTTTTTAAGTCATAAATGTTGCGAAAATATATATTTTGTAATAAAACCAAAATGATGAAATATTTGTTGCTCTGTAACTTAATTTTAAAATGTAACAGTTCATTATACACTTGTAACAAAATAAGTATTATCAGAACGGTGAATTTCCATATGTGTGTTTTTAATGTTTTTAAAAAAAAAATTTACTGCAAGAAATATACTTTCATTCCCACAAGACAAAAAAAGGACCATGCAACTATAGGTATTATCATTTTGAGCCTGCAGTATAAAATCGGCATTGGTCCAGACTAGTAAACACACACACACACACACACACACACACACACACACACACACACAGAGTACAATATAAGTGCAATAATCTTGGACGCGACTTTTAACCCCACCTCAATCTCATTAAAATCAGATTAGTTCTCGCTACTGCTAAACAAAGATCTGAGGACATCCCATTGCGGGTCACGCCAGACCGACTTTGCGCCAATTTTTACCAACCAATCTAATAACCAGTCTGAAGGCAGCTTTCTCGTTCTTTACGGCGCTAATTTCAAATTGGCGACTATGCTTCGAAACATATTTTGACAAATTCTTGATTACAAATTTGAAACCTGAACAAAAAAATAAACATTCTGGAATGGCTAATTGATTGACCGTCACTTTCATAATCTGGTAAGCGACGCTCTGATTGGTCGGATGAAAGCTCGTTCTGACGTGACCCCTAATGGGATGTCTTCAGATCTTTGTTTAGCGGTAGCGAGAACTAAGGTGTGATTTTAATAAGATTGACCTCATCTCACCCATTTTGAGCGCAAATATTTGAAGCGGTCGTAAAATATTTCTGATTCCTGCTCCCTGTGTATTGTCAACGATGGATGTGTTCGTTCTGAACGTTAAAATGATCAGTACCCAAGCACGGATACAGCTTGTGATCTGCATCCGCGGATGCCACCTCATGTAACACCATCACGTCCATGACACTGCATAGCTTAAACAGTTGAATGAACATGACACATACAGATTACTATAAGTTGAGCTAATAGTTCGTTTGACCCGTTAAGATCCAGGGTAGAACAGGTCTTCAACAACCCATGCTTGCCGTAAAAGGTGACTATGCTTGTCGTAAGAGGCGACTAACGGGATCGGGTGGTGAGGCTCACTGACTTAGTTGATGTATGTTATTGTATCCGAATTGCATGGATCGGTGCTTATGATGTCAATCACTGGATTGTCTGGTCCAGACTCGGTTATTTACAGACCGCCGTCATATAGCTGGAATATTGCTGAATGCGTCGTTAAACAACAAACCAACCAAACTAATAGTTCGTTTAAATCACGAACGTCTGAATGTATGCAGACTTGTGTTGAAAACAGGTCAGCGCTCAATTCACAGTGTTTTCATGTCACTAACTCGGGGAGGCTCACGTTTTTATTCACTGAAGCGTTTTTACACGTTTCGTCCTTTTTCAAGAAACACGTAGAAGCACAAATGTCTTGATCAAAGGGAATCCATGGATTTTTGTCTTAGTCTCGAGGAAATTGAGGAACTAACCAAATCAATTTTCATCACTGTTCTGTTTCCATCGACCTCATGAGACAGATATGAAATGGAAGCTGGTAGACATTTTCGTTTTCAATACAGATTTTTTGTGTAATAGTGTGCAATAATTTGAATGAAATGGTTGTTAATTTTGTATTTTGAAATGTCATGTTTATATCATAAAACTACAATAAAAATTTAAGCAAATATGTCCTTGTATGTTTCGACGCCGAGATGTCATGCTGCTGGCACAATACTAACGCGAACATACCGACATTCAGCAAGTATCTACCTGTTCTATCCGTGAAGGTCCAGGTTAAAGATGTTTGTCAGCAACCCATGCTTGTCGTAAGGGGCAACTCACGGGATCGGGTGGTCAGGCTCGCTGACTTGGTTGATGCATGTCATCGTATCCCAACTGCATAGATCGAGGCTCATGATGTCAATCAATGGATTGTCTTGTCCAGACTCGATTATTTACAGACTGCCGTCACATAGCTGGAATATTGCTGAGTGCGTCGTTAAACAACAAACAAACAAAACAATGAGTTCTGCAATGAGAGCGTAACCTGGAGACGGGGATATCTGTCAAAACACTATACTCTGTTTCATGTCGCTGGATCGTATTCCGTTCCCAGCATGTTATTTTTTTAATAGATGTTGGGATGGCAAATTCGTAACAAAGTTGTTATTTTGTTATTACCTACCGGAGGGCACCGATGGCCCAGTCGTCTCATGCGTGCAATTCACTGTGCAGAGTCGCGTCCCTTGACCAAAAACCTATGGTTGTGGGTTCGAATCCCGGTTCGCCCCGATTATGTTTCTAGGTTTGTCAGCACCATACCCGTGCTCGTGGGTTTCACCGAAGTGGTAAACGTCTGAGACCTGCATCACTTCGGACTTTCCACCCACATTAAGCTGACACGCCGCGATATAACTGGAATACTGTTAAAAGCGGCGTTAAACCAAACTCACTCACTCACTCACAAGTGAGCAACAATAATCTCCCGATTTCTATCTCCAGCAGTACATTTTGTGACACACTAAGACTACCCCCGCCCCAGAATCATGACAACAAATATATGGCTGAGGTAGAGCCTGTCCAAAGTACCCCAACCGATTTTACGTCAATATAAGTAACCTTTAATTAATTTTAGATTAAAACAGGTCATCGCACAATAATTAGAAAGCCTGTAGATTGAACATATTAAAAATACAACCACAGGAATTTAAACCGCCACGAGACCTTCTTTTCTTTGCATCAAAGAAAATAGGAATCGATTTTTCGATATGCAATAGACGCCTCTTCATCTTGCACGATTGATGCTATTGTGTGGATTAACTGGGATTTCCGCAGCTCGAGATCAACATCCTCTGACAGTAGTAGGATAGTCTGCAACGAGTGCCAGGCAGCTACAAATCCCCGCCGGGGTAGAGTTATCTCCCGTACATGAGGATCGGGTGGTGGCGGTGTGTGTGACCCGGCTGATAGCGTGTCCTTGCACTTGATGGCGTGGATCGTTGCTCAACTGCCAATCACTGATTTGGCTGGATCAGACTCAATAGTTTAGAGGTTTATTCCTGTCCTAGGCTATTAACACTTTAATACATTGACGAATTGCTTGTACCCACACGCGACCGCCTCCGTGGTCTAGTGGTAGAGCGTCCGCCCGGAGAGCGGAAGGTCCGGGGTTCGATCTCCAGCCGCGTCATACCAAAAGACGTTAAAAGATGGTACTTCTTGTTACCCTGTATGGCGCTCGGCATTAAGGGGCTAAAACAATGACTAGTCGGCTCGGAGTCAGTATACTGTGTCTGAGTAGGATATTCATGTTAAACTGCGGCATGGTATCTCAGTGAGCTAGCACTATAAATAGGCATCAGTCCGGACTAGTACAAGCAGCCACACAAACACACACACGTACATGCACGTCGCTATATAAGTGCAATAATATTGGGCGCGACGTTAAACCCCATTTCACCTCACCTCACCTTGTACCCTCAAGCGCATCAATGAACCCACGAACAGGTGCGCGGACACATATATCACCTCCAGTGTTCGAAATAGACAACGGCCCGTAGGCCCGTGGCGGACAGATTTCTTCTCGGGCTGATAGTTTTAAATTTCAGCAGGCCCTTACGGTCTGCAGTTTATTTATGTGATTATTTATTAAGCATTATTTACTAATGTGATAAACAATTTGATATTACGAAACAGTAGTATTAGACCTTTCAAATGGCGTATGACTTGTAATCGCAAAGATGTTTCACAAGTTCATAATTTCTGATAAATGTAGACTTCATCTATCAACACAGAGTCTCTGGGAACTCGACGTGATAGCAGTAATAGCTTCTAGTTGATTTATGTTTTGTAATTTATTTTGCCAGAGTATGTCTCCCTGCTTCAGCTAAATGTTTAGGCCTACAGTTTTTCCACTGGGCCTAAAGTTTTTTAAAGGTGCTGCCCCTTAAGGCTCTCATTTTACTCTGCTGAGTTTAAGACACTGATCCCCTCCATATGCACGCACGCACGCACGCACACACACGCACGCACACGGCATATCGGCACTAGTACAGTGGCATTTCAGTATTTCATTTTGATGCAATCCCGCCATGACCCGCCAACACGAAGTTTCAATAACACGATGGCGGTTTTGAGACCGGTTATTGACCAGAAATTAAGTATACACTTTGATTTGAAGAAACGAGCAAACAGAAGCACTTTGCACAAACATAAATGGTAATAACTGCCGCCCGCTTGTGCCGTGCCATGCGATATTCTCGTGCACGCAAATAACTCCCGCTGGATTCTAGCCGAGACAATCTGGGATTGCCGTGAGCTGAGTTGGTCCCTACTGCACTGGTCGTCATCCTGTAACTGTACGTCTCAATACAATGACATCGTACTTCACTCTTCGCTACTCTCCCTGGTCTGAAAACAGTGGATATGACAAGTTATAAACCTCCAGTGATGCATTACCATTGTTAGAACAGGTTGTTCTTTTCTCCCAAAATCCCTCGGCCCACGGGATTCTCGAGCTGTGCGCTTTTGACTGAGAACTTTCGAGTGCTACAATTGAAATTTCAGAATTAAAGTTATGTCATGTAAACAAAAAAAGCATCTTCATATCTGTCGGTTTATAAGTCAGATATAAACCTTCTCCTATGGCTATCCGTGAAAATAATGCACTCCAGCGCAAGAAAAGCCATTGGGCCTACGGATGCGGGCTTTTCCTTTGCCGGACTGCATTATTTTCACGGTTAGCCCGCGGAGGCGGTTTATATCCTATACATATGCCATTCTTATTATACTACACACTCATCGCGCTTAATGGTGCATGCTGATTTGAAACTACAGTTTCTTGTCTTGACGATTTATTTCTGAAATGTAAAGTGACGTTGAATATTAAGGCATAGGGGGTTTCTTTTTAACGGTGCTCGCGACCAGATTGTGTCTATTTCGTGGATATGTAATATGAATGATGCTCTGAATTTAGTTTCCAACGTCATAATTGTTTGTTGAAGATTTCATATCAGACCCACTCATGCTTTTACTGTTTGTTGTTTAACAGCGAACAACAATATCCCAGCTATATGACGGTGGTCTGTAAATAATCGAGTCTGAACCAGGCAATCCAGTGATTGATATCTTTTTTATTCTTTCTTTTTTTCTTTTTGTTGAAAATATCATGAATATTGATTGATATCATGATCATCAAACCACGCAATTGGGATACGATGACATGCTTTAATCAGGTCAGAGAGCTTGACCACCCGATCCTGTTAGTCGCTTCTTACGACAAGCTAGGTCGCCTTTTACAGCCAGCATGGGTTGCCGAAGAATAATCATGCTTTCAAAACCATTCAAACCAGTGCTAAACACAAAAGTCAGGACATCGTGCTTTTTATTCCAAGGTCCATCTCCGCGGTCTAGTTGATGAAGCGGCTGCCTGGACTGCAGAAGGTCGGGGTGCGATCCCACGTCATTTCATACCAAAGGACGCTAAAGGATGGTACCTGTTGTTACCCTGCCCGCCTGTATCGGTGTGGGTTGTTCATGTTAAAACTGCGGCATGATATCTAAGTGGTCTGTCATTTCAACCGAAGTCGGGACTAGTACAAGCAGACACACTCTCTCTCTCTCTCTCTCTCTCTCTCTCTCTCTCTCTCTCTCTCTCTCTCTCTCTATCTCTCTCTCTCTCTAGCGGGGGCACGGGTGGCCCAGTCGTCTAAGGCGCCGCGATTCGCTGTGCAGAGTTTCGTCCCTTGGAAACGCCAGAAACCTATGATCGTGGGTTCGAATCCCGGTTCGTCCCGATTATGTTTCTAGGTTTGTCAGCACCATACCCATGCTCGTTGGTTTCACCGAAGTGGTAAACGTCTGAGACCTGCATCACTTCGGGCTTTCCTCCCACATTAAGCTGACACGCCGCGATATAACTGGAATACTGTTAAAAGCGGCGTTAAAACCAACTCACTCACCCACCCACTGTTATGCCAGGAAACCACAAGTGTTTGTCTAAATGTGTTCCGGAACACGCCCCTTGACCACAGCAAATGAATGCCGCACTTCCAACACCGTCTCAACCCTGCGCGGAATTGTATCGCCTGCGATCTCGGACCTCGAAGTTAACCCGGGTAATTCACCCCAGCGTGAATGTAATGGGAATGGAAGTTGATCACGGAAATATAATGACTCCTGACTGCGATCTGAATATCTGTAGTGTGACAGTTGCCGTATGCGGTCCCGCTCCCATGGTAGTTGCCGTGACTGTCGTCATTAAGAACGCTGGGCGGGCCGTGGCCTAGCAGATCCCTGTCATGTAGGTCGAATTATAATTTACGGTTACAATTCCTGCGGACGGGTTAGCTTCAAGGCAATACTTATTTATATTAAACGTCCCTCATACGATCTCAATGTCGAATGTTCATAAACTACATTTACCGTTATGGTTTTGAGAGAATTGTTTGATGTATGACATCAAAGGAACAGGACGTTTTATTCACGTTTGTTAGAAGCCAGACGGAAGACCGTTATAATACAGTTAATATTGCAGTTTAGGAGCCACACGTTTTATGAATAACTTTAAGAGGATGTAGACTTTGGCGATGAGGCGAGTAAGTGTCACGAGTAGCTTGCTTCTGTAGGTGAAAGCTACGTGGGCTTTGAGCAGCTTGCTTACTTAAAGGAATAAGGGTTTTTCATACTGCATCTAGTAGAGTCGGGGCCTGTTTCTGAGTGAGTTGAGTTTAAACGTCACTTTGAACTATATTCCAGAAATATCATTGCATGTCAGCTAACTTCGGGAGGAAGCTTAAATGACGCATGTGCTAGACTTTGGATGTTTTGTTTTTTTGTTTTTTGTTTTTTAACGCCGCAAATATCTCAGCTATATGACGTCGGTTTGCAAATAATCGCGTCTTAAACAGAAAATCCAGTGATTGACATCATAAGCATTTGCGTTACGATGACATGCATCAATCAAGTCAGCGTGCCTGACCACCTGGTTCCGTCAGTCGCATCTTACGACAAGCATGGGTTGTTGAAGACCAATTCTAACCCGGATCTTCACGGGTACCGTGAGAGTGACTGAGTGAGTGATTTAGGTTCAACGCCGCTCTGAACAGCATTTCAGCTATATCACGGCGTGTCTTGGAGGTAGGCCTAGAGTCTGTCACTTTAAGGGGACCAACGAGCCCGACTATGTCCTGTGGGAAACACCTGCCTGGTTTTAACTTGACTCTTGTCTTTGCCTATGACAATAATAATAACGAAACGAGACACTGAAGGGTATTGGTGTGATGCTAAAGAACCAAAGATGATGGTTTATAATCTGGGATTCTAAACCACGATCAGCGGACCCTGACCCGGCTAAGGGAGGCAACTATACCGTATCATCCCTGTATCTGTAGATTGAGGCGTGTTAGGATTCGTGGTTGTAGGTTTGGATCCCAATTTCGGATCACGAAGTGGTACACGACTTCAGCACGTTTGGCTTTCCGCCCACGTTTAGCTGAGACGGCGTAGAATAACTGAAGTTCTGTTAAACCCAACTCACTCACTCACTCACTCACTCACTCAACCACCCACCCACCCACTCACTCACTCACTCACTCACTCAACCACTCACCCACTCACTCACTCACTCACTCACTCACTCACTCACTCAACCACCCACCCACCCACTCACTCACTCAACCACTCAACCACTCACCCACTCACTCACTCACTCACTCACTCACTCACTCACTCACTCACTCACTCACTCACTCAACCAACCACCCACCCACCCACTCACTCACTCACTCAACCACTCACCCACCCACTCACTCACTCACTCACTCAACCACTAAACCACTCACTCAATCACTCACTCACTCACTCAGCAGCACAGTTATTCTTCCTGTTGCCCCGTCGCTATCTTGTTTCGGTGTGCTTCAAAGATTGTATCTGATGCTCACTCAGATTTTATGGCGGAATAAGGACAATATATACGATCTGTTTCTCGTTTGTTCTTCTAAGATTCCAGTGCCCTGCAATCATGGCGGGATAGGCGGAGTCCACGTGATCCTACTCCTAACAAGTCATCAAGCTCACCTGGAAATCGATTGTATTCTACGTTAAGGACATGCGTTGTTTGTCTGTTTGTTTGTTGTTTAACGCCGAACTCATCAATATCCCAGCTATTACAAGCCTTGTTCCGTCAACCAAACTAAATAAACTGCCAGGTCAAAGAAAGTATACACCCATGTTGGATTGTGGTGGCTAAAAATGAAACAAACAAGAAATGGTTCTTCGAGGGTGATGGATTACATACGGGGGTATCATACTTGTGTTTTGGATCTGAAGTTGTCAGTGTTTTGGTGACTGTTTTCAGCCTAGTAGCGTTTTGATAACGTTTAAAAACATTTGGTCTAATCCACTTTTCAAGAGTGTATTTTCTTTTGCGCGACTGTTTAGTTTTAACATGAGGACATCTTACAAGGTCAGAACGTCCCCGGCTACAGCACTGCGAATACGATTTGTGTTCATTAAACCTAAACGATTAAAAAGACTGGCAAACTCACATATAGCTAGAACAAGCGTCTTGTTCCTTCATACCACCCGACGGTGAAACTCTGACGTTTGCAAAATAATGTGATTACCACAAGGCTTCAAGGGAAAAAGGCAATTAAAGTGTTTTGAGGTATAAAGGTTCCTTGTGGCAATGATTTACGAACCCTTTTTTCATGGGGTTCCGAATTGTAGATTTGTTCTTGTAATCCCAACACACAAAAGAAAACTTTCTTAAAGCAATTATATAGCAATGTATCGCAGAGCGCTTTTTTTAAAACGCGGCAGACTGAAAAGGGTGTTTGTCTCGTAGACAGATAGGAATTTCCCTGCTTATTGGAAGGTCTCAGTTGGGTTTATTACTGTGGATGATGGTGGTGTTAAGGCCGTTGACGTCGTTGCGAGCTGTGAAATCTAAAATGATCTAAATTACATCATTGAAAGTTGGAACGGTCCCAGGAGGTGACGGAACCCGGCGTTTACAAATTGTAGATTTGACAGCAGACACCTTTTATTCCCATGGCGAAGATTCCATCTTTTTAACAATCATAAATTTGCGACATTCATTATTCCCATCCTCAAGCTGTGAGGTTTGGAACCTGAAATGAATTTTTTTGTCGTTTTTGTCAGAGATTATATATTATGTGCACCTGTTATTCCCAGGACGAAGATGCCATTTTATTAAACAATCATAAAGATACAGCATCCAATATCACACGTCGCGCAGCTGTGAAACTTGGACACCTGAATGAGTTTGTTTGTGGATCTGTTTTAGAGATTATGTATGATTGATGTTGTATGTTGAAGATAACGAGTTACAATAGGACATGGCAACATTTCACTGGACATTATAGAACGAGCCGTCGAATATGGGGCATACGTACATTCTTCACCCTTTTGATATAACCGAATGTGTTTGTAGAAAAACAATGAAATAAAACATGAATAGATTGTTCTGGGGCTTGGTCGCCCAGTGGTCTAATCATAATATAAGGCGCCGCGTTTCGCTATGTTGAATTGCGTCCCCTACCCGTATCGGGATATGCTGATCTTAGATGTCAACACGTAGTTGTTGGTTTCACCAAGTGGTAAACGTCTGCGACCTGCATCACTTTGGGATCCCTTCATCATTAAGTAGACACGCCGTCATATAACAGAAATACTATTTAAATCGGTGTTAAACCCAACTCACTCATCCAGGTTGTCTAGTTAACTATGGAGTAGTATTTTGCGTTCTAGAGTTGAGTCATCTAGCCGTGTAAAGAATCACTGAAGTGGGTTTGGATCTTAACTTTGGATCCCAAAGTGGTAAACGTCTACAGCACGTTTGGTTTTCCTCCCATGTTCAGCTGACAAGTAGTGGAATAACCGAAGTATTGTTAAACACAGCGTTAAACCCAAGTCACTCACTCACTCACTCAGCAGTAATATTCACATACATTTTGTGGCGGAATGAAAAGGACACTAAAAACGATCTGCATCACGTTTGTTCTTCTAAGATTCCACGATGCCCTGCAATCATGGCGGGATATGCGGAGTCCACGTGATCCTACTCCTAACAAGTCATCCAGCTCACCTGGAAATCGATTGTATTCTACGTTAAGGACATGCGGTCTTTGTCTGTTTGTTTGTTGTTTAACGCCGCACTCATCAATATCCCAGCTATAACGAGCCTTGTTCGTCAACCAAACTAAATAAACTGCCAGGTCAAAGAAAGTATACACCCATGTTGGATGGTGGTGGCTAAAAATGAAACAAACAAGAAATGGTTCTTCGAGGGTGATGTACTACATACGGGGTATCATACTTGTGTTTTGGATCTGAAGTTGTCAGTGTTTCGGTGACTGTTTTCAGCCTAGTAGCGTTTTGATAACGTTTGTAAACATTTGGTCAAATCCACTTTTCAAGAGTGTATTTTCTTTTGCCCGAACGTCCCCGGCTACAGCACTGTGAATACGATTTGTGTTGATTAATCTTTAACGATAAGAACGACTGGCAAACTCACATATAGCTGGAACAAGCGTCCTGTTCCTTCATACCACCCGACGGTGAAACTCTGACATCAGCGAGATAACGTGATTTACCACAAGGCTTCAAGGGAAAAAAAGCAATTAAAGTGTTTTGTAGTATAAAAGTTCCTTGTGGCCTTTAATAAAGAACACTTGCCGCGTCGGCAACCTGTTTTTAACAATGATTTACGAACTCTTTTTCCATGGGGTTCCGAATTGTAGATTTGTCCTTGTAATCCCAACACACAAAAGAAAACTTTCTTAAAGCAATTATATAACAATGTATTGTAGAACGCTTTTTTTTTTAAACGCGGCAGACTGAAAAGGGTGTTTGTCTCGTAGACAGATAGGAATTTCCCTGCTTATTGGAAGGTCTCAGTTGGGTTTATTATTGTGGATGATGGTGGTGTTAAGGCCGTTGACGTCGTTGCGAGCTGTGAAATCTAAAATGATCTAAATTACATTATTTAATGTTGGAACGGTCCCAGGAGGTGACGGAACCCGGCGTTTACAAATTGTAGATTTGACAGCGGACACCTTTTATTCTCAGGGCGAAGATTCCATCTTTTTAACAATCATAAAGTTGCGACATTCAATATTCCCATCCTCAAGCTGTGAAGATTGGAACTCTAAATGAATTTGTTTGTCGTTTTTGTCAGAGATTATATATTATGTGCACCTTTTATTCCCAGGACGAAGATGCCATTTTTTTAACAACCATAAGATACAGCATCAAATATCACACGTCGCGCAGCTGTGAAGCTTGGACAACTGAATTAGTTTGTTTGTGGATCTGTTTTAGAGATTATATATTATGGATGTTGTATGTTGAAGATCACGAGTTACAATAGGACATGGCAACATTTCACTGGACTTTATACAACGAGCCGTCGAATATGGGACATACGTTTATTCTTCACCCTTTGGATATAACCGTCTGTGTTTGTAGAAAAACAATGAAATAAAACATGGATAGATTCTTCTGGGGGCTGGTTGCCCGTTGGTCTAAAGTGCGGAATTTCTCTCTGTTGAATTATGTCCCCTAGTCGTATCGGGATATGCTGATCTTATGTGTCGGCACGTGCTTGTGGGTTTCACCAAGTGGTAAACGTCTGCGACCTGCATCACTTTGGGATCCCTTCATCATTAAGTAGACACGCCGTCATATAACAGAAATACTCTTTAAATCGGTGTTAAACCCAACTCACTCCTCCAGGTTGTCTAGTTAACTATGGAGTCGTATTTTGCTTTGAAGAGTTGCGTGCCCTAGCCGTGTAAAGAATCGCTGAAGTGGGTTTGGATCCTATCTTTGGATCCCAAAGTGGTAAACGTCTACAGCACGTTTTGTTTTCCTTCCATGTTTAGCTGACCAGTCGCGGAATAACTGAAGTATTGTTAAACACAGCGTTAAACCCAACTCACTCACTCACTGACTCACTGACTCACTCACTCACTCACTCACTGACTCACTCACTCACTCACTCACTCACTCACTCACTCACTCACTCACTCACTCACTCAGCAGTTATATTCACACACATATTGTTGTGGAATAAGAAGGACACTGAAAACTATCTGCATCACGTTTGTTCTTCTAAGATTCCGTGATGCCCTGAAATCATGGCGGGATATGCGGACTCCACGTGATCCTACTCCTTACAAGTCATCCAGCTCACCTGGAAATCGATTGTGTTCTACGTTAAGGACATGCGTTGTTTGTCTGTTTGTTTGTTGTCTAACGCCCGCTCATCAATAACCCAGCTATTACAAGCCTTGTTCCGTCAACCAAACTAAATAAACTGCCATGTCAAAGAAAGTATACACCCATGTTGGATGGTGGTGGCTAAAAATGAAACAAACAAGAAATAGTTCTTCAAGGGTGATGTATTACATACGGGGTATCATACTTGTGTTTTGGATCTGAAGTTTTCAGTGTTTCGGTGACTGTTTTCAGCCTAGTAGCCTTTTGATAACGTTTGTAAACATTTGTTCAAATCCACTTTTCAGAGGGTATTTTCTTTTGCCCGACAGTTTAGTTTTAACATGAGGTCAGCTTACAAGGTCACCGAACGTCCCCGGCTACAGCACTGTGAATACGATTTGTGTTGATTAATCTTTAACGATAAGAACGACTGGCAAACTCACATATAGCTGGAAGAAGCGTCCTGTTCCTTCATACCACCCGACGGTGAAACTCGGACGTCAGCGAGATAACGTGATTTACCACAAGGCTTCAAGGGAAAAAAGGCAATTAAAGTGTTTTGTAGTGTAAAAGTTCCTTGTGGCCTTTAATAAAGAACACGTGACGCGTCGGCAACCTGTTTTTAACAATGATTTACGAACTGTTTTTCCATAGGGTTCCGAATTGTAGATTTGTCCTTGTAATCCCAACACACAAAAGAAAACTTTTTTATAGCAAATATATCGCAATCTATCGTAAAGCGCTTTTTTTTTAAACGCGGCAGACTGAAAAGGGTGTTTGTCTCGTAGACAGATAGGAATTTCCCTGCTTATTGGAAGGTCTCAGTAGGGTTTATTACTGTGGATGATGGTGGTGTTAAGGCCGTTGACGTTGCGAGCTGTGAAATCTAAAATGATCTAAATTACATCATTGAAAGTTGGAACGGTCCCAGGAGGTGAGGGAACCCGGCGTTTACAAATTGTAGGTTTGACAGCAGACACCTTTTATTCCAAGGGCGAAGATTCCATATTTTTAACAATCATAAAGTTGCGACATCCAATATTCCCATCCTCAAGCTGTGAAAATTGGACATCTGAATGAATTTGTGTGTCGTTTTTGTCAGAGATTATATATTATGTGCAACTTTTATTCCCAAAACAAAGATGCCATTTTATTAAACCACCATAAAGATACAGCATCCAATATCACACGTCGCGCAGCTGTGAAGCTTGGACACCTGAATTAGTTTGTTGTTGGATCTGTTTTAGAGATTATATACTATGGATGTTGTATGTTGAAGATCACGAGTTACAATAGGACATGGCAACAATTCACTGGACATTATACAACGAGCCGTCGAATATCGGACATACGTTCATTCTTCACCCTTTGGATATAACCGTCTGTGTTTGTAGAAAAACAATGAAATAAAACATGGATAGATTCTTCTGGGGGCTGGTTGCCCGTTGGTCTAAAGTGCGGAATTTCTCTCTGTTGAATTATGTCCCCTAGTCGTATCGGGATATGCTGATCTTATGTGTCGGCACGTGCTTGTGGGTTTCACCAAGTGGTAAACGTCTGCGACCAGCATCACTTTGAGTACTGTTTAAATCGGTGTTAAACCCAACTCACTCATCGAGGTTGTCTAGTAAACTATGGCATCGTATTTTTTGTTTTGAAGAATTGCGTCCCCTTTGCAATGTAAGGAGTCGCGGAAATGGGTTTGGATCTCAACTTTGTGTCCCAAAATTGTAAACGTGTACAGCACTTTGGGTTTTCCTCCCATGTTTAGCTGACAAGTCGTGGAATAACTGAAGTACTGTTAAATGCAGTGTCAATCCCAACTCACTCACTCACTCAGCAGTAATATTCACACACATTTTGTGGCGGAATGAAAAGGACACTAAAAACGATCTGCATCACGTTTGTTCTTCTAAGATTCCGTGAAGCCCTGCAATCATGGCGGGATATGCGGAGTCCATGTGATCCTACACATAACAAGTCATCCAGCTCACCTGGAAATCGATTGTATTCTACGTTAAGGACATGCGTTGTTTGTCTGTTTGTTTGTTGTCTAACGCCGAACTCATCAATAACCCAGCTATTACAAGCCTTGTTCCGTCAAGCAAACTAAATAAACTGCCAGGTCAAAGAAAGTATACACCCATGTTGTATGGTGGCTAAAAATGAAACAAACAAGAAATGGTTCTTCGAGGATGATGTATAACAAACGGGGTATCATACTTGTGTTTTGGATCTGAAGTTGTCAGTGTTTCGGTGACTGTTTTCAGCCTAGTAGCCTTTTGATAAAGTTTGTAAACATTTGGTCAAATCCACTTTTCAAGAGTCTATTTTCTTTTGCCCGACAGTTTATTTTTAACATGAGGTCAGCTTACAAGGTCACCGAACGTCCCCGGCTACAGCACTGTGAATACGATTTGTGTTGATTAAACTTAAACGATGAGAAAGACTGGCAAACTCACATATAGCTGGAACAAGCGTCCTGTTCCTTCATACCACCCGACGGTGAAACTCTGACATCAGCGAGATAACGTGATTTACCACAAGGCTTCAAGGGAAAAAAGGCAATTAAAGTGTTTTGTAGTGTAAAAGTTCCTCGTGGCCTTTAATAAAGAACACGTGACGCGTCGGCAACCTGTTTTTAACAATGACTTACGAACTGTTTTTCCATAGGGTTCCGAATTGTAGATTTGTCCTTGTAATCCCAACACACAAAAGAAAACTTTCTTAAAGCAAATATATCGCAATCTATCGTAAAGCGCTTTTTTTCAAAACCCGGCAGACTGAAAAGGGTGTTTGTCTCGTAGACAGATAGGAATTTCCCTGCTTATTGGAAGGTCTCAGTAGGGTTTATTACTGTGGATGATGGTGGTGTTAAGGCCGTTGACGTTGCGAGCTGTGCAATCTAAAATGATCTAAATTACATCATTGAAAGTTGGAACGGTCCCAGGAGGTGAGGGAACCCGGCGTTTACAAATTGTAGATTTGACAGCAGACACCTTTTATTCCCAGAGCGAAGATTCCATCTTTTTAACAATCATAAGGTTGCGACATCCAATATTCCCATCCTCAAGCTGTGAAAATTGGACATCTGAATGAATTTGTTTGTCGTTTTTGTCAGAGATTATATATTATGTGCACCTTTTATTCCCAAAACGAAGATGCCATTTGTTTAAACAATCATAAAGATACAGCATCCAATATCACACGTCGCGCAGCTGTGAAGCTTGGACACCTGAATTAGTTTGTTTGTGGATCTGTTTTAGAGATTATATAATATGGATGTTGTATGTTGAAGATAACGAGTTACAATAGGACATGGCAACAATTCACTGGACATTATACAACGAGCCGTCGAATATTGGACATACGTTCATTCTTCACCCTTTGGATATAACCGTCTGTGTTTGTAGAAAAACAATGAAATAAAACATGGATAGATTCTTCTGGGGGCTGGTTGCCCGTTGGTCTAAAGTGCGGAATTTCTCTCTGTTGAATTGCGTCTCCTACCCGTATCGGGATATGTTTATCTTAGATGTCAACACGTAGTTGTGGGTTTCACCAAGTGGTAAACGTCAGCGACCTGCATCACTTTGGGATCCCTTCATCATTAAGTAGACACGCCGTCATATAACAGAAAAACTGTTTAAATCGGTGTTAAACCCAACTCACTCCTCCAGGTTGTCTAGTTAACTATGGAGTCGTATTTTGCTTTGAAGAGTTGCGTCCCCTAGCCGTGTAAAGAATCGCTGAAGTGGGTTTGGATCCTATCTTTGGATCCCAAAGTGGTAAACGTCTACAGCACGTTTGGTTTTCCTTCCATGTTTAGCTGACCAGTCGCGGAATAACTGAAGTATTGTTAAACACAGCGTCAAACCCAACTCACTCACTCACTCACTCACTCACTCACTCACTCACTCACTCAGCAGTTATATTCACACACATATTGTTGTGGAATAAGAAGGACACTGAAAACTATCTGCATCACGTTTGTTCTTCTAAGATTCCGTGATGCCCTGCAATCATGGCGGGATATGCGGACTCCACGTGATCCTACTCCTAACAAGTCATCCAGCTCACCTGGAAATCGATTGTGTTCTACGTTAAGGACATGCGTTGTTTGTCTGTTTGTTTGTTGTCTAACGCCCGCTCAGCAATAACCCAGCTATTACAAGCCTTGTTCCGTCAAGCAAACTAAATAAACTGCCATGTCAAAGAAAGTATATACACACATGTTGGATGGTGGTGGCTAAAAATGAAACAAACAAGAAATAGTTCTTCGAGGGTGATGTATTACATACGGGGGTATCATACTTGTGTTTTGGATCTGAAGTTGTCAGTGTTTCGGTGACTGTTTTCAGCCTAGTAGCCTTTTGATAACGTTTGTAAACATTTGTTCAAATCCACTTTTCAGAGGGTATTTTCCTTTGCCCGACAGTTTAGTTCTAACATGAGGTCAGCTTACAAGGTCACCGAACGTCCCCGGCTACAGCACTGTGAATACGATTTGTGTTGATTAATCTTAAACGATAAGAACGACTGGCAAACTCACATATAGCTGGAACAAGCGTCCTGTTCC
Organism: Haliotis rufescens; assembly: GCF_023055435.1. Lineage (NCBI taxonomy): Eukaryota > Metazoa > Mollusca > Gastropoda > Lepetellida > Haliotidae > Haliotis > Haliotis rufescens. Next base: position 55,723,450 of record NW_025964334.1, read on the forward strand.
TTCATACCACCCGACGGTGAAACTCGGACGTCAGCGAGATAACGTGATTTACCACAAGGCTTCAAGGGAAAAAAGGCAATTAAAGTGTTTTGTAGTGTAAAAGTTCCTCGTGGCCTTTAATAAAGAACACGTGACGCGTCGGCAACCTGTTTTTAACAATGATTTACGAACTGTTTTTCCATAGGGTTCCGAATTGTAGATTTGTCCTTGTAATCCCAACACACAAAAGAAAACTTTTTTATAGCAAATATATCGCAATCTATCGTAAAGCGCTTTTTTTTTAAACGCGGCAGACTGAAAAGGGTGTTTGTCTCGTAGACAGATAGGAATTTCCCTGCTTATTGGAAGATCTCAGTAGGGTTTATTACTGTGGATGATGGTGGTGTTAAGGCCGTTGACGTTGCGAGCTGTGAAATCTAAAATGATCTAAATTACATCATTGAAAGTTGGAACGGTCCCAGGAGGTGAGGGAACCCGGCGTTTACAAATTGTAGGTTTGACAGCAGACACCTTTTATTCCAAGGGCGAAGATTCCATATTTTTAACAATCATAAAGTTGCGACATCCAATATTCCCATCCTCAAGCTGTGAAGATTGGACATCTGAATGAATTTGTGTGTCGTTTTTGTCAGAGATTATATATTATGTGCACCTTTTATTCCCAAAACGAAGATGCCATTTTATTAAACAACCATAAAGATACAGCATCCAATATCACACGTCGCGCAGCTGTGAAGCTTGGGCACCTGAATTAGTTTGTTGTTGGATCTGTTTTAGAGATTATATACTATGGATGTTGTATGTTGAAGATCACGAGTTACAATAGGACATGGCAACAATTCACTGGACATTATACAACGAGCCGTCGAATATCGGACATACGTTCATTCTTCACCCTTTGGATATAACCGTCTGTGTTTGTAGAAAAACAATGAAATAAAACATGGATAGATTCTTCTGGGGGCTGGTTGCCCGTTGGTCTAAAGTGCGGAATTTCTCTCTGTTGAATTATGTCCCCTAGTCGTATCGGGATATGTTTATCTTAGATGTCAACACGTAGTTGTGGGTTTCACCAAGTGGTAAACGTCAGCGACCTGCATCACTTTGGGATCCCTTCATCATTAAGTAGACACGCCGTCATATAACAGAAAAACTGTTTAAATCGGTGTTAAACCCAACTCACTCCTCCAGGTTGTCTAGTTAACTATGGAGTCGTATTTTGCTTTGAAGAGTTGCGTCCCCTAGCCGTGTAAAGAATCGCTGAAGTGGGTTTGGATCCTATCTTTGGATCCCAAAGTGGTAAACGTCTACAGCACGTTTGGTTTTCCTTCCATGTTTAGCTGACCAGTCGCGGAATAACTGAAGTATTGTTAAACACAGCGTCAAACCCAACTCACTCACTCACTCACTCACTCACTCACTCACTCACTCACTCACTCACTCACTCAGCAGTTATATTCACACACATATTGTTGTGGAATAAGAAGGACACTGAAAACTATCTGCATCACGTTTGTTCTTCTAAGATTCCGTGATGCCCTGCAATCATGGCGGGATATGCGGACTCCACGTGATCCTACTCCTAACAAGTCATCCAGCTCACCTGGAAATCGATTGTGTTCTACGTTAAGGACATGCGTTGTTTGTCTGTTTGTTTGTTGTCTAACGCCCGCTCAGCAATAACCCAGCTATTACAAGCCTTGTTCCGTCAACCAAACTAAATAAACTGCCATGTCAAAGAAAGTATATACACACATGTTGGATGGTGGTGGCTAAAAATGAAACAAACAAGAAATAGTTCTTCAAGGGTGATGTATTACATACGGGGGTATCATACTTGTGTTTTGGATCTGAAGTTGTCAGTGTTTCGGTGACTGTTTTCAGCCTAGTAGCCTTTTGATAACGTTTGTAAACATTTGTTCAAATCCACTTTTCAGAGGGTATTTTCCTTTGCCCGACAGTTTAGTTCTAACATGAGGTCAGCTTACAAGGTCACCGAACGTCCCCGGCTACAGCACTGTGAATACGATTTGTGTTGATTAATCTTAAACGATAAGAACGACTGGCAAACTCACATATAGCTGGAACAAGCGTCCTGTTCCTTCATACCACCCGACGGTGAAACTCGGACGTCAGCGAGATAACGTGATTTACCACAAGGCTTCAAGGGAAAAAAGGCAATTAAAGTGTTTTGTAGTGTAAAAGTTCCTCGTGGCCTTTAATAAAGAACACGTGACGCGTCGGCAACCTGTTTTTAACAATGATTTACGAACTGTTTTTCCATAGGGTTCCGAATTGTAGATTTGTCCTTGTAATCCCAACACACAAAAGAAAACTTTTTTATAGCAAATATATCGCAATCTATCGTAAAGCGCTTTTTTTTTAAACGCGGCAGACTGAAAAGGGTGTTTGTCTCGTAGACAGATAGGAATTTCCCTGCTTATTGGAAGGTCTCAGTAGGGTTTATTACTGTGGATGATGGTGGTGTTAAGGCCGTTGACGTTGCGAGCTGTGAAATCTAAAATGATCTAAATTACATCATTGAAAGTTGGAACGGTCCCAGGAGGTGAGGGAACCCGGCGTTTACAAATTGTAGGTTTGACAGCAGACACCTTTTATTCCAAGGGCGAAGATTCCATATTTTTAACAATCATAAAGTTGCGACATCCAATATTCCCATCCTCAAGCTGTGAAGATTGGACATCTGAATGAATTTGTGTGTCGTTTTTGTCAGAGATTATATATTATGTGCACCTTTTATTCCCAAAACGAAGATGCCATTTTATTAAACAACCATAAAGATACAGCATCCAATATCACACGTCGCGCAGCTGTGAAGCTTGGGCACCTGAATTAGTTTGTTGTTGGATCTGTTTTAGAGATTATATACTATGGATGTTGTATGTTGAAGATCACGAGTTACAATAGGACATGGCAACAATTCACTGGACATTATACAACGAGCCGTCGAATATCGGACATACGTTCATTCTTCACCCTTTGGATATAACCGTCTGTGTTTGTAGAAAAACAATGAAATAAAACATGGATAGATTCTTCTGGGGGCTGGTTGCCCGTTGGTCTAAAGTGCGGAATTTCTCTCTGTTGAATTATGTCCCCTAGTCGTATCGGGATATGCTGATCTTATGTGTCGGCACGTGCTTGTGGGTTTCACCAAGTGGTAAACGTCTGCGACCAGCATCACTTTGAGTACTGTTTAAATCGGTGTTAAACCCAACTCACTCATCGAGGTTGTCTAGTGAACTATGGCATCGTATTTTTTGTTTTGAAGAATTGCGTCCCCTTTGCAATGTAAGGAGTCGCGGAAATGGGTTTGGATCTCAACTTTGTGTCCCAAAATTGTAAACGTGTACAGCACTTTGGGTTTTCCTCCCATGTTTAGCTGACAAGTCGTGGAATAACTGAAGTACTGTTAAATGCAGTGTTAACCCCAACTCACTTACTCACTCAGCAGTAATATTCACATACATTTTGTGGCGGAATGAAAAGGACACTAAAAACGATCTGCATCACGTTTGTTCTTCTAAGATTCCGTGATGCCCTGCAATCATGGCGGGATATGCGGAGTCCATGTGATCCTACACCTAACAAGTCATCCAGCTCACCTGGAAATCGATTGTATTCTACGTTAAGGACATGCGTTCTTTGTCTGTTTGTTTGTTGTTTAACGCTGAACTCATCAATATCCCAGGTATTACAAGCCTTGTTCGTCAACCAAACTAAATAAACTGCCAGGTCAAAGAAAGTATACACCCATGTTGGATGGTGGGTGCTAAAAATGAAACAAACAAGGAATGGTTCTTCGAGGATGATGTACTACATACGGGGTATCATACTTGTAATTTGGATCTGAAGTTGTCAGTGTTTCGGTGACTGTTTTCAGCCTAGTAGCGTTTTGATAACGTTTGTAAACATTTGTTCAAATCCACTTTTCAAGAGTGTATTTTCTTTTGCCGAACAGTTTAGTTTTAACATGAGGACATCTTACAAGGTCACCGAACGTCCCCGGCTACAGCACTGTGAATACGATTTGTGTTGATTACACTTAAACGATAAGAACGACTGGCAAACTCACATATAGCTGGAACAAGCGTCCTGTTCCTTCATACCACCCGACGGTGAAACTCTGATGTTTGCAAAATAATTTGATTTACCACAAGGCTTCAAGGAAAAAAAGGCAATTAAAGTGTTTTGTAGTGTAAAAGTTCCTCGTAGCCTTTAATAAAGAACACGTGACGCGTCGGCAACCTGTTTTTAACAATGATTTACGAACTCTTTTTCCATGGGGTTCCGAATTGTAGATTTGTCCTTGTAATCCCAACACACAAAAGAAAACTTTCTTAAAGCAATTATATAGCAATGTATCACAGAGCGCTTTTTTTAAAACGCGGCAGACTGAAAAGGGTGTTTGTCTCGTAGATAGATAGGAATTTCCCTGCTTATTGGAAGGTCTCAGTTGGGTTTATTACTGTGGATGATGGTGGTGTTAAGGCCGTTGACGTTGTTGCGAGCTGTGAAATCTAAAATGATCTAAATTACATTATTGAAAGTTGGAATGGTCACAGGAGGTGAGGGAACCCGGCGTTTACAAATTGTAGATTTGACAGCAGACACCTTTATTCCCTGGGCGAAGATTCCATCTTTTTAACAATCATAAAGTTGCGACATCCAATATTCCGATCCTCAAGCTGTGAAGCTTGGAGCTCTAAATGAATTTGTTTGTCGTTCTTGTCAGAGATTATGTATTATGTGCACCTTTTATTCCCAGGACGAAGATGCCATTTTTTTAAACAATCATAAAGATACAGCATCCAATATCACACGTCGCGCTGCTGTGAACCTTGGACACCTGAATTAGTTTGTTGTTGGATCTGTTTTAGAGATTATATATTATGGATGTTGTATGTTGAAGATCACAAGTTACAATAGGACATGGCAACATTTCACTGGACATTATACAACGAGCCGTTGAATATCGGACATACGTTCATTCTTCACCCTTTGGATATAACCGTCTGTGTTTGTAGAAAAACAATGAAATAAAACATTGATAGATTCTTCTGGGGCTTGGTTACCCAGTGGTCTGATTATAATATAAACTGCCGCAATTCGCTATGTTGAACTGCGTCCCCTACCCGTATCGGGATATGCTGATCTTAGATGTCAACACGTAGTTGTGGGTTTCACCAAGTGATAAACGTCTGCGCCCTGCATCACTTTGGGATCCCTTCATCACTAAGTAGACACGCCGTCATATAACAGGAATACTGTTTAAATCGGCCTTAAACCCAACTCACTCACTCACAAGTAAAATGGCAGGCAAATGAAAGTATACACGTATGATTGATGGTGGCTCAAAATGAGACAAACAAGCATTGGTTTATTTGATGGGGATCAATTCTGCAGGGTATCATAGTTGTGTTTTAGACCTTAAGTTTGAAGTGTTTCTGTGACTGTTTTTTTGTCTTGTAACGTGTTTTTTGTCAAATCAAGTTTTCAAATGAATACTTTCTTTTTCCCAGCAGTTTACTTCTACGAGTCATACACCGTGGCGTGTGTGTCTACGGATATCTGTTGACACGACAGTGTTTTACGCCCCTTTTAGCAATTGTTCCAGCAATATCACGGCTGAAGACATGACGAAAGGTCGAACCCCATTCTTCGGCGTGACGAGCGAGCACCATGGTCTCTATAGGCTACCCCCCCCACCCCCCCACCCCCACCCCCTTCACTGCGGACAAGCAACAGTTGAATCGGCGTGACATATTGGAAAAATAGATCCGATCCGCTTAGAAAATGAGTTCGCACGCTTTGTGGTAACCACCATAGTTATGAGGGATGAGTGTCGTGTTATTTAACTTTATCTTACCTCAAACATGAATGTCGGAGTCTGAATGGGCGAAACCCACTCTATTATTTTCAATGAAGCCGCTAGGTATGTCTTATGTTCCCCGCTGGAATTGCCGAAATATAAAGCATTACATTTGCAACATACCATCCGACATTTTATCTCGAACTATCCGGATATTTACGATATTTTCCAAATGAAATTGATCTAAGGGGAATAACTCTAAGGTCGGTCTCAGGAACATAAACTAACATTGAAGGCACATCAAGCCATGACTCCCTCGAGACCAATGGACAAATTATTCTATAGACCGAAGTTTTATATTACCAAGCGATAGTATGGTCATTACCTTGACCTGACAATGTCGACGTCCAAGCTTCAGTCGATAAGAATACACGGCCAATGTGCGATAGGAATCCGCGTTCGGGGACCTGACGATCTGATCATAAAGTTAGAAAACGATTCCCATCGCGATGCTGTCAAAATGTCAGCTGTATTTTCATTCGTCTCAGAAAGATCTAACGTGACATGAAATTGTACTTGTTCGGTGAAACCACTGGCTTACAGCGACTGATTTTAAAACTGACGAGCGCTGGTGAGGAAAAGAACTGTTGTCTCTAGAATATAACTAAAAAATGATTCGAAACTACATCTTTGCTATCTATATAATATGCTTGGCGCAAAAGAGGTTGACAGCAATGTTAAAAAATGTTGAACATGAAATTCCGCTTTCCCCTTTAGCTAGCAAACAATTCGTTGTATTTAAAAAGTAATAAAAGCGACATAAAAAAATCAAAAAATAAGAAACCATTGTACGATTGTACATTGTACAACAACAAAAACAATAATAATAACAACAATAATAACAACAATAACAACAACAATAACAATAACAACAACAATAACAATATATGTTATTAAGTGAGTGAGTGAGTGAGTGAGTGGGTGGGTGAGTGAGTGAGTGAGTGAGTGAGTGAGTGAGTGAGTGAGTGAGTGAGTGGGTGGGTGGGTGGGTGGGTGGGTGAGTGAGTGAGTGAGTGAGTGAGTGAGTGAGTGAGTGAGTGAGTGAGTGAGTGAGTGAGTGAGTGAGTGAGTGAGTGAGTGAGTGAGTGAGTGAGTGAGTGAGTGAGTGAGTGGGTGGGTGGGTGGGTGAGTGGGTGAGTGAGTGAGTGAGTGGATGAGTGAGTGAGTGAGTGAGTGAGTGAGTGAGTGAGTGAGTGAGTGAGTGAGTGGGTGGTCGGGTGAGTGAGTGAGTGAGTGGGTGAGTTAGACCAAGCGAGAGTTTGCTTTGAAGCTTATTGGAAAAAAATATTTCAGTTGCATTACTAAAAAGTCGACACAGATCGTACACGTTTGTCATCCACGAGCACGGGTACGGCGTTGGCAGAGAGAAAAACTCAGTCCAAGAGATTCCACACACGCTTGAAAAGGATCTGGCTTCCCCGAACCAGCCTCTAAGTAGTGAGACGTCTGGGGGGAAATGCCGTCGCTCGGTTGTCGAGGACGGCGTCAATTGAACGTGACAAAAACAAAGCATGACAACGTGTAAGTGATCATGTGACCCAAGGCGTGTGAGCATGTTCAAATAACATCGGGAATAGGAGCAGATAGTATTATAACTAATGGCATAAAGTAAATCATATTAGTCGAGGTTGTATGGCCAAACACAAGGGACGGCTTGACCGTATTTACTCTAATAAACACTGACAGTATAATCGGCATGTTTGGTTGAATCAGTTCGGGTAATACATGGGATCGATAGCTGAGTTTAGATGTCTAAATGTTCCTTAAATGGCAAGTAATACTGTATAAACAGCGGCCTTGGGTAGCGGGTCAGTGTGCCGGAGATAAAAACAAGCTCCCGTTTAAAGCGAGACGCTAGTATGAGCGGAGTCACGGTGTTGAAAAAAAGCAGTGGAGACTCGGAATTCAAGAGAGAAGGAAAACTCCTTTTCAGTTTTTACCTTTAGCGTCAGACAATGGATTCTCGACCACACCGTAAATATGTCGAATATATCACACCGAAAATATCCGGGTTAGAATAGGTCTTCAGCAACCCGTACTTGCCGTAAAAGGCGACTATGCTTGTCGTAAAAGGCGACTATGCTTGCCGTAAAAGGCGACTATGCTTGTCGTAAAAGGCGACTATGCTTGTCGTAAAAGGCGACTATGCTTGTCGTAAAAGGCGACTATGCTTGTCGCAAAAGGCGACTATGCTTGCCGTAAAAGGCGACTATGCTTGTCGCAAAAGGCGACTATGCTTGTCGTAAAAGGCGACTATGCTTGTCGTAAAAGGCGACTATGCTTGTCGTAAAAGGCGACTATGCTTGTCGTAAGAGGTGACTATGCTTGTCGTAAAAGGCGACTATGCTTGTCGTAAGAGGCGACTATGCTTGTCGTAAGAGGTGACTATGCTTGTCGTAAGAGGTGACTATGCTTGTCGTAAGAGGTGACTATGCTTGTCGTTAAAGGCGACTATGCTTGTCGTAAAAGGCGACTATGCTTGTCGTAAAAAGCGACTATGCTTGCCGTAAAAGGCGACTACGCTTGTCGTAAAAGGCGACTATGCTTGCCGTAAAAGGCGACTATGCTTGCCGTAAAAGGCGACTATGCTTGTCGTAAGAGGTGACTAACTACCATTGCCATTCCAAGCAAACAACAACATGGTATATTCACAAACGAGCTATACGCTATTATCACATGGATGACAACACGTGTAAGCAAATACTTTTTAAAAGCTCTCTTATATTGTTTGTTTGTTTGTTTGTTGTTTAACGCCGCTCTCAGCAATATTCCAGCTATATGACGAGTCTGGACCAGACAATCATGCGATTGATATCATGAGCATCGATCCACGCAAATGGGATATGATGAGATGCATCAACCAAGTCAGCGAGCCTGACCACCCGATCCCGTTAGTCGTTGGTTGCTGAAGACCTATTCTACCCCGGATCTTCACGGGTCACCTTCTAATATGTCATTGAGTTCCTTAATGACCGAAGGCGTTGACTCTGTCGTCTCAGAATCCACTTCCGTGCGTAGTTAGCCTTAAGTGCGCAAAAAGTATTTGGAGAGATCGCGATGACTACCTGTGCATATATGATTAGGAAAGAAAAGTTGTGGTTTAGTTGGCGCCGCGAGATAAAATTTGTCAGGCAACAATGTAATTTTGTGGCTATTATTATTTAATCAATACATCCAAACATTGCAGGGAAACAGTTTTCGTGTCGCCTTCCTGTCGTCTGCTACAGTTTTTCTATTAACATCTTGCACCAACAACAACACATATTTCGGAGGTAAAATATCATATATATTTTCACCATGAAACCATTGAAGTATTATACACTGAATGCCATAGTCATATCATGCTAATTCTTAGTTATCCTTACAGATCAGGTAATGAGCCGATCCGCGAAGACCCGGGATAGAATAGGTCTTCAGCAACCGTAAAAGGAGACTATGCTTGTCGTAAGAGGCGACAAACGGGATCGGGTGGTCAGGCTCGCTGGCTTGGTTGATGCATGTCATCGTATCCCAATTGCGTGGATCGATGCTCATGATATCAGTCATTGGATTGTTTGGTTACCAGACTCGATTATTTACAGACCGCGGTCGTATAGCTGGATTGTTGCCGAGTACGGCGTTAAACAACAAACAAACAAACAAACAAAGGTAATGAGCCCCTACAGCTAAAATGGCATCTACAGTGCCATGCGTATTCAGTCAAACAGAAAGTATAACAAGTCTGTGTTTTCTTTGTAAAAAAAACAACACAGGACATTTGAGGAACACAGGACAAATACACTGTCTATCATTTACATATTTAAAATTAACATTGATGTATTAGTCATTAACTTTGGAGCTATTGTTCAACTGAAGCCTAAGAACTGTAAAGTGTGGGTGTTTTTTAACTTATGATCAAGCAGTGTGAATGTCATAATACTGTTTTTTTACATATAGTTTATGATCAACTTGCATTGCAACCCTTGTCTTGTACAAATCTACATGTAAACTGAAGAAACTTTACAATTGTTTTAAATCACTCTGGTTTAAAAACACCAACAGATACAAGCATGAAGTAAAATGTGTTGAAAAGACCAAAATCTCAGCGAAATCAATATTTTATATGACAGTCACCCAGCTTCCGATATTGGCATGACAGTTGCCCGAATTGAGGTGGGGTAGCAAAAACAACAAGCAACTTTCAACATAATGGACAAGGAGCATACATATCGAAAACACATCGATTTAGTTTGAACTTGTGTTTTTAAATTTTTGCAATTTCATTTTTGAAGTGGTAAAATTTCTTTTGGTCGTCAGTTAATATGTACTTGCATAGAGTAATTTGTCAATGCTTCACACATTGTACCCATGAGGAGAATTGAACCTGGGTCTTTCTGGTTTCATGTTATCGCTTTTTCGACTCCTGTTATCACTTTCTCGTCTCGCTCTATCGCTTTAACTCTTTCTAGCGGCCGTAATAGAGGTCGAGAAAGCGATGTTCTCTCTCTCGCTTTCTCGCTTTTTATTGCTTTTTCGTATCGTTATATTGCTTTTTCGTCTCGCGTTATCGCTTTCTCGTCTCGTGCTATCGCTTTCTCGTGTCATGTGATCGCTTTCTCGTCTCGTGTTATCACTTCCTCGTCTGGTGATATAGCTTTCTCGTCTTGTGTTATGGCTTTACCGCTTTCTCGCGTCCGTAATTCAGGGAGATAAATAGATGTCCCTTCACGGCCACCATCTTTTAATCGCCTTCTCGTCTCATGCTGTCGCTTTTTTGCTCTATCGCTTTCTCGTTTCGTGCTATTACTTTCTCGTCCGGTGCTATCTCTTTCTCGTCTCGTGTTATCGCTTTACCGCTTTCTCGCGGTCGTAATTCAAGGTGATAAATCGATGTCCCTTCACGGCCACAACTTTTCATCACCTTCTCGCCTCATGCTGTCGCTTTTTCGCTCTGTCGCTTTCTCGTTTCTCGTCTGGTGTAATCTCTTCCTCGTTTCATGCTATAGCTTTCTCGTCTCATGTTATCAATTTCTCGTTTCGTGCAATCGCTTTCTGGTCTCGTGTTATCGCTTTACCGCTTTCTCGCGGCCGTAATTCAAGGCCCTTCACGGCCACCATACTGTACAAACGCATAAAGTATTGAAGAAGATCTAGGTAAAGTAATTGACTATATAACATGATACGTGTGATACCGCGGCAAAGGGAGGGAACTCTGTGTTGGGGCACAAGAGGGCAAGATGTGTTTATAAGGCGTCGTTTCACTTGCATTTTTGCATAAATTGCTTTAGGAAAACCATACGTGTCATTCCTATGCAACTTTGCCATGGTGTCTCACATTTAATTCAGTTGTAACTTATTGTAACCAAGACTGACTGGATTAAATTGTGTTTACATTTGATGTAGTTCTTAGTTATCAGGTTGAGAAATTTATTCAACAGCATAAACGCACCCTCATAAAAATTCAAATTCGACATCAAGATTGCGCTGGAAGCAATTTACAGCAATGAATACAGAACGATATCATTTGTTTGCTGAATTGCAATTTAGAATCAATTAATTTTCAGATGTGTTGTCAATCATTTATCGTTCATTATTGATTGTTGTTTGCAAAGTGATGCTTTGAATAAATTCTTATTTTATCAGCTGATATATCAGCAATGGCATTTACAGCAGTGTTTATTGCGATGTTTGTAATTTGTTTGCGAAAAAGATGATTGTGATGTGTGGGTATGTGCATGGAAACGCACAACCGTCTCGTTAAAATCAGATAGTTTATTCCCGGAACGCCCCGATTATATTTCTGGGTTTGTGAGCACCATACCCGTGGTCGTAGGTTTCACGAAAGTGGTAAACGTCTGAGACCTGAATCACTTCGGGCTTTCCTCCCACATCAAGCTGGCACGCCGTGATATAAATGATGAGGTGAGGTGAGGTGAAATTTGGTTTAACGTCGCGTCCAAGATTATTGCACTTATATTGCGACGTGCATGCACGTGTGTGTGTGTGTGTGTGTGTCTGTGTATGTGTGTGTGTGTGTGTGTGTGTGTGTGTGTGTGGCTGCTTGTACTAGTCCGGACTGATTCAGATTTATAGTGCTAGCTCACTGAGATACCATGCCGCAGTTTAACATGAATACCCAACTCAGATACAGTATACTGACTCCGAGCCGACCAGTGCTTGTTTTAGCCCCTTAATGCCGAGCGCCAGACAGGGTAACAACAAGTACCATTTTTTAACGTCTTTTTGGTATGACGCGGCTGGGGATCGAACCCCGGACCTTCCGCTCTCCGGGCGGACGCTCTACCACTAGACCAAGGAGGAGGTCATAACTGGAATATAAATAAACGCGGCGTTAAACCCAACTCACTCACTCGCTCTCCTATTACAAGCAGGGGTTGTGAGGGCAGCTCCGACATTACAGTGTGTGTTCGTCTCGCCGATATCTGATTTGGATTCTCCCATAGGTACCACGCGCGGCCCGTTACTGATGTCCCAAAAAGCGCTATAATTTGAAAATCTGTAAATGCTGCAGCGACAAGAGAATGATCTGTGGGGATGATCCCGGGGCGTTGTTTATGAAAGAGGTCCGGCAATATATAATATATAAGAAATATGTATCTGACAGGTAACTCTTCAACACTGCCCCAGCCTGTAGCATAGGCCGCACACTGACGGTCCGGACGGGCATGCATCTCCACTCAGACACTACTTTAATCGATCATTTCTGTTGTAGTGTTTCCAATGCGGTATCCTTAAAAAAGGAAAGCATCTAAAACACATGCGTCTAAAAAATAATACATCGGCTTTTTATTCATTGACATAGTGTACGTATCAAATGATTATTATTTCATATTGTGCATATATGTTACTGTTGATACATGGACGGCGGTACTGTGTAAATAAAACACGTCAACGCCTGGGAATAACCATTATCTGACGAAACAGATTCCATTAGTGCAAAAGAAGAAATAGCGGTGAAAAGTATGTGAATCAATCAAACATTCGGTCATGACACCAGGTGTTCGCTAAACAACACACCATGCATCCAAAAGCCAAGCCTTTTTTTCTTTTCTTTGTTAAAAAACCACAGAAGATACAGTTCAAAGAAAATGATAACATTTCTTCAGCCTTAATGTCCTAATAGTTCCTGTAAAAAACATCTTAGAAAGTATCGGCAAAAATTATGATTTTAAACAGTAACTTCTAAGTGAACATTTAATTATTTTTTGTGCCTGAGCAGGATCGTCCGTCAAGAAGATGCAATGATCTTACCCATTACGCTAAATAACCTTGATTGTGTACTGCATTGTACTGTTTGTTGTTAAACGCCGCATTTAGAAATATTCCAGCTCTATGACGGCGGTCTGTAAATAATCGAGTCTGGACCAGGCAATCCAGTGATTGACATCATGCATACGATCTACGCAATTGGCATACGATGACATGCATCAACCAAGTCAGCGAGCCTGACCACCAGATCCCGTTAGTCGCCTCTTAACACAAGCATAGGTTGCTGAAGACCAATTCTAACACGGATCTTCACGGGGTCTCTAGATTTTGATTCAGCTGAAATGTTTTTTTGAGTAATATATCAAAACACTTTTTAAAAAATACTAGTTAGGAGGATTGAATATTTGAGGTACACCATTCAGTGTTTAACAGATGTTGGACCGACACACTTGTTTTAGACAACTATGTTTGTCGTCACTGCTAGTTTTCACCCTCCAACAACAGCAACAGTTTAAGGGAGTGAATTTTTAACAAACAATCCATAGTCCATGCGTTCTGTCATATCGTCGGATATAAAGTCAATATCCTTTGATGGGTCTTCCTATCTGTTTGTTTAATACACCCGGGTTCCGTGCATGGTTTATAGAACTCGCTATTACCGTAATATAGCACGCATGTGAAGGAATCATTTAACTGATTCCCTCGAGAGACCTTGCCCCAGATATCCAGATTTAGGGTTTACTGAGCTAATACACCAGCATAATGGCCCATGGAACAAATTCCTTGCCAGACATTTATCAAACAACCGGCCTGTGGTGTGGTATCAGATAGAGTCATCAAACGGCGATCGCGTTTCGGTATAGTCGCTTGTGTTGGCGTGACCAAAGGGTTCATATTGCGTGTTGTGAGTCAACTGGGAGTGAAGCACAACGGTACGCAGGTCGAAACGTTTACTTTTATCCACGAGCACATGGTGCGGATTAAGTAAAGATGGGATTCGAAACAATCAGCAGATGCTGATGTCTAAGGGACGTAACCCTGCACAGTTAATTTCACCACCTTGCATTCTCGGGCCACCACTTCTATACTTAAGACCAGACTTGCCTCCCTTGGGCACGCCAGAAACCTATGATCGTGCTGTTGTTTTTTCAAGGTTTTGAAAACTCATATTTTGCTTCACCACGTCACCAGTTGTGTGACCTCGCACCGACTGATGCCAGTTCCAGGTCGAGACACTTGACATTGTTTCAACCTAATAAACTTACATTGGCAAGTGTTTACATCTTTGTATTTAGACATAATTGATTTATAAAACACATTGTATATCAACGTCCCGGTTTAAATAGGTTTTGTTAATTTAAGAAACTTGGAAGCTAGAAACTTGACGAATTAATGTTTATATCTTAAATGTCTAAAACAAGACATAACTTTGGTCAAATAAATAATAGGTATACATGTATATGGCTAATGAGTGCTTTCTGACATCTAAGTCCTTCAACATCGATTCGTCAAATACTGAGTTATACATCTCGGACCAATTCAGCCTGTTTGTGACGAAATAAACATGTTACTTATTTTGATAGACGATCTCATACTGATACTGGACAAATATATAACTGTGTCTATGCCCAAACCCCTAATTCCGGTTTTCTCCAAGAGCAGTTTCTTTTATCATAATTCAAATAAATGACCATTCTACAGACACGTTATCGCCTCTGAAATTGAAATAACTTTTCGTGAGTTTTTAACGCAAACACCATGGGTAGATACCAGCGCGAGTCTGACTTTGAAAGCCCTTGGCCATTAGTTTGACCACAAAACTATTAACAGTCGTGAAGCTATCAGTCTCGCACTTCAGCCGCGTTCTCAGCTTCCCCGCCAGTCATCAACGTTGTTCACACCATCGTTGATGAAGTGGGCAATTTGGTAACTGTCCCCGCAAGATTAGGTCCCGGTGATTGGCTAAGCTTGATATTACTACGCTGCGGAAGGATATATTTCCACGGTTTATAATTATAGTTAATTTACGCCAGTTAGTGACAATCATTCTGGGCCCAGAATGGGGCAGAGTGTGTCTGCGCGTTATTAGCCACGCGTTATGATGCTACGCCGTTGTCGTTGACGGCGTTTAATGTCGTCTGTTGTAGTAGACGATCACGTCTTATAACAAGCGCCCCACGGAGCTTCGAGACAAGCCGCATCAGCACAAAGCCATTCAGAACATTAGCCGCGTTTACCTTGAAATTAATAGACACGGTCTTAACTAACCTCTCGCGTGTTTCAGTGAGAATCTCGTGGCAAATACTTATCTGTTCCGACAGAGGCCGAGTAGAATCACGTTGTTAGTCTTGACAAGATATAGTTTTGCTGATTATAAAATCTTGTCTTAGACAAATAATTGCACCGGAATTACATTCCTGGTAAATGGGATACGACCGGAGAGAAGTAAGCCAATGGCGGAGTTGTAGAGCCCTTAAACGTATTTGTGGATAATTTGATTCACAGCGCCGCTCCGTGACGGTGCCATGTTGGCGGTTTTCAGAGAAACACAACGGTCTACAGATCTGAAGTATCTAATTTGGCCTGATTGATACTCTAAAATAGATCAAACTATAACCCACAGTTTATATCCAAATGGCGCCATTTTGTGTCTTTGTAGTTCCACTTACATCCTTCGCCATCAAGGGAACGTTTTATTTTTCTTCATCGTAGCCTTATCTTATACTTAGAAGCATCGAATCCTTCAAATCAGAGATTTTTGTAAATTTGCTTTTCGGCGATGCGTGTGTCGAGAAACCCATCATTTTAAGTTGCATGGCCATAGTTTTGGGGAGTTATATTATTTTTTTAATGATCGCTAGTGAATAACCAGTCTCTATTATCCCCCAAAACAGATTCCATTGGCCAAAATAACGATGTAAGGAGGGTGGGTGAGAGGGGTTGGGGCGAGAAGCGGTTGGAAAGAAGGAGCTTGGTTCTTAAAAAAAATCAAAAAAATATTTTTGATAAAAACAGAAAAAATATATGTTGTTCTTGGGTTTTTACCTAGAAAAAACGTAAGGACCAAAACTATTTCATTTCTAACAAAAATCACACAATCTCACCTGAGGTCCAATTTTCTAACCTTTGGTTAGAAGGGACATCTCTTCTATATTAGCTCTAGTTCCCTAACATTTGGCAAGAAGGAACATCACTTCTATATAAATGAGGTCCAGTTCCCTAACCTTTAGTTTGTAGGCAACATCATTTCTAAATTAGGTCCAGTTCCTTAACATTTGGTTGGTAGGAAAATCACTTCTCAATGAGGTCCAGTTCACTAACCTTTTATTTGCTAGAACATCATTTCTAAATTAGGTCCAGTTCCTTAACATTTGGTTGGTAGGAAAATCACTTCTCAATGAGGTCCAGTTCACTAACCTTTTATTTGCTAGAACATCACTTCTAAATTAGGTCCATTTCCCCAACCTTTGATTTGCAGGAACATCACTTCTAAATTTGTTCTAGGTCCGTAACATTTCGTTTGTGGAAAAATCACTTTTAAATGAGGTCTAGTTCCCTAACCTTTGATTTGCAGTAACATCATTTCTAAATTAGCTCCAGTTCCCTAACCTTTTATTTGCAGTAAAATCACTTCTCAAAGAGGTCCAGTTCCCTAACATTTGGTTTGTAGGACAATTACTTCTCAATGAGGTCCAATTCCCTAATATTTGGTTTGTAGAGCACCACTTCTAAATGAGGTCCAGTTCACAAACATTTGGTTTTCAGGAACATCCCTTCTAAATTAGCTCTAGGTCCCTGACCTTGGTATGTAGGAACATTACATCTACCTATCATTACGCCTTCACTCAGTCACAAGCACATTACCCTCAAATAACCGTATCAAAGTACAAAACTCCAGAACAATGACAATATGAGGCGTCTGCACGACACCAAAGACAGTCATAGATACAATTCAGACACTTTCGGTGGTCTGACAACACAAAATGTTGTCTTTCGCGTGGGCGTATTTGGTTTCCAGAGCCAAGTTTCTGAAGGATTTAGTCCAACAAATCTTCTGGCATCAGATGGTGACTTTCGGTAGCGCGCCCCATCTCATAGAAATAGCCTTGTCTCATCGCAGTAAAAACCTTTAAATAATGCTCCAGTTGATTTACTCACATCTTCTTCTCACATTTGCTTTTTGTCCACAATTATGGCACACGTGAATTATGTTTACTTCAGTCCACAAAATTGATCCCGAAACTTAAGAAGTGGACTTTAAACATGTACATGACAGACTATGTATACTACCTTGATCCATGAAACACACTACGCAAAAGAGGTTAAAAAACCCTCGATTTTTACATATAATAACTCTTGTTAATCTGTCATGCTATGATAGTAGTATTAAACAATAGGGTGTTCTTCGACGTCATGCCATGACGGTTCATGTCATTACCTATAGTAATATGAATGAATCGGGGCTTCTTTAACTTCGTTTGAGTTGTATAAAGTAGAAGGTCGTCCATGGCTCTTTAAAAAACTACTATTAAAAATACCATTACAAGTCATACCTATTGCCCTCTATAGAAACGTTAAACGGTACAGTCAGAACGTGTTTCATTTCTTACTCAACACGACTTCTATCAAAACCCGTATGTGTCATTGGGAAGCCGGACTGGAGAGAACACGTACTTCAGCAACCGGTAATTACTTGGCTTACATCTTATCCCCCTCAAATCTCAGAGTGACGAGATTTCATTCAACGGGCGAGATTATCGGAAAGGGAAGTGAATTTAGCGTGCTCTTGGGATAGCTGGTTACAAAATGATTGCTTGGAATAATAAAATAATAGATTAACGCTTTATTTCAATCCATGTCTCTTCTTTTGCCTGTTTGGCATTTGGATCACGATTCATTCTCGTTCCGTGGAGATGTTCAATGCTGTGTAACGAGGCAGTCGCATCATGGCTGCCTCCTTGTCTGCCTGAAACTTATCGTGGATCCTATTGGACAACGCATGATGTTATGTCTACTCTGATTGGACAACGGATGTACTTATGCCTATTTAATGCGACAACGGATGTTGTTATGCTTTCTCTGATTGAACAACGGATGTTGTTATCCTTTCTCTAATTGGACAACGGATGTTGTTAATAATATGCTTCTTCTGATTGGACAACGGATGTTGTTAATATCATGCTTCTTCTGATTGGACAACATATGTTGTTATGCTTTCTCTGATTGAAAAACGGACATTGTGATTGTAAAAAAAACATGCTGTAATGTTTACTTTCAGTATTGAAAAAAATGCCCCAACGTGCGTGTGATGTGTATAAAAGCGACAAAGAAATTAGATGTTTTTAATAAGTTGAATAACAGTTTTGTCTCCCACTGTTGTTGTAATTATGTAAAGGTTCACATACTCTAAATAACCCCTGTATATATTTATCTGATGCTTGTTGCATATGATTCGTTGACTTTGAAGGTCAAGGTCACATTCCAATTGTTTCTAATCCTTAAAATTGTAGATGTTATGATATGATATTCACTTAACCAGGGGGACGGTGGGGTAGTCTAGTTGTTAAAGCCTTGGCTCGTCATGCAGAAGACCCGGGTTCGATCCTCCACATGGGTACAATGTGAGAAGTCCATTTTCCGGTGTCTCCCACCGTTATATTGCTGGAATATTGCTGAAAGTGGCGTTATACCATACTCACACGCTCACTGAACAAGGATTATCCTAGACAATGTACCCATTGCATCCAGATAATAATCAATTAATTTTACATAGGAATAGTAGATGCTGAATAATGTACCAATGTTTGTGTATCCCAGTGTTTTGTATTGTGTACGTTTCACCCTTTTCCTCTTCCACACACACACACACACACACACACGCACGCACGCACGCACGCACGCACGCACGCACGCACGCACGCACGCACGCACGCGGACACGCACACACACACACGCACACACACACACACACACACCAAATGTTTTTTCTCTGCCGACTTTTCACTGTGACACTTTTTATATAGGTGGTCCACATCTTCTATGAAATAATCTTCTCCCTCCACGTCAGAATCGCTATCAAAAGTAGAGTCGGTGGTCACGCTTCTGACAATATCATACACCTGTGTTTACCAATCACTATCAAATAGGGATGATATCAGTTTTCGCGGAAAGGTGAGCGTATCTTGGCCCACCGGTCACAGACACAAGCAAAGGCAAATCAAGAATCACGGTAACATATAGTACATTTCAAAATAAGGAATTATATCAGACAAACTTTACCGAGGCCTTGAATGTTGCATCCCAATCAAACAACTTTTGAGCAAGAGTCTTATGACGCTATTTGAAATCGCCATCGTAAGTGTGTTTGTTTGTTTATTTGTTTTTTACGCCGCACTCAGCAATGTTCCAGCCGACCGACAGCGGTCTGTAGATAATCGAGTCTGGACCAGACAATCCTGTGACTGACACCACTGATTGAACTATAATCTACGCAATTCGGATACAATGACATACATCAACTGAGTCAGCGACCTGACCACCCGATCCCGTTAGTCGCCTCATACGACAAGCATAGTCGCCTTTTACGACAAGTATGGGTTGCTGAATACCAATTCTGACCTGGAATTTCACTGGTATCCATAAAGAGAGCATCGATTGTATCCAAAAGTAGTGAAATGTTGACACATAACCCTTGTGTTTCGGGAATATTGCTCGAAATATAGGGAAGGTTGACAATAGGAAAGATGAAGTCATCTCCCTTGTCATCCAGTCTTGTGGAGAGTCATTCCATTCAGTTATTAGGATGTTAATCAATACTTTGATTACACGCATGACCCTAACTACAATGTCTTGACCTGGACTGGCAATTGGCATGAGACTGTTGAGCACTGTATGCCTCAATCCGATAACCCTGTTTAAATTGTTCTCGATAAGACACTAGTGACATTTCCCAGGCTTCGGGCCAATCACTTTTTTACATTTTCGTTCTTCGGAAAAGTGACTTTAAGGCGTCACACAGTAGAATGTTCAGAAAATGATATTTCTTTTAAATTTGAAGATGCAATCGATAAGCCTGCAGCCTAAGATACCAAGATTGTCCTTCTTAAAAGGTTTCCAGTTGCCTTTGGGATCCCGAAAGTCTTTTGAGCTTTTGTTGCAGGGTTGACTGACAGAGTCTGATAAACAAGTACAGCCTCTCTGTGGTCGATACAACGTCGGAGCGTAACGTCCTGACTGACATCACATAGAAACCACGTTTCTAATTACAACTACTCTCTGAATATTGGAACCTGCTACGACAATATGTCTAATGGGTATTGGAACCTCAAAATGTCACGCAACGCTCCACTCGCCCATCTAGGTGGTCCAGTGTGTCATTCAAGCAACGCTCCACTCGCCCATCTAGGTGGTCCAGTGTGTCATTCACGCAAAGCTACACTCGCCCATCAAGATGGTCCAGTGTTTCATTCACGAAACGTTCCACTCGTCCATCTAGGTGGTCCAGTGTATCATTCACGCAACACTCATCTCGTCCATCTAGGTGGTCCAGTGTGTCATTCACGCAACGCTCCACTCGTCCATCTAGGTGGTCCAGTGTGTCATTCACGCAACGCTCCACTCGTCCATCTAGGTGGTCAAGTGTGTCATTCACGCAACGCTCCACTCGTCCATCTAGGTGGTCCAGTGTGTCATTCACGCAACACTCATCTCGTCGATCTAGGTGGTCCAGTGTGTCATTCACGCAACGCTCCACTCACCCATCTAGGTGGTCCAGTGTGCCATTCACGCAACGCTCCACGCGTCCATCTAGTTTGTCCAGTGTGTCATTCACGCAACGCTCCACTCGTCCATCTAGGTTGTCCAGTGTGACAATCACGCCACGTTCCACTCGTCCATCTAGGTGCTCCAAGAATCAGGGGTCGTGAGGGCAGCGCAGTGATTACAGTGTGTGCTCGTCTTGCCGAAATTTGGGTTCGAGTTTCCCACGGGTACCACGTGCGGCCCGTTATTGATGTACCCAGATGCGATATTACTTGCGAATCCCTAAATGCTGCAGCGACAAGAGATTGATCTGGGAAGATGCTCCTGGGGCGTTGTTTACGAAGGAGGCCGGCAATATATAATATATATGAAATATGTATCTGACAAGTAACTCTTCAACACTGCCCCAGCCTGTAGCATAGGCCGCACACTGACATGGTCCAGACGGACATACATCTCCAAACAGATCGTTTCTAGTCTACTGTTTCCTTCTGTTGTACTGTTTCCTCAGCGGTATGCTTAAAAAAGGAAAGCATCTAAAATACATGTGTCTAAAGAAAAATACATCGGCTTTTTATTCATAGGCATAGTCACGTGGACGTATCAAATGATTATTATTTCACATTGTGCATATATGTTACTGTTGATACATCGACGGCGGTACTATGTAAATAAAACACGTCAACGCCTGGGAAAAACCATTATCTGACAAAACAGATTCCATTGGTGCAAAAGGAGAAATAGCGTTGAAAAATATGTGAATCAGTCAATCATTCGGTCATGACACCAGGTGTTCGCTAAACAACACACCATACATCCAATAGCCAAGCGACTTTTTGTTTTCCTTGTAAAAAGTGAGTGAGTATGGTTTAACGCCGCTTTCAGCAATATTCCAGCAATATCACGGCGGGGGACACCAGAAATGGGCTTCACACATTGTACCCATGTCGGGAATCGAGCACGGGTCTTCGGCGTGACGAGCGAACGCTTTAACCACTGGGCTCCCCGACCGCCCTTGTAAAAAGCCCACAGGGGACAAGAGATACAATTAAAAAAGAAATGATACCCTTTTTTCAGCGTTAATGTCAATAATTCCTGTAAAATATATCTTAGAAAAGTATCGAAAAAAAATATAATTCTAAACATTAACTTCTACAAGAACTATTTTTCGGCCTATTGGAACGTATGAATTATACGTTAGGCATTCGTTAGAGATACGCTCTACATACGTTTACATGTACGTTACCCATACGCTGATATACTTCGACATAAGTTGGCTGAAGGTGTGCTGTACACCTAGCCTATTGATAACGTATGCGTAACTTACTTCTAACGTATGTCTAACGTATACATCCGAAGTCTATGGCGAATTAGACGTATGTCTGAAGACAAAATAACTTCTTGAATGTGTTTCTAACGTTAAGTTAGCGTATTTGCGCCGTAGCACCAGCGTTGTGGGGGTTTCTGTATCATTGGGTCACGGTCAGTACCTCCTCATCACTGACTGAGACGTTGATGGAGACATCATAGAAGATGGAGGTGAAGGATCCTGAGAGGCTGCACTAAGAAGAAATAGCCATTCTCCAACATCCTCCAATTGACACTTTACCAGATCCTGCTTGGCCCCTGGCAGGTTTCTTCTTGGGAGGCATATTGATGATGTTGACAGAGAGAAGACTACTGCTTGAATGAAGTAATTTGATGAATGGGTGTACACTACTAGTTATACTACCGCGGGGCCCGTTTTAGACACCATTCCCCTACGCTGAGCGCGCTGGTCTTACTCATACGCTGGCCATACGTTGAACACGCCAGACACACGCTTGCAATACGCTTTAAACGCTGTCATAAGTGATGTATAAGTCAGTGATACGCCACTAATACATCAGACATGAGTTACATATTCGGTGAACTTGTTATGTATACGCTATGGATATGCCGTAAATCATGGTTTGTCGATTAAAGCTCGACGTATGACAGCGTACTAACTGTCTTTTACACGCTAGGTGCAAGTTACTCTAAAACGTTGTTGTGTGACAGGGCCATTAAAGAAGATGTAATGATCTGACCCATTACGCTAAATAACCCAGCAAAAGTCCAGCTATATGACGGGGGTCTGTAAATAATCGAACAATCCAGTCATTGACATCATGAGCATCGATCCACGCAATTGGGATAAGATGACGTACATCAACCAAGTTAGCGAGCCTGACCAACCGATCCCGTTAGACGCCTTTTAACACAAACAGAGGTTGCTAAACAGTTTAAGGGTGTGAATTTTGAACAAACAATCCATAGTCCATGCGTTCTGTCATATCGTCGGATATAAAGTCAATATCCTTTGATGGGTCTTCCTATCTGTTTGTTTAATACACCAAGGTTCCGTGCATAGTTTATAGAACTAGCTATTACCGTAATATAACACGCATGTGAAGGAATCATTTAACTTAGTCCCTCGAGAGACCTGGCCCAAAATATTCAGATTTAGGGTTTACTGAGCTAATACACCAGCATAACGGCCCATGGAACAAATCCCTTGCCAGCCATTTATCAAACAACCGGCCTGTGGTGTGGTATCAGATCGAGTCATCAAACGCCGATCGTGTTTCGGTATAGTCGCTTGTGTTGGCGTGACCAAAGGGTTCATATTGCGTGTTGAGAGTCAATAGGGAGTGAAGCACAACGGTACGCAGGTCGAAACGTTTACTTTTATCCATAAACACATGGTGCGGATTAAGTAAAGATGGGATTCGAAACAATCAGCAGATGCTGATATCTAAGGGACGTAACCCTGCACAGTTAATTGCCCCACCTTGCATCACCGGGCCACCACTTCTATACTTAAGACCAGAGTTGTGTCCCTTGGGCACGCCAGAAACCTATGATCGTGCTGTTGTTTTATCTAGGTTTTGAAGCTCATATTTTGCTTGACCCAGTCACCAGTTGTGTGACCTCGCACCGACCGATGCCAGTTCCAGGTCGAGACACTTGACATTGTTCCAACCTAATAAACTTACATTGGCAAGTGTTTACATTTTGGGATTTAGACATAATTGACTTGATGAAACACAATTTAAGTCAGCGCCCTTGTTTAAATCAGTTTAGTTAATTAATGAAGCTTGGAAACTAGAAACTGGAAACTTGACGAATTAATGTTTTTATCTAAAATGTCTAAAACAAGATATAACTTTGGCCAAACAACCAACGGCTACATATCGTTCATGCGTGCTTTCTGACATCTAAGTCCTTCAACATCGATTCGTCAACTACTGAGTTATACATCTCGGATCAATTCAGCCTGTTTGTGACGAAATAAACATGTTTTGATAGACGATCTCATATTGATACTCGAAATTGTGTTAATGCTAAAATCCCTAATACCGGTTGTCTTTGAAAATGTATCTTCACTTTTCATCCATGAATGTAAAAAGCCACCGTCGTGGAATGTGATGGTGGAAAGTCATTCCCGAGAGCTGTTTTTTTGCATCGTAATTCAAACAAATGACAATTCTACAGAACTATACCGACAATGTAATCATTGTGAAAATTAAATAACTTTTCGTGAGTTTTTAACGCAAACACCATGGGTATTTGCCAGCGCGACCATGACTTTGGAAGCCCTTGGCCATCAGTTTGACCACAAAACTATTAACAGTCCTATAGCTATCAGTCTCCAGAGACAAGAGACCCGAATGACAACACGCACGACGCCACGTTCTCAGCTTCCCCGCCAGTCATCAACGTTGTTCTCACCATCGTTGATGAAGTGGGCAATTTGGTAACTGTCCCCGCAAGATTAGGTCCCGGTGATTGGCTAAGCTTGATATTACTACGCTGCGAAAGGATCTTTTTCCACGGTTTATAATTATAGTTAATTTACGCCAGTTAGTGACAATCATTTCCGGCCAAGAATGGGGCAGAGCGTGTCTGCGCGTTATTAGCCACGCGTTATGATGCTACGCCGTTGTCGTTGACGGCATTTAATGTCGTCTGGTGTAGTAGACGATCACGTCTTATAACAAGCGCCCCACGGAGCTTCGAGACAAGCCGCATCAGCACAAAGCCATTCAGAACATTAGCCGCGTTTACCTTGAAATTAATAGACACGATCTTAACTAACCTCTCGCGTGTTTCAATGAGAAAGTCGTGGCGAATACTTATCAGTTCCGACAGAGGCCGAGTAGAATCACGTTGTTAGTCTTGACAAGATATAGTTTTGCTGATTATATAATCTTGTCTTAGACAAATAATTGCACCGGAATTACATTCCTGGTAAATGGGATACGACCGGAGAGACGTAAGCCAATGGCGGAGTTGTAGAGCCCTTAAACGTATTTGTGGATAATTTGATTCACAGCGCCACTCCGTGACGGTGCCATGTTGGCGGTGTTCAGAGAAACACAGCAGTCTGCAGATCTGAAGCATCTAATTTTGTCTGATTGATACTCTATAATAGAACAAACTATAACCCACAGTTTATATCCAAATGGCGTCATTTTGTGTTCCTTGTAGTTCTACTTACAACCTTCTTTACGGACAGTTTTATTTTCTTCATCGTAGCATATTCTTATACTTAGAAGCTTCGAATTCTTCAAATCAGATATTTGTTTTGTTATTTTGCTATCCGACGACACGTGTGGCGAAAGATCCATCATTTTAAAGTTGCATGGCAATAGTTGTGGGAAATTACATTACATATTAAATGTATCGCTCGTGAAAAACCGGTCTCTATTATCCCCAAAACAGATTCCATGGGATATTATAACGAATGAGTCGGGTGGGTGAAAAGGGGTGGCGTGAGAGAGGATGGGGTGAGAGGGATGGGGTGAGAAGGGTAGGGTGAGAGGGGTGGGAAGAGAGGGGTTGGGGTGAGAGGGAATGGGGTGAGAGAGGGTCAGAAAGGAGGATCTTGGTCCTTAAAAAAACAAAACAATTTATTTTAGAAGAAAACAGAAACAAATATAGAAAAACCGCGAGGATCAAAAGAATCATCTCATTTCTAACGAAAATCACACAATCTCACATGAGGTCCAGTTTCCTAACCCTTGGTTAGAAGGTACATCTCTTCTGAATTAGCTCAAGATCTAACATTTGGTAAGAAGGAACATCACTTCTATGTAAATGAGGTCCAGTTCCCTAACCTTTAGTTTGTAGGCAACATCACTTCAAAATTAGGCCCAGTTCCTTAACATTTGGTTGGTAGGAAAATCACTTCTCAATGAGGTCCAGTTCACTAACCTTGAGTTTGCAAGAAAATCTCTTTTAAATGAGGTCCAATTCACAAACATTTGGTTTTCAGGAACATTACATCTACCTATCAGTAGGCCTTCACTCAGTCACAAGCAAATTACCCGCAAAAAAACGTATCAAAGTACACAACTCCAGTGCAATGACAACATACAACTGAGAAGCATTCGGTGGTCTGACAAGACAAAACGTTGTCTTTCGCATGGGTGTATGAGGTTTCCAGAGCGAAGGTTCTGAAGAATTTAGTCCAACAAATCCAATCCACTTCTAAATGAGGTCAAGTTCCCCAACCTTTGATTTGCAGGAACATCACTTCTGAATGAGGTCCAATTCCCCAACATTTGGTTTGTAAGAACATTACATCTAAATGTGGTCCAATTCCCTAACAGTTCGTTTTCAGGAACATCACTTCTAAATTTGCTCCAGTTCCCTTACCTTTTATTTGCAGGAGTGAGTGAGTGAGTATGGTTTTATGCCGCTTTTAGCAATATTCCAGCAATATCACGGCTTCACACATTGTACCCATGTTGGTAATCGAACCCGGGTCTTCGGCGTGACGAGCAAACGCTATAACCACTAGGCTACCCGACCGCCCCCCTTATTTGCAGGAACATTATTTCTAAATTAGCTCCAGTTCCCTTACCTTTTATTTGCAGGAACATCACTTCTCAATGATGTCCAATTCCCTAATATTTGGCTTGTGGGAACATCTACCTATCATTACACCTTCACTCAGTCACAAGCAAATTGTCCGCAAATAACTGTATGAAAGTACAAACCTGCACGACACCAAAGACAGCCATACATACAATTGAGAAGCATTCGGCGCCGTGACAAGACAAAACGTTTTCTTTTGCGTGGTCGTATGAGGTTTCCAGAGCGAAGTTTCTGAAGGATCGAATACCCACGAGCGCCATTTTCTCGCATCAGATGGTGGCTCCCGGTGGCACGCCCTTGCTCATAGAAATTGTCTTGTCTCATCACAGTAAAAAACTTTAAATAATGCACCGGTGGATTTTCTCCCATCTTCATCTCACATTTGCTTATTGTACACGGCACACGTGAATTATGTTTACTTCAGTCCACAAAAGTGACCCGAATCTGGAGAAGTGGATTTTAAACATACATGTATAAATGACTGACTATCTATACGACATTGAAATATACTACACAAATGAGGCTAAAGAACCCCCGATACTTTCATATTACGATAGTTAATCTGTCATGTTTGAAAGTAATATGAAAGAATAGGTTTGCTTCAACTTCACGCCATGACGGATTAATTATAGTCATTTTAAAGAATCGGGGACTCTTTAACATTATGCCATGACAGACTAACTGTAGTAATATAAAAGAATCGGGGCTTCTTTAACTTCGTTTGTGCAGTATCAAGTAGAAGGTCGTCCATGGCTCTTTAAAAAACTACCATGACGTCACAAACGGGCTTCAGTAAGACCTGGTTTACGCCTCAATGCCTGGCATATTCAAACACTCAAACAGGAATAGAGTTTATGAATAAGATTAACCAGCCAGTCTGATTTCCGAGTCATATAAAAGCTTCGAGCTCTTCACTGTGTACCGTGCTACCTATACTTCAAGATATGATGCATCTCTCCCAGTAATAGTTGCAACGTCTACAACATCGACCGTCGCCGTCTTGCCAAGCACATCGTCCCTGGAAGCGATAGAGCTTTTCATGCAACCAACACCACTTGGTCTCATCTTGGATCGAGATGTTAATTACCGGCTTATTAAAAGCTATGCAGTGGAGTTCTGGGGTTAAATAGGTTGGGGGAGGTTATGGGGGATCATGAGATGCCTTTTACCATCATCTTAGAAGAGACCTTGAGATTAATTTTGTAAAATAATCCCAACGAGAAAATCGTTATCCTTGAAGGCCGAATATTTGATACTTTTTCCTTCAAAATTGAAACCGGGAGTACTAACTACTACAAAGTATACATACTTCGGAAACTGGCCAATCATTACGCTAACGTTCGGTGCTTTAACAAAGGGTGTCAAATTGGATTACTTCTCCTGAGAATGATAAATTGGCAAGTGTACCATTTCAAGTCATATCTATTGCCATCTATCGAAAGGTTAAACGGTACAGTCGGAACGTGTTTCATTTCTTACTCAACATGACTTCTAACACAACCTGCATGTGTCATTGGGAAGCAAATAACGCGAGTCCCACGTGCTGCAAGTCGGACTGGAGAGAACACGTACATCAGCAACCAGTAATTACTTGGCGGACATCTTATCGCCCTCAAATCTCGGAGCGACGAGATTTCATTCAACGGGTGAGATTATCGGAAAGGGAAGTGAATTTAGCGTGCTCTTGGGATAGCTGGATTGGAAATAACGATTACAAAATGATTGCTTGCAATAATAAAATAGTAGGATAACGCTTTATTTCAATCCATGTCTCCTCTTTCACCTGTTTGTCATTTGAATCACGATTCATTGTCATTCCGTGGAGATGTTCAATGCAGTGTGTTATGAGGCAGTCGCGTCATGGCTGTCTCCTTGTCTGCCTGAATCTTATCTTGTGTCCTATTGGACAACGCATTGTGTTAAGTCTACTCTAATTGGACAACGCATGTTGTTATGCCTACTCTGATTGGACAACGGATGTTGTAATGCTTTCTCTGATCTGATTCTCGGACATTGTGATTGGAAAAAACCCATGTTGTTATGTTTACTCTCGGTATTTCAATAAATCCCCCAACGTGCGTGCGATGTGTATAAAGCGACAAAGAAATTGGATGCTTCTAATAAGTTGAATAACTAGTTTTGTCTCCAACGTTCACCTTAGTTGTAATTATATATAAAGGCTTACATACACTAAATAAACCCTGTATATATTTATGTGATTACAGTTGCATATGAATGGCTGACTTTGAATCTCAAGGTCACATTCCAATTGTTTCTAAACCCTAAAATTTTAGATGTTAAGATGTGATATTCACTTTACCAGGGGAGCGGTGGGGTAGTCTAGTGATTATACTGGCTCGTCATGCCAAAGACCCGGGCTCGATTCCCCCCATGATGAGAAGTCCATTTTCCGGTGTCCCCCGCCGTTATATTGATGGAATATTACTAAAATCGGCGTTATACCATACTAACCCGCTCACTGGACCAGGAATATTCTAGACAATGTACCCATGGCATCCAGATAATATTCAAATAATTTTATATAGGAATAGTAGATGCTGAATAGTGTACCAATGTTTGTGTATCCCAGTGTTTTGTATTGTGTATGGGGCGGTCGGGAAGCCTAATGGTTAAAGCGTTCGCTGGTCACGCCGAAGACCCGGGTTCGATTCCCGACATGGGTACAATGTGTGAAGCCCATTTCTGGTGTCCCCCGCCGTGATATTGCTGGAATATTGCTAAAAGCGGCGTAAAACCATACTCACTCACTGACTCACTGTATTGTGTACGTTTCACCCTTTTCCTCCTCCACACACACAACCCAAGTGTTTTTCTCTGTCGACATTTCACTGTGTCACTTTTTATACCGGTAGTCCACATCCTCTATGAAGTTATCTTTCCCTCCACTGATGGCCTGTACCAAAAGTAGAGTCGGTGGTCACGCTTGTGACTATATCATAAACATATGTTTACGAATCACTATCAAATTGAGATTATATCAGTTTTCGCGAAACGTTGAGCGTATCCTGACCCACCGGTCACAGACACAAGCAAAGGCAAGTCAAGAAGCACGGTAACATATAGTACATTTCAAAATAAGGAATTATATCAGACAAACTTTACCGAGGCCTTGAATGTTGCATCCCGATGAAACAACTTTTGAGCAAGAGTCTTATGACGCTATTTGAAATCGCCATCGAAACTGTGTTTGATTGTTTGTTTGTTTTTAACGCCGCACTCGGCAATGTTCCAGCTGACTGACAGCGGTCTGTAGATCCTGAATCGAGTCTTGACCAGACAATCCTGTGATTGACACCAGTGATTGAACTTTGATATACGCAATTGGAATACAATGACATGCAATGTCAACCTGACAACCCGATCCCGTCAGTCGCCTCATGCGGCAAGCATAGTCGCCTTTTACGTGAAGCATGATTGCTGTATGCCAATTCTGACCTGGAATTTCACGGGTACCCATAGAAAGAGCATCATCGATTGTACTTCAAAAGTAGTGAAATGTTGACACCAAACCCTGGAACCTCGGGGTTATTGCTCGACATAAAGGGAAGGTTGACAATTGGAAAGATGAAGTCATCTCTCTTGTCATACAGTCTTGTGGAGAGTCATTCCATTCAGTTATAAGGATGTCAATCAATACTTTGATTACACGCATGACCCTAACTACAGTATCTTGGCCTGGACAGGCAATTGGCATGAGACTGTTGAGCAATGTCGCACTGTATGCCCCGATCCGATAACATTGGTCAAATTGTTCTGGATATGACACCAGTGACATTTCCCAGGCTTCGGGCGAATCACTTTTTTATATTTTCGTACTTCGGAAAAGTGACTTTAAGGCGTCACACTGTAGAATGTTCAGAAAATGATATTTCTTTTAAATTTGAAGATACAATCGATGAGCCTGCGGTCTAAGATACCAAGATTGTCCTTCTTAAAAGGTTTCCAGTTACCTTTGGCATTCCCAAAGTCTTTTGAGCTTTTGTTGCAGGTTTGGCCGGTATATGTGAATGGATTTATTCTGTTCAGACAAAGATTTTCAAATCAATATAGAATCACAGAATGTATAAAGAGAGGCCATGGCGTATGTGTGTGTGTTGTTGTTTGATAATGTTATAAGTAGGAGGCCCCTGACAGAGTCTGGTAAACAGTACAGCCTCTCTGCGGTCGATACAACGTCGGGGCGTAGCAGGTTTCAATATTCAGAGAGTAGTTGTAATTAGAAATGTGGTTTCTATGTGATGTCAGTCAGGACGTTACGACAATATGTTTGATGGGTATTGTAACCTCAGAAGGTCATGCACCGCTCAAGTCGTCCAGTAGTAGGGGATCACCATGACACAGCCCCAGTGTGTCAGTCACGCAATACTCCACTCGTCCATCAAGGAGGTCCAGTGTGATGATTGTTGCATGTGATTGGTTGACTTTGAAGGTCAAGGTCACATTCCAACAGTTTATAATCCTTAAAATTATAGATGTTATGATTTGGTATTCACTTAACCAGGGGGAGTCCATCTAGGTGGTCCAGTGTGTCATTCACGAAACGCTCCACTCGTCCATCCAGGTGGTCCAGTGTGTCATTCACGAAACGCTCCACTCGTCCTTCTAGGTGGTCAAGTGTGTCATTCACGCAACCCTGGGTTCTAAGTGGAAGACTGATAATATGTTAATACATCAGTCACAAGCTACTGGTGGTGAGGTGAGGTGAGGTGAAATGAGGTTAACGTCGCGTCCAAGATTATTGCACTTATATATGTGTATGTGTGTGTGTGTGTGTGTGTGTGTGTGTGTGTGTGTGTGTGTGTGTGTGTGTGTGTGTGTGTGTCTGCTTGTACCAGTCCGGACTGATGCCGATTTTTAGTGCTGGCACACTGAGATACCATGCCGCAGTTTAGCATGAATACCCCACTCAGACACAGTATACCGACTCCGAGTCGACAAGTCCTCGTTTTAGCCCCTTTATGCAGAGCGCCAGACAGGGTAACAACAAGTACCATCTTTTAACGTCTTTTGGTAGGTTCACTGTCAGTCTGCCTACATCTCAGTCTGCCTACACTGTAAATTAAAGTGTAGGCACAATGAGAACACCCCTATTTCAATAATAACAGTTTCCAGACTGTAAGACGAACAAAAAAGAATGTGTAATATTTAATGTTATTTAATAGCCAAAACTTTGTGTTGAGAAATTGGGCCCAGATCTATAAATAGTTCACATCGTCATCTAAGTTCACAGTTCACATCTTCAGTTTCAACAGGTGGCTGGCAGCATCTAAGAAGTTCATTGAGGTCATCTGTCCTTGCACAAGCTACACTTTCAGTGTCTGAAGACGCGAGTCTAAGTCTCTGTAAACTCTCCTTCGGGGAGCTTGCTGGCCGTCGTGTTGAAGTTGAGCTCTTCGAATATTGTCAATCTTCTAAAATTCCTTCAATTTGCAAACAAATTCATATAACTTTGGATGGGCCTTTCCTGAGCTTCTATTCAGGCTCGAATGCCATCCTTCGAGGTGATTGTTTGTTCTCGGCCCTGCATTGTTGTGTTGGTTAACAGACAGACAGACAGACAGACAGACAGACATAGTTTATTAAAGTGTCACATGGCATGAAACAATAAGAATACATCATATTAAATTTATCATACCATCCAGCCTAGCTAGGCTTATGAGACACTATTTTAAAACAGATATACACGAGTAAGTTCATACCTAACAATGTGAGTAAAAGTGTGAATAGGATTAACTAATAAAAACAAACAAATTAGATAAGTAAGTGTTTGATCTCTGAGTTAATTGGTTAATCCTTCTTACTGAGAAGGCATTGAAACTTAATAAAGTATTTTGATAACTAACCAAAACAAACAAAGAAACATTGACATGTCTCACATTAACCTTTAAATTATTTTGTGTCTGAAAGGCCGATGTTGTTTTTTAATCTACTGTTGATACCACATGTATGTAAAGCAACATCTTATTCTAAACTGTGAAATTGTAGATAATTTCATTTATAAAGCAACATCTTCCTTTTCTCTCGCTGTTATATTGTGGACCATTCCATTTCCCACCAGGTAAGATAGCATTTCACTACTCTCAGTCTGCCTACACTAATTACTAATTTATACTTAGTCTGCCTACACTAATTACTAATTTATACTCAGTCTGCCTACACTAATTACTAATTTACACTCAGTCCGCCTACAAAAAAGTGTAGGCAGATTGAGATGTAGGCAGACTGGGAAGTTACCTTTTGGTAAGACGCGGCTGGGTATCGAACCCCGGACCTTCCGCTCTCCGGGCGCACGCTCTACCATTAGACCACGGAGGCGGTCCACAAGCTGCTGGAGTTGGCTGTGGACATATATTGGTCAAGTTGATGATTTTTGTAATAAAATTGCTTGCCATGATATATTCATACAAATCAAAGGGATTCCATCATTATAGTTTGTCTGTTCATCAAAAGAAGTTAAAGATTACCGATTTTTCTCGTATGGTTAGCATCATGTCATGACGGATTAACTGTGGTCGTGCCAAAAATCGGTTGTTCTTTAATTTCTTTCGAGTTGTATATGAGCATTTCCTCTGAATGTGGGCTCTTCTGATGACCTAAGACTATTCAACTACATACATTGTCTAGAAGATAAATATTCCTGGTTAATTGAGTGAGTAAGTATTGTTTAACGCAGCTTTAAGCAGTATTCCAGCAATATGACGGCGGGGGACACCGGAAAATTGGCTTGACCAATTGTAACCATGTGGGGAATCGAACCCAGCATTTCGGCGTCACGAGCGAACGCTATAACCACTAGGCTACCCCAACGTCCCCCTGGTGAATATCACATCAAAACATCTACAATTTTAAGGATTTAAAATGTGACCTTGACCTTCAACAACAGTGAATATGTAGTAGACAAAACTGTTATTCAACTTATTAAAAACATCCTATTTCTTTGTCGCTTTTATAAACATCACACGGGGCATTTTTGGAAATACCGAGAACATAACAACAGGGTTTTTTTCCAATCACAAAGTCCGTTGTACAATCAGAATGCTTAACAACATCCGTTGTCGCATTAAAATAGGCATAACAACATGCGTTGTCCAATCAGAGTAGACATAACATCATGCGTTGTCCAATAGGACACAAGATAAGATTCGGGCAGACAAGGAGGCAGCCATGACGCGACTGCCTCGTTACACACAGCATTAAGCATCCGCACGGAACGACAATGAATCGTGATCCAAATGCCAAACAGGTGAAAGAGGAGACATGGATTGAAATAAAGCGTTATCCTACTATTTTATTATTGCAAGCAATCATTTTGTAACCGTTATTTCCAATCCAGCTATCCCAAGAGCACGCTAAATTCACTTCCCTTTCCGATAATCTCGCACGTTGAATGAATCTCGTCGCTCCGAGATTTGAGGGCGATAAGATGTCAGCCAAGTAATTACTGGTTGCTGATGTACGTGTTCTCTCCAGTCCGACTTGCAGCACGTTGGACTCGGGTTATTTGCTTCCCAATGACACATGCAGGATGTGTTAGAAGTTATGTTGAGTAAGAAATGAAACACGTTCCGACTGTACCGTTTAACCTTTCGATAGATGGCAATAGATATGACTTGAAATGGTACACTCGCCAATTTATCATTCTCAGAAGAAGTAATCCAATTTGACACCCTTTGTTAAAGCACTGAACGTAAGCGTAATGATTGGCCAGTTTTGAAGGAAAAAGTATCAAATATTCGGACTTCAAAGATAACGATTTTCTCGTTGGGATTATTTTACAAAATTAATCTCAAGGTCTCTTCTTAGACGATGGTAAATGGCAACTCATGATTCCCCATAACCTCCCCCAACCTCTTTAACCCCGGAACCCCACTGTATGGCTTCTAAAAAGCTGGTAATTAATAGTTCGATCCAAGATGAGGCCACGTACTGTTGGTTGCATGAAAGGCTCTATCGCTTCCAAGGACGATGTGCTTGGTAAGACGGCGACGGTCGATGTTGTAGACGTTGCAACTATTACTGGGAGAGATGCATATCTTGAAGTATAGGTAGCACGGTACACACTGAAGAGCTCGAAGCTTTTATATGACTCGGAAATCAGACTCGCTGGTTTATCTTATTCATAAACTCTATTCCTGTTTGAGTGTTTGAATATGCCAGGCATTGAGGCGTAAACCAGGTCTAACTGAAGCCCGTTTGTGACGTCATGGTAGTTTTTTTTAAAAACCTATGGACGACTTTTTGTTTTCTACTACTAAAACGAAGTTAAAGAAGCCCCGATTCTTTTATAATAATACAGTTAATCTGTCATGGCATGAAGTTAAAGAGCCTCCGATTCTTTAAAATTACTATAATTTATCCGTCATGGCGTGAAGTTGAAGAAAGACCTATTCTTTGACAGATTTACTGTAGCAATACGAAAGTATCGGGGGTTCTTTAGCCTCATTTGTGTAGTATATTTCAATGTCGTATACATAGTCAGTCATTTATACATGTATGTTTAAAATCCACTTCTCCAGATTCGGGATCAATTTTGTGGACTGAAGTAAACATAATTCACGCGTGCCATTATAGTGTACAATAAGCAAATGTGAGATGAAGATGGAAGAAAATCAACCGGAGCATTATTTTTTTCAAGTTTTTCAATGTGATGAGAACAGATGCCAGAAGATGGCGCTCGTTGGTTTTGGATTTGTTGGACTAAATGCTTCAGAAACTTGGCTCTGGAAACCTAATAGGCCTCGCGAAAGACAACATTTTGTGTTGTCAGACCATCGAAAGGTTCTGAATTGTATCTATGACTGTCTTTGTCGTTGTGCAGACGCCTAAAGTTGTCATTGTTCTGGAGTTTTGTACTTTGATACGGTTATTTGAGGGTAATGTGCTTGTGACTGAGTGAAGGCGTAATGATAGGTAGATGTAATGTTCCTACCAAAGCAAAGGTTAGGGACCTAGAGCTAATTGAGAAGGGATGTTCCTACAAACCAAATGTTTGTGAACTGGACCTCATGTAGATGTGATTTTCCTACAAACGAAAAGTTAGGGAATTGGACCTCATTTAGAAGTGAAGTTCCTACAAACCAAATCTTTGTGAAATGGGCTTAATCTAAAAGGGATGTTCCTATAAACCCACCCCCCCCCCCCCCCCCCCCCCCCCCCCTTCTTACTTGGTTATTTTGCCCAATGGAATCTTTTTCGGGGGATAATAGAGACTCGTTATTCACTAGTGATCCATTTAATAATGTAATTCCCCAAAATTATGGCCATGCGAGTTTAAAAGGATAGTTTTTTCGACACACGCATCGTCGAAAAGCAAAATAACAAGAATTTCAGTGTAAACAAACGCTACGATGAAGAAAAGCAAATCTGTCCGTAAAGGCGCAGGATGTAAGTGGAACTACAAGGAACGCAAAATGGCGTCATTTGGATATAAACCGTGGGGTTTTAGTTTGATCTATTATAGAGTATCAATCAGACCAAATTAGAAACTTCAGATCTGCAGACCGTTGTGTTTCTCTGAAAACCGCCAACATGGCACCGTCACGGAGTGGCACTGTGAATCAAATTATCCACAAATACGTTTAAGTGCTCTACAACTCCGCCATTGGCTTACGTCTCTCCGGTCGTATCCAATTTACCAGGAATGTAATTCCGGTGCAATTATTTGTCTAAGACAAGATTTTATAATCAGCAAAACTATATCTTGTCAAGACTAACAACGTGATTCTACTCGGCCTCTTTCGGAACAGATAAGTATTCGCCACGAGATTCTCACTGAAACACGCGAGAGGTTAGTTAAGATCATGTCTATTAATTTCAAGGTAAACGCGGCTAATGTTCTGAATGGCTTTGTGCTGATGCGGCTTGTCTCGAAGCTCCGTGGGGCGCTTGTTATAAGACGTGATCGTCTACTACAACAGACGACATTAAACGCCGTCAGGGACAACGGCGTAGCATCATAACGCGTGACTAATAACGCGCAGACACGCTCTGCCCCATTCTGGGCCCCGGAATGATTGTCACTAACTGGCGTAAATTAACTATAATTATAAACCGTGGAAAAATATCCTTCCGCAGCGTA
The DNA here is from genome assembly GCF_023055435.1 of Haliotis rufescens. Taxonomy (NCBI): domain Eukaryota; kingdom Metazoa; phylum Mollusca; class Gastropoda; order Lepetellida; family Haliotidae; genus Haliotis; species Haliotis rufescens. The sequence continues at coordinate 55,760,316 of NW_025964334.1, forward strand.
GTAATATCAAGCTTAGCCAATCACCGGGACCTAATCTTGCGGGGACAGTTACCAAATTGCCCACTTCATCAATGATGGTGTGAACAACGTTGATGACTGGCGGGGAAACTGAGAACGTGGCGTCGTGCGTGTCATCATTGGGGTCTCTTGTCCCTGGAGACTGATAGCTTTAGGACTGTTAATAGTTTTGTGGTCAAACTGATGGCCAAGGGCTTCCAAAGTCATGGTCGCGCTGGCATATACCCATGCTGTTTGCGTTAAAAACTCACGAAAAGTTATTTAATTTCCACAATGATTACAGAGTCGGTAGAGATCTGTAGAATTGTCATTTGTTTGAATTACGATGCAAGAAACTGATCTCGGGAATGCCTTTCCACCATTACATTCCACGACGGTGTCTTTTTACTTTGATGGATGAATGGTGAAGATACATTTTCAAAGACAACCGGTATTAGGGATTTTAGCATAAACACAGTTTAGAGTATCAATATGAGATCGTCTATCAAAATTAGAAACATGTTTATTTCGTCACAAACAGGCTGAATTGGTCCGAGATGTATAACTCAGTAGTTGGCGAATCGATGTTGAAGGACTTAGATGTCAGAAAGCACGCATGAACAATATGTAGCTGTTGGTTGTTTGACCAAAGTTATATCTTGTTTTAGACACTTGAGATAAAAACATTAATTCGTCTACTTTCTAGTTTCTAGTTTCCAAGTTTCATTAATTTACTAAACTGATTTAAACAAGGACGTTGATTTAAATTGTATTTCATCAAGTCAATTATGTCTAAATACAAAAATGTAAACACTTGCCAATGTAAGTGTATTAGGTTGGAACAATGTCAAGTGTCTCGACCTAGAACTGGCATCAGTCGGTGCGAGGTCACACAACTGGTGACTGGGTCAAGCAAAATATGAGTTTTCAAAACCTAGATAAAACAACAACACGATCATAGGTTCCTAGCGTGCACAAGGGAGGCAAGTCTGGTCTTAAGTATAGAAGTGGTGGCCCATTGGTTCAAAGGGTGAAATTAACTTTGCAGGGTTACGTCCCTTAGACATCTGGATCTCATCTTTACTTAATCCGCACCATGTGTTTATGGATAAAAGTAAAAGTTTCGACCTGCGTACCGTTGTGCTTCACTCCCAATTGACTCACAACACGCAATATGAACCCTTTGGTCACGCCAACACAAGCGACTATACCGAAACACGATCGCCGTTTGATGACTCGATCTGATACCACACCACAGGCCGGTTGTTTGATAAATGGCTGGCAAGGGATTTGTTCCATGGGTCATTATGCTGCTGTATTAGCTCAGTAAACCCTAAATCTGAATATTTGGGGCCAGGTCTCTCGAAGGCTTCAGTTAAATGATTCCTTCACATGCGTGTTATATTACGGTAATAGCTAGTTCTATAAACTATGCACGGAACCTTGGTGTATTAAACAAACAGATAGGAAGACCCATCAAAGGATATTGACTTTATATCCGACGATATGACAGAACGCATTAGACACTTGGACTATGGATTGTTTGTTGGAAATAAATTCATTCCCTTAAACTGTTGCCGGAGGATGAAAACTAGTAGAGACGATACAAACATTTGTCTAAAACATGTGTCGGTTCAGCATCTGTTTAACACTGATTGGTGTAGCTCAAATATTCTATCCCCACTCCCGACTTAGTATCCTTGAAAGTGTTCTCATCTTTTAAAAACATCCAGCTCAGCCGAATCACAATCTAGAAACCCTGTGAAGATCTGGGTTAGAATTGGTCTTCAGCATCTATGCTTGTCGTAAGAGGCGACTAGGGTTCGGATGGTCAGGCTCGCTGACTTGGTTGGTGCATGTCATCGTATCCCGATTGCGTAGATCGATGGTCGTGATGTCAATCACTGGATCGGCTGGTCCAGATTGAATTATTTACAGACCACCGTCATAGAGCTGGAATATTGCTGAGTGCGGCGTTTAACAACAAACAGTACAATGCAGTACAGAATCTAGGTTATTACTTCTTCTGAGAATGATAAATTGGCGAGTGTACCATTACAAGTCATATCTATTGCCATCTATCGAAAGGTTAAACGGTACAGTCGGAACGTGTTTCATTTCTTACTCAACATGACTTCTAACACAACCTGCTTGGGTCATTGGGAAGCAAATAACGCGAGTCCCACGTGCTGTAAGTCGGACTGGAGAGAACACGTACATCAGCAACCGGTAATTACTTGGCTGACATCTTATTGCCGAGATTTCATTCAACGTGCGAGATTATCGGAAAGGGAAGTGAATTTAGCGTGCTCTTGGGATAGCTGGATTGGAAATAACGGTTACAAAATGATTGCTTGGAATAATAAAATAGTAGAATAACGCTTTATTTCAATCCATGTCTCCTCTTTCACCTGTTTGTCATTTGAATCACGATTCATTGTCATTCCGTGGAGATGTCCATTGCAGTGTGTTATGAGGCAGTCGCGTCATGGCTGTCTCCTGGTCTGCCTGAATCTTATCTTGTGTCCTATTGGACAACGCATTGTGTTAAGTCTACTCTAATTGGACAACGCATGTTGTTATGCCTACTCTGATTGGACAACGGATGTTGTTATGCTTTCTCTGATCTGATTCTCGGACATTGTGATTGGAAAAAACCCATGTTGTTATGTTTACTCTCGGTGTTTCAATAAATCCCCCAACGTGCGTGCGATGTGTATAAAGCAACAAAGAAATTGGATGCTTCTAATAAGTTGAATAACCAGTTTTGTCTCCCATGTTCACCGTAGTTGTAATTATATATAAAGGCTTACATACTCTAAATAACCCCTGTATATATTTATGTGATGACAGTTGCATATAAATGGCTGACTTTGAAAGTCAAGGTCACATTCCAATTGTTTCTAAACACTAAAATATTAGATGTTAAGATGTGATATTCACTCAACCAGGGGAGCGGTGGGGTAGTCTAGTGATTATACTGGCTCGTCATGCCAAAGACCCGGGCTCGATTCCCCACATGGTGAGAAGCCAATTTTCCGTTGTCCCCCGCTGGTATATTGCTGGAATATTACTAAAATCGGCGTTATACCATACTAACCCGCTCACTGGACCAGGAATATTCTAGACAATGTACCCATGGCATCCAGATAATAATCAAATAATTTTACATAGGAAAAGTAGATGCAGAATAGTGTACCAATGTTTGTGTATCCCAGTGTTTTGTATTGTGTATGGGGCGGTCGGGTAGCCTAGTGGTTAAAGCGTTCGCTCGTCACGCCGAAGACCCGGGTTCGCTTCCCGACATGGGTACAATGTGTGAAGCCCATTTCTGGTGTCCCCCGCCGTGATATTGCTGGAATATTGCTAAAAGCGGCGTAAAACCATACTCACTCACTGTATTGTGTACGTTTCACCCTTTTCCTCCTCCATACACACAACCCAAATGTTTTTCTCTGTCGACTTTTCACTGCGTCACTTTCTATACCGGTGGTCCTCTATGAAGTTATCTTTCCCTCCACTGATGGACTATACCAAAAGTAGAGTCGGTGGTCACGCTTGGTACTATATCATAAACATATGTTTACGAATCACTATCAAATTGAGATTATATCAGTTTTCGCGAAACGTTGAGTGTATCCTGACCCACCGGTCACAGATACAAGCAAAGGCAAGTCAAGAAACACAGTAACATATCGTACATTTCAAAATAAGGAATTATATCAGACAAACTTTACCGAGGCCTTGAATGTTACATCCCAATGAAACAACTTTTGAGCAAGAGTCTTATGACGCTATTTGAAATCGCCATCGAAAGTGTGTTTGATTGTTTGTTTGTTAGTTTGTTTGTTTTTAACGCCGCACTCAGCAATGTTCCAGCTGACTGACAGCGGTCTGTAGATAATCGAGTCTGGACCAGACAATCCTGTGATTGACACCAGTGATTGAACTTTGATCTACGCAATTGGAATACAATGACATGCAATGTCAACCTGACAACCCGATCCCGTTCGTCGCCTCATGCGGCAAGCATAGTCGCCTTTTACGTGAAGCATGATTGCTGAATACCAATTCTGACCTTGAATTTCACGGGTACCCATAGAAAGAGCATCATCGATTGTACTTCAAAAGTAGTGAAATGTTGACACCAAACCCTGGAACCTCGGGATTATTGCTCGACATAAAGGGAAGGTTGACAATTGGAAAGATAAAGTCATCTCCCCTGTCATACAGTCTTGTGGAGAGTCATTCCATTCAGTTATTAGGATGTCAATCAATACTTTGATTACACGCATGATCCTAACTACAGTGTCTTGACCTGGACTGGCAATTGGCATGAGACTGTTGAACACTGTATGCCTCAATCCGATAATATTGGTCAAATTGTTCTGGATATGACACCAGTGACATTTCCCAGGCTTCGGGCGAATCACTTTTTTACATTTTCGTACTTCGGAACAAGTGACTTTAAGGCGTCACACTGTAGAATGTTCAGAAAATGATATTTCTTTTAAATTTGAAGATGCAATCGATGAGCCTGCGGTCTAAGATACCAAGATTGTCCTTCTTAAAAGGTTTCCAGTTACCTTTGGCATTCCCAAAGTCTTTTGAGCTTTTGTTGCAGGTTTGGCCGGTATATGTGAATGGATTTATTCTGTTCAGACAAAGATTTTCAAATCAATATAGAATCACAGAATGTATAAAGAGAGATCATGGCTTCTGTGTGTGTTGTTGTATGATAGTGTTATAAGTAGGAGGCCCCTGACAGAGTCTGGTAAACAGTACAGCCTCTCTGTGGTCGATACAACGTCGGGGCGTAGCAGGTTTCAATATTCAGAGAGTAGTTGTAATTAGAAATGTGGTTTCTATGTGATGTCAGTCAGGACGTTACGACAATATGTTTGATGGGTATTGTAACCTCAGAATGTCATGCACCGCTCAAGTCGTCCAGTAGTAGGGGATCACCATGACACAGCCCCAGTGTGTCAATCACGCAATACTCCACTCGTCCATCAAGGTGGTCCAGTGTGATGATTGTTGCATGTGATTGGTTGACTTTGAAGGTTAAGGTCACATTGCAACCGTTTATAATCCTTAAAGTTGTAGATGTTATGATTTGATATTCACTTAACCAGGGGGAGTCCAACTAGCTGGCCCAGTGTGTCATTCACGAAACGCTCCACTCGTCCATCTAGGTGGTCCAGTGTGTCATTCACGAAACGCTCCGCTCGTCCATCCAGGTGGTCCAGTGTGTCATTCACGAAACGCTCCACTCGTCCATCTAGGTGGCCCAGTGTGTCATTCACGCAACACTCCACTCGTCCATCGAGGTGGTCAAGTGTGTCATTCACGCAACCCTGGGTTCTAAGTGGAAGACTGATAATATGTTAATACATCAGTCACAAGCTACTGGTGGTGAGGTGAGGTGAAATGAGGTTAACGTCGCGTCCAAGATTATTGCACTTATATAGCGACGTGCATGCACGTGTATGTGTGTGTGTGTGTGTGTGGCTGCTTGTACCAGTCCGGCCTGATGCCGATTTATAGTGCTGGCACACTGAGATACCATGCCGCAGTTTAACATGAATACCCCACTCAGACACAGTATACTGACTCCGAGTCGACAAGTCCTCGTTTTAGCCCCTTTATGCAGAGCGCCAGACAGGGTAACAACAAGTACCATCTTTTAACGTCTTTTGGTAGGTTCACTGTCAGTATGCCTACATCTCAGTCTGCCTACACTGTAAATTAAAGTGTAGGCACAATGAGAACACCACCGTTTCAAAAATAACAGTTTCCAGACTGTTAGACGAACAAAAAAGAATGTGTAATATTTAATGTTATTTAATAGCCAAAACTTTGTGTTGAGAAATTGGGCCCAGATCTATGAATAGTTCACATCGTCATCTAAGTTCACAGTTCACATCTTCAGTTTCAACAGGTGGCTGGCAGCATCTAAGAAGTTCATTGAGGTCATCTGTCCTTGCACAAGCTTCACTTTCAGTGTCTGAAGACGCGAGTCTAAGTCTCTGTGTACTCTCCTTCGGGGAGCTTGCTGGCCGCCGTGTTGAAGTTGAGCTCTTCGAATATTGTCAATCTTCTCCAATTCCTTCAATTTGCAAACAAATTCATATGAATTTGGATTGGCCTTTCCTAAGCTTCTATTCAGGGGCGAATGCCATCCTTCAAGGTGATTGTTTGTTCTCGGCCCTGCATTGTTGTGTTGGTTAACAGACAGACAGACAGACAGACAGACAGACAGACAGACATAGTTTATTAAAGTGTCACATGGCATGAAACAATAAGAATACATCATATTAAGTTTATCATACCATCCAGCCTAGCTAGGCTTATGAGACACTATTTTAAAACAGATATACACTAGTAAGTTCATACCTAACAATGTGAGTAAAAGTGTGAATAGGATTAACTAATAAAAACAAACAAATTAGATAAGTAAGTGTTTGATCTCTGAGTTAATTGGTTAATCCTTCTTACTGAGAAGGCATTGAAACTTAATAAAGTATTTTGATAACTAACCAAAACAAACAAAGAAACATTGACATGTCTCACATTAACCTTTAAATTATTTTGTGTCTGAAAGGCCGATGTTGTTTTTTAATCTACTGTTGATACCACATGTATGTAAAGCAACATCTTATTCTAAACTGTGAAATTGTAGACAATTTCATTTATAAAGCAACATCTTCCTTTTCTCTCGCTGTTACATTGTGGACCATTCCATTTTTCACCAGGTAAGATAGCATTTCACTACTCTCAGTCTGCCTACACTAATTACTAATTTATACTCAGTCTGCCTACACTAATTACTAATTTATACTCAGTCTGCCTACAAAAAAAGTGTAGGCAGATTGAGATGTAGGCAGACTGGGAAGTTACCTTTTGGTTAGACGCGGCTGGGTATCGAACCCCGGACCTTCCGCTCTCCGGGCGGACGCTCTACCATTAGACCACGGAGGCGGTCCACAAGCTACTGGAGTTTGCTGTGGACATTTATTGGTCAAGTTGATGACTTTTGTAATAAAATTGCTTGCCATGATATATTCATACAAATCAATGGGATTCCATCATTATAGTTTGTCTGTTCATCAAAAGAAGTTAAAGATTACCGATTTTTTCTCGTATGGTTAGCATCATGTCATGACGGATTAACTGTGGTCGTGCCAAAAAATCGGTTGTTCTTTAATTTCTTTCGAGTTGTATATGAGCATTTCCTCTGAATGTGGGCTCTTCTGATGACCTAAGACTATTCAACTACATACATTGTCTAGAAGATAAATATTCCTGGTTAATTGAGTGAGTAAGTATTGTTTAACGCAGCTTTAAGCAGTATTCCAGCAATATGACGGCGGGGGACACCGGAAAATTGGCTTGACCAATTGTAACCATGTGGGGAATCGAACCCAGCATTTCGGCGTCACGAGCGAACGCTATAACCACTAGGCTACCCCACCGTCCCCCTGGTGAATATCACATCAAAACATCTACAATTTTAAGGATTTAAAATGTGACCTTGACCTTCAACAACAGTGAATATGTAGTAGACAAAACTGTTATTCAACTTATTAAAAACATCCTATTTCTTTGTCGCTTTTATAAACATCACATGGGGCATTTTTGGAAATACCGAGAATAAACGTAACAACAGGGGTTTTTTCCAATCACAAAGTCCGTTGTTCAATCAGAATGCTTAACAACATCCGTTGTCGCATTAAAATAGGCATAACAACATGCGTTGTCCAATCAGAGTAGACATAACATCATGCGTTGTCCAATAGGACACAAGATAAGATTCAGGCAGACAAGGAGGCAGCCATGACGCGACTGCCTCGTTACACACAGCATTAAGCATCCGCACGGAACGACAATGAATCGTGATCCAAATGCCAAACAGGTGAAAGAGGAGACATGGATTGAAATAAAGCGTTATCCTACTATTTTATTATTCCAAGCAATCATTTTGTAACCGTTATTTCCAATCCAGCTATCCCAAGAGCACGCTAAATTCACTTCCCTTTCCGATAATCTCGCACGTTGAATGAATCTCGTCGCTCCGAGATTTGAGGGCGATAAGATGTCAGCCAAGTAATTACTGGTTGCTGATGTACGTGTTCTCTCCAGTCCGACTTGCAGCACGTTGCAGCTTCCCAATGACACATGCAGGATGTGTTAGAAGTTATGTTGAGTAAGAAATGAAACACGTTCCGACTGTACCGTTTAACCTTTCGATAGATGGCAATAGATATGACTTGAAATGGTACACTCGCCAATTTATCATTCTCAGGAGAAGTAATCCAATTTGACACCCTTTGTTAAAGCACTGAACGTAAGCGTAATGATTGGCCAGTTTTGAAGGGAAAAGTGTCAAATATTCGGACTTCAAAGATAACGATTTTCTCTTTGGGATTATTTTTACAAAATTAATCTCAAGGTCTCTTCTAAGACGATGGTAAATGGCAACTCATGATTCCCCATAACCTCCCCCAACCTCTTTAACCCCGGAACCCCACTGTATGGCTTCTAAAAAGCTGGTAATTAATAGTGCGATCCAAGATGAGGCCACGTACTGTTGGTTGCATGAAAAGCTCTATCGCTTCCAAAGACGATGTGCTTGGTAAGACGGCGACGGTCGATGTTGTAGACGTTGCAACTATTACTGGGAGAGATGCATATCTTGAAGTATAGGTAGCACGGTACACACTGAAGAGCTCGAAGCTTTTATATTACTCGGAAATCAGACGAAATCAATACGAAAGTATCGGGGGTTCTTTAGCCTCATTTGTGTAGTATATTTCAATGTCGTATACATAGTCAGTCATTTATACATGTATGTTTAAAATCCACTTCTCCAGATTCGGGATCAATTTTGTGGACTGAAGTAAACATAATTCACGCGTGCCATTATAGTGTACAATAAGCAAATGTGAGATGAAGATGGAAGAAAATCAACCGGTGCATTATTTTTTTCAAGTTATTCAATGTGATGAGAACAGATGCCAGAAGATGGCGCTCGTTGGTTTTGGATTTGTTGGACTAAATGCTTCAGAAACTTGGCTCTGGAAACCTAATAGGCCTCGCGAAAGACAACATTTTGTGTTGTCAGACCATCGAAAGGTTCTGAATTGTATCTTTGACTGTCTTTGTCGTTGTGCAGACGCCTAAAGTTGTCATTGTTCTGGAGTTTTGTACTTTGATACGGTTATTTGAGGGTAATGTGCTTGTGACTGAGTGAAGGCGTAATGATAGGTAGATGTAATGTTCCTACCAAAGCAAAGGTTAGGGACCTAGAGCTAATTGAGAAGGGATGTTCCTACAAACCAAATGTTTGTTAACTGGACCTCATGTAGATGTTATTTTCCTACAAACGAAAAGTTAGGGAATTGGACCTCATTTAGAAGTGAAGTTCCTACAAACCAAATCGTTGTGAAATGGGCGTAATCTAAAAGGGATGTTCCTATAAACTAAAGGTTAGGGAACTAGACCTCATTTAGAAGTGATGTTCCTTCTCACCAAATGTAAGGGAAGTAGAGCTGATTTAGAAGTGATGTTCCTAACAACAAAAGGTTAGTAAACTGGACCTCATGTGTCACTGTGTGATTTTTGTTAGAAATAAGATGGTATTTTTGGCCTTTACAGTTTTTCGAGGCGAAACTGAAGAACAAAATAATTTTTTTTCTGTTTTCTTATATATATTTGTTGGGTTTTTAAAGACCAAGATTCTAATTTTCAACCCCCCTCTCACCGACCCCCCCCCCCCCCCCCCCCCCCCCCCCTTCTTACTTGGTTATTTTGCCCAATGGAATCTTTTTCGGGGGATAATAGAGACTCGTTATTCACTAGTGATCCATTTAATAATGTAATTCCCCAAAATTATGGCCATGCGAGTTTAAAAGGATAGTTTTTTCGACACACGCATCGTCGAAAAGCAACATAACAAGAATTTCAGTGTAAACAAATGCTACGATGAAGAAAAGCAAAACTGTCCGTAAAGGCGCAGGATGTAAGTGGAACTACAAGGAACGCAAAATGGCGCCATTTGGATATAAACCGTGGGGTATAGTTTGATCTATTACAGAGTATCAATCAGACCAAATTAGAAACTTCAGATCTGCAGACCGTTGTGTTTCTCTGAAAACCGCCAACATGGCACCGTCACGGAGTGGCACTGTGAATCAAATTATCCACAAATACGTTTAAGTGCTCTACAACTCCGCCATTGGCTTACGTCTCTCCGGTCGTATCCCATTTACCAGGAATGTAATTCCGGTGCAATTATTTGTCTAAGACAAGATTATATAATCAGCAAAACTATATCTTGTCAAGACTAACAATGTGATTCTACTCGGCCTCTGTCGGAACAGATAAGTATTGGCCACGAGATTCTCACTGAAACACGCGAGAGGTTAGTTAAGATCGTGTCTATTAATTTCAAGGTAAACGCAGCTAATGTTCTGAATGGCTTTGTGCTGATGCGGCTTGTCTCGAAGCTCCGTGGGGCGCTTGTTATAAGACGTGATCGTCTACTACAACAGACGTTATTAAACGCCGTCAACGACAACGGCGTAGCATCATAACGCGTGACTAATAACGCGCAGACACGCTCTGCCCCATTCTGGGCCCAGAATGATTGTCACTAACTGGCGTAAATTAACTATAATTATAAACCGTGGAAAAATATCCTTCCGCAGCGTAGTAATATCAAGCTTAGCCAATCACCGGGACCTAATCTTGCGGGGACAGTTACCAAATTGCCCACTTCATCAATGATGGTGTGAACAACGTTGATGACTGGCGGGGAAACTGAGAACGTGGCGTCGTGCGTGTCATCATTGGGGTCTCTTGTCCCTGGAGACTGATAGCTTTAGGACTGTTAATAGTTTTGTGGTCAAACTGATGGCCAAGGGCTTCCAAAGTCATAGTCGCGCTGGCATATACCCATGCTGTTTGCGTTAAAAACTCACGAAAAGTTATTTAATTTCCACAATGATTACAGAGTCGGTAGAGATCTGTAGAATTGTCATTTGTTTGAATTACGATGCAAGAAACTGATCTCGGGAATGCCTTTCCACCATTACATTCCACGACGGTGTCTTTTTACTTTGATGGATGAAAGGTGAAGATACATTTTCAAAGACAACCGGTATTAGGGATTTTAGCATAAACACAGTTTAGAGTATCAATATGAGATCGTCTATTAAAATTAGAAACATGTTTATTTCGTCACAAACAGGCTGAATTGGTCCGAGATGTATAACTCAGTAGTTGGCGAATCGATGTTGAAAGACTTAGATGTCAGAATGCACGCATGAACGATATGTAGCTGTTGGTTGTTTGACCAAAGTTATATCTTGTTTTAGACATTTGAGATAAAAACATTAATTCGTCTACTTTCTAGTTTCTAGTTTCCAAGTTTCATTAATTTACTAAACTGATTTAAACAAGGACGTTGATTTAAATTGTATTTCATCAAGTCAATTATGTCTAAATACAAAAATGTAAACACTTGCCAATGTAAGTGTATTAGGTTGGAACAATGTCAAGTGTCTCGACCTAGAACTGGCATCAGTCGGTGCGAGGTCACACAACTGGAGAGTGGGTCAAGCAAAATATGAGTTTTCAAAATCTAGATAAAACAACAACACGATTATAGGTTCCTAGCGTGCCCAAGGGAGGCAAGTCTGGTCTTAAGTATAGAAGTGGTAGCCTATTGGTTCAAAGGGTGAAATTAACTGTGCAGGGTTACGTCCTTAGATATCAACATCTGCTGATTGTTTCGAATCCCATCTTTACTTAATCCGCACCATGTGTTTATGGATAAAAGTAAACGTTCCGACCTGCGTACCGTTGTGCTTCACTCCCAATTGACTCACAACACGCAATATGAACCCTTTGGTCACGCCAACACAAGCGACTATACCGAAACACGATCGCCGTTTGATGACTCGATCTGATACCACACCACAGGCCGGTTGTTTGATAAATGGCTGGCAAGGGATTTGTTCCATGGGCCATTATGCTGGTGTATTAGCTCAGTATACCCTAAATCTGAATATTTGGGGCCAGGTCTCTCGAGGGACTCAGTTAAATGATTCCTTCACATGCGTGTTATATTACGGTAATAGCTAGTTCTATAAACCATGCACGGAACCTTGGTGTATTAAACAAACAGATAGGAAGACCCACCAAAGGATATTGACTTTATATCCGACGATATGACAGAACGCATTAGACACTTGGACTATGGATTGTTTGTTGGAAATAAATTCATTCCCTTAAACTGTTGCCGGAGGATGAAAACTAGTAGAGACGATACAAACATTTGTCTAAAACATGTGTCGGTTCAGCATCTGTTAAACACTGACTGGTGTAGCTCAAATATTCTATCCCCACTCCCGACTTAGTATTCTTGAAAGTGTTCTCATCTTTTAAAAACACCCATCTCAGCTGAATTACAGTCTAGAAACCCTGTGAAGATCTGGGTTAGAATTGGTCTTCAGCATCTATGCTTGTCGTAAGAGGCGACTAGGGTTCGGAGGGTCAGGCTCGCTGACTTGGTTGGTGCATGTCATCGTATCCCGATTGCGTAGATCGATGGTCGTGATGTCAATCACTAGATCGCCTGGTCCAGATTGAATTATTTACAGACCACCGTCATAGAGCTGGAATATTGCTGAGTGCGGCGTTAAACAACAAACAGTACAATGCAGTACAGAATCTAGGTTATTACTTCTTCTGAGAATGATAAATTGGCGAGTGTACCATTTCAAGTCATATCTATTGCCATCTATCGAAAGGTTAAACGGTACAGTCGGAACGTGTTTCATTTCTTACTCAACATAACTTCTAACACAACCTGCTTGTGTCATTGGGAAGCAAATAACGCGCGTCCCACGTGCTGCAAGTCGGACTGGAGAGAACACGTACATCAGCAACCGGTAATTACTTGGCTGACATCTTATCGCCCTCAAATCTCGGAGCGACGAGATTTCATTCAACGGGCGAGATTATCGGAAAGGGAAGTGAATTTAGCCTGCTCTTGGGATAGCTGGATTGGAAATAACGGTTACAAAATGATTGCTTGGAATAATAGAATAGTAGAATAACGCTTTATTTCAATCCATGTCTCCTCTTTCACCTGTTTGGCATTTGGATCACGATTCATTGTCGTTCCGTGGAGATGCTTAATGCTGTAACGAGGCAGTCTGAATGTTATCTTGTGTCCTATTGGACAACGCATTGTGTTATGCCTACTCTGCCTGGACCATCGATGTTGTTATGCTTTCTCTGATTTGGCAACGGACATTGTGATTGGAAAAAAACATGTTGTTATGTTTACTCTCGGTATTTAAAAAAATCCCCCAACGTGCATGCGATGTGTATAAAGCGACAAAGAAATTGGATGCTTTTAATAAGTTGAATAACCAGTTTTGTCTCCCACATGTTCACCGTAGTTGTAATTATATATAAAGGCTACATACTCTTAATAACCCCTGTATATATTTATGTGATGACAGTTGCATATGAATGGCTGACTTTGAAGGTCAAGGTCACATTCCAATTGTTTCTAATCCTCACAATTATGTTAAGATGTGATATTCACTTCACCAGGGGGGCGGTGGGGTAATCTAGTGATTATACTGGCTCGTCATGCCAAAGAACCGGGTTCGATTCCCACATGGGTACAATGTGAGAGGTCCATTTTCCGGTGTCCCCCGCCGTTATATTGATGGAAAATTGCTAAAAATGGCGTTATACCATACTAACCCATTGCAACCAGATAATAATGAAATAACTTTACATAGGAATAGTAGATGCTGAATAGTGTACCAATGTTTGTGTATCCCAGTGTTTTGTATTGTGTACGGTACGGTCGGGTAGCCTAGTGGTTAAAGCGTTCACTCGTCACGCCGAAGACCCGGGTTCGATTCCCGACATGGGTACAATGTGTGAAGCCCATTTCTGGTGTCCCCCGCCGTGATATTGCTGGAATATTGCTAAAAGCGGCGTAAAACCATACTCACTCACTCACTCACTGTATTATGTACGTTTCACCCTTTTCCTCCTCCACACACACACAACCCAAATGTTTTTCTCTGTCGACTTTTCACTGCATCACTTTTTATACCGGTTGTCCACATCCTCTATGAAGTTATCTTTCCCTCCACTGATGGCCTGTACCAAAAGTAGAGTCGGTTGTACGATTCTGACTATATCATAAACCTATGTTTACGAATCACTATCAAATTGAGATTATATCAGTTTTCGAGAAACGTTGAGCGTATCCTGACCCACCGGTCACAGACACAAGCAAAGGCAAGTCAAGAAGCACGGTAACATATAGTACATTTCAAAATAAGGAATTATATCAGACAAACTTTACCGAGGCCTTGAATGTTACATCCCAATGAAACAACTTTTGAGCAAGAGTCTTATGACGCTATTTGAAATCGCCATCGAAAGTGTGTTTGATTGTTTGTTTGTTTGTTTGTTTGTTTGTTTTTAACGCCGCACTCAGCAATGTTCCAGCTGACTGACAGCGGTCTGTAGATAATCGAGTCTGGACCAGACAATCCTGTGATTGACACCAGTGATTGAACTTTGATCTACGCAATTGGAATACAATGACATGCAATGTCAACCTGACAACCCGATCCCGTTCGTCGCCTCATGCGGCAAGCATAGTCGCCTTTTACGTGAAGCATGATTGCTGAATGCTAATTCTGACCTTGAATTTCACGGGTCCCCATAGAAAGAGCATCATCGATTGTACTTCAAAAGTAGTGAAATGTTGACACCAAACCCTGGAACCTCGGGATTATTGCTCGACATAAAGGGAAGTTTGACAATTGGAAAGATGAAGTCATCTCCCTTGTCATACAGTCTTGTGGAGAGTCATTCCATTCAGTTATGAGGATGTCAATCAATACTTTGATTACACGCATGACCCTAACTACAATGTCTTGACCTGGACTGGAAATTGGCATGAGACTGTTGAGCACTGTATGCCTCAATCCAATAATCCTGTTTAAATTGTTCTGGATATGACACCAGTGGCATTTCCAAAGCTTCGGGCGAATCACTTTTTTACATTTTCGTACTTCGGAACAAGTGACTTTAAGGCGTCATACAGTAGAATGTTCGGAAAATGATATTTCTTTTAAATTTGAAGATGCAATCGATGAGCCTGCAGCCTAAGATACCAAGATTGTCCTTCTTAAAAGGTTTCCAGTTACCTTTGGCATTCCCAAAGTCTTTTGAGCTTTTGTTGCAGGTTTGGCCGGTAGATGTCAACGGATTTATTTTGTTCAGACAAATCACAAATCAATATAGAATCACAGACTGTATACAGCGAGGTCATGGCGTATGTGTGTGTTGTTGTTTGATAGTGTTGTAAGTAGGAGGCCCCTGACAGAGTCTGGTAAACAAGTACAGCCTCTCTGTGGTCGATACAACGTCGGGGCGTAGCAGGTTTCAATATTCAGAGAGTAGTTGTAATTAGAAATGTGGTTTCTATGTGATGTCAGTCAGGACGTTACGACAATATGTTTGATGGGTATTGTAACCTCAGAATGTCACACACCGCTCAAGTCGTCCAGTAGTAGGGGATCACCATGACACAGCCCCAGTGTGTCAATCACGCAATACTCCACTCGTCCATCAAGGTGGTCCAGTGTGATGATTGTTGCATGTGATTGGTTGACTTTGAAGGTCAAGGTCACATTCCAACTGTTTATAATCCTTAAAATTGTAGATGTTATGATTTGATATTTACTTAACCAGGGGGAGTCCATCTTGGTGGTCCAGTGTGTCATTCATGCAATACTCCACTCGTCCATCTAGGTGGTCCAGTGTATCATTCACGAAAGACTCCACTCGTCCATCTAGGTGGTCCAGTGCGTCAGTCACGCAACCCTCCACTCGCCCATCTAGGTGGTCCAGTCTGTCATTCACGAAACACTCAACTCGTCATTCTGGGTGGTGCAGTGTGTCATTCCCGCAATACTCCACTCGTCCATCTAGGTGGTCCAGTGTGTCATTCACGCCACACTTCACTCGTCCATCTAGGTGGTCCAGTGTGTCATTCACGCCACGCTCCACTCGTCCATCTAGGTGGTCCAGTGTGTCATTCACGCCACGCTCCACTCGTCCATCTAGGTGGTCCAGTGTGTCATTCTATCAACGCTAAACTCGTCCACCTAGGTGGTCCAGTGTGTCATTCACGCAACACTCCACTCGTCCATCTAGGTGGTCCAGTGTGTCATTCACGCAAGGAACAGGGTGAGGTGCAAAATACAATACACTGGTAAACACAAACATTGATACAATATTCAGCATCTACTATTCCTGGGTAAAATTAATTGATTATTACCTGGGTTTATGTGGCAGACTGATAATATGTTAATACATCAGTCACGGGCTACTGGAGTTGGCTGTGGACGTATATTGGTCAAGCTGATGATTTTTTATAATATTGCTTGCCATGATATATTCATAAAAATCAAAGGGATTCCATCATTATAGTTTGTCTGTTCATATACTAATCAAAAGAAGTTAAAAAATACCGATTTCTTGTATGGTTAGCATCATGTTATGACGGATTAACTGTGGTCATGCAAAAAAATCGTTTTTTCCCAAATTTCTTTCAAGTTGTGCATGAGCATTTCCTGTGAATGTGGGCTCTTCTGATGACCTAGTTTATTCAACTAGATACATTGTCTAGAAGTTAAATGATCCTGGTTAATTGAGTGAGTAAATATGGTTTAACGCCGCTTTTGGCAATTTTTACAGCAATATGACAGCGGGAGACACCGGAAAATTGACTTGACTATTTCTAACCATGTGGGGAATCGAACCCAGCATTTCGGCGTGACGAGCGAACGCTATAACCACTAGGCTACCCCACCGTCCCCCTGGTGAATATCACATCATAACATCTACAATTTTAATGATTAGAACAACTTAAAATGTGATCTTGACCTTCAACAACAGTGACTATGTAGTAGACAAAACTGTTATTCAACTTATTAAAAACATCCTATTCCTTTGTCGTTTTTTATACACATCACATTCACGTTGGGGCATATTTTTGAAATACCGAGAGTAAACATAACAACATGGGTTTTTTCCAATCACAAAGTCCGTTGTACAATCAGAATGCTAAACAACATCCGTTGTCGCATTAAAATAGGCATAACAACATGCGTTGTCCAATCAGAGAAGACATAACACAATGCGTTGTCCAATAGGACCCAAGATAAGATTCAGGCAGACAAGGAGGCAGCCATGACGCGACTGCCTCGTTACACACAGCATTAAGCATCTCCAACGAACGACAATGAATCGTGATCCAAATGCCAAACAGGTGAAAAAGGAGACATGGATTGAAATAAAGCGTTATTCTACTATTTTATTATTCCAAGCAATCATTTTGTAACCGTTATTTCCAATCCAGCTATCCCAAGAGCAGGCTAAATTCACTTCCCTTTCCGATAATCTCGCCCGTTGAATGAAATCTCGTCGCTCCGAGATTTGAGGGTGATAAGATGTCAGCCAAGTAATTACCGGTTGCTGATGTACGTGTTCTCTCCAGTCCGACTTGCAGCACGTGGGACTCGCGTTATATGCTTCCCAATGACACAAGCAGGTTGTGTTAGAAGTTATGTTGAGTAAGAAATGAAACACGTTCCGACTGTACCGTTTAACCTTTCGATAGATGCCAATAGATATGACTTGAAATGGTACACTCGCCAATTTATCATTCTCAGGAGAAGTAATCCAATTTGACACCCTTTGTTAAAGCACTGAACGTAAGCGTAATGACTGTCCAGTTTCCGAAGTGAGTATTCTTTGTAGTAGTTAGTACTCCCGGTTTCAATTTTGAAGGAAAAAGCATCAAATATTCGGCCTTCAAAGATAACGATTTTCTCGTTGGGATTATTTTACAAAATTAATCTCAAGGTCTCTTCTAAGACGATGGTAAAAGGCAACTCATGATCCCCCATAACCTCCCTCAACCTCTTTAACCCCGGAACCCCACTGTATGGCTGGTAATAAGCTGGTAATTAATAGTTCGATCCAAGATGAGGCCACGTGCTGTTGGTTGCATGAAAGGTTCTATCCGTTCAAAGGTCGATGTGCTTGGCAAGACGGCGACGGTCGATGTTGTAGACGGTGCAACTATTACTGGGAGAGATGCATCATATCTTGAAGTATAGGTAGCACTGTACACTGGGAAGAGCTCGAAGCTTTTATATGACTCGGAAATCAGACTGGCTGGTTAATCTTATTCATAAACTCTATTCCTGTTTGAGTGTTTGAATATGCCAGGCATTGAGGCGTAAACCAGGTTTTACTGAAGCCCGTTTGTGACGTCATGGTAGTTTTTTTAAAGACCTATGGACGACTTTCTGTTTTCTACTACTAAAACGAAGTTAAAGAAGCCCCGATTCTTTTATAATAATACAATTAATCTGTCATGGCATAAAGTTAAAGAGCCCCCGATTCTTTAAAATGACTATTACTAATTCGTCATGTCGTGAAGTTGAAGAAAGACCTATTCTTTGACAGATTTACTGTAGCAATACGAAAGTATCGGGGGTTCTTTAGCCTCATTTGTGTAGTATATTTCAATGTCGTTTACATAGTCAGTCATTTATACATGTATGTTTAAAATCCACTTCTCCAGATTCGGGATCAATTTTGTGGACTGAAGTAAACATAATTCACGCGTGCCATTATAGTGTACAATAAGCAAGTGTGAGATGAAGATGGAAGAAAATCAACCGGAGCATTATTTTTTTCAAGTTTTTCAATGTGATGAGAACAGATGCCAGAAGATGGCGCTCGTTGGTTTTGGATTTGTTGGACTAAATCCTTCAGAAACTTGGCTCTGGAAACCTAATAGGCCTCGCGAAAGTCAACATTTTGTGTTGTCAGACCATCGAAAGGTTCTGAATTGTATCTATGACTGTCTTTGTCGTTGTGCAGACGCCTAAAGTTGTCATTGTTCTGGAGTTTTGTACTTTGATACGGTTATTTGAGGGTAATGTGCTTGTGACTGAGTGAAGGCGTAATGATAGGTAGATGTAATGTTCCTACCAAAGCAAAGGTTAGGGACCTAGAGCTCATTGAGAAGGGATGTTCCTACAAACCAAATGTTTGTGAACTGGACCTCATGTAGATGTGATTTTCCTACAAACGAAAAGTTAGGGAATTGGACCTCATTTAGAAGTGAAGTTCCTACAAACCAAATCTTTGTGAAATGGGCGTAATCTAAAAGGGATGTTCCTATAAACTAAAGGTTAGGGAACTAGACCTCATTTAGAAGTGATGTTCCTTCTCAACAAAAGGTTAGTAAACTGAACCTCATGTGTCACTGTGTGATTTTTGTTAGAAATAAGATGGTATGTTTGGCCTTTACAGTTTTTCGAGGCGAAACTGAAGAACAAAATAATTTTTTTTCTGTTTTCTTATATATATTTGTTGGGTTTTTAAAGACCAAGATTCTCCTTTTTAACCCCCCTCTCACCGACCCCCCCCCCCCCCCCCCCCCCCCCCCCCCCTCCTTACTTGGTTATTTTGCCCAATGGAATCTTTTTCGGGGAATAATAGAGACTCGTTATTCACTAGTGATCCATTTAATATGTAATGTAATTCCCCAAAGTTATGGCCATGCGAGTTTAAAAGGATAGTTTTTTCGACACACGCATCGTCGAGTCAAAATAACAAGAATTTCAGTGTAAACAAATGCTACGATGAAGAAAAGCAAAACTGTCCGTAAAGGCGCAGGATGTAAGTGGAACTACAAGGAACGCAAAATGGCGCCATTTGGATATAAAATGTGGGTTATAGTTTGATCTATATAGAGTATCAATCAGACCAAATTAGAAACTTCAGATCTGCAGACCGTTGTGTTTCTCTGAAAACCGCCAACATGGCACCGTCATGAAGCGGCGCTGTGAATCAAATTATCCACAAATACGTTTAAGGGCTCTACAACTCCGCCATTGGCTTACGTCTCTCCGGTCGTATCCCATTTACCAGGAATGTAATTCCAGTGCAATTATTTGTCGAAGACAAGATTATATAATCAGCAAAACTATATCTTGTCAAAACTAACAACGTGATTCTGCTCGGCCTCTGTCGGAACAGATAAGTATTCGCCACGAGATTCTCACTGAAACACGCGAGAGGTAAGTTAAGATCATGTCTATTAATTTCAAGGTAAACGCGGCTAATGTTCTGAATGGCTTTGAGCTGATGCGGCTTGTCTCGAAGCTCCGTGGGGCGCTTGTTATAAGACGTGATCGTCTACTACAACAGACGACATTAAACGCCGTCAGGGACAACGGCGTAGCATCATAACGCGTGGCTAATAACGCGCAGACACGCTCTGTCCCATTCTGGGCCCCGGAATGATTGTCACTAACTGGCGTAAATTAACTATAATTATAAACCGTGGAAAAATATCCTTCCGCAGCGTAGTAATATCAAGCTTAGCCAATCACCGGGACCTAATCTTGCGGGGACAGTTACCAAATTGCCCACTTCATCAACGATGGTGTGAACAACGTTGATGACTGGCGGGGAAGCTGAGAACGTGGCGTCGTGCGTGTCGTCATTGGGGTCTCTTGTCCCTGGAGACTGATAGCTATAGGACTGTTAATAGTTTTGTGGTCAAACTGATGGCCAAGGGCTTCCAAAGTCATGGTCGCGCTGGCATATACCCATGGTGTTTGCGTTAAAAACTTAAAACTAAAAAGTTATTTAATTTCCACAATAATTACAGTGTCGGTATAGATCAGTAGAATTGTCATTTGTTTGAATTACGATGCAAGAAACTGCTCTCGGGAATGACTTTTTACCATCACATTCCACGACGGTGGCTTTTCACATTCATGGATGAAAGGTGAAGATACATTTTCAAAGAAAGCTGGTATTAGGGATTTTAGCATAAACACAATTATTATATATTTTTCGAGTATCAGTATGCGATCGTCTATCAAAATTAGTAACATGTTTATTTCGTCACAAAGAGGCTGGATTGATCCGAGATGTATAACTCAGTAGTTGACGAATCGATGTTGAAGGACTTAGATGTCAGAAAGCACGCATGAACCATATGTAGCCGTTGGTTTGACCAAAGTTATGTCTTGTTTTAGACATTTTAGATAAAAACATTAATTCGTCAAGTTTCTAGTTTCTAGTTTCAAAGTTTCATTAATTAACTAAACTGATTTAAACAAGGGCGTTGATATTCAATATGTTTCATCAAGTCAATTATGTCCAAATACAAAGATGTAAACACTTGCCAATGTAAGTTTATTAGGTTGGAACAATGTCAAGTGTCTCGACCTGGAACTGGCATCGGTCGGTGCGAGGTCACACAACTGGTGACTGGGTCAAGCAAAATATGAGTTTTCAAAATATAGATAAAACAACAACACGATCATAGGTTTCTGGCTTGCCCAAGGGACACAACTCTGGTCTTAAGTATAGAAATGAGGGCACAGTGGTGGCCCGGTGATGCGAGGTGGGGAAATTAACTGTGCAGGGTTACGTCCCTTACGTCCCAATTGGTGACTGGGTCAAGCAAAATATGAGTTTTCAAAATCTAGATAAAACAACAACACGATTATAGATTCCTAGCGTGCCCAAGGGAGGCAAGTCTGGTCTTAAGTATAGAAGTGGTGGCCCGGGGATCCAAGGTGGGGAAATTAACTGTGCAGGGTTACGTCCCTTAGATAACAACATCTGCTGATTGTTTCGAATCCCATCTTTACTTAATCCGCACCATGTGTTTATGGATAAAAGTAGACGTTTCGACCTGCGTCCCGTTGTGCTTCACTCCCAGTTGACTCACAACACGCAATATGAACCCTTTGGTCACGCCAACACAAGCGACTATACCGAAACACGATCGCCGTTTGATGACTCTATCTGATACCACACCACAGGCTGGTTGTTTGATAAATGGCTGGCAAGGGATTTGTTCCATGGGCCATTATGCTGGTGTATTAGCTCAGTATACCCTAAATCTGAATATCTGGGGCCAGGTCTCTCGAGGGACTAAGTTAAATGATTCCTTCACATGCGTGCTATATTACGGTAATAGCTAGTTCTATAAACTATGCACGGAACCCGGGTGTATTAAACAAACAGATAGGAAGACCCACCAAAGGATATTGACTTTATATCCGACGATATGACAGAACGCATTAGACACTTGGACTATGGATTGTTTGTTGGAAATAAATTCATTCCCTTAAACTGTCGCCGGAAGATGAAAACTAGTAGAGACGATACAAACATTTGTCTAAAACATGTGTCGGTTCAGCATCTGTTAAACACTGATTGGTGTAGCTCAAATATTCTATCCCCACTCCCGACTTAGTATTCTTGAAAGTGTTCTAATCTTTTAAAAACACCCATCTCAGCTGAATCACAATCTAGAAACCCTGTGAAGATGTGGGTTAGAATTTGTCTTCAGCAACCCATGCTTGTCGTAAGAGGCGACTAGGGATCGGATGGTCAGGCTCGCTGACTTGGTTGGTGCATGTCATCGTATCCCGATTGCGTAGATCGATGGTCGTGATGTCAATCACTGGATCGCCTGGTCCAGATTGAATTATTTACAGACCACCGTCATAGAGCTGGAATATTGCTGAGTGCGGCGTTTAACAACAAACAGTACAATGCAGTACAGAATCTAGGTTATTACTTCTTCTGAGAATGATAAATTGGCGAGTGTACCATTACAAGTCATATCTTTTGCCATCTATCGAAAGGTTAAACGGTACAGTCGGAACGTGTTTCATTTCTTACTCAACATGACTTCTAACACAACCTGATTGTGTCATTGGGAAGCAAATAACCCGAGTCCCACGTGCTGCAAGTCGGACTAGAGAGAACACGTACATCAGCAACTGGTAATTACTTGGCTGACATCTTATCACCCTCAAATCTCGGAGCGACGAGATTTCATTCAACGGGCGAGATTATCGGAAAGGGAAGTGAATTTAGCCTGCTCTTGGGATAGCTGGATTGGAAATAACGGTTACAAAATGATTGCTTGGAATAATAAAATAGTAGAATAATGCTTTATTTCAATCCATTTCTCCTCTTTCACCTGTTTGGCATTTGGATCACGATTCATTGTCGTTCCGTGGAGATGCTTAATGCTGTAACGAGGTAGTCTGAATGTTATCTTGTGTCCTATTGGACAACGCATGTTGTTATGCCTACTCTGATTGGACCATCGATGTTGTTATGCTTTCTCTGATTGGACAACGGACATTGTGATTGGAAAAAAACATGTTGTTATGTTTACTCTCGGTATTTAAAAAAATCCCCCAACGTGCGTGTGATGTGTATAAAGCGACAAAGAAATTGGATACTTCTAATAAGTTGAATAACCAGTTTTGTCTCCCACGTTCACCGTAGTTGTAATTATATATAAAGGCTTACATACTCTAAATAACCCCTGTATATATTTATGTGATGACAGTTGCATATGAATGGCTGACTTTGAAGGTTAAGGTCACATTCCAATTGTTTCTAATCCTCACAATTATCTTAAGATGTGATATTCACTTTACCAGGGGAGCGGTGGGGTAGTCTAGTGATTATACTGGCTCGTCATGCCAAAGACGCGGGTTCGATTCCCACATGGCTACAATGTGAGAAGTCCATTTTCCGGTGTCCCCCGCCGTTATATTGATGGAATATTGCTAAAAGTGGCGTTATACCATACTAACCCGCTCACTGAACCAGGGATATTCTAGACAATGTACCCATTGCAACCAGATAATAATGAAATAACTTTACATAGGAATAGTAGATGCTGAATAGTGTACCAATGTTTGTGTATCCCAGTGTTTTGTATTGTGTACGGGACGGTCGGGTAGCCTAGTGGTTAAAGCGTTCACTCGTCACGCCGAAGACCCAGGTTCGATTCCCGACATGGGTACAATGTGTGAAGCCCATTTCTGGTGACCCCCGCCGTGATATTGCTGGAATATTGCTAAACGCGGCGTAAAACCATACTCACTCACTGACTCACTGTATTGTGTACGTTTCACCCTTTTCCTCCTCCACACACACAACCCAAATGTTTTTCTCTGTCCGCTTTTCACTGTGTCACTTTTTATACCGCTTGTCCACATCCTCTATGAAGTTATCTTTCCCTCCACTGATGGCCTGTACCAAAAGTAGAGTCGTTTGTACGATTCTGACTTTATCATAAACCTGTGTTTACAAATGACTATCAAATTGAGATTATATCAGTTTTCGCGAAACGTTGAGCGCGTCCTGACCCACCGGTCACAGACACATGCAAAGGCAAGTCAAGAAACACAGTAACATATCGTACATTTCAAAATAAGGAATTATATTAGCCAAACTTTACCGAGGCCTTGAATGTTGCATCCCGATTAAGCAACTTTTGAGGAAGAGTCTTATGACCCTATTTGAAATCGACATCGAAAGTGTGTTTGTTTGTTTGTTTGTTTGTTTGTTTATTTGTTTTTTATGCCCCACACAGCAATGTTCCAGCTGACTGACAGCGGTCTGTAGATAATCGAGTCTGGACCAGACAATTCTATGATTGACACCAGTGATTGAACATTGATCTACGCAATTGGAATACAATGACATGCAATGTCAGCCTGACCACCTGATCCTGTTCGTCGCCTCAAACCACAAGCATAGTCGCCTTTTACGAGAAGCATGGGTTTCTGAATGCCAATTCTGAACCGGAATTTCACGGGTACCCATAGAAAGAGCATCATCGATTGTACCTCAGTGAAATAGTGATACAAAAACACTGGAACCTCGGGATTATTACTCGACATAAAGGGAAGGTTGACAATAAGAAAGATGAAGTCATCTCTCTTGTCATACAGTCTTGTGGAGAGTCATTCCATTCAGTTACAAGGATGTCAATCAATACTTTGATTACACGCATGACCCTAACTACAATGTCTTGACCTGGACTGGCAATTGGCATGAGACTGTTGAGCACTGTATGCCTCAATCCAATAATCCTGTTTAAATTGTTCTGGATATGACACCAGTGACATTTCCAAAGCTTCGGGCGAATCACTTTTTTACATTTTCGTACTTCGGAACAATTGACTTTAAGGCGTCATACAGTAGAATGTTCGGAAAATGATGTTTCTTTTAAATTTGAAGATGCAATCGATGAGCCTGCGATACCAAGATTGTCCTTCTTAAAAGGTTTCCAGTTACCTTTGGCATTCCCAAAGTCTTTTGAGCTTTTGTTGCAGGTTTGGCCGGTAGATGTCAACGGATTTATTTTGTTCAGACAAAGATTCAAATCAATATGGAATCACAGACTGTATACAGCGAGGTCATGGCCTATGTGTATGTTGCTGTTTGATAGTGTTGTAAGTAGGAGGCCCCTGACAAAGTCTGGTAAGCATTATAGCCTCTCTGTGGTCGATACAACGTCGGGGCGTATGATGTGATGATTGTTGCATGTGATTAGTTGACTTTGAAGGTCAAGGTCACATTCCAACTGTTTATAATCCTTAAAATTGTAGATGTTATGATTTGATATTCACTTAACCAGGGGGAGTCCATCTTGGTGGTCCAGTGTGTCATTCATGCAATACTCCACTCGTCCATCTAGGTGGTCCAGTGTGTCTTTCCCGCAATACTCCACTCGTCCATCTAAGTGGTCCAGTGTGTCATTCACGCCACACTCCACTCGTCCATCCAGGTGGTCCAGTGTGTCATTCCAGCAATACTCCACTCGTCCATCCAGGTGGCCCAGTGTGTCATTCACGCAACGCTCCACTCGTCCATCTAAGTGGTCCATGGTGTCATTCCCACAATACTCCACTCGTCCATCTAAGTGGTCCAGTGTGTCATTCCCGCAATACTCCACTCATCCATCTAAGTGGTCCAGTGTGTCATTCACGCCACACTCCACTCGTCCATCTAGGTGGTCCTGTGTGTCAGTCACGAAACGCTCCACTCGTCCATCTAGGTGGCCCAGTGTGTCATTCACGCAACGCTCCACTCGTCCATGTAGGTGGTCCAGTGTGTCATTCACGAAACGCTCCACTCGTCCATCTAGGTGGTCTAGTGTGTCATTCACGCAACGTTCCACTCGTCCATGTAGGTGGTCTAGTGTGTCATTCACGCAACGTTCCACTCGTCCATCCAGGTGGTCCAGTGTGTCATTCACGAAACGCTCCACTCGTCCATCTAGGTGGTCCAGTGTGTCATTCACGTAACCCTGGGTTCTAAGTGGCAGACTGATAATATCTTAATACATCAGTCACAAGCTACTTCTGGTGAGGTGAGGTGAAATGGGGTTTAACGTCGCGTCCAAGATCAACAAGTACCATCTTTTAACGTCTTTTGGTATGACGCGGCTGGGGATCGAACCCCGGACCTTCCGCTCTCCGGGCGGACGCTCTACCATTAGACCCCGGAGGCGGTCCACAAGCTACTGGAGTTGGCTGTGGACATTTATTGGTCAAGTTGATGATTTTTGTAATAAAATTGCTTGCCATGATATATTCATACAAATCAAAGGGATTCCATCATTATAGTTTGTCTGTTCATCAAAAGAAGTTAAAGAATACCGATTTTTCTCGTATGGTTAGCATCATGTCATGACGGATTAACTGTGGTCATGCAAAAAATTCGGTTGTTCTTTAATTCCTGTGAATGTGGGCTCTTCTGATGACCTTGTTTATTCAACTAGATACATTGTCTAGAAGTTAAATGATCCTGGTTAATTGAGGGAGTAAGTATGGTTTAACGCCGCTTTTGGCAATATTTACAGCAATATGACGGCGGGGGACACCGGGAAATTGGCTTGACCAATTGTAACCATGTGGGGAATCGAACCCAGCATTTCGGCGTGACGAGCGAACGCTATAACCACTAGGCTACCCCACCGTCCCCACCGCTACCCCACCGTGAATATCACATCATACCATCTTCAATTTTAAGGATTCAAAATGTGACCTTGACCTTCAACAACAGTGAATATGTAGTAGACAAAACTGTTATTCAACTTATTAAAAACATCCTATTTCTTTGTCGTTTTTTATACACATCACATTCACGTTGGGGCATATTTTTGAAATACCGAGAGTAAACATAACAACAGGGTTTTTTCCAATCACAAAGTCCGTTGTACAATCAGAATGCTAAACAACATCCGTTGTCGCATTAAAATAGGCATAACAACATGCGTTGTCCAATCAGAGAAGACATAACACAATGCGTTGTCCAATAGGACCCAAGATAAGATTCAGGCAGACAAGGAGGCAGCCATGACGCGACTGCCTCGTTACACACAGCATTAAGCATCTCCAACGAACGACAATGAATCGTGATCCAAATGCCAAAGAGGTGAAAGAGGAGACATGGATTGAAATAAAGCGTTATTCTACTATTCTATTATTCCAAGCAATCATTTTGTAACCGTTATTTCCAATCCAGCTATCCCAAGAGCAGGCTAAATTCACTTCCCTTTCCGATAATCTCGCCCGTTGAATGAAATCTCGTCGCTCCGAGATTTGAGGGCGATAAGATATCAGCCAAGTAATTACCGGTTGCTGATGTACGTGTTCTCCAGTCCGACTTGCAGCACGTGGGACTCGCGTTATATGCTTCCCAATGACACATGCAGGTTGTGTTAGAAGTTATGTTGAGTAAGAAATGAAACACGTTCCGACTGTACCGTTTAACCTTTCGATAGAGGGCAATAGATATGACTTGAAATGGTACACTCGCCAATTTATCATTCTCAGGAGAAGTAATCCAATTTGACACCCTTTGTTAAAGCACTGAACGTAAGCGTAATGATTGGCCAGTTTTGAAGGAAAAAGTATCAAATATTCGGACTTCAAAGATAACGATTTTCTCGTTGGGATTATTTTACAAAATTAATCTCAAGGTCTCTTCTAAGACGATGGTAAATGGCAACTCATGATTCCCCATAACCTCCCCCAACCTCTTTAACCCCGGAACCCCACTGTATGGCTTCTAATAAGCTGGTAATTAATAGTTCGATCCAAGATGAGGCCACGTACTGTTGGTTGCATGAAAGGCTCTATCGCTTCCAAGGACGATGTGCTTGGCAAGACGGCGACGGTCGATGTTGTAGACGTTGCAACTATTACTGGGAGAGATGCATATCTTGAAGTATAGGTAGCACGGTACACAGTGAAGAGCTCGAAGCTTTTATATGACTCGGAAATCAGACTCGCTGGTTTATCTTATTCATAAACTCTATTCCTGTTTGAGTGTTTGAATATGCCAGGCATTGAGGCGTAAACCAGGTCTAACTGAAGCCCGTTTGTGACGTCATGGTAGTTTTTTTTAAAAACCTATGGACGACTTTCTGTTTTCTACAACTAAAACGAAGTTAAAGAAGCCCCGATTCTTTTATAATAATACAGTTAATCTGTCATGGCATGAAGTTAAAGAGCCCCCGATTCTTTAAAATTACTATAATTAATCCGTCATGGCGTGAAGTTGAAGAAAGACCTATTCTTTGACAGATTTACTGTAGCAATACGAAAGTATCGGGGGTTCTTTAGCCTCATTTGTGTAGTATAATTCAATGTCGTATACATAGTCAGTCATTTATACATGTATGTTTAAAATCCACTTCTCCAGATTCGGGATCAATTTTGTGGACTGAAGTAAACATAATTCACGCGTGCCATTATAGTGTACAATAAGCAAATGTGAGATGAAGATGGAAGAAAATCAACCGGAGCATTATTTTTTTCAAGTTTTTCAATGTGATGAGAACAGATGCCAGAAGATGGCGCTCGTTGGTTTTGGATTTGTTGGACTAAATCCTTCAGAAACTTGGCTCTGGAAACCATATAGGCCTCGCGAAAGACAACATTTTGTGTTGTCAGACCATCGAAAGGTTCTGAATTGTATCTATGACTGTCTTTGTCGTTGTGCAGACGCCTAAAGTTGTCATTGTTCTGGAGTTTTGTACTTTGATACGGTTATTTGAGGGTAATGTGCTTGTGACTGAGTGAAGGCGTAATGATAGGTAGATGTAATGTTCCTACCAAAGCAAAGGTTAGGGACCTAGAGCTAATTGAGAAGGGATGTTCCTACAAACCAAATGTTTGTGAACTGGACCTCATGTAGATGTGATTTTCCTACAAACGAAAAGTTAGGGAATTGGACCTCATTTAGAAGTGAAGTTCCTACAAACCAAATCTTTGTGAAATGGGCGTAATCTAAAAGGGATGTTCCTATAAACCCCGCCCCCCCCCCCCCCCCCCCCCCCCCCCCCCCCCTTCTTACTTGGTTATTTTGCCCAATGGAATCTTTTTCGGGGGATAATAGAGACTCGTTATTCACTAGTGATCCATTTAATAATGTAATTCCCCAAAATTATGGCCATGCGAGTTTAAAAGGATAGTTTTTTCGACACACGCATCGTCGAAAAGCAAAATAACAAGAATTTCAGTGTAAACAAACGCTACGATGAAGAAAAGCAAAACTGTCCGTAAAGGCGCAGGATGTAAGTGGAACTACAAGGAACGCAAAATGGCGCCATTTGGATATAAACTGTGGGTTATAGTTTGATCTATTGTAGAGTATCAATCAGACCAAATTAGAAACTTCAGATCTGCAGACCGTTGTGTTTCTCTGAAAACCGCCAACATGGCACCGTCACGGAGTGGCACTGTGAATCAAATTATCCACAAATACGTTTAAGGGCTCTACAACTCCGCCATTGGCTTACGTCTCTCCCGTAGTATCCCATTTACCAGGAATGTAATTCCGGTGCAATTATTTGTCTAAGACAAGATTTTATAATCAGCAAAACTATATCTTGTCAAGACTAACAACGTGATTCTACTCGGCCTCTTTCGGAACAGATAAGTATTCGCCACGAGATTCTCACTGAAACACGCGAGAGGTAAGTTAAGATCATGTCTATTAATTTCAAGGTAAACGCGGCTAATGTTCTGAATGGCTTTGTGCTGATGCGGCTTGTCTCGAAGCTCCGTGGGGCGCTTTTTATAAGACGTGATCGTCTACTACAACAGACGACATTAAACGCCGTCAGGGACAACGGCGTAGCATCATAACGCGTGACTAATAACGCGCAGACACGCTCTGCCCCATTCTGGGCCCCGGAATGATTGTCACTAACTGGCGTAAATTAACTATAATTATAAACCGTGGAAAAATATCCTTCCGCAGCGTAGTAATATCAAGCTTAGCCAATCACCGGGACCTAATCTTGCGGGGACAGTTACCAAATTGCCCACTTCATCAATGATGGTGTGAACAACGTTGATGACTGGCTTGGAAACTGAGAACGTGGCGTCGTGCGTGTCGTCATTGGGGTCTCTTGTCCCTGGAGACTGATAGCTTTAGGACTGTTAATAGTTTTGTGGTCAAACTGATGGCCAAGGGCTTCCAAAGTCATGGTCGCGCTGGCATATACCCATGCTGTTTGCGTTAAAAACTCACGAAAAGTTATTTAATTTCCACAATGATTACAGAGTCGGTAGAGATCTGTAGAATTGTCATTTGTTTGAATTACGATGCAAGAAACTGATCTCGGGAATGCCTTTCCACCATTACATTCCACGACGGTGTCTTTTTACTTTGATGGATGAAAGGTGAAGATACATTTTCAAAGACAACCGGTATTAGGGATTTTAGCATAAACACAGTTTAGAGTATCAATATGAGATCGTCTATCAAAATTAGAAACATGTTTATTTCGTCACAAACAGGCTGAATTGGTCCGAGATGTATAACTCAGTAGTTGGCGAATCGATGTTGAAGGACTTAGATGTCAGAAAGCACGCATGAACCATATGTAGCTGTTGGTTGTTTGACCAAAGTTATGTCTTGTTTTAGACACTTGAGATAAAAACATTAATTAGCCTACTTTCTAGTTTCTAGTTTCCAAGTTTCATTAATTTACTAATCTGATTTAAACAAGGACGTTGATTTAAATTGTATTTCATCAAGTCAATTATGTCTAAATACAAAAATGTAAACACTTGCCAATGTAAGTGTATTAGGTTGGAACAATGTCAAGTGTCTCGACCTGGAACTGGCATCAGTCGGTGCGAGGTCACACAACTGGTGACTGGGTCAAGCAAAATATGAGTTTTCAAAACCTAGATAAAACAACAACACGATCATAGGTTCCTAGCGTGCACAAGGGAGGCAAGTCTGGTCTTAAGTATAGAAGTGGTGGCCCATTGGTTCAAAGGGTGAAATTAACTGTGCAGGGTTACGTCCCTTAGACATCTGGATCTGCTGACTGTTTCGAATCGCATCTTTACTTAATCCGCACCATGTGTTTATGGATAAAAGTAAAAGTTTCGACCTGCGTACCGTTGTGCTTCACTCCCAATTGACTCACAACACGCAATATGAACCCTTTGGTCACGCCAACACAAGCGACTATACCGAAACACGATCGGCGTTTGATGACTGATACCACACCACAGGCCGGTTGTTTGATAAATGGCTGGCAAGGGATTTGTTCCATGGGCCATTATGCTGCTGTATTAGCTCAGTAAACCCTAAATCTGAATATTTGGGGCCAGGTCTCTCGAAGGCTTCAGTTAAATGATTCCTTCACATGCGTGTTATATTACGGTAATAGCTAGTTCTATAAACTATGCACGGAACCTTGGTGTATTAAACAAACAGATAGGAAGACCCATCAAAGGATATTGACTTTATATCCGACGATATGACAGAACGCATTAGACACTTAGACTATGGATTGTTTGTTGGAAATAAATTCATTCCCTTAAACTGTTGCCGGAGGATGAAAACTAGTAGAGACGATACAAACATTTGTCTAAAACATGTGTCGGTTCAGCATCTGTTAAACACTGACTGGTGTAGCTCAAATATTCTATCCCCACTCCCGACTTAGTATCCTTGAAAGTGTTCTCATCTTTTAAAAACATCCAGCTCAGCCGAATCACAATCTAGAAACCCTGTGAAGATCTGGGTTAGAATTGGTCTTCAGCAACCCTTGCTTGTCGTAAGAGGCGACTAGGGATCGGATGGTCAGGCTCGCTGACTTGGTTGGTGCATGTCATCGTATCCCGATTGCGTAGATCGATGGTCGTGATGTCAATCACTGGATCGGCTGGTCCAGATTGAATTATTTACAGACCACCGTCATAGAGCTGGAATATTGCTGAGTGCGGCGTTTAACAACAAACAGTACAATGCAGTACAGAATCTAGGTTATTACTTCTTCTGAGAATGATAAATTGGCGAGTGTACCATTACAAGTCATATCTATTGCCCTCTATCGAAAGGTTAAACGGTACAGTCGGAACGTGTTTCATTTCTTACTCAACATGACTTCTAACACAACCTGCTTGGGTCATTGGGAAGCAAATAACGCGAGTCCCACGTGCTGATAGTCGGACTGGAGAGAACACGTACATCAGCAACCGGTAATTACTTGGCTGACATCTTATCGCCCTCAAATCTCAGAGCGACGAGATTTCATTCAACGGGCGAGATTATCGGAAAGGGAAGTGAATTTAGCGTGCTCTTGGGATAGCTGGATTGGAAATAACGGTTACAAAATGATTGCTTGGAATAATAAAATAGTAGAATAACGCTTTATTTCAATCCATGTCTCCTCTTTCACCTGTTTGTCATTTGAATCACGATTCATTGTCATTCCGTGGAGATGTCCATTGCAGTGTGTTATGAGGCAGTCGCGTCATGGCTGTCTCCTTGTCTGCCTGAATCTTATCTTGGGTCCTATTGGACAACACATTGTGTTAAGTCTATTTAATTGGACAACGCATGTTGTTATGCCTACTCTGATTGGACAACGGATGTTGTTATGCTTTCTCTGATCTGATTCTCGGACATTGTGATTGGAAAAAATCCATGTTGTTATGTTTACTCTCGGTATTTCAATAAATCCCCCAACGTGCGTGAGATGTGTATAAAGCGACAAAGAAATTGGATGCTTCTAATAAGTTGAATAACCAGTTTTGTCTCCCACGTTCACCGTAGTTGTAATTATATATAAAGGCTTACATACTCTAAATAACCCCTGTATATATTTATGTGATGACAGTTGCATATAAATGGCTGACTTTGAAGGTCAAGGTCGCATTCCAATTGTTTCTAAACCCTAAAATTTTAGATGTTAAGATGTGATATTCACTTTACTAGGGGAGCGGTGGGGTAGTCTAGTGATTATACTGGCTCGTCATGCCAAAGACCCGGGCTCGATTCCCCACATGGTGAGAAGCAAATTTCCGTTGTCCCCCGCTGTTATATTGCTGGAATATTACTAAAATCGGCGTTATACCATACTAACCCGCTCACTAGACCAGGAATATTCTAGACAATGTACCCATGGCATCCAGATAATCATCAAATAATTTTACATAGGAAAAGTAGATGCTGAATAGTGTACCAATGTTTGTGTATCCCAGTGTTTTGTATTGTGTGTGGGGCGGTCGGGTAGCCTAGTGGTTAAAGCGTTCGCTCGTCACGCCGAAGACCCGAGTTCGAGTCCCGACATGGGTACAATGTGTGAAGCCAATTTCTGGTGTCCCCCGCCGTGATATTGCTGGAATATTGCTAAAAGCTGTGTAAAACCATACTCACTGACTCACTGTATTGTGTACGTTTCACCCTTTTCCTCCTCCACACACACACAACCCAAATGTCGACATTTCACTGTGTCACTTTTTATACCGCTTGTCCACATCCTCTATGAAGTTATCTTTCCCTCCACCGATGGCCTGTACCAAAAGTAGAGTCGGTGGTCACGCTTGTGACTATATCATAAACATATGTTTACGAATCACTATCAAATTGAGATTATATCAGTTTTCGCGAAACGTTGAGTGTATCCTGACCCACCGGTCACAGATACAAGCAAAGGCAAGTAAAGAAACGCGGTAACATATAGTACATTTCAAAATAAGGAATTATATCAGACAAACTTTACCGAGGCCTTGAATGTTACATCCCAATGAAACAACTTTTGAGCAAGAGTCTTATGACGCTATTTGAAATCGCCATCGAAAGTGTGTTTGATTGTTTGTTTGTTTGTTTGTTTGTTTTTAACGCCGCACTCAGCAATGTTCCAGCTGACTGACAGCGGTCTGTAGATAATCGAGTCTGGACCAGACAATCCTGTGATTGACACCAGTGATTGAACTTTGATCTACGCAATTGGAATACAATGACATGCAATGTCAACCTGACAACCCGATCCCGTTCGTCGCCTCATGCGGCAAGCATAGTCGCCTTTTACGTGAAGCATGATTGCTGAATGCTAATTCTGACCTTGAATTTCACGGGTACCCATAGAAAGAGCATCATCGATTGTACTTCAAAAGTAGTGAAATGTTGACACCAAACCCTGGAACCTCGGGATTATTGCTCGACATAAAGGGAAGGTTGACAATTGGAAAGATAAAGTCATCTCCCTTGTCATACAGTCTTGTGGAGAGTCATTCCATTCAGTTATTAGGATGTCAATCAATACTTTGATCACACGCATGACCCTAACTACAATGTCTTGACCTGGACTGGCAATTGGCATGAGACTGTTGAACACTGTATGCCTCAATCCGATAATATTGGTCAAATTGTTCTGGATATGACACCAGTGACATTTCCCAGGCTTCGGGCGAATCACTTTTTTACATTTTCGTACTTTGGAACAAGTGACTTTAAGTCCAGAAAAATGATATTTCTTTTAAATTTGAAGCTGCAATCGATGAGCCTGCGGTCTAAGATACCAAGATTGTCCTTCTTAAAAGGTTTCCAGTTACCTTTGGCATTCCCAAAGTCTTTTGAGCTTTTGTTGCAGGTTTGGCCGGTATATGTGAATGGATTTATTCTGTTCAGACAAAGATTCAAATCAATATGGAATCACAGAATGTATAAAGAGAGGCCATGGCGTATGTGTGTGTGTTGTTGTTTGATAGTGTTATAAGTAGGAGGCCCCTGACAGAGTCTGGTAAACAGTACAGCCTCTCTGTAGTCGATACAACGTCGGGGCGTAGCAGGTTATAATATTCAGAGAGTAGTTGTAATTAGAAATGTGGTTTCTATGTGATGTCAGTCAGGACGTTACGACAATATGTTTGATGGGTATTGTAACCTCAGAATGTCATGCACCGCTCAAGTCGTCCAGTAGCAGGGGATCACCATGACACAGCCCCAGTGTGTCAATCACGCAATACTCCACTCGTCCATCCAGGTGGTCCAGTGTGATGATTGTTGCATGTGATTGGTTGACTTTGAAGGTCAAGGTCACATTCCAACAGTTTATAATCCTTAAAATTCTAGATGTTACGATTTGATATTCACTTAACCAGGGGGAGTCCATCTAGGTGGTCCAGTGTGTCATTCACGCAACACTCCACTCGTCCATCGAGGTGGTCAAGTGTGTCATTCACGCAACCCTGGGTTCTAAGTGGAAGACTACTGGTGGTGAGGTGAGGTGAAATGAGGTTAATGTCGCGTCCAAGATTATTGCACTGATATAGCGACGTGCATGCACGTGTTTGTGTGTGTGTGTGTGTGTGTGTGTGTGTGTGTGTGTGTGTGTGTGTGTGGCTGCTTGTACTAGTCCCGACGTATGCCGATTTTTAGTGCTGGCTCACTGAGGTACCATGCCGCAGTTTAACATGAATACCCCACTCAGACACAGTATACTGACTACGAGTCGACAAGTCCTCGTTTTAGCCCCTTAATGCCGAGCGCCAGACAGGGTTACAACAAGTACCATCTTTTAACGTCTTTTGGTAGGTTCACTGTCAGTCTGCCTACATCTCAGTCTGCCTACACTGTAAATTAAAGTGTTGGCACAATGAGAACACCCCTATTTCAATAATAACAGTTTCCAGACTGTTAGACGAACAAAAAAGAATGTGTAATATTTAATGTTATTTAATAGCCAAAACTTTGTGTTGAGAAATTGGGCCCAGATCTATGAAAAGTTCACATCGTCATCTAAGTTCACAGTTCACATCTTCAGTTTCAACAGGTGGCTGGCAGCATCTAAGAAGTTCATTGAGGTCATCTGTCCTTGCACAAGCTTCACTTTCAGTGTCTGAAGACGCGAGTCTAAGTCTGTATACTCTCCTTCGGAGAGCTTGCTGGCCGCCGTGTTGAAGTTGAGCTCTTCGAATATTGTCAATCTTCTCCAATTCCTTCAATTTGCAAACAAATTCATATAAATTTGGATGGGCCTTTCCTAAGCTTCTATTCAGGCGCGAATGCCATCCTTCGAGGTGATTGTTTGTTCTCGGCCCTGCATTGTTGTGTTGGTTAACAGACAGACAGACAGACAGACAGACATAGTTTATTAAAGTGTCACATGGCATGAAACAATAAGAATACATCATATTAAGTTTATCATACCATCCAGCCTAGCTAGGCTTATGAGACACTATTTTAAAACTGATATACACTAGTAAGTTCATACCTGACAATGTGAGTAAAAGTGTGAATAGGATTAACTAATAAAAACAAACAAATTAGATAAGTAAGTGTTTGATCTCTGAGTTAATTGGTTAATCCTTCTTATTGAAACAAACAAAGAAACATTGACATGTCTCACATTAACCTTTAAATTATTTTGTGTCTGAAAGGCCGATGTTGTTTTTTAATCTACTGTTGATACCACATGTATGTAAAGCAACATCTTATTCTAAACTGTGAAATTGTAGACAATTTCATTTATAAAGCAACATCTTCCTTTTCTCTCGCTGTTACATTGTGGACCATTCCATTTTTCACCAGGTAAGATAGAATTTCACTACTCTCAGACTGCCTACACTAATTACTAATTTATACTCAGTCTTCCCACAAAAAAAGTGTAGGCAGACTGAGATGTAGGCAGACTGAGAATTACCTTTTGGTAAGACGCGGCCGGGGACCGAACCCCGGACCTTCCGCTCTCCGTGCGGACGCTCTACCATTAGACCACGGAGGCGGTCCACAAGCTGCTGGAGTTGGCTGTGGATATTTATTGGTCAAGTTGATGACTTTTGTAATAAAATTGCTTGCCATGATATATTCATACAAATCAAAGGGATTCCATCATTATAGTTTGTCTGTTCATATCCTACTCAAAAGAAGTTAAAGAATACCGATTTCTCTCGTATGGTCAGCATCATGTCATGACGGATTAACTGTGGTCGTGCAAAAAAATCGGTTGTTCTTTATTTTCTTTCGAGTAGTGTATGAGCATTTCCTGTGAATGTGGGCTCTTCTGATGACCAAGTTTATTCAACTAGATACATTGTCTAGAAGTTAAATGATCCTGGTTAATAGAGGGAGTAAGTATGGTTTAACGTCGCTTTTGGCAATTTTTACAGCAATATCACGGCGGGGGACACCGGAAAATTGGCTTGACTAATTGTAACCATGTGGGGAATCGAACCCAGCATTTCGGCGTGACGAGCGAACGCTATAACCACTAGGCTACCCCACCGTCCCCCTGGTGAATATCACATCATAACATCTACAATTTTAAGGATTAGAACATCTTAAAATGTGATCTTGACCTTCAACAACAGTGAATATGCAGTAGACAAAACTGTTATTCAACTTATTAAAAACATCATATTTCTTTGTCGCTTTTATACACATCACATGCACGTTGGGGCATTTTTTGAAATACCGAGAGTAAACATAACAACATGGGTTTTTTCCAATCACAAAGTCCGTTGTTCAATCAGAATGCATAAAAACATCCGTTGTCGCATTAAAATAGGCATAACAACATGCGTTGTCCAATCAGAGAAGATATAACACAATGCGTTGTCCAATAGGACACAAGATAAGATTCAGGCAGACAAGGAGGCAGCCATGACGCGACTGCCTCGTTACACACAGCATTAAGCATCCGCACGGAACGACAATGAATCGTGATCCAAATGCCAAACAGGTGAAAGAGGAGACATGGATTGAAATAAAGCGTTATTCTACTATTTTATTATTCCAAGCAATCATTTTGTAACCGTTATTTCCAGTCCAGCTATCCCAAGAGCACGCTAAATTCACTTCCCTTTCCGATAATCTCGCCCGTTGAATGAATCTCGTCGCTCCGAGATTTGAGGGCGATAAGATGTCAGCAAAGTAATTACTGGTTGCTGATGTACGTGTTCTCTCCAGTCCGACTTGCAGCACGTGGGACTCGCGTTATATGCTTCCCAATGACACAAGCAGGTTGTGTTAGAAGTTATGTTGAGTAAGAAATGAAACACGTTCCGACTGTACCGTTTAACCTTTCGATAGATGGCAATAGATATGACTTGAAATGGTACACTCGCCAATTTATCATTCTCAGGAGAAGTAATCCAATTTGACACCCTTTGTTAAAGCACTGAACGTAAGCGTAATGACTGTCCAGTTTCCGAAGTGAGTATTCTTTGTAGTAGTTAGTACTCCCGGTTTCAATTTCGAAGGAAAAAGCATCAAATATTCGGCCTTCAAAGATAACGATTTTCTCGTTGGGATTATTTTACAAAATTAATCTCAAGGTCTCTTCTAAGACGATGGTAAAAGGCAACTCATGATCCCCCATAACCTCCCTCAACCTCTTTAACCCCGGAACCCCACTGTATGGCTGGTAATAAGCTGGTAATTAATAGTTCGATCCAAGATGAGGCCACGTGCTGTTGGTTGCATGAAAGGTTCTATCCATTCCAGGGACGATGTGCTTGGCAAGACGGCGACGGTCGATGTTGTAGACGTTGCAACTATTACTGGGAGAGATGCATCATATCTTGAAGTATAGGTAGCACTGTACACAGTGAAGAGCTCGAAGCTTTTATATGACTCGGAAATCAGACTCGCTGGTTTATCTTATTCATAAACTCTATTCCTGTTTGAGTGTTTGAATATGCCAGGCATTGAGGCGTAAACCAGGTCTTACTGAAGCCCGTTTGTGACGTCATAGTAGTTTTTTAAAGAGCCATGGACGACCTTCTACTTGATACTGCACAAACGAAGTTAAAGAAGCCCCGATTCTTTTATATTACTAAAGTTAGTCTGTCATGGCATAAAGTTAAAGAGTCCCCGATTCTTTTATATTACTCTAATTAATCCGTCATGTCGTGAAGTTGAAGAAAACCCTATTCTTTCATATTACTTTCATAGCATGACAGATTAACTATAGTAATATGAAAGTATCGGGGGTTCTTTAGCCTCATTTGTGTAGTATATTTAAATGTCGTATACATACGCAGTCATTCATACATGTATGTTTAAAATCCACTTCTCCAGTTTCGGGATCACTTTTGTGGACTGAAGTAAACATACTTCACGTGTGCCATTATAGTGTACAATAAGCAAATGTGAGAAGAAGATGGGAGAAAACCAACAGGAACATTCTTAAAACCTTTTCGATGTGATGAGAAGAGATAAGTCTCCATCTGATGCCAGAAGATGACACTCGTGGGTTTTAGATTTGTTGGACTAAATCCTTCAGAAACTTGGCTCTGGAAACCTAATAGGCCTTGCGAAAGACTTGTCAGACCACCGAAAGTTTCTATATTGTATCTATGACTGTCTTTGGTGTCGTGCAGACGCCTCATGTTGTACTTTGTTTTGTACTTTGTTACGGTTATTTGAGGGTAATGTGCTCGTGACTGAGTGAAGGCGTAATGATAGATAGATGTAATGTTCCTACAAAGCAAAGGTTAGGGACCTGGAGCTAATTTAGAAGTGATTTTCCTACAAACCAAAAGTTAGGGAATTGGACCTCATGTAGATGTGATGTTTCCTACAAACGAAATGTTAGGGAACTTGACCTCATTTAGAGGTGATGATTCCTACAAACTAAAGGTTAGGGAACTGGACCTCATTTAGAGGTGATGTTTCCTACAAACCAAATGTTAGGGAACTGGACCTCATTTAGAAGTGATGTTTCCAACAAACTAAGGCTTAGGGAACTGGACCTCATTTAGAAGTGATGTTTCCTACAAACTAAAGGTTAGGAAACTGGACCTCATGTGTCATTGTGTGAATATATTTTTTTCTCTTTTCTTATATATATTTGTTGGGTTTTCAAGGACCAAGATTCTCCTTTCCAACCCCCCTGTCACCCCACCCCCTCTCACCAACCCGGTTACTTCCTTATTTTGCCCAATGGAATCTTCTTCGGGGGATAATAGAGATTCGTTATTCACTAGTGATCCATTTAATATGTAATCATTATGTAACTCCCCCAAATTATGGCCATGCGAGTTTAAAATGATAGAAATCTCGGATTTAAAGGATTCGAAGAATTTCAGCATAAACAAATGCTACGATGAAGAAAAGCTAAACTGTCCGTAAAGAAGGATGTAAGTGGAACTTCAAGGAACACGAAATGGCGTCATTTTGATATAAACTGTGGGTTAGGGTTTGATCTATTTTAGAGTATCAATCAGACCAAATTAAATACTTCAGATCTGCAGACTGCTGTGTTTCTCTGAACACCGCCAACATGGCACCGTCACGGAGCGGCACTGTGAATCAAATTATCCACAAATACGTTTAAGGGCTCTACAACTCCGCCATTGTCTTACGTCTCTCCGGTCGTATCCCATTTACCAGGAATGTAATTCCGGTGCAATTATTTGTCTAAGACAAGATTATATAATCAGCAAAAATATATCTTGTCAAGACTAACAACGTGATTCTACTCGGCCTCTTTCGGAACAGATAAGTATTCGCCACGAGATTCTCACTGAAACACGCGAGAGGTTAGTTAAGATCATGTCTATTAATTTCAAGGTAAACGCGGCTAATGTTCTGAATGGCTTTGTGCTGATGCGGCTTGTCTCAAAGCTCCGTGGGGCGCTTGTTATAAGACGTGATCGTCTACTACAACAGACGACATTAAACGCCGTCAGGAACAACGGCGTAGCATCATAACGCGTGACTAATAACGCGCGGACACGCTTTACCCCATTCTGGGCCCCGGAATGATTGTCACTAACTGGCGTAAATTAACTATAATTATAAACCGCGGAAAAATATTCATCCGCAGCGTAATAATGTCAAGCTTAGCCAATCACCGGGACCTAATCTTGCGGGGACAGTTACCAAATTGCCCACTTCATCAACGATTGTGTGAACAACGTTGATGACTGGCTGGGAAGCTGAGAACGTGGGGTCGTGCGTGTCATCATTGTGGTCTCTCGTCCCTGGAGACTGATAGCTTTAGGACTGTTAATAGTTTTGTAGTCAAACTGATGGCCAAGGGCTTCCAAAGTCATGGTCGCGCTGGCATATACCCATGGTGTTTGCGTTAAAAACTAACGAAAAGTTATTTAATTTCCACAATAATTACAGTGTCGGTATAGGTCTGTAGAATTGTCATTTGTTTGAATTACGATGCAAACCACTGCACTCGGGAATGACTTTCTACCATCACATTCTACGACGGTGGCTTTTTACATTGATGGATGAAAGGTGAAGATACATTTTCAAAGAAAACCGGTATTACGGATTTTAGCGTAAACACAGTTATATATTCTTCGAGTATCAGTATGCGATCGTCTATCAAAATAAGTAACATGTTTATTTCGTCACAAACAGGCTGAATTGATCCGAGATGTATAACTCAGTAGTTGACGAATCGATGTTGAAGGACTTAGATGTCAGAATGCACGCATGAACCATATATAGCTCTTGGTTGTTTGATCAAAGTTACATCTTGTTTCAGACATTTGAGATAAAAACATTGATTCGTCTACTTTCTAGTTTCTAGTTTCCAAGTTTCATTAATTAACTAAACTGATTTAAACAAGGGCGTTGATATACAATGTGTTTCATCAAGTCAATTATGTCTAAATACAAAGATGTAAACACTTGCCAATGTAAGTTTATCAGGTTGGAACAATGTCAAGTGTCTCGACCTGGAACTGGCATCAGTCGGTGCGAGGTCACACAACTGGTGACTGGGTCAAGCAAAATATGAGTTTTCAAAATATAGATAAAACAACAACACGAACATAGGTTTCTGGCTTGCCCAAGGGACACAACTCTGGTCTTAAGTATAGAAATGATGGCACAGTGGTGGCCCGGTGATGCGAGGTGGTGAAATTAACTGTGCAGGGTTACGTCCCTAACGTCCGAATTGGTGACTGGGTCAAGCAAAAAATGAGTTTTCAAAATCTAGATAAAACAACAACACGATTATAGATTCCTAGCGTGCCCAAGGGAGGCAAGTCTGGTCTGAAGTAAAGAAGTGGTGGCCCGGGGATCCAAGGTGGGGAAATTAACTGTGCAGGGTTACGTCCCTTAGATATCAACATCTGCTGATTGTTTCGAATCCCATCTTTACTTA
Organism: Haliotis rufescens; assembly: GCF_023055435.1. Taxonomy (NCBI): domain Eukaryota; kingdom Metazoa; phylum Mollusca; class Gastropoda; order Lepetellida; family Haliotidae; genus Haliotis; species Haliotis rufescens. Next base: position 55,802,683 of record NW_025964334.1, read on the forward strand.
ATCCGCACCATGTGTTTATGGATAAAAGTAGACGTTTCGACCTGCGTCCCGTTGTGCTTCACTCCCAATTGACTCACAACACACAATATGATCCCTTTGGTCACGCCAACACAATCGACTATACCGAAACACGATCGGCGTTTGATGACTCTATCTGATACCACACCACAGGCTGGTTGTTTGATAAATGGCTGGCAAGGGATTTGTTCCATGGGCCATTATGCTGGTGTATTAGCTCAGTAAACCCTAAATCTGAATATTTGGGGCCAGGTCTCTCGAGGGACTCAGTTAAATGATTCCTTCACATGCGTGCTATATTACGGTAATAGCTAGTTCTATAAACCATGCACGGAACCTTGGTGTATTAAACAAACAGATAGGAAGACCCACCAAAGGATATTGACTCTATATCCGACGATATGACAGAACGCATGGACTATGGATTGTTTGTTGAAAATTCACTCCCTTAAACTGCTGCTGTTGTTGGAGTGACGACAAACATAGTTGTCTAAAACAAATGTGTCGGTCCAACATATGTGAAACACTGAATGATGCAGCATAAATATTCGATCGCCACTTCCGACTTAGTACTCTTGAAAGTGTTCTCATCTTTTGTTGAAAACAATACTATTCAGCTGAATCACAATCTAGAGACCCCGTGAAGATCCGGGGAAGAATAGGTCTTTAGCAACCTCTGTTTGTATTAAAAGGCGTCTAACAGGATCGGTTGGTCAGGCTCGCTAACTTGGTTGATGTACGTCATCTTATCCCAATTGCGTGGATCGATGCTCATGATGTCAATGACTGGATTGTTCGATTATTTACAGACCCCCGTCATATAGCTGGACTATTGCTGGGTTATTTAGCGTAATGGGTCAGATCATTACATCTTCTTGAATGGCCCTGTCACACAACAACGTTTTAGAGTAACTTGCACCTAGCGTGTAAAAGACAGTTAGTACGCTGTCATGACTCACAACACGCAATATGAACCCTTTGGTCACGCCAACACAAGCGACTATACCGAAACACGATCGGCGTTTGATGACTCGATCTGATACCACACCACAGGCTGGTTGTTTGATAAATGGCTGGCAAGGGATTTGTTCCATGGGCCATTATGCTGGTGTATTAGCTCAGTATACCCTAAATCTGAATATTTGGGGCCAGGTCTCTCGAAGGCTTCAGTTAAATGATTCCTTCACATGCGTGCTATATTACGGTAATAGCTAGTTCTATAAACTATGCACGGAACCTTGGTGTATTAAACAAACAGATAGGAAGACCCATCAAAGGATATTGACTTTATATCCGACGATATGACAGAACGCATTAGACACTTGGACTATGGATTGTTTGTTGGAGATAAATTCATTCCCTTAAACTGTTGCCGGAGGATGAAAACTAGTAGAGACGATACAAACATTTGTCTAAAACATGTGTCGGTTCAGCATCTCTTAAACACTGATTGGTGTAGCTCAAATATTCTATCCCCACTCCCGACTTAGTATTCTTGAAAGTGTTCTCATCTTTTAAATAAACCCAGCTCAGCTGAATCACAATCTAGAAACCCTGTGAAGATCTGGGTTAGAATTTGTCTTCAGCAACCCATGCTTGTCGTAAGAGGCGACTAGGGATCGGATGGTCAGGCTCGCTGACTTGGTTGGTGCCTGTCATCGTATCCCGATTGTGTAGATCGATGGTCGTGATGTCAATCACTGGATTGTCTCGTCTAAACTCGAATATTTACAGACCGCCGTCATAGAGCTGGAATATTGCTGAGTGCGGCGTTTAACAACAAACAGTACAATGCAGTACACCATCTAGGTTATTTAGCGTAATGGGTCGGATCATTGCAACCTCTTTACAGCGATCTTACTCCAAGCGCAACAAAAAAAATTCATTCAGAATTTGCTGTTTAAAAAAATGTGTTTGTCGATAATTTTATTAGATGTTTTTTACAGTAAGTATCAGGATATTGACGCTGAAGAAATGTTATAATTTATTTTAAATTGTATCACTTGCCCCGTGTGGACTTTATACAAAAAAAAACAAAAAGTGGCTTGGCTTTTGGATGTATTCGTTGTTGTTTCGTTGTTTAGCGAATACCTGGTGTCGTCACCGATTTTCACTGATTGATTCTTATTTCTCCTTTAGCACCAGTGGAATCTGTTTCGTCAGATAATCGTTATTCCCGGGCGTTGACGTGTTTTATTTACATAGTACCGCCGTCCATGTATCAACAGTAACATATATGCACAATGTGAAACAATAATCATTTGATACGTACACATGACTATGTCAATGAATAAAAAGCCGATGTATTATTCTTTAGACGCATGTATTTTAGATGCTGTCCTTTTTAAGCATACCGCTGAGGAGACAGTACAACAGAAACGATCTGTTTGGAGATGTATGTCCGTCTGGACCATGTCAGTGTGCGGCCTATGCTACAGGCTGGGGCAGTGTTGAAGCGTTACTTGTCAGATACATATTTCATATATATTATATATTGCCGGACTTCTTTCATAAACAACGCCGCGGGATCATCTTCTCAGATCAATCTCTTGTCGCTGCAGCATTTAGAGATTTGCAAATATCGCATCAGGGAACATCAGAAACGGGGGGCACGTTTATAATCGAACCCTGATTTCGGAGAGACGAGCACACACTGTAATCACTGCGCAACCGTCACAACCCCCGATTCTCAGTCCGATTTCTCCAACAGCTGTCATGTGGTGCCCTTTATCATCAGGGGCGGTCGGGTAGCCTAGTGGTTAAAGCGTTCGCTCGTCACGCCGAAGACCTGGGTTCGATTCCCGACATGGGTACAATGTGTGAAGCCCATTTCTGGTGTCCCCCGCCATGATATTGCTGGAATATTGCTAAAAGCGGCGTAAAACCAAACCCACTCACTCACTTTATCATTATGACAACGCCAGATCCCACACAGCCCGAATAGTACAGAACTTCCTTGCAGCCAACAACGTCAACGTGTTGACGTGGCCTGCACGCTCCCCAGACATGTCCCCAACAGAACTCCTCTGGGATGTCATGGATCGTCGCGTTCGACAGCGACCACATCCTCCAGCCAACCGAAGAGAACTGATCCAGGCCCTCCAAGAAGAATGGCGACCTATCCCATGTGACGTCATCAGAGGACTGACGTTTTCAGTGCACCCGAATGTTTTTGCGTGTCCTGTAGCAGGGGGTGGTCATACACGTTATTAATGTGACGTGTCATTGAACTTAAACGATTTTGGTGTGTATACCCTTTGTCAATTATGTTAAAATTTTGTATTTGCTACCACACCTCAAGTCGGGCGACTGTCATGCCAATATCGGATCTTGCATGGCTGTCATTTTAAATGTTGATTTCGTTCATATTTTGATGTTTCAAAACATATTACTTAATGATCATGCATCTTTCTTTAGTAGTTTTTAAACTAGCGTGATTTATCACTATGGTAACGTTTCTTTTGGCCAACAGTTTATATGGCAATTGTATTTATTTCAGTGAGTGAGTGAATTGGATTTAACGCCGCTTTTAACATTATTCCAGTTACATCACGGCGTGTCAGCTTAATGTGTGAGGAAAGCCCGAAGTGATGCAGGTCTCAGACGTTTACCACTTCGGTAAAACCCGCGAGCACGGGTATGGTGCTGACAAACCTAGAAACATAATCGGGGCGAACCGGAATTCGAACCCACAATCATGGGTTTCTGGCATGCACAAAGGACGCAACTCTGCACAGCGAATCGCGGCGCCTTAGACGACTGGGGCACCCGTGCCCCCGTATTTATTTCATAAAACACAATAACAACAAAAGCATTAAGAAGAGGGTGTCCTGAGTTGGATAACTTGTTCCTAATTGTGAAAATGCTATTTTTAAACAAATAAAGGCAGAGACAAAAGCTGGACAACATTAAAGCGCTCACCGATCAGTGACACCCCTACACAGGGATGGAAAGTCATTCAATGTGGACTTCAGTGACCAAATATGTGAAAAACTGGGTTTTGTAGTTTTCAAAATGTGTTTCTGGTATAATACCAAAAGAAAGCATCAACAACAATGTAAGTAAATGGGTGTGTTTCAACGCCACTGTAAGCAATATTCCATGAACATCACGGGAGAAAGTAAAACAAACGTGAGGAACACGGTCTTCACCGAGACCAGAGAACGCTTTCACCACTAAACAACCAAGACGCCCCTCAAGAAAAAAGCTTTTCTGAGGTCATGCTGGACAAATCAGAAACATCTCCCTGACAGACAAGAGATGAGAGCGTTCACCCCATCCCTTCTCCGGTCGGTTTTTTGACAGCCGCACAAGAAGTTGGATGTCGTCATACCGTTCCCACAGTTGCAAACCGTTCGACAACCCCTCGCGTTACCCAGCGAACCGTGCACACCTTGTTCGCTGTATACAGGATTAAACGTTTTGTCTGGCTCGAGAAAGCCCTGTTGAAACAGAGCGTTCCTCTCTTGACATCGATTGCCTTGATTAACACGAGACGGAACCTGAAGGGTAAGCTTTCAAGTGGTGAGATTGTGTCATCACGGGCCAGTGACCTCAGTGCATCACACTCAGAGCCCTCCCCCGACCCATCTTAGCTCTTATCCCTCATCCCGTTACCTCGCGCCTACACACTTCACTACCCCGACGGGCTTGTTAACCGTTATCACCCCGGCTCACAAGGCTCAGTGACGTCATTTCAAATCCGGTAAAGGTCACGAGATTGAAAAGACCTTTTCTCATTGGCCAATCAATCCATCTTGACGTGGGTTCAAACTACTCCTTAGTTTGAGTGATGTGGCAGTTTTGTCGGCGAATATCTATCCTGATTCATGTGTTTGGGTTAATTTCTTTTTTCGTTTCATTTTATTTTAACTATTTAAAAATCGTCGGGACCATGTTTTGAACTTGAAAAGACAGGTTTGAATACATTGTAAGAAAATATCAGGACACAAAGAATTCGGCTTTTTATCATTTGCTTCGCTTTATCCCGCTTTATAATGCACTCTCCACCTCTCGACTGATATTAAACTGACGTCCAAAAGAAACTTAACCAACTGAAAATATAAATTTCAGACAAAGTATAAAAAAAAATTCGATTGTCTATCTAAAACACATAACCTAAATACAACAATAGTGTATGCAGAAAATGTTAATCGTCTGTTACATGTTTGCGAGATAACACGCGAAAAAGTGAAAAACACGTGCACCACGGACAACTGCAAATGCACGTGCGGGTAAGTGTATAAAACGATTGCAACGGCAAGTCAGACATCCACAGTGATAAAAAAACACAAAAGAAATGCCACGACTCACAGTCGAACAACGTGAACGAGCCTTGGGTATGGTACAGATGGGAGCCACCCACGCACATATTGCACGAACCTTCGGTTGCTCCCGTGTTGCCGTTACCAACTTGATGCAACGTTACAGACAGACAGGGCGGACCGCTGACAGGCCAAGAACAGGCAGACCGAGGGTGACCACGCCCAATGATGACCGGTACTTGCGTACCTTGCACCTCCGAAATCGCTTCCTGACAGTGACGTAATCGGCGACAAATGACTTAGGTCACAGGGTTAGTCGACAGACAGTGGCCAGGAGACTCAGGGCTCATGGAATAAGGGCTTTTAGACCATACAGAGGACAGCTATTGACAGCGCAACATCGTCGTCTGCGATTGAGATGGGCCCGGACTGTACGACGTTGGCAACGACGTGACTGGCAGAGGGTTGTCTTCACTGACGAAAGTCGATTCTGTATGTTTAGGGCTGATGGAAGACAACGTGTTTACCGTCGAAGGAGTGAACGAACGGCCGCGTGTTGCGTGCAGGAGGTCGTACCATATGGTGGAGGGAGTGTCATGGTGTGGGGAGGGATCTGTGGGCAGGAGAGGACACCGCTGGTCATCGTTGACGGAAACTTGACAACTCAGCGTTACATGGATAACATTCTACGTCCATTTGTCCTACCATTTCTCCAACAGCAGCCACGTGGTGTCCTTTATCAGCATGACAACGCTAGAGCCCATACAGCCAGAATTGTTACTAACCTCCTCGCAGCCAACAACGTCAACCTCCTGCCGTGGCCTGCACGCTCACCCGACATGTCCCCCATAGAACACCTCTGGGACTTGATGGATCGTCGTGTTCGACAATGACCACACTCTCCAGCCAACCGGCAAGAACTGATCTTGGCCCTCCAAGAAGAATGGCGTCAAATCCCACGTGACCTCATAAGACGACTGACTTTTTCTGTGCGTCGAAGAGTTTTTGCGTTTATTGAGGCATTTGGTGGTCACACACGCTACTAATGACTTGTTATTGAACGTGAGCGATTGTTTATGTACTCTGCCTATTGTCCATGATTCTGAAAGCTCGAGTTTTGTACCACAACCAACTTTTGGGGGCTCTGACGACATTCTCGGTCGCGGTATGATTGTCATTTTCAGCGTTGATTATGTTGACATATTGATCTTCTCAATACACTTTACTTCATGCAGGTATGTTTTGTTGTTTTTGAGCAAGAGTGATTTCAAACTCTGGTAAAGTTTCTTTTGGACGTCAGTTTATATATACACACGGGTGGCGTACGGTGGCGTCGGTGCAGAGTTGCGTCCCTTACAAGTGCCATGATCCACTGACCTATTGTGTCCCTTGAAGGTTCCACTGTAATATAAGGTCAGTAGAAGCTATGCCTGCCTGTTCCGCCCTGATACAAATGAAATATTGACAACTGCAGAGTAAAATATCAATTATATTCAAAACCATTGAGAATTGGTCGATGCAGAGTTCTGTCCCCTATCCTTGTGTTTTGCTTCTCCAACCAGAGGTAATGCTGGTGTCCCTTGAAGATTCCAGTATCTTATGTTTACTGAGTATTGCGTGGACCGTTGCGTGAATGACACACTTGACCACCTGGATGGACGAGTTGAGGGTTGCGTGAATGACACACTTGACCACCTAGATGGACGAGTTGAGGGTTGCGTGAATGACACACTTGACCACCTAGATGGACGAGTGGAGGGTTGCGTGAATGGCATACTGGACCGCCTAGATGGACGAGTGGAGGATGCGTGAATGACACACTGGATCACCTAGATGGACGAGTGGAGGGTTGCGTGAATGGCACACTGGACCACCTAGATGGACGAGTGGAGGATGCGTGAATGACACACTAGACCGCCTTGATGGACGAGATGAGTGTTGCGTGAATGACAAACTGGACCACCTAGATGGACGAGATGAGTGTTGCGTGAATGACAAACTGGACCACCTAGATGGACGAGTGGAGGGTTGCGTGAATGACACAGTGGACCACCTAGATGGACGAGTGGAGGGTTACGTGAATGACACACTTGACCACCTAGATGGACGAGTTGAGCGTTGCTTGAATGACAAACTGGACCACCTAGATGGACGAGTGGAGCGTTGCGTAAATGACACAGTGGGCCACCTAGATGGGCGAGATGAGTTTTGCGTGAATGACACACTGGACCACCTAGATGGACGAGTTGAGGGTTGTGTGAATGACAAACTGGACCACCTAGATGGACGGGTGGAGCGTTGCATGAATGACACACTGGACCACCTAGATGGACGAGTGGAGCGTTGCGTGAATGACACACTGGACCACCTAGATGGACGAGTGGAGCGTTGCGTGAATGACACACTGGACCACCTAGATGGACGAGTGGAGGATGCGTGAATGACACACTAGACCGCCTTGATGGACGAGATGAGTGTTGCGTGAATGACACACTGGACACCTTGATCGACTAGTGGAGGGTTACGTGAATGACACACTGGACCACCTAGATGGACAAGTAGAGCGTTGCATGAATGACACACGGGACCACCTAGATGGACGAGTGGAGCGGTGCGTGACCAGACTCTGTTAGGGGCCACCTACTTGTAACACTATCACACAGCAACATAAAATAACGTCGTGACCTCGCTTTATACATTCTATGATTCCATATTGACTGGAAAATCTTTGTCTGAACAAAATAAATCCGTTGACATCTACCGGCCAAACCTGCAACAAAAGCTCAAAAGACTTTGGGAATGCCAAAGGCAACTGGAAACCTTTTAAGAAGAACAATCTTGGTATCTTAGGCCTCAGGCTCAGCGCTTGCATCTTCAAATTTAAAAGAAATATCATTTTCTGAACATTCTACCGTGAGACGCCTTAAAGTCACTTGTTCCGAAGCACGAAAATATAAAAAAAGTGATTCGCCCGAAGCTTTGGAAATGTCACTTCTAGCTTGTGTCATATCCTGAACAATTTGACCAATATTATTGGATTGAGGCATACAGTGCTCAACAGTCTCATGCCAATTGCCAGTCCAGGTCAAGACATTGTAGTTAGGGTCATGCGTGTGATCAAAGTATTGATTGACATCCTTATAACTGAATGGAATAACTCTCCACAAGACTGGATGACAAGGGAGATGACTTCATCTTTCCTATTGTCAACCTTCCCTTTATGTCGAGCAATATTCCCGAGGTTCCAGGGTTTGGTGTTAACATTTCACTACTTTTGAGGTACAATCGATGATGCTTTCCATGGGTACCCGTGAAGATCCGGATTTGAATAGGCCTTCAGCAATTCATGCTTGTCGTAAGAGGCGACTAACGGGATCGTGTGGTCAGGCTTGCTTACTTGGTTGACAGCATATCCAAATTGCGTGGATCGATGCTCATGATATCAATCACTGGATTGTCTGGTCCAGACTCGATTATTTATAGGCCGCTGTCATACAGCTGGAATATTGCTGAGTGCGGCGATAAACAACAAACAAACTTTCTGTGGAGATTTCAAAAAGCGTCTTGCTCATGATCAAAAGTTGTTTGATTGGGATTACAACATTCAATGCCCCGGTAACGGTTTCAAAACGTTTGTCTGCTGTATTTCCTTTTTTTGGCATGTTATATATGTTCCATTTTCTGGAGGTGCCTTTGAATGTGTCTGTGACCGATGAGGCAGATTCGCTCACCTTTTCGTGAAAACTGATATCATCAATATTTGATAGACTTAGTGATTCGTAAACACAGGTTTTACGATATAGTCAGAATCGTACCACTGACTCTGGTTTTGGTAGGGGTCATTACGTGGAGGGGGGGGGAGATACCGTCAAGGAGGATGAGGAAACCAGTATAATAAGCCACAGTGAAAAGACGAGGAGATAAAACTTGTGTGAGTGTGTGCGTGCATGCGTGCGTGCGCGCGCGTGTGTGTGTGTGTGCGCGGGGGGGGGGGGGGGGGGGGGGGGTAGGGGCTGCTTGTACTAGCAGTACTGACGCCGATATTATAGTGCTAGCTCACTGAGATACCATGCCGCAGATTAACATGAATACCCCACTCAGACACAGTATACTGACTCCGAGCACGAAGAAGAAGAATGAATGAATGAATGAATAAATTGATTGGTAATTGGAACAGACGCTCTCCATGCTGTGGCCAGTCTCGGTCAAAGGTATGTCCAAAATTCAACAAGCTGTTTTCATGGGTTCATACAAAGGAAGAAAAAATGAAATAAAATGTTCAGAAGAAGAATTAATAAGTTGATGATTATGAACTGGAAATGACAGAATTGGAACAGATGTTGGGCGGATTCTACTCCTCTATCTGACTCTGACGAAATAGTTCACCCCCACGCAGTCTGAGCGGTCGGAGACCTATAGACAAACAAAACTACCGTCGTCAGGTTAGTTACCTTCTCAAGGGGAGTTTTTTTTATGATAAATTGGTTTATTTCGTGCTGAACAAAACATTGATTGCCTTCAGACTTTTGTTTTTGTGCACCAACACCTAAATCCTTACTGACAGACACACGTTCTAATTTACGATGAATAATGCACGGTTTGAAACTCAAAAAACTCTTGATTTATCTTGTTATGAGCTTTGGGAGTGGAATCAGCTAATGCCATCACGCGATGAGAGCGTGCATCACGTGACGAGCCCAAGCGTGCGCGTGAGGAGCCGCTGATCAATACCCGCCATTTTGAAAACACTCTCCGATCCTTCCCGATGATGTCTTCTCTGCCCCTACAATTTACACGCTGTGTGATTATTTCGGTATCGCTCAGTTCCGAGAGAATTTACCCCGTGCACGATCTCAGTGTCATGGTAAACTATCCTTGTTTCCTCGTTGCCTTGTGGCTGTCTCGGTATTAGGTCAAATTCATCGATTGAAAAACAAAACTGATTCGAATTTCATGAAAATTCATGATTTCTTCAATTACTTATTTAACCGCTTTTTCGCCATGTTTCCAATCTCTGGATTTCGAAGTTTTTGTGCTGAAGCAGCTGACTGCTCGACAGCCAATTGCCTCTGGCATCATGTGGAGAAGATGCGCTAGGATGTATTAAGCTCCGTTATCTGATTCAGTATACGATCGCCATCACTAATCTAATAGCCGTTTATTGGCCAAAGCTCATAATTGTATTTCGGCGTTTCCTACATAAACAAATATGAGCTGCTCTAACGCCTGGGTTAGTTATTAAATGATAATTCTCCGGTTTTATTGGCAGTCATTTGAAAACCAGTTTCCCGTTTTGAAAATTATTCCATTTCTGTCTAATCTTGCAGCATGATCGAAGCTATCATTTGTACGCGCCGCAGCCACAAACATCGCCAGACCCCCAAAGTCATTAAAACATCTGAGAATATTCAATGGGGATATGTTCATGTCAAAACCAACAATTTCGTCATCTGCATTACAAATAGGCTTGTCGAGCGGTCATTTATACACCGGTCTGGTAAAATACTCTTTATATTTGCCCTCGCTGATGAAGTTCGTGGGCCAGTAGATTCGAATGAGGGCTTTTATTCAGCAGATAGGACTAGTTGGATGGAGAATAATATACAAAAGCTAAAAATCGTATCGCCCGCTCCATAGAATTGAGATGGGTTGTGATACTATTCAGTACTTGGTGAGAGCAAGTGATGTTAGTGGTATACTGAGGACAACTGTCATAAGTACTAAATTGTTGTTTACTCATAAGGCGTTCGCGTCCGTGAAAATCCGCGTTAGAATTGGTCTTCAGCAACCCATGCTTGTCGTAAGAGGCGACTAACGGGATCGGTGCACAGACTCGCTGACTTGGTTGATGCATGTCATCGTATCCCAACTGCGTAGATCGATGCTAATGATGTCAATCACTGGATTGTCTGACCCAGACACGATTATTTACAAGCTACCATCATATAGCTGGAGTGCGGCGTAAACAAGAAACAAAGCAAACAAAGCAAACTTTCTAATAAGAATGATTTTATCCTGTCTACAGATATAACACACGTCTCAAAACTCACATTTTGAGATAATAAACTGTTAAAGATGTCATCAGTCGAAATAGAACTGTGTTGTTGAAATGGCTTATATTTTTTCTATACGATTTCTTAAAAACATTCCATAGTCCTACGTCTAAAGTGAAATGGCTATTTCATCACGTGGGGTTTATTAGATCCGGGGTAGAATAGGTCTTCAGCAACCCATGCTTGCCGTAAAAGGCGACTATACTTGTCGTAAGAGCCGACTAAAGAGATCGGGTGGTCAGGCTCGCCGACTTGGTTGATGCATGTCATCGTATCCCAATTGTGTGGATCGATGCTCATGATGTCAATCACTGGATTGTCTTGTCCAGACTCGATTATTTACAGACCGCCGTCATACAGCTGGAATATTGCTGAGTGCGGCGTTAAACAACAAACAAAACAAACAAATAATTATTGCCAGGCAAATGTACTAAAGACATAGGCCTGTGCTGCACGTGCGTTCCATATGATATTTAGATGTGGTTTGAGTGTATCCGCCATCAATTATCCCAGCTCGGATTCGAACCATGGACCTCATGAACCCAGACCAGGCCCCTCATATTCAGAACCAAAGAGGGGACTCCATGTCCTGCTATACAATTACCTTACTCGGACAATAACCGACATTGAGAACCCCGCTTACATCCGACCTATTATATACATGTCACTAAACAGATGGTATGTCATATGTTATTACTTGGTTTCATTATTAATGTCTGTATTTCATGGCAACAAACTATGAATTCAAACGGGTCTCCTACCATGACAGGAACATCTTACTTTTCGCCCCGTCATCGCATAGCCACGCCTAGTCACGAGCTATCGTTAGATATCATCCACAGGCAGCCCACAACCTCACTCATCATTTAGATGACTGTCGTAATGGCAGCTGCTGAAACTAAACTTGGGAAAATGTGACCTCAAGGGCACGAGCGTTGTACTTGGTGCACTGATGGAGATGGGTATCCTTAGGAAGGAGTCATGTTATGGACAGTTGTCATAACAGCCCTCAGGAGTGTGAGTGAGTGGATGATGATAGTTGAACGCCGCATCAGCAACTCGGCGAGCCCCAGGAGTGAGGGAGTTGGGTTTAACAGTGTTCCAGTAATAACACGGCGTGTCAGGTTAATGTGGGAGGAAAGCACGAAGTGATGCAGGTCTCAGACGCTTACCACTTCGGTGAAACCCACGAGCAAGGGTATGGTGCTGACAAACCTAGAAACATAATGGGCGTGAAACGGGATTCGAACCTATAATTATAGGTTTCTGGCGTGCCCAAGGGACGCAACTCTGCACAGCGAATCGCGGCGCCTTAGACGACTGAGCCACCTGGGCCCCCGAGCCCCAGGAGAGATGAGACTACTACACTCTCACCCGTAAATAATTTTATAGCACACGAAAGTTTCACATGTATTATTTCCCTTTGGCCAATACGGTTTACTTTATATTATAGTAAAAGCCTTTCTACAGCTTTGTTTTTGTACAACTGCTTTTTTTATAATAAAGTTTAAAATAATTTAATTTCATTCAACGACGCGCGGAACCAGTTATGTCAGTTTTGGAACACTTATATTCTCAAAGCTCCGTACAGCGATATGTCATACTTTGTCTAGGAGACGAGGACATGACTGCAATATGTTATATGTCATGAACTGTTTTGCAGTCATGTTCGTGGCTTTCATTGCGCTGCGTAAGCTTACAACGTGTCGAGACTGATTCTTTCCACGATCTATTAAGATGAATTTACTTTCAGCCAACGTGAGTTTTCAAATATTCCGCACAAGGCAGTGCAATAAATGCCATTAAATAAAACACCTACTCATTCTGTATTTAGAAAGTCATATTCTGGAATTTGAACTCCGAAAGGAAATACTTCATAGAGCTCGCACATCTAATCATACACTTTCTGATACAGTGATATGTTTATGACAAAGGTATCTTCTGTCGCAATTATAGCATTTACACCATATGATACGGCGAGAGTCAACGCCGGCAGCAGTGTCGGAGGTGTTGACGCGTTGAACACCAAACAGGAAAGGTGCCATCCCAGGTGTTGAGGAGCGAGTTGGTGTTTCAGGAACACGTTGTTCTAAAGCTGGGTTAATGGATACGAACTCGTGCCGTAGGCGTAGAAGGCGGACACATGAACCACGGGCCTACATATCTCATTGCGCATTAATGACGTACTTATTCAACAAAGGACATAACCTGGTTGAAAGTTGTATGAACTGTTTGTGTTTGAAAATACTGAGCATTAGTCATAATATGACTTGCCTTTGCATGCATGTATTTTTTATTATTATCATCATCATCATCATCATTATTTATATTATTATTATTAGATGAGTTGTGTTCTTGTGAAGCGTGACAGATGTAGCTATTTTGGTTCAACCAATTCTTCTTTAGGCAAGACAGTTGATTTAGAGGTATTGTGAGTGTGGTGTTTAATGGCGATTTTTGATTACGATAATACCACTAGTCTAATCGATGTTAATACCTGAACAGTATAACCTCGTTAATAAGGACTGTGCCGTTTCAGTCCAATCGTCCGGATTAACAAATGTCCGTATGAGCGAATTCCGTATTCAGCAATGTCACGTTGATCATATATGGACGTCCGTGCGAAGATTCGGGTCAGAATAGGTCTTCAGCAACCCATGCTTGTCGTAACAGGCGACGAACGGGATCGAGTGGTCAGACTCGCTGACTTGCTTGATGCATGTCATCGTATCTCAGTTGCGTAGATAGATGCTCATGATGTCAGTCACTGGATTGCCCGGAGTCATAAAAGTGGAATATTGCTGAGTGCGACGTTAACCAACACACAAAAGTAATGCGCAGGATGGCGAGGTTCCTAAGACGAGCAGGATCCGGATTCACGAGGCTTAAATACATATTACCGGGACGCTGTTCAGAATTGCGTCCCTTGGGCAAGCCATAAACCAATTATCGTGGGTTCGAATCCGGGTTCACCCTAATTATTCTTCTAGATTTGACAGTGCTCGTAGAATTAATCAAAGTGGTAAATATCAAAGACCTGCATCACTGCGGAATTCTCTCCTACATCAAGCTGACACGCCACGATATAACTGGAATACTCACTCACTCATACTATATTACACATCCATAACTAACTGTTGATTATTTTAATAGTTCACGTGCTGTGTAGGTGAGCCTTACTTATAACGGTGTCTAATAACATTGGGGCACGGGGGCACAGTCGTGTAAGGCGCCGCGAATCGCTGTGCAGAGCTGCGTCCCTTGGGCACACCAGAAACCTATAATTGTGGGTTCGAATCGCGGTTCGCACCAATTATGTTTCTAGGTTTGTCAACACCACACCCGTGCTCGTAGGTTTCACCGAAGTGGTAAACGTCTAAGACCTGCATCACTTCGGGCTTTCCTCCCACATTCAGCTGACACGCCGTGATATAACTGGAATACTGTTAAAAGCGGCGTTAAACCCAACTCACTCACTCACTCACTCTAATTACAGGGGTAGGATAGTGGGTACCCGGTTTGCTTCTTCGACATTCAAAGGCTCCGGGTTTGTTAACGCTAAGTGATCAGTATAGAAAGAACATTAAGGGTTTTCAATTACTCACAGCCACGCAACAGGAATAAAAAATAATTAACGGATGGTGGATAAAAGATGAAAGTACCAGTGAGCTCTGATAGATGAGCGGTTATCAACCTGTGCATCAGAGAATCTATTAGTGTCATCTTTCAACTCTCACGCTGTGGATTGCGACGTTGTGTAACCATTCATTAAAATATCTCACAGTCGGATTGAAAATCCCAGCCTTTCATCACAAACCGAGAGACTCCGTTCTTCCTTCCAATGCTTAAAGCTCAGCTGATGGGTAATGCGATAAATGGTCAAATTTTGTAAATTTTAGGGTATTTTTAGCCTCGCCTTGTCGTCAGAACCTCTCTGTCTCCTGCCAAGCCTCGTCCCATCTTGTCTGCGCAGTACCGGACAGCTTCCCCTTTTCACAAGAGGACATGCCATCTGGCCTCACAGCGAAATTAGTCCCGTCTCAATCAATCAATCAATCAATCGTCACACGCCAATGTTATATAAGCGTGAATCGACGCCAGTTCTGCAGAGAAATCATATTACACCGTTTTTGCACTCACGTAAATTCCTTGGGGGTAGTTTGCAGTAGGTTTATAACAGAAACAAACCGGTTGACGTGTGAACTGCTAGCCCTGCGTGACACAATTCATCCTTCATTTCTGGGATACGCAGATGCCGGCCCTCATCTTCTCATTGCAATCAGACCTGTCGCATCACCAATACATCACGTGACCAGAAAGCGCGTGCATGTCGGTAATGAGGCTCCCGTGGCCAACTGATGCGCTCGCCCCTTCCGCCATCTTGTAGGATGCATCGCTATATATTGATTTGCCTCTGTATCATGTTTGTCGGAAAAATGGCGCAAGCGATTAGGGGAAAATCGAAGTGGAAAAACTCCATTATGTAATGCCGTCGGACCTCCACACAGTCGTCCGAGCAGGGCTAATCTCAAAGTTCCTCTCCCGCTCGTTCGGGAATCCGTTTAGACGAAGAATGCGCCACCAACACTAACGATGGTGAAGTGTCAATGACAGCTTGGCCGCTGTTTGTGTTGCCATAGTGACCGGTCTCCCTAGAGATGGGCTAGGACGACCGGGGATGATTCCATAACTTTCATGTAAATACCAAACGGGAATGATGGAGATTCCAGTCCTTGGATTGGTGTCGGACTCGTGGATCGTACGTGGAGTGTCTTTCCTTGAATAGCGACAACAGCCAGGAGGATACGGTGCAAGCCTAAAAGAGTTCTCGTGGAATATGCACCACGACCGATCAATGGCCACACTAAGGTAGGAACTGCCTAACTCCTCGCGATCTCTGAGTCATTGTATCTGTCAACAAATCTGCTGTTTCCTCCCATCTTATTCCAGCGTTCAAGGCGTCATCAACTGGTACAGCTCCATCGTTGTTTAAGCACAGAAAGTTATACAACAGTGTTGCTGGCAACACCGCTAGTTCTCGGGTCATTCCGAGGCATGTATTTGTAGCTACAGTGCGTTCCGATTGTAAACAACTGGACAAGCGATCGCTGATTTGGGCTTTGATCGGATGCCTCACGTTTAGGTTAGAATTGTTTGATTGGTTGATTTACCCTGTATATTAATCCTACAGATTCCACACATCGTGATGGAAGAAAGCTTTGTTTACAGTCGTATGTTCTCTTATTCTCATGTTGTCCCAGATCTCGTCTTAAAAACTGGAGCTATTTCATTCATGTCAGAACTGGCATCTGACAACATAGACCACAAATCTCACGCGATCTCACGATCGCATTCACGGCACGTGCATTCAACGCGTCAGATGATGAATGTATGATAATATGTACAATTGTACGAAATGGTGCACCATCAGATGATGAAATTTATGGTTTTCAATTTCATTCTGTTTTCATTTTCAATTTCGTATATGATCTTTTTTTCTCTGCCTTGAATATTGAATTGACTATTTCTTACAAAATAACATATTTGTACGTTCCAATAATCACGATGTAAAGGATTAGTATTTGTCACAATTTTACCAAAAAAGCAATGCGTGTGATGCTCATCCCCGGTTTTCTCTTGAACATTAAACAATCAGGATCCGGTAGTAAAAGCACTAACCACATCAATAGCAGTAAACAGAAGTCAACAATAAATACTGAAATTCTATTTTTTAAAATGAACTACATTGGTCATTGATATTTCACCACTGTTGTTTTAAGGTAGGGCTATTGCTAAAAGTAGACCTATTGCTGAAGGCATAAAATGTCGAACCAAGAGAGACCCTAAAAGGATGGAGAGATAATTATTTCAGCTTTACACCACTGCCAGCAGTGTATTGTGTCGGGCAGAGTAAAGTTTACCGTTATATATGTTCATGGAATACAACAGTAAATACGTTTTCGGCGAGGAGGAATATTTTGACTGAACTTAATGAAAATATATATATATATTGTAACTAGATATTGACTCGTTTGTACTCTTTTCCTTTTTATAGTAATTTGTGATGGTTTCCGTTTTCGAGAATACCTGGGGCGGTCGGGTAGCCTAGTGGTTAAAGCGTTCGCTCGTCACGCCGAAAACCCGGGTTCGATTCCCGACATGGGTACAATATGTGAAGCCCATTTCTGATGTCCCCCGCCGTGATAATGCTGGAATAATGCTAAAAGCGGCGTAAAACCATACTCACTCATTCACTCGAGAATACCTGTGTAGCTGATTTTCTATCACCCATTCATATAATACCCATCAACATATTACCTATTACAACCTGTGGAATCTGTTTACGCAGATGGGGACTGAATATGTTCCTGGGTTTACCTTTTGAATTGTCTTCAAGAGGGAATGGTAAACGGAGTATGTGTTGCACGAAACGCAATACACACAATATTTTGGGGCGGTCGGGTAGCCTAGTGGTTAAAGCGTTCGCTCGTCTCGTCGAAGACCCGGGTTTGATTCCCGACATGGGTACAATGTGTGAAGCCCATTTCTGGTTCCCTCGCCGTGATATTGCTGGAATATTGCTAAAAGCGGCGTAAAACAATACTCACTCACTCACTCACAATATTTGACAAGCAGTACAGCATATGCCCCGATACCGATTACAATACGACCACGAATATAATGATCATATCGTGACCAGCTTTTGAAACATGTAAGATGTTATGTCTTTTTATACTGACAGTGTTATCATTTCTGTCGACCCGTGAAGATCCGGGTCAGAATAGATCTGATTGTAATTCATCAGTTTGTATAATCTTGGACGCGGCGTTAAACCCAATTTCACCTCACCTCACCTCATCAGTTTGTGGAAGGTGAGGTGAGGTGAAATTGAGTTAACGTCGCGTCCAAGATTATTGCACTTTTATAGCGACGTGCATGCACGTGTATGTGTGTGTGTGTGGCTGCTTGTACTAGTCCAGACTGATGCCGATTTATAGTGCTAGGCCAATGAGATACCATGCCGCAGTTTAACATGAATACCCCACTCAGACACAGTATACTGACTCCGAGCCGACCAGTCCTTGTTTTAGCCCCTTAATGCCGAGCGCCAGACAGGGTAACAACAAGTACCATCTTTTAACGTCTTTTGGTATGACGCGGCTGGGGATCGAACCCCGGACCTTCCGCTCTCCGGGCGGACGCTCTACCATTAGACCACGGAGGCGGTCATTTGTGGAAGGAGATAAATACAAAGACTATATGGACTCCCTGGTTTGTCTCACACAGTAGGGGGGCACGGGTGGCCCAGTCGTCTAAGGCGCCGCGATTCGCTGTGCAGAGTTGCGTCCCTTGGGCACGCCAGAAACCTATGATTATGGGTTCGAATCCCGGTTCGCCCCGATTATGTTTCTAGGTTTGTCAGCACCATACCCGTGCTCGTGGGTTTCACCGAAGTGGTAAACGTCTAAGACCTGCATCACTTCGGGCTTTCCTCCCACATTAAGCTGACACGCCGTGATATAACTTGAATACTGTTAAAAGCGGCGTTAAACCCAACTTACTCACTCACTCACTCACTCACACACACAGTAGACTGCTGCCATGTTGGATTCGATCAGATTCCTTCAGATATTGAGTTGTTCAGCAGTCTGGTGATTTCATGGCTGAAAACCAGGGTACCGTAGTCATCATCAACAGATGTTGCACTAATTGTCACAGTCACCAGAAAATTATAGACCTGTCGTCGGAAGTCAGTGTTCGTCAACTATTTTTTTCGATGGCCGGACGCTCACAACCGTATAAGGTCGTTTAAGGACAGTGGAAGCCGTTTTCGTGTCAGATTAATTGATTGTAACTTTATTGCATACCCAGTGGTTAAGGTCTGCGTATGAACCATTTATAAACTATTGTGAGAGAGAGTATAGTATGAGAGTGAGTATGGTTTTACGCCGCTTTTAGCAATATTCCAGCAATATCACGACGGGGGACACCAGAAATGGGCTTCACACATTGTACCCATGTCGGGAATCGAACCCGGGTCTTCGGCGTGACGAGCCAACGCTTTAACCACTAGGCTACCCGACCACCCCTAAACTATTGTGAGTCGGAGATGATGTGCACGTTGATGAATTCATTATTAACATTATTATTCATTACCGTGTGTTCCCATGTTTTTTAAGTGAACAATTGACTTGCCATTGCATGTGTTTGTGACGGGTGCCACCAGTGGGGCAGGATACGCTCACCTTTTCGCTAACACGGTATCGACACTATTTGATAGTGATTCAGTTTCACATGTTCATGATATAGTCGGAATAATACAGTCAGAATTGACTCTGCTATTAGCAAAGATTTCTTATGATTATGAACACTGTTCTGTCGCTTTTATTTAGTAAAATACTGTAAATGGACGAATGAATCCAAGCGTTCTGGTCGGAGTCAGGCCTTGGAAAGTGTTTGGTACACGACCAGCATCGCATGTCATAACCACCTCATATTCATCCAGCTGTTCCTTGCATAACAATGAGGTACTGGGGACCTATTCTGCCCTGCGTACCCTTTGGGGGAAATGCTTATGATACAAGAGACCTATTCTTCCCCGAAATCCCCACACTGAGACAAAAATGGGGTACTGGGGACCTATTCTGCCCTGCATCCCCTTTGGGAGAAAAGCTTATAATACAAGAGACCTATTCTACCCCGAAATCCCCACAGAGAGACAAGCATCAGGTACTGGGGACCTATTCTGCCCTGCATCCCCTTTGGAAGAAACGCTTATAATACAAGACACCTATTCTGCCCCGAAATCCCCACACGGAGACCAACATGAGGTACTGGGGACCTATTCTGCCTCTGCATCCTCTTGGGGAGAAACGCTTTGAATACAGGAGATCTATACTGCCCCAAAACTGTTAATGTGCCCGGTGTAAGTGTCATAATGTTCTTGTATAGACATCAACTCGACATTCTCACATCCAATCCTTGCCGGGTCAAATTGTCACACCTCTGTTAACGGTTTAAAGTTGGAACCCGTTGTGTGGAAAACAGCTTGCTCCCTGTGGTATATTTATCACTTGATGTGAGGAGTTTGTCGAGTCTCTCGAGGTGTATGTTCAGATCAGCCTTCTCTGCTGCAGTAGGTGCAAGATGGCACTTAGCTTGATTCGACCATTCCTTATTTGCTTATTGTTTAACGCCGCACTCAGCTATATGACGGCGGTCTGAAAATTATTGTGTGTGGACCAGACAATCCAGCGATTGACATGAGTATCGATCTATGCAAATGGGATACGATGACTTGCATCAACCAAGTCAGCAAGCCTGACCACCCGATCCCGTTAGTCGCCTCTTACGACAAGCATGGGTTACTGAAGACCTATTCTAACCCGGATCTTCACGGGTCCATATATGATAGTGAAGTTAGTGGATACGTTGGGCGTAATTATTAAAATGGGTCTTTGATAGGCATTTAAAACTTTTTTTTCACATTAATTCCTAAAAACAAGGCAAGGTAACAACACGTCCCATATTTTAACGTCTTTTGGTATGACGCGGCTGGGGATCAAACCCCGACCTTCCGCTCTCAAGGCGGACGCTCTACCACTAGACCACGGAGGCGGTCATCTATGTTTAGGCCTTTCATATCATATATCCTATCGGGGTTGAAATACATTTGTTGTTTCTCATACCTTAATATTCATTTAATAATTAAGCGCTGTTGAGAAACGACCTTAAACTTAAATTTCATTTTTGTCCACGCCATTCCATTTATACTGTTTTGTTGGTTTGATTCGTATGTTGTTGTTTGGTGTTTTTTTGTTTTTTTTTCGTCTTTTGTTTTTTTTTTTTGTTTTTTTTTTGTTTTTTGGAAGGGGGGGGGGGGGGGGGGGGGGGGCGGGGCTAGCCGTGTTCAATTGGCTTCGGGCCCATCTCAACTTTCTACGAGAATAAAAAATGTTCTTTTATCTTTCGGGTGGATGTAGTCTGTTGTCGGAACCCACTTTTGCCCATGCGTGATGATGGTGAAGAGTTGGAGTAAGGGGTGGAGGAAGACGTCACTTCAGGTACAAAGAGATTGTGGGGGTTGTAGTGGAGATTGAGTTTGTGTTGACGAGAATCAATTCTGAGTTAGGAGAATAATCGCGCCTTAAAAAGATTCATGAATAACAGAGAACAGATTAAAAGATAGACCGATAAGACTTATATTACGTGATCAATGAATAAAACAAACCTACCACACAAGTTCTCATTAACAATTTCCTTTGATATAAACAACATTATACATGAAAGCCCGTTCACGTGCTGTATCTTAAAGTGACATTTTAGAAAATGTAGTTTCAATGAAGGTGAGGTGAAATTGGGTTTAACGTGCACGTACCCGTGCGTGCGTGCGTGTGTGTGTGCCTGTGCTAGTCCAGACTAATGCCGTTTTATAGTTTTGGGCCACCGATATGTAAATCATGCCGCAGTTTAACATGAATACCCCTCTCAGACATTTGTTTTATCCCCTTAATGTCGACAACCAGGCAGGGTAACAACAAGTGCCATATTTTAACCTCAAATGGTGAGACGTTTCCGGGGATGGAACCACTGACCTTCCGCTCCCCGTGCAGATGCTCTATCCACTTGACCACGGATGCCATTTGTAGTTCAACGAAGACATAGTTGACTATGGATTTAAGCTTCTGTAATATTATTGTTTAATGCTTGTACCAATATCATAAATTTAGAAAAATAAAATCCTTAAGTCGACCCTGTCTTCATGCCTCTGTAACAAGGTGACCGTGACAGACGTGTCTATGAATCACAACTGACAGCTGCACTATTTCTCCCACAGAGTGAGAGGTGTGGAGTGTTGACGTGGCCTCCTAGGGGAGCGTCAGTTGATATGCTGGTAACAAGTACCGATTAGCAAATTGAAACTTTTTACACAAAGAAATCAAAAATGATGACTAACTCCTGCATGGATATTCTTATCCCCTAGTTTGGAAAAACGTGAATACAGCGATCAGAATATGCTTCAATCTGTCCTCCGTCCGTTTTCCGTTCCCGGAGCAGAACTAAAAAACAGTTGAATAGCTCTGGATGAAACTTGCCATATAGATAAGTCTAGTGGTGACTTTTGATGTTTGGGATATTGTAGAATACTGAACAGCATTATTTTTGGCATCTCTGAACTTAAAATATCCACTGGCAATGGACCCAAAGTTGGGTTTAAGTAGCCAAACTCCGAATTGCACCAGATCGGGGGATATGTCATCTCCTTATAACTTGTTTTATTTTCGTTCTGATAATTATGAAATACATAAGTTCTATAATATTACATATGCGTGACACCCGAGAAGAGTTAGAATAGGTCTTCACCGCCGTCATATAGCTGGAATATTGCTGAGGGCGGCGTTAAACAACAAACAAACTAAAACATATGTGTGGATATAGTAGGTCATTAACCATGTAACCACAACAGAGAAGGTAGGTATTTATTAACTGTGTCCACACTATACAACTAAATATTTATGGACAGAAATATACACAGATAATTTAATTCGCTCTTTTAGACATGTATACTAAAACACTTTCAAGGTAAAAATGGTATTAAAAAAATGAAATTCCGTTCTCAGTATTTAGGCATGAGAATATCAAACACAACAATGTCATTTTCTCATAGTCATCGTTCTTTTTCATAAAAGTAAATATTTACCGCTAAGTTCGTTTTCTTGTGCTTCGAGTTAACGTTGATTATGCATTTTGATTATGCGTTTTGATTGTCTGTCAGTATACATACATACATACATACATACATACATACATACATACATACATACATACATACATACATACATACATACACACTCACACACATACATCGTAAGAGGCGACTTACGGGATCGGATGGTCAGGCTCACTGCCTTGGTTGAAACATGTCATCGTATCCCAATTGCGTCGATCGATGCTCATGATGTCAATCACTGGGTTGTCTGGTCGAAACCCGTCATGTAGCAGGAATATTGCTGTTTGCGGCGTAAAACAACAAAGAAACAAACAACACGTTGTGCCAATGTGACTGTAGTGGCAGTGTTATATAGACGGCTCGCCGGAGTCTGGTTGTTACATAGGGACACAGTGCCACACACAGGTGGAAAACAATGAAACAATATATATTATTTCCAATTCTCAAATGGCATGCAGAAGTTCTGCTGCTACCAATATCAGATGAGCCACGATTACTAACAGAGAACTAGGATTACCGCAATGCTTGTATTAACATACACGAACTCGCACACGTTTCAAATGGAAGTAACTTAAACTGTTCTTTGCTCAACTTGGCAATATTAACTTCCGAGGTTGATTTGGTTCGAGTTTCTGAATTAATTTGCATAATTCCCCCGATGCCGCTTCTAACTTAAAACACGATGTGGTTTTTTTGTTTTTTTGGACACGATGATATCCCATACATCACTTAATTTACAAAATATAACTTTTACCGAAGTGATGTGGCTATTACCACAACCAGCCTCGTTTAAAAGAACGTCTGTATACTCCACTAACCTCGTTTTAAGACACGGCTAACATTGCTAGAGGTCAGTCCACCATAGCAAAGTACACACAAAACAACAGTCATCCTAGGTTATTGTTAACGTTGATGGGGGTACGGGTGGCCCAGTCGTCTAAGGCGCCGCGATTCGCTGTGCAGAGTTGCGTCCCTTGGGCACGCCAGAAAACCTATGATTGTGGGTTCGAATCCCAGTTCGCCCCGATTATGTTTCTAGGTTTGTCACCACCATACCCGTGCTCGTGGGTTTCACCGACGTCTGAGACCTGCATCACTTCGGGCTTTCCTCCCACATTAAGCTGACACGCCGTAATATAACTGGAAAACTGTTAAAAGCGGCGTTAAAGCAAACTCACTCACTCACTTAACGCTGATAACGTCGCTTTTTTTACTGCCTGTGTACGGCGATAATTGAATAAACCACTGGGGTTTTATGAGGGTTTTTAATGAAAAAAACGAGGGAAATGATTCGTCCAACTTATGAACCTTCATAATATTTAGACCCGTGAAGATCCGGGTTAGAATTGGTCTTCAGCAACAATGCTTATCGTAAGAGGCGACTAACGGGATCGATGGTCAGACCCGCTGACTTGGTTGATGCATGTCATCGTATCGTAAATGCATGGAGCGATGCTCATGATATTAATCACTTGATTGTCTGGTCCAAACTGGATTATTAAGACCGCCGTAATATAGCTGGAATATTGCTGAGCGTGGCGTTAAACAACAAACAAACAAACAAATCATAATAATTGTATATACATTTTGGTAACCAAAAAACGGTCGCCCGAATACAATGAACAAGCAGCTTGCACTGGTCGAGATTTGAGTTGTATGTCGGCTACAAAACTGGATACAACCGGCCTTGGCAATTACGCCCGTGCAACACGACTTTCTCGTGACAACTCGCTCACAGCTGTTGCCTCGAAAAGAGTGTTTAGGGAGGCTGCGTGTGGATGAGGGTCCAGCAGGTGCTGGGATGCACTCAATGATGATGTTTATCGCTAGCAAATTGGATATTTTATTAAAAGCGCACTTTTCAATTTTTGTCATTACTGAAATATTCCTTATCCCCCGAATGGCTTGAGTTGACTGTAAAAGTATTGAGCGAACATGCAGTTTTCTTCGTTAATTATTAATTGCGATATTTCCTGTTTTTAGAGGCGAGGCGAGGACTATGATACAACATGACATGAATCGACCCTTCGCCAAGTGTTGTGGCAAACTAACCATACTAGGCGGAATAGCTTTAAAACGGACGCTGTTTCGTTTATAAAGCTTTTTATGAGCGTGTAATGTCTATCTGAATTAACACAGCTACCGTCCATCTCCCTTTGAATAAGTGATAGAATAAAGCCTCTCTTAAAATAAAGTACTTTGGTAATAGAGCACCACAGCCACTTCCGACCGAGGTCAGTGCAAACACCTTTCGTCCATCGACAGAGCGGTGTTTATGTCACTTGTACTGTTCTTATCACAAAACTTCACACATCGCGAAGTCTTTAACCGAAGCCAGGTTCATAAAAAGAAATTGGATTTTTTTAAAGTCTGCCCCGGAGCAGGGTCGTATTCAAGGAACCCACTGAGAAACCAACGTCAACAAATTAATCACTCCTCACAGCGCAGCAGGCGTCGGCACATAGGCAACGGAAAGTGGATTTGTGACTGGTGGGAGGCTTGAGGCCCTGTTTGGGAGTTTACAGACGTACGGAGTATCGACGTCACCTGTGCTGGGGCTGTAAAGGTCAAGGTTAACGGCCAGCGTGGCACGGGAAGGCTGAAATCGCATCGTGAGATGATATTGTGTCACTCATCGATTTTCAATACGACATACTTGCGTAAGAAAACCACACTACTGGGCTTGCTATTCTTATTATCTTTACAAAGTTTGCCAAATTAAATGCGTGTTTCTTTTCAATGGATCAAAGATGGGAACGTGTGTCTTCATTAATGGAGAACTCGCTTACCGATCGCATGCATGATAAAATTAACGCAACAATTATTCCCACAAAGTCAGAAATGTGAAACGTTCGGTTTTTCCTCAGGATGCCTCGGGAGTTTGACGGGTTGTTGTCTGAGCCAATAAACACATTGACGTAATAAACGCGAATGAAGAGGTTGCCATGGCAATATGTTCAAATTTCTTTAACACAGAGTACACATTAGAAGGGAGTTATATTTAATATCAGCTGTAAATAGATATTTTGTATTCAATGTCCATTAAAACACATAAATGTTTCACGAAAATTACGCATCATTAGATTTCCCTCCTTTTTTACAGTTTATGGATAGTTTAAAATCAGCTGTCGTAAGCATGTTTACAGACTGTCCATCTTACTATGTGGATGCGGGGCGGTCGGGTAGCCTAGTGGTTAAGGCGTTCGTTCGTCACGTCGAAGACCCGGGTTCGATTCCCGACATGGGTACAATGTGTGAAGCCCATTTCTGGTGTCCCCCGCCGTGATATTGCTGGAATATTGCTAAAAGCGGCGTAAAACCATATTCACTCACTCACTCACTCACTATAGGGATGCGCCAAATTACGAATCAGTAGTTACCTCCCCTTCTTTAACAGGATCGGGATGTCAGGCTCGGCAACTTAGTTGATGCATGTCATCGTATCCGAGGATCATTTCTCATGTCAGTCACTGGGTTGTCTGGTCCAGACTCGATTATTCACAGACCCCGTCATATGGCTGGAATACTGCTGAGTGCTGCGTTAAACAGCAAGCAAATAAACCAACCCCCAATTCCTGCATTGCATTTTAATAGATACAGTAAAGTACGGTTATAACGAACTCAAAGGGACTACTTATTTTAGTTCGTTATAACCGTAGTTCGTTATAAGCATATACACAGTATAACTACAGCAAATAGTCGGGACCAAAAAGTAAGTTCGTTATATCCGTCAGTTCGTTATAAGCGTGTTCGTTATAACCGTAGTTTACTGTAGTCATGTTTAATGTCAGCTGTGAGCAAGTCATTGATTTACTGACATTCATTCGATATATGATATAAGCCAGTTCCACATACAATACGGAGCGATATATTTACCTCGCCATCTTGAATGGCATGATGGGAGTCCTTGGCTTAATTCTACGTGAATATGGAAGCCTATTCAAGGAATGGAGAGCCAAATTAATGTCCCAGTCCCTCTTGGGGCTACAGGGCAGTACCATTACGTTGTGCTGTCCTGCCTTAAAATTACATTTACTGTTATTGATTGTGGTTAGGCTGGACAGGATAGGACAGTAGTGTTCTGACTGGACATCTGTAACACTGTACAGGAGTACACGGGCTGGACATCAGCAAACACTTGTAAACACAAAATGAACATCAGTAAACACGTATTAGACAGGAGTAAACCGGGACTGGACACCAGTAAACACTTGTAAACACAAAAAGAACATCAGTAAACACGTATTCGACAGGAGTAAACACGGACTGGACACCAGTAAACACTTGGAACCCGAAACCAATAAAATAAACATTTGTTAGACAGGAGTAAACATGAACTGGACACCAGCAAACAAATTTGATCAAGCATGCTAATAACGAAATTTACCTGTCCTTGTGCCATCAACATTTTTTACCTGTTGTGCTATTACCAAATTTGACCTATCACTGAGCTGTCAACACATTTGGCCTGTGGCTTTGCTATCGACAAATGTTGGCCTGCTGTGCTATAAGTACAAATGAACTGACGTAAAGCTTCAAGCACAGTTGACCTGACGTAAAGCTACAAGCACAGTTGATGTGTCGTAATGCTGTAAGAACAGTTGACCTGACGTAATGCTACAAGCACAGTTGACCTGACGTAATGCTACAGGCACAGTTGACCTGACGTAAAGCTATTAACACAGATGACCTGACGTAGTGCTATGAGCACAGTTGACCTGACGAAGTGCTATGAGCACAGTTGACTGACGTAGTGCTATGAGCACAGTTGACCTGACGTAGTGCTTTGAGCACAGTCGACCTGACGTAGTGCTATGAGAACAGTTGACCTGACGTAAAGCTATGAGCACTGTTGACCTGACGCAATGCTACAAGCACAGTTGACCTGACGTAATGCTACAGGCACAGTTGATCTGACGTAAAGCTATTAACACAGTTGACCTGACGAAGTGCTATGAGCACAGTTGACCTGACGTAGTGCTATGAGCACAGTTGACCTGACGTAGTGCTTTGAGCACAGTTGACCTGACGTAATGCCATGGGCACAGTTTACCTGACGTAATGCCATTGGCACAGTTGACCTGACGTAATGCTACAAGCACAGTTGACCTGACGTAATGCTACAAGCACAGTTGACCTGACGTAGTGCTTTGAGCACAGTTGACCTGACGTAAAGCTATGAGCACAGTTGACCTGACGTGGTACAATCTTTATAGTGGCCCTGGCGTCGTGCTAGGAGTACCGTTGACCCGACTTCGCGCTATAACTGCAGATGTCTATGGGCAGGCGCGCGGTGATGTAGCACTTGCTCTATCGGGCCTGGTTCAATAACGGTATCTCTGTAAGTGACAGTAACAGCGATAATATCCACCATGCCGTCTCTCTCCCCACCACTATCACCCCAAATACAATTATTGCAAACGGACACTCTGGACGTGTGTGTTTTCCTTCAAAATGTCCAAGAAATAACCTTCACTCCCGCCACCGGGGGAGCGGGAGAATTATAGGCAGTGTTAAGAGAGGACTCCGATAATAAAGCGTCTCGTTATGCCCGCCAATCCCCCATATATCTGCTCTCTCCACGTGCCAGACGCCAGGCTCTTGATTTACGACGAGTCATCATCGCTACGGACGCTTCGAGTTTCATAATGGGACCTAGTTTAAACCGCTATACAGAGGCAAGGAATCGGGAACTTAAAGTGCTTTATGATATCCCTCCTCAACATTCGGGAAAATTAAAGTAACAAGAAACTCGTTCACCGTTATTAGATACTATGTAGCTGTTTCTTCGTTCGTATTATTTCTCCGAGCGGTAACAGGAACGCCACTTTCTCCTGCCTCGGGTTCGACACGATGCAGCGATATTGGGATTTTCTATATGCAGCCTGACACCGAGATTAATATGGCGCCTTTACGTGGCTAATGCTGTGGTTTAATAGGCTCGTCCGATCGTAATGTCTTCTGATAATGTTACTTTGTTAACTCTCAGACAAATATATAGAATTGGTTACCCATTCCGCGTAATGACATATAAAGCGGGATGTTTACAATGTTTGATAATATTTTCTGGTAAATCACCTGCACGATGATAACGCTGTTGATGTTATTACGATGAAAGTGTTTGCTGTTGCTGTTGGGATGATAAGTGATGAAGAAGAGGCTGCAAACAGACAAACATTTAATGTTTGTATGACATGTTTATGTCAGTCAGAAACTTTTAAATACTGCCTTGGTATAGATTTGATATAAACAATGATAAAAATGTCTCTGGTACTTATATCACGTAAACGACAAGGGTGAGGAATGAGTGAAATCTTGAAAGCGTGGCTTTGGTTTCCTTCTGTAACGGACGATCTTATATTTCTGTAGGAAGGTTAGCAGAGGCGAAGAGCATCACTCACTCACTCACTCACACAAAGCTAACTCGTATGTTAAAGTTTTGCTGTCCATCGTCCATTATTTTTATTTCGTTTGTTTGTTGTTTAACGCCGCACTCAGAAATATTCCAGCTACATGACGCCGATCATATAATAACCGAGTCTGGACCAGGCAATCCAGTGATTGACATCATCAGCATCAATCCACGCAATTGGAATATGATGACATGCATCAACCAATTCAGCGAGCCTGACCACCCGATCCCGTTAGTCACCTGGCCTCTTACGACAAGCACAGTCGCCTCCTACGGCAAGAATGGGTTGCCGAAGATCTATTCTACCCCAGACATTCACGGGTCGTCAATTTTTCAAGGTGGAATGTGATTCGGTATGAGGATGTTTGGTATCCGAAACGTTTGGTACACGAGTGTTTTGTGCCCGTTGTTGAACCGAAGCTTTCACGAACAGTACAGACCAACCCTATTTGTCTTGTCTACATTTAAAAAAAATGTGGTCATGTTTTTATTCATATTCATACCTGTTATGGTTTGCTTTATGCGCTGTTCCTTATCTTGAAGGAATCCTAACCAATCGTTCAGCCGATTTTTGGTTTTGCCACACAAACCACAAATTATAACCATACGAATTCGAAACTGAAATACCTCAAGTCTGTCTGACCCAATAATTATATACTGGTCCATGTAAGTACAGATATATGCATTTTTGTATGTAGACCAGTTGTCTAAATCGTAGGATATTTGGAAATGGCCGCACTCAAACATAGTCCTGGAGTACATGTAGCCCTTTTAACGACAGGAATTTTCTGTCATCGATCGTCGGATTATCGAAGATGGTTGATAAGCTCTCTGTGGTTGATGGTTCAGGGGCAGATAATCTGTCTTTGGGATGACGTCTGCTGCGATGTTGGCAGACGATAGCTCACGAGAGTCGTCTGCCTAAAGGGTCCAGACAATGCCTAATGATAGCTCCTCATTGTCAGTTCACAGACGAGCGACAGACGATCGTTTTCTGAATATTATAGCCGCTTGCGAGATGTATTGTATGGTCCCGTCTGATTGTGGTGTAGCAGACGATAGTTTATGAGTGTCGTCTGCCCGGGGTGTTACGTGGTATAGATTGGGTGTTTCCTGTGCCGGAACGGTAGCAAACTATGACGCCTGCCGGTCTCGTTTGTTTTCATAGTTTCTATGTGTGAGACATTAAGCTAGGGTAGGCGGCGAGTGAAAGCTGTGGTGTTAGACGAGGTGGTCTACACCGAGGTGGTGTTTGGTTGTTGCTTACATTATTCAAATGCTTTGCTTGCTGATAAAGCGTAAGGTTATGTGTTTGTGTCTGACAGGTGCAAGACTAT
Organism: Haliotis rufescens; assembly: GCF_023055435.1. Classification (NCBI taxonomy): domain Eukaryota; kingdom Metazoa; phylum Mollusca; class Gastropoda; order Lepetellida; family Haliotidae; genus Haliotis; species Haliotis rufescens. The sequence continues at coordinate 55,833,498 of NW_025964334.1, forward strand.
ATGATGAAGTCGGACACTTCGGGCAACAACGTCGCCGTCTTCAACACGTTTCGGTCCCTGTTGCTGTGTCGGTTTATTAGATTTAATGCCACCAGAAATGGATTGCGTTCTCCAAAATTTTACGGAGGGGTCTATCTTGTCTGTGACAAAACAAGCCCCGGTCGATGTCGAATCCTCCCGATTCTTACCATTTCGAGTCCTCGGTGTTTCAGCACCATTTCCTATATGCTTTGAAAAGTATTTCTGTTGCTTGTATGACGTGTTCATGACGTGTTCTTGACGTGTATGTGGAAGGAAAACTCAAATAGACAGGCGGTACATGTTTGGCACTTTGGTGATTTGTTTGTTTGTTTGTTGGTTTGATTGTTGTGTAACGCCGCACTCAGCAATATTCCAGCTATATGACGGCGGTCTGTAAATAATCGAGTCTGGACCAGACAAACCAATGATTGACATCATGAGCATCGATCTAGCAATTGGAATACGATGACATGCATCAACCTAATCAGCGAACCTGACCACCTCATCCCGTTAGTCGCCTCTTACTACAAACATAGTTGCCTTTTGCGGCATGCATGGGTTGCTGCAGATCTATTCTACCCCGTATATTCACGTGGTGGCTCTTTGGTGAAACTCGCGAGCACACGAATGCTGTTTACATACCAAGGAATCTTGGAGTAAACTCTATCACCAGCTGATAAGGGCAGTTACCAGTGACATACCTTTGCACATCAAATTATGGCACCCGAGTCCTCGGACTTTTAGATGTTGGCGTTGTTAATATCAGTGAGTGAGTGAGTGAGTGTAAATAAACGAGTCTGGACCAGACAATTCAGTGATTGACATCATGAACATCGATCCACGCAATTTAGATACGATCACATGCATAAACCAAGTCAGCGAGCCTGACCACCCGATTCCGTTAGTCTTCTTTCACGACAAGTATAGTCACCTTTTACGGCAAGAATGGGTTGTTGAAGACCTATTCTACCCCGGATCTTCACGGGTACTGTGAGAGTGAGTGAGTGAGTGACTTAGGTTCAATGCCGCTTTCAACAGCAATTTGACAGGTGTTGTTCCAGAGTTCCTCACTTTAGAAGTACCAACGTGCACGTCCTGCGAGAAACACAGTTTTAACTTGGTGTTAGGTGAAATTGGGTTTAACCTTCGCGTCCAAGATTGTTGCACTTATAAGAACGCGTGTGCGTGTATGTATGTGTGTGTGTGTGCGTGCGTGTGCGTGTGCGTGTGTGTGTGTGTGCGCGCGCGTGTGTGTGTGTGTGTGTGTGTGTGTGTGTGTGTGTGTGTGTGTGTGTGTGCGTGTATGTATGTGTGTGTGTGTGTGGTTGATTGTGCTCGACCGGCCTAATGCCGATTTATAGTGCTAGCTCACTGAGATACCATGCCGCAGTTTAACATGAATACCCAGCTCAGACACAGGATATTGACTCCGAGCCGACCAGTCCTTGTTTTAGCCCCTTAATGCCGAGCGCCAGATGGGTAACAACAGGTACCATCTTTCAACGTCTTTAAGTATGACGCAGCCGGGGATCGAACCCCGGACCTTCCTCTCTCCGGGCGGACGCTCTACCACAAGACCACGGAGACGGTCGGTTTTAAGTTGACTCTTGTCTTGGCGTGACAATAATAACAAAGAAACCCGTTCCATTATCATAAATAAAACCCTTTTCATGATAAGAAAACAAAAGCTTTGCAGCTGATACTTTATTGGAGTTCCTACAACCACTGCCATAATCTATATTCCCATCACACAACCACAATGGTACGGGGTGTGTTTTCTGATCTGATGAGGGGGCACGGGTGGCCCAGTCGTCTAAGGCGCCGCGATTCGCTGTGCAGAGTTGCGTCCCTTGGGCACGCCAGAAACCTATGATTGTGGGTTCGAATCCCGGATCGCCCCAATTATGTTTCTAGGTTTGTCAGCACCATACCCGTGCTCGTGGGTTTCACTGAAGTCGTAAACGTCTCAGACCTGCATCACTCCCGGCTTTCCTCCCACATTAAGCTGACACGCCGCGATATAACTGGAATACTGTTAAAAGCGGCGTTAAGCCCAACTCACTCACTCACTCACTGATGTGATGAGATTTTTCTCGGAGGGAGGATTTACGCCTCTATGTTGATGAAAACAGACGGGGGTGGTTGTAATCTGCGTCTGTGCTGTTGTTTAATAATAGTACGGTCAAATCACACAATTTTTGTATAATTGAAGTGTGAAATGCCTTTGTGTTTCACGCGTCTTCTAACGTTATATGAAGCGATTACGTGGACCTTAATAGCGGTATTCTGTTCACTTACTGACGTTTGCTATCAATCTAGTGGTCTAGTGGATAGAGCGTCTGACCGGAGAACGGAAGGTCGGCGGTTCGATCCCCGGTCGAGTCATATCAGAAGACGTTTAAAGTGCATCGACGTCATTATTTTAGTGCAATAATCCTGAAAGCGACGAGACACCACTTATAACGAGAATACAACAATATTTAATATTACATCTCTTGACATGTGACTCACCATACTCGCTACTCTACACACTATATAAATGATGTCTCCTTAACGCTGTGACATCATTCGGAGTGTACACCTAACAAGCAAGTAGTAAGTGGGTACCCGTTAGGATGATAATTTGAACCTTATATAGCCTAAAAGCATACGATACAGGTTCAAGAGCTGAGAGAATGATATTTCATTGACGGTGGTAATACTATTTCTGAAAAACGTTTCTGTGTGCAGTGTAATGCCATGTAAATGAACATCAAGATGATTATGATGATATGTAGCTTCGTTATGGCTGATTTACTTGTAAGCCGAGATTGATTAGGTTTTGACCCGGTAACGGTCCGTATTTGTTAAGTGCATGGCTGCATCCTGTTGATATGGAACCAGGAGAATGGTGATCAATTAAGCTGCCAGTTCAAAAGGATGCTTTGAGATTACAAAATCCATCCATTTCTCATAATGCCTTCGTGTTGTGTGTGGTGTGGCGGGGGGGGGGGGGGGGAGGGGGGTTGGGATCTCATAATGTCTTCTTGTGTGTGGTGTGTGTGTGTGTGTTTGTGTGGGGGTGTGGGGGGGGGGGGGGGGGGGGGGGGGGTAGGTCCCGGTTCCTCGTGCTTCATTCCTTGATCTTTGGGACATTTGTTCCTGAACATGGTGACCATAGATACAGTAACATTTCTGGCTTCAAAGCTTCAGGACAATTTGTCAAAAATGAAATCAAATGCTATCTTAGGTTTACTGAGAAAACAATATGGGAATTGCCTGGCTTCCTCAAAGATAACATTTATGTGAAATTTGGGGATAGGCCATTTAGTCAAGAAGTAGACCCATGGGCTCCATCTATGCTTCCTTTCTTGAAGATCTGTTTCTGTCTGCATATGAAGCGGAAATTTTCTGCTCGGATTGTCAAAGTCAAAACAAGTGAATTTGGACAAGAAGTTTAACTTAAGCTTCAGGTATATCGATGATCTGATCTCGGTGAATAATGTTCAAATTGCCAACTCCCTTCCCCTGATGTATCGTCCTGCACTCCAAATAAAAGAGATAACTGAAAACGCCTCATCCATTTCATTGTTAGATCTATGCAGGGAGGTTCACAAGGACAAACAACTCTCGAAAGGACTTGTAGGACATGAGGGATGGCTTTTACTTTCCAATAGCCAACTTTCCCTTGACGCCTATCAATATTCCTGCAGCTCAATCCTTTGGTGTCTACATTTCGCAACTTTTGAGATATAATTGAGCATGATGTTTCTACGAAAATTTCAAAAAGCGTCATACGAATCTTGATCAAGATTTGTTTGATCGGGCTTTAAACATTTTAATGAACATGCGGAAGTATTTTCAAATTTGACGCATCGGTGCAAAAACGGTGTCCACTGCAATTCCCTATTTTCACTTCTGACATGTGTTCTTGTGTTTTTTCTTGACCAATTGACTTGCCTGTGCATGTGTTTGTGATGAGTGCTACCGGTGGAGCAGGATACGTTCACCTTTTTCGCGAACAGCTGGTATCATCACTGTTTTAAGTGATTCATAAACATATGCATATGATGTAGTCCGAATCGTACAATAGGCTTCACCTTTAGCAGATATTTCTCCCCAGAAAATTGGTACCTGCAATGTTAGCTCGTGTAATAAATGTTGCCATGGGAACCATTATGAAGTCTGTGCAAATTCAGCGTGTGATATCAATCAAATGTTATGAAAATACAGATATAATTGAGTATACATATTCGTTTCATTTTTAAGCACACCGTGTATTTATATGCTTTTGAACTATCATTGAAGCGTGTGGTGTGACCGTCTGATGGTATTCCAGGCGGGAGTCGAAATTAACCGCCTCAGAATAATGGCGTTATGTTGAGGAGGGACCACTTTGGTGTGTGTTAATCACAGACGCGTTAGTGGAATGAGGAAGCTGAAGATCGGTGGACCGATTTATCATTTTCCATCATGGTGTCTTGCGAATAAAATCATTCAGGGTAAACTTGTTATATCAGGTCCGTTAATCAGTTACTGTTATGAAATATGGATCTATAGTTTTATATACAAAAATAGATGCGGTTGATGTACACGAGTCGTGTATTCAATGCATAGATGGAGCGTAAAGACAAGATAGGATGGAATAGAATGGACCTATTGTATACATGAGTTATTGTCTCGGTTTCAGCTCGGTCTAGTTAGGAAGTTAAAAAAACTGTCTATACAATAAACCATGCAGAATTGTAAACCGCCGCATGAATCGGTATGAATCATACTTTACAAACAGTGAACTATTTGAATCTGTGCCCAACTATGCACAGCAAGCACCATACATGTGATTATAAAGACAACTAACTAAAATTTCTAATATCAAACCCCTTGTTTTACATGTGTTTATTGAACAAAGTCATGCTTCATAGAAGCCTGGTATTTAATCGTAGTGAACAATAAGTTGCAATAGCAGTGTGAAGGGAGAAAGTTCGAGTGCGTGTTACGTGCTTGACCGGAATTCCTCCCTGGAACCATTCTGGCTGGCTGCCTGAATAACATACGATACATTGCAAAGGTAGTGCGCAATAGAGCTATTCGGGTAAGGGAGATAATCACTCACTCTCAGTGATACAGCTTGAATAAGATACGATTACAGCATTGCAAGGTCAGTGCGTGATAAAACTCTATACTACGCCTATAGCTAAAGGAGATAATCGCTCAGTGCGCAATAGTTTATTCTTACAAAATATAGACCGGTTAACTTTAGCGAAAGGAGATATATTTCCCCTAAACATGTTTAGCTCTTCTGAAAACAAAATGAACAAATTGCATGGATTATCTACATTACGAAACGTGACTAAGTCACAGAGTGGTTAAACCATGTCCCGATTAAATCACTCTCATTCCATTTTAAAAACTCCAAATGTTTCAGAGAAACCAATATGGCGCTCTCCATCCGTCAAAAGCAAACTAACCTTTATCCCTTAAGTGTGTAATCTGCTACCCCAGCTGGGGCCATTGGGTAACAATTAATCGCAAGCTGTCAATATACAATACAAATAATACATCAAGATGGCAGTTTCCATGTAAAGATTAAGTATTTCTAAGCAACTTGCTTGCCAAAGGTATAAGGATCTATATCGAAACTCCGCCTTTACAGTATTAAAGAAGTTGTTATCCATAAATTGTGTCTACTTTGTCATCCGACAACTTCTATGCAATGTCTATCAAACAATGGGGAACAGGGTTTAAAAAAATGCTAAAATATAAGCAGGTTGGTTATCATCGAACTCCAGCTGGGCTTGTAGACGACTCACCAGTCTAAGATGTATTGAAAAAACACAATTAGTTCTCAACCTTATCTAATGTTAATTCAACAATTTATCACAAACTTAGCAGTGGGATATTCGGGTAATAATCTATCATAATTCTATTGAATGTTTCTGTACATTCTATCAATGTCTATTTGTACAAAGCTGTTTTATGTACGTACAGAAGTGAGACAGTAATAAACTATTGTCTGTCTGTCTACAATGTATTCCGTACAATTAAACCGACAGCTCAGCACAAATATATCATACATGGAAAATTGTATATATTTGGAAATATCATCTATCCAAAGCATATACAAGCTTGTATATCTGGATGTTTTTTGCAGTGAAAGATCTGTATTGCAGGGAGAGACACCTATCTTAGGCGGGTCACAGTCCCGTTACACAACATGACGTCATTGAGATCTTGGCCCGTTCCAGAAAGCGATCTTTGCGCTACGATTGTCGTAAGACTCTACTGAAATATGGGAGTAACGATCCTCTTAGCACTAAGATTACTTTGTTGAACGGGCACCAGATGACCAAAATGGGCGTTCAGAATGACTTAGGCTTTGGGTGACCATTGGATTGGCTAATGTGGTCTCGGTTTCAGCTAGGTCTGTGTTGCAGGGCGCGACACATCTCTCTCTTAGGCAGGGCACAGTCCCGTTACACTACATGTCTGTAGATGGCACCTAATGAGGATTCCGTAAAGATCGGACTAGAAAAGCTTGGCGTAAGAGGCGACTATGCTTGTCGTAAGAGGCGACTAACGGGATCGGGTGGTCAGGCTCGCTGACTTGGTTGATGCATGTCATCGATCCCAATTGCGTGGATCGATGCTCATGATGTCAATCACTGGATTGTCTGGTCCAGACTCGATTATTTACAGACCGCCATCATATAGCTGGAATATTGCTGAGTGCGGCGTTAAACAACAGAAACAAACATACCTTATCCTGTCAGTTGTCCATTGGGTGCGTTGTGTGTTGTGTTCAACATTTTAGGGTTACAACAGAACATTTCAATAGTTCATTACAACCGTTGCGGCAAGTGGTCTTGGGCACAGCGCACAGGTCACAAATCAGGTGAAGCTAGTTGGGAGAATAGTCGGATGGGTGACCCGCAGTCGGCCGCTTGACTCCTGAAATTTTCTTGCCCCCACCCTGATGCACATGTAACGCACGTGGTGTTTCCCTTGGCAGGTCACTCTGTTATACATCTGTTCACCCAGCAGTCAATGGGTACCCGGTAGGATGAGTTGGATGTTAATATGGCAGTTATCGTCCAGCGCCTCACAGACAGCTTGGTTTGTATACTCCCAGGGAGCTGAGAATGATAACGCGTGCACATTGATCGATTGCCCTGAGTGATAATATTAGGGCTGGACATTTGTGTATTGAGACGAATTGTATTGAGAAGTACACACATAATTATTATTTATTTTTAATTATTTTAGTCAACCCGGGACATGGCCATGGATGAATCTAGTTTCATTGCAGCATCTGCTGTGAGAAACTGTCGAATATTCCCGATGTTCTGGATTTGCAATAAGCAAGCCTTTAAGATGTGGTTGACATTTTTTTTTTTTCAAAAGTGGTTCAGGACATATCTTTAAAAAGTGCTGCTGAGTTTGATTGGTGTAGCACCTAAAGCTAGTACTCTGGTGGATTCTAGAGGATTCTGATAGTAATAATGTATGGTTTGTACTGTACGTGATTCCTTGTCATCGAGGGCCAGTGTGGTGTGCGCAACTCGACTGTTGTATGACGTGGTGATTGAATCTGTCCTGATTCGTTTCTTCAGAGATGAAACATCTTATTATCTTCCCCAGGAGTTACAGCCATGGCATCTTCCCACATCTTTGATTTAAATGTGAGCATCCATGTTCTGCCAGAAGAATATTTTTTATAAGGTGTCAAATTGCGGATCAAAGTATTTCCACTCGTAGATGACAGGCGTGGAACCAATTTCTTGCACGATCTCCATACTTTTCTCAACGCACTTTAGAAAGGGACGTGTACAGTTAGAATTATTTTTTTTTATGACAAGACAAAGACAAAGACAAGACAAGACAAGACAAGACAGGGACAAAGACAAGACAAGACGGGGACAAAGACAAAGACAAGACAGGGACAAAGACAAGACAAGTCAGGGACAAAGACAAGACAAGACAGGGACAAAGACAAGACAGGGACAAAGACAAGACAAGTCAGGGACAAAGACAAGACAGGGACAAAGACAAGACAGGGACAAAGACAAAACAAGACAGGGACAAAGACAAGACATGACAGGGACAAAGACAGGGACAAAGACAAGACAAGACAGGGACAAAGACAAGACAAGACAGGGACAAAGACAAGACAGGGACAAAGACAAGACAAGACGGGGACAAAGACAAGACAAGACAGGGACAAAGACAAGACAGGGACAAAGACAAGACAAGACAGGGACAAAGACAAGACATGACAGGGACAAAGACAGGGACAAAGACAAGACAGGGACAAAGACAAGACAAGACAGGGACAAAGACAAGACAGGGACAAAGACAAGACAGGGACAAAGACAAGACAAGACAGGGACAAAGACAAGGCAAGACGGGGACAAAGACAAGACAAGACGGGGACAAAGACGAGACAAGACAGGGACAAAGACAGGGCAAGACGGGGACAAAGACAAGACAAGACAGGGACAAAGACAAGACAAGATGGGGACAAAGACAAGACAAGACAGGGACAAAGACAGGGCAAGACGGGGACCAAGACAAGACAGGGACAAAGACACGACAGGGACAAAGACAAGACAGGGACAAAGACAAGACAAGACAGGGACAAAGACAAGACAAGACGGGGACAAAGACAAGGCAAGACGGGGACAAAGACGAGACAGGGACAAAGACAAGACAAGACGGGGACAAAGACAAGACAGGGACAAAGACAAGACAAGTCAGGGACAAAGACAAGACAGGGACAAAGACAAGACGGGGACAAAGACAAGACAAGACGGGGACAAAGACAAGACAAGACAGGGACAAAGACAAGACAAGTCAGGGACAAAGACAAGACAGGGACAAAGACAAGACGGGGACAAAGACAAGACAAGACAGGGACAAAGACAAGACATGACAGGGACAAAGACAGGGACAAAGACAAGACAGGGACAAAGACAAGACAGGGACAAAGACAGGGACAAAGACAAGACAGGGACAAAGACAAGACAGGGACAAAGACAAGACAAGTCAGGGACAAAGACAAGACAGGGACAAAGACAAGACAAGTCAGGGACAAAGACAAGACATGACAGGGACAAAGACAAGACAGGGACAAAGACAAGACAAGACAGGGACAAAGACAAGACAGGGACAAAGACAAGACAAGTCAGGGACAAAGACAAGACAGGGACAAAGACAAGACAAGTCAGGGACAAAGACAAGACAAGACAGGGACAAAGACAAGACGGGGACAAAGACAAGACAAGACAGGGACAAAGACAAGACAGGGACAAAGACAAGACAAGTCAGGGACAAAGACAAGACAAGACAGGGACAAAGACAAGACGGGGACAAAGACAAGACAAGACAGGGACAAAGACAAGACATGACAGGGACAAAGACAAGACAGGGACACAGACAAGACAAGACAGGGACACAGACAAAGACAAGACAGGGACAAAGACAAGACAAGACAGGGACAAAGACAAGACAGGGACAAAGACAAGACAAGACAGGGACAAAGACAAGACAGGGACAAAGACAAGACAAGACAAGACAGGGACAAAGACAAGACAGGGACAAAGACAAGACAAGTCAGGGACAAAGACAAGACAGGGACAAAGACAAGACAAGTCAGGGACAAAGACAAGACAGGGACAAAGACAAGACAAGACAGGGACAAAGACAAGACAGGGACAAAGACAAGACAAGACAGGGACAAAGACAAGTCAGGGACAAAGACAAGACAAGACAGGGACAAAGACAAGACAGGGACAAAGACAAGACAAGTCAGGGACAAAGACAAGACAGGGACAAAGACAAGACGGGGACAAAGACAAGTCAGGGACAAAGACAAGACAAGACAGGGACAAAGACAAGACAGGGACAAAGACAAGACAAGACGGGGACAAAGACAAGACAGGGACAAAGACAAGACAAGACAGGGACAAAGACAAGACAGGGACAAAGACAAGACAAGTCAGGGACAAAGACAAGACAAGACAGGGACAAAGACAGGGACAAAGACAAGACAGGGACAAAGACAGGGACAAAGACAAGACAAGACAGGGACAAAGACAAGACAAGACAAGACAGGAACAAAGACAAGACAAGACAAGACAGGGACAAAGACAAGACAAGACAGGAACAAAGACAAAGACAAGACAGGGACATAGACAAGACAAGACAGGGACAAAGACAATATATATGTCTGCACATACACATACTCACATGTATATAGGAGAAGTACTTGTAGGTGCAATTAGAAGTGTTCTTTGTACCGGGTTGTCAATTACATGCACAAACATATAGTACAGACACAAATATCGTATGTAGCATTTTTTATGGAATATAAGTAACCCTGTAATAAAAACTCAAAGGCCTAATTTGGCACGGCTATTATCGTTGGTCCTTTTTCACCATCCCGCGTTTCTGTTTTTCGGCAAACGTCTTCAACGTGCTCCAGATTTCTCCCATATTAAATCGACACGCCATGATCACGCCACAATAACTGGAATACTGTTCAAAGCGCTTTTTAACCCGCTTCACTCACTCACTCTAGTCTTACGTATTATCATTCATCGATCTATACGTTCCTAGAATGATTTTATAGCCAACAAATTCAAATTTCAAATTAACTTTGATACTTTAAACTACTTTAAAAACTCTATACCAACACTAAATCAATAATCCATCGTCGAGAATACATCACATAATCTTGTTTATTGTTAGACCGATAATACAGACGAGGTTTTAAAGGTCTATTTTAAAGATTTGATCTAATAGCGATTAACAATTTACAAAAAAATTCCGCCCGTTAGATCAACTGAAATGCATCAAGGGAGATGGGTGTCTTTTCTACTGGTGGTATAATCGAATATCTGCGTCTAATCACATAGTCATGACCCGCACTGGCATGTGTTAACGTTTCTTCTCGTCAGCCGCTACGATTAATTGCCCCAACTCGCCGAGTCGTCCATCCTTTACACAATTTAACAAAATGTCTTCTTATTTTATTCGATTAATGAAACTTGTTGCGCGCGACGTGTTGTGTAGGGGCTGTTTTATGCCTTGGAGTCGGCAACTGTAATGTCATATCAGAAAATAAATATGTCCTCCATCCAACGTGTGTGGGTTTTGTACACGAAACATGTATGATAATTGGAAAACGAGGTCTTGCGGTAGATGGGAAATCAATATCATGCAAACGCGTTATCTTAAAGTTATTGTCGCTTAACGAGTAGCTAATACTGTGGATTAATATACCTTGTTGACATGTTTATTTATAAACAAAAGCGACAAGACCCATTCCAAAATAATAATGATAAAAGCAACAAATTCTTTCCATGATCATAAGGCACCTCTGCTGAACGCAGAGTTAATTATACGATTCCGACAATATCATAAGCATGTGTTTATGACTCGCTATCGAAAAGTGATGATACCAGATGTTGGCGAAAAGGTGGGCGTGTTCTGCCACACCGGTGGCACCCGTTGCAAACACATGCAAAGGCAAGTCAAATATGCACTTGAATAAACATGGGATATGGTACAAGTCAAAATAGGGAATTGCATAAGACTGATGCTTTAACGTTGGAGCTGTCCTTCACACGTCGACCATAAAACAGTTTTATAGTTTTACTAAGACCTTGAATGCTGTCCTGATCAAACAATTTTGAGCAAGCGTATGGCGTTCTTGGAAATCTTCGAAGAAAGAGCATGAACGATTGTTGTGAAATGAAGAGACCAAAGCCTGGAGCTGTTGGAATATTGCTCGACATAAAGGGTAAGTTAACAGTTGCATAAAGAAACAGATCCGCAAGGGAGGGGGGGGATAGAAGCCAAATTAGTGCCCATGGGGATGTCAACTTCCTCCATTAAAGTCCTGTCCCCCAATTCACATATTATTTTCTCAGTAAACAAGTGGACGTTTGTTTTCATTTTTGGCAAATTGTCCTGAACCTTTGAACCATGTTCACTGGCAAACGCCCCACAGATCACTAAAAGATTATTTTTTTTCTTAACTTTGTCTTGTTGGATGGTAGTGACAGTGTTTCCAAAATTCACGAAAATCCTTTTAATTTTTGAGAATCTACATCACATCCACCTTTCTCTGAATACTTTCTGTGAATGAAACAAATTCCTTCCTTGAATGTATTACGGATTTTGGTGATGTGTCTCAGAGCTTGGGAATCCGTACAAGAGAGGAATGGGGATGTCAAGCCGAACGTTGGCGGTACTGATGCAGGTCCTGACAGATACCTGTTCCTCGGGGATCAGTGTGATGTTGCTCAATTTGATTGTTGTATGACGTAGTGATTGATTCCGTCCAGATTCATTTCTACAGAGTGAAAGGAATTACAGCCATAACATATTTTAATACCTTTGATGTGACTTTGAAGGTCCAGGTTCTGCGAGAAGAATATTTTTTATAAGGTGTCAAATTGCGGATCAAAGTATTTCCACTCGTAGATGACAGGCGTGGAACCAATTTCTTGCACGATCTCCATACTGTTTTTTATGAAACGCACTTTAATAATGGACGTATGCAGTGAGAATAAGTTTTTTTATGGAATATAAGTAACCCTGTTATAAAAACTCAAATGCCTAACTTGGCACGGCTCATCATCTTTGGTCTGTTTTCACCATTCCAAAATTCCTGTTTTTCGGCAAACGTCTTCAACGTGCTCCCGATTTCCCCCTAATTAATTCGTGGCACCAATTTCTTGCACGATCTCAATCTGTTTCACGCAAGTCACTTAAGCAATGGGCGTGTACTGCGATTTGTAGCAATAGGGGCTGAGTTTGTGATGAACGGACGCTTTAATCACTAAGCTACCCACACGACCCGGAAGTGACACTTTGGGATTTGGGTAGCCTAGTGGTTAAAGCGTTAGCACATCACACCAAAATCCCAGGTTCGACTCACTTCATTTGTACTGTTTTGTGGCAATAGTTTGTTAAAGGCAGTAGTGATGATTGTGGCAGCAAATTGATTGAGGCGCTCGTACAATATCGTATTTTGGTAGTGACCTTGACAGAGAGTAATTAAGAGTAACCTCCCTTAGTTGTGGTTGATTATAATCCAAACTCCGCCCTTGCTTTTGACACCTGCTTTACCCTTTCGGTATAGAGAGTTCCGCTGTAAGGAGCTTGTTGATTCACTTCCGTGACTTACATTGTTCGAGCAGTTTCTAGAAACAGTTTCGAGAAGTCTGGCTGTACCTGTATACGGGTGAGACGAAGGCGATTCGAGACCTCTATTTACGGCCTTATCTGCTTCCCCATAGCGGACTCGAGGACTATCGAAGAGAAGCGTCATCCCTGTGTGCTTCAAGGCATTCCACTGTGACAAATCCTGGACATTCGTGAGAGAACTGTCGGTGTAACTGAGCCTGTTATTTATTGCTGTTGCCACATACACGTATTTGACCCACTGTATTGCATTTTATGATTGTAGACCTAATCCCGTGTGTTTCATTGTGGTTTGTTAATGTTCATTGATCGTGAGGGGTTGTTGTCTGATTTCACGGTACAGTACGTGTCAATTTCTGGCTTAGCCTTCGTGTTACTGCTTGGGAGTTAACACGTAACAATACACTGTGTTGAGCCTATTTCTGGTGTCTCCCGCCGCGGTATTTCTGGAATACTACTAAAAGCGGCGTAAAACTAAACTCGTCACTCACTTTATTGACATATATATCCCAAATGTTCCAATAGTATAGATTGTTACCAAGACAACATTCACAATCAAGCACCAACAACTATTAACCCATAAACTAATGTCAAGGACCATCTTCATGAGGCAAGGTAGTTAACAGACTTAGTAAGTCCAGTTTCCACTCTTGCCGAAGCAGGCTGGAATTATGGAGTCACATTTTGGCTGGATCAACGAGTCTAGATCTATACATAGTCCAATCAAAATCGCCTAACGAAATCGACATCCGGTTCGTAAACTGCCATGCAGATTTCGGTCGATTGCAGGATTTGCAAAGCATGTGTATCGCTAATTCGACGTCAACAGATCTTTTCAAACTCTCTTTAATCAAGGTTGTCACGTCATTTGGTGCACTTCGCAAAGTAAGACCCATTGTATCACAATACAGATGTTGAATATCGATCAGATCGTCTTGACCGGCAGACGCCATTTTCTTTGAAGCAAATGCAAGTTATATGAGAGGTCGAATCTGATTGGTCAATAGGAGGGACATTGAAGGGACATCACTCGTAATAGCCACTGGTGGCGCTACGATCGAGCCCAGAAATTCCATTCCCAACCTTGTGGTTAAAGCGTTCGCTAGCCACGCGAAGCCCTAGGTTCGATTCCTCAAAATGGGTACAATATGTGAAGCCAATATCTGGTGTATCAAAGCATTATATTGCTGGAATATTTTAGAATCGGCGTAAAACCATTCTAACTCACTCGCTCTTCTTTTAATGATGGGAGGCCAATGCCTACTTAAGAAACATGGCAAAAGAAACGCATCCCTAAGTATACGGAATGACAGCTGGAATAGCACTGCCATGGTGATTTAAATCAACCCTGCTATCGGTTTGACTAACATTTATGTTGGACTAAATCAGCCCTGGTATCGGTTTGACTAACATTTATGTTGGACTAAATCAGCCCTGGTATCGGTTTGACTAACATTTATGTTGGACTAAATCAGCCCTGGTATCGGTTTGACTAACATTTATGTTGGACTAAATCAGCCCTGGTATCGGTTTGACTAACATTTATGTTGGACTAAATCAACCCTGCTATCGGTTTGACTAACATTTATGTTGGACTAAATCAGCCCTGGTATCGGTTTGACTAACATTTATGTTGGACTAAATCAACCCTGCTATCGGTTTGACTAACATTTATGTTGGACTAAATCAGCCCTGGTATCGGTTTAACTCGCACCCTTAACAACTCCATCTTGAGATAATATTTCTTCAGCAAGCTCATTTCGCCAGTTAATGAGGATTGTCTCCCCTGCCTTTATTGCATGGCGGGCCGCTGTGGGCAAATCTCACGTCAAATTGCTGACGTTGGGGTCGCTATTCGCGCTGACAATCCCATCCAGACATTTCATAATATTTGTCCAGTATGAAGCGACAAATTGGCTTTTACCCGTCATTGCTGCCACAAATCGAGTGATTGAGCCAAGCGTTACGCTGTAAGGAGCTTATTGATCTCTTATGATGGAGAGCTCCTCATCAACAGATACCTGTCAACGTTGTTCGTACTTGATGTACTCCCAACACTGTTCTACGTTTTCCTCCGCTTTTAGGATTCGCTATGAATAAAACATATTCCCGCCTGTGCGGTGTGGGGAGTTCACCTAATGTCAGCCTGTATATTTACTACAAACTACATCCTCCCTACTCGACATTTCGCAATCTGTCAGCCTCTGTACCGATCTCTTAGCTCCTTTGATCTTGGGTTATTTATGCCGCTTGTCATTGCGCGTGTGTATCCAGTTCGAGTGATCAGTGGTTCTTACAGTAATGCAATATTCATATCAGAAGGAACAGACAAAATGGCGAGTAGCCTTTACACTTAGTTGTTTTTGTTCAGTTTTGTTTGTGACGTGAAGGTGTTAAATTTGATTACTAAATAATTTCCTAACAGAAACCACGTTGCTGTTCAGATGTATTTGTGTATAACGAATGTCAACTCTTCTGTTTATAAATTCATCCCATGGTGTTTAATATGTGTACGTGCATGTCATTGTGAGTGAGTGAGTGAGTTGGGTTTAACGCCGTTTTTAACAGTATTCCAGTTATAGCGCGGCGTGTCAGCTTAATGTGGGAGGAAAGCCCGAAGTGATGCAGGTCTCAGACGTTTACCACTTCGGTGAAACCCACGAGCACTGGTATGGTGCTGACGAACCTAGAAACATAATTGGGGCGAACCGGGATTCGAACCCACAATCATAGGTTTCTGGCGTTCCCAAGGGACGCAACTCTGCACAGCGAATCGCGGCGTCTTAGACGACTGGGCCACCCGTGCCCCCGCATGTCTTTATATGTATATATGAGCCTGCTTGGACGCCTGCATGCGTTCCCGTGTGCGTTTATGTATGAGTGAGTGAGTGAGAAAGTTTGAACATTATTCTAGTTATATCACACTAAGCGTGTCAGCTTAATGTGAGAAGGGGCGGTGGGGTAGGTAGTCTTTAAAACGTTCGCTCGTCACAGCGAAGACCCGGGTTCGATTCCCCACATGGGTACAATGTATGAAGTCCTTTTCTGGTGTCCCCCGCCGTGATATTGCTGGAATATAGCTAAACGTGGCGTAAAACCATACTCACTCACTCATTAATTTGGGAGAAAAAACCCAATGCCGGTATCTGACAGTTTGTACATGGAAATGCTTGACAATATCATTCATGATTTTACAGTAAGTCAATTTTGTCATGATACTCCTCCCAACCCCAGCACAACATCCGCGACTCGTGAAGATCCGGGGTAGAATGGGTCTTCAGCAACCGATGCTTGCCGTAAAAGGCGACTATGCTTGGTCGGGTGGTCAGGCTCGCTGACTTGGTTAAAGAATGTCATCGATTCAAATTGCGTGGATCGATGCTCATGATATTAATCACTGTATTGTCTGGTCCAGACTCGATTATTTACATGCCGCCTGAGTGGGGCGTTAAACAACAAACCAACCAACCCCATCACAACATCAGCATCCTCCCTGCGGTGACTCGCGGTCCTCTCCGATCCACTCCTCCTCATCCTCAGGGGCGGTCGGGTAGCCTAGTGGTTAAAGCGTTCGCTCGTCACGCCGAATACCCGGGTTCGATTCCCGACATGGGTACAATGTGTGAAGCCCATTTCTGGTGTCCTCCGCCGTGATATTGCTTGAATATTGCTAAAAGTGGCGTAAAACCATACTCACTCACTCCTCATCCTCATCACGGCACCAGCCCGTCCTGGGCCCACTTGCTCAAAGCGATCTTAGGGCTGTGATGATCGTAACTCCCATGCTTTAACATAGGCTTACAATAGTCGTAGCACTAAGATCGCTTTGTGCAAGTGGGCTCTGGTTAGTAAATTCCATCTTTACAACACACGAAACACAAGGCTATATTAATGAACATAGTGAGTGAGTGAGTATGGGTTTACGCCGCTTTTAGCAATATTCCAGCAATATCACGGCGGGGGACACCAGAAATGGGCTTCACACACTGTACCCATGTCGGTAATCGAACCCGGGTCCTCGGCGTGACGAGCGAACGCTTTAACCACTAGGCTACCCGACCGCCCCTTGTATGAACATAGCTTCCAACCTGACAGCTTAGATGTAACAAAACTCCACAAACTAAGTTATCGCTTGTGTCTGTGAAGAATACACACTAATTCCTCAGTCAGATAAAAAGTGTTACACTCAAACCACGGTGCGGCGCTTTGGGACTTGGCTGCATTTTTTGTGCATGAAGAAAAAGGATTTGAGTTTAGAGGACTGAAATCTAGATTGATCGGCTTAGCTCTTCAATAACCCAGGGACATAGGCGCGCAAACCAGTTGCTCGTTTTCTACATAAATGAAGAAAGCCATACGTTTTATATGCATGTATGTAAATCCGTTTACTGCATACGGTTGTGGTCGGCTTTTCGCCGTCGACGTTTCCCTGGGGGGTATGACGTCACGCTGTGATCAACGTTTTGCCAAAGACCTATTCAGATTCATATTCAGACTCAATCACGCTTCGATTCCCCGCTTGTAACATACTTTAAATTTGCTATGAATTCATCCCCGCGAGGCACCGATGTAAGACTCTCTGTAACGTTATTTCTGAAAGTGACGTTATTTTAGAAGCGCTCTGATTGATCGAGGACGGAGGTCAGAAGGTCAAGCGCGTTGCGTGCAGTCGACAGTACCGACACGCTGCCACACGCACTCGTCCCTTGATCAGCCCGATAATGACGTCAGATTCGACGTATTTAATTCAATCAACCAATCAGATGGTGGCATGTCATTAAGAAGTAATTATGCTGCCATGTCGGTGATGTTTACGATGTCTGGAGTGTCGGGTCAGGATGCAATAAGCCTTATTCCCGTGCCCTCGCATGCTATTTGAAGTTTGCCATTTGCGTGCTGTCCTTTTACCTGATTAGATAGATTGTTTCTGGGAAATGCAATTGTGCCCGACCATCCCCTGCTTCGAGGGCGGTGGGGTAGGCTAGTGGTTAAAGCGTTCGCTCGTCACGTCGAATGGGTTTCTAGTCCCCCCACGAGTACAATGAATGAAGACCCGGTTAGAAAAGGTCTTCAGCAACCCATGCTTGTACAAGGCGACTAACGGGATCGGGTGGTCAGGCTCGCTGACTTGGTTGATGCATGTCATCGTATCCCAATTGCCTGGATCAATGCTCATGATGTCAATCACTGGATTGTCTGGTCCAGACTCGAGTATTTACAGACCGCCGTCATATAGTTGGAATAGTGCTATGATATATTTGCAACGACCCACGCTGTAGGGGGTGCTAAGGCACACAATCAGACACCGAGCCTGACCGCCGTCATAGAGTTGGAATAGTGCTATGATATATTTGCAACGATCCACGCTGTCGGGGTGCTAAGGCACACAATCAGACACCGAGCCAGACGGGCCTAAGATGCTGTTGACCAAGTCTATCCCAGAATCCCCTAGGGGGGTGCTGCTCTATCTTAGAGGACCGACTCCTTGATACTCTTGGCTGGGATTTTGTCTGGATATTAGATATAATTTTACTTAAAACTATAAGCGTGAATATTGTTTTAAGAATAACACTTCTAACAATGTAATTCTTCGTGGCATACAATTTCTTTCAGCTGTCTGAAGCAAAAATGTTTTTGCAAGAATGTTCTGGGACTACTTTTTCGAATAAATCCCATGATTAAATTCTCGGTCCCTTACCATTCCTACTTTGGCTCAGATCAACTCTTTCTTGCAGTATCAGCCTTAATTACTGCGTCAGCAACTACAACAAAAGGCTTTTTGCTGACTCGACAATATTTCTGGTTAAATGTCGCTGGTGCTTGAAAACCAAACCAAACCACATGTACATTCAGTACAAGTAGACCGACAAGGGATCAACGATAACTTCCAGACGACGACATGTTCATGCTAATCACATTTCTGTTCCCGACTCCAGTCAAGTACACCTACCTAACGTTACTAACGGCGTCATATTTGGGATCACACTCTGTTATTAATCGATTATCCGTAATACGCTCAAATCTGCCCGCATTATATGGAAGCACCGAAGGGCCAAGAAGGCTTTGCCAAGCCAAGAAAGCTTTTGCGGGTGAACGCATGTCTTACTTGGCAATCACGACAAGTCAGTAGACTTCTGTCATCACACTTCCTTAGAGCGTGGATCATGTCTTCTTATAACCGTGGCCATTGTCAGTTCTTTTTGAGCTGGGGCGGTGGGGTAGGCTAGTGGTTGGTGGTGCTCGTCACGTCGAAGGCCCGGGTTCGATCTTCTACATGGGTACAATGTCTGAAGCCCAATTCTGGTGTACCCCGCCATGATATTGCCGGAATATTGCTAAAAGCGGCGTAAAACCATACCCACTCGCTTTCTTGATCTCCTTGACTGGTACCATTTGGAAACATATATTCGACAGGTTGTATTTTCCCTCGGTTGCCGTAGTAACTGACCTTGACCTTTGACCTACATGTATAGCAAGGTCAATATGAAAACACCCATATAATAACGTTGTAGTATAATATACTTGTCAATGAATCGTCCACATCAAAATAATAAATGCCAAATACAATTTGCACATGTAGAACCTCCCTCGTGGTCTTAAGTGTACCAGAGTGTAATTCCTAATGTAATATATGTTACATTTCAAGTCTTACAAAAGGCTTTGTCTATTCATACCAGAGGAGGACCGCCTCCGTGGTCTAGTGGTAGAGCGTCCACCCGGAGAGCGGAAGGTCCGGTGTTCAATCCCCCGCCGCGTCATACCAAATGACGTTAAAAGATGTTACTTGTTGTTACCCTGTCTGGCGCTCGGCATTAAGGGGCTAAAACAAGGACTGGTCGGCTCGGAGTCAGTGTACTGTGTCTGAGTGGGGTATTCATGTTAAACTGCGGCATGGTATCTCAGTGAGCTAGCACTATAAATCGGCATCAGTACGGACTAGTACAAGCAGCCACACAAACACATACACGTACATGCACGTCGCTATATAAGTGTAATAATCTTGGACGCGACGTTAAACCCAATTTCACCTCACCTCACCTCACCAGAGGATCTCGACATAAGCAACAATGTGTCCACTACGTGGGCTAACTTTCCGCTGCATTACTTGAACCATTGAGAAAGACATTAACCACACGTTTGTCAAATCGTGGAGGACTGCCAACTATTTCTCATCGACGTAAACACCCTTGTTTGTTTCTCTCTTTAAACTAAACTTTATTACAAAAAAACGTCTAAAACATTCCTTGAAAGTTAAAATGGATCACATTTCGTCAAATATGGATGTCAAGCCTAAAGCGTCTCCCCGACACAACGATGTTTGTAAAGGCGTGAAAGAAGTCCCGTTCGCGGCACGTTCACGCCGGCGTAGTTCGTGAAAGTCACGTTCCGGGCGAGATTTGACGAGATATCGGGCGAAGCTGTTGAAGTCTCGCACGGTCACGTTACCTCTGTTCCAGGGCGTAAGCGTTAAGGCGTGTTTAAGCTGTCGATTGGAGCCTGCGGCGTGAGGATTGTGTATTTATTGTAATTGATTGTGGTGTAATACACGTGTAATATCAACTTGCTTCTGCCACTTGACACGTAACTGCTTGTAGCTGTCACATCTTCATCGAGTGGTTACATATCGCCATTTAACTGGAGCTGATCAAATTCAGCTGTTATCAATGGGGTTCAGTCCGATTATTTTAAGACGGTATCAGAAGTCGATATTCAGAAGCTTTTGATTGGCGTTAAAGCACAGCCAGGAAGCAACCAAGAACCACGATACATTATGGGATATTAATTGTCCTTCCAAGAATACCTAACATATAATTAGCAACCCAGTTGGTTACTAATCATAACAGTACAATACTGTCCACATTCAGATAATCTCTTATCTCATTAAAAACAACACACAAAAAACCCTTTGAAGGTCTATCTCATTATCTCGCTATAAAGAGACCCGTGAAGATTCCGGAGAAGAATTGGTCTTCAGCAACCCATACTTGCCGTAAAAAGGGACTATGCTTGTCGTAAAAGGCGACTAACGGGATCGGGTGGTCAGACTCGCTGACCTGGTTGATACGTGTCATCGATCCCAATTGCGTGGATCGATGCTCATGATGTCAATCAATGAATTGTCTGGTCCAGACTTGATTATTTACAGACCGCCGTCATATAGCTGGAATATGCGGCGTTAAACAACAAACAAACAAACACTATAAAGAGATAAGACTGAGATTAGGTGAGGTGAAAAGAGGATTATTCGTTTGGGATTATTGCACTTTTATAACGACGTGAATGCACGGGTCTGTGTGGCTGTTTGTACCAGTCCGGACTAAAGCCGGTTTAAGGGGTCCACTAAGATACCACGCCTCAGTTTAACATGAATAACCCGCTCAGACACAGTATACTGACTCCGAGATGACCAGTCCTTATTTTAGGCCCCTTAATACCGAGCGCCAGGCAGGGTCCCAACAAGAACCCCACTGGACCACGGTGGCAGTCACATGCTTCAGATGGAAGTGTGGTCTACAACTGTTGTTGTGCCGTATATAGTTGCAAGGCCCAGTCGACTCAGGCGTCGCTGTGCAGAATTGCGTCCCTTGGACACGCCAGTAGCCTATGATTGTGGGTTCGAATCCCGCTTAGCCCCAATTAGTTACTACTTTTTTCAGCACCATACCCGTGCTCTTGGGTTTCACCAAAGTGTTTAACCTACATCACTTCAGACTGGGGGGCACGGGTGGCCCAGTCGTCTAAAGCGCCGCGATTCGCTGTGCGGAGTTGCGTCCCTTGGGCACGCCAGAAACCTATGATTGTGGGTTCGAATCCAGGTTCGCCCCGATTATGTTTCTAGGTTTGTCAGCACCATACCCATGCTCGTGGGTTTCACCGAAGTGGTAAACGTCTGAGACCTGCATAACTTCGGGCTTTCCTCCATCATAAAGCTGACACGCCGTGATATAACTGGAATACTGTTAAAAGCGGCGTTAAAACCCAACTCACTCACACTCACTTCAGACTGTCCTCCCACATTACGCTGACACGCCGTGTTATAGATGGAAAACTGTAGAAGCGACATTAAACCAAATTCGTTCACTTGACACACCGAGACCAAACTTTAATGTGGGGGAAGCCAAACATCATATACATTTGTGTCTTTGGTGAAACCCAATCGGCTTCATCTGGGATTCTCATCAACGACCATGAAATCCTGTCACGAGCAAGGGACGCAACTCTGCAATATGTGAAAAAGTATACACTTTGTAAAAGCGAATTGCCACGCATTACTCCTCTGGGCCGCAAGGGTCCCCCTTCTGAAATAAAATCATTCACAATTCCCAAATCCTTCGACAGCTTATGTGCTGCAGGATCAGTCTTGTTAAAGTCGTGTACCTCGCAGCCATGTCCGGGAGCAGTTCAATAGGTCAATAAAACCCTCAGATAAACACGTTTACTTTTCCCACCACGCATATACTGCATTACTGCCTTGAAAACCGGGGTCGCACATCTTGCCATAATGTCTAGTATGAAAAGCGTGAACTCTCAGCGCAAAGACCTGGTTATTCACAAGCCGATCCCATTCTTTCTGGTACAACTGTTTTTTACATTATCTTTCAAGCGAGCATGATGTGACTCAGAGTGACAAAAGTATTATGACCAGTGACTTTGAATATGTGTTATTTATAGCCAGACTGGACTATCTAGGTCAGCCCGGTTTGAACAGCCAATCGCAATAAGATTGAGAACCACGCCATTGTCGCACTGCCTGCGGACGTCAGAGAAGACAACCATTAATAGCCACGTGAATAGTAGAAGTTAAATATGCATAAGACTTCCATTTTAACAAAGAATTTTATCGAAGTATTATTTTAGACGGAAGATAATATATCCCAAAAATGGTATGCATTGCACACGTGACAAAGGGCGTTTTATCTGCGATGTACTCTCGTATGATGTGATAATATTAGTAACAATGTGCATATTTAATATACGCCAAATCCACGCCATAGAGCGTGCTCAAAACGCTTCATTATTACTCCGTTCTTTGGATCAGTTTGCACTCGTTGTTTATATTCAGCTCCCTGAGGAGTGTACAACCCGAACTGGCGCTAGAAGGGCGATTTGCTGTTCAGAAGTTGGGGGGTTTTACGTGGCCACAGAGGTCAAGGTCATTGGCTGAGGGTTTTCGTGTAGTGTTAATCAGAAATACGCTGCAGTTCTAAATGGGTGCTACCTCAATAGTTCACTGAGAATGTCCAGTCACGTCGTACCTCACTAACATTAGTTTTAGGGAGAATGTTATGTTGTTGTCTCAGTGTGGATATATGTGTGTTAGTCTTGTGTCACAACAGGGTGTCCATGCAATGCGGGGCTTCCATGAACATGTGGGGTAATCCGACATTATTTCTAAAAACAGCAGTAACAGTTATTACATAAGCAGTTATAAGTCTGAAAATGTTTTGCAGAAAATGAGTCCTAAGGTCTGATGCCATGTTTCTCTGTCATAAATTTGAATTGAAGCTTGTGAATTGTTTTTTCAGTGTTCCGAAGATTGGTAGTTATAAAATATAATGAGAGATTTTAAAATGTGATTTTTTACCCAAAAGATCCCTTATCTGATGGTTGGTCACATTATTATCCAAAAATATTCTTCCAACTTGTTTTCTTTGAAACAGTAACAACTGTCTTGTGTGTATATAGTACAGCTACAGCCGGAGTGGTAGAGCGATTGATGATGTCATTTAATTGTGACGTCATGTTAACGATGACATCAAAATCGTCTTCAAAGCATCGTGATTCTGTTTCAATGTACATATCGTGAAAACGCCTAGGGATCGTTGATCTCACCCAAACAATATCTCCCGTGGATGCAAGTTTTGGGTGACAAATAGACATTATTACACGAGAATTTGCGTCATATACGAAACGAGTGTCAGAATTATGTATTTCGAGAGCGAGAGCGAGAGCGAGGGTAATACATGATTGAGTGAGTATGGTTTTACGCCGCGTTTAGCACTATTCCAGCAATATCACATCGGGGGACACCAGAAATGGGCTTCACACATTGTACCCATGTCGGGAATCGAAACCGGGCCTTCGGCGTGACGAGCGAACGCTTTGACCACTAGGCTACCCGACCGCCCGGTACTACATGAAGTCTTACACGAGCTTCTCAAAATATATTATTAAACCAAGTGAAAAGATCATTGACTGTGCAAACCCGATACAGCGCCATTAGGATGCCTATTACCAGAACCACTTTCGTACCATCTTCTGAAACAACGGCATCCGTTTGATAAAGAAGAAGTGGGCCAACTCATCCTTTCCAGAGGCAAGTAGGTCAGTCGTTTCCCTTTAAGATACAAGTTGTTAGTTCGATGCCCCAAATGAGCTCTATTTATAACTTCTATGTTTTGCGTTCAGTCTGGCTGTGGGTATACCAAAACGGGCGTTACCCTCGTTCAATGGATTTCTAATGATGGATTTGTGACTGTTTCGCTGAATGCACATTATCAATAGTCGTGATTGGCCTGCTCGGGTATTTACTGTTCTATAGCCACTTAACCCAGCCTTAACATAATCAGTCTTCATTAAGTTTGAGGAAATAAAAGAAAATTTCCCCCCTTTGAAACATCCTCGCTAAACTACAAATTACCTACAGAACGATATATTTAACTCCATCATATGCATTGAACATTGAATATTTATTCAAATATTTACTAATTCCAGTTATTGTCTGTCGCTCGGCAAAAACTAACCTCATTACACAGAGCGAACACGGCTGAACCTGAATGAATAGGGCTCGTTCCAAATTAATGTTCCGTTCTACCAATTTGCATACGGTGACCTTGGATGTTAACTCCCAACACTGCGTCTCAATATCTGATGACGGAGTGGAAGGCAACAATTGTCAACAAGCTCCTTACTCGATGTTGCGCTGCCTGGACATATTTCCGCCAGCGCGAAGCGACTGACTTCTGTCAATGTGAAAGGGCTAGAACAACATTTACACATCGTTAAGATATTTACCAACGACGAAGAACAAACAGACTCCCGTGTAACTTGTATTCCGGGTCGGTCTTGAGCGTGATCCTTGATTACGGTCGTGGTGAGAAATAACTGGCTTGTAAGGTCGAGAAAAAACAGGTGCGTGTCAAGGAGACAGTTTTGCCACATGAAGCAACTCCCCAAAAGGTGTTTTTTTACGTCTGGAAATATATTTTCATCTTCGTTAAGTAACTGACATGAGTTTTTATTTGAAAGGTTGTTATTGATGGGCCAGAGCCAAGAAGGTGGTTCGGCGGTAACTAAAGAGAGGAGACATGCCATTTGTGTTTGGTCGTGGCGTTGATTTACACCCCAAGCTTAATGGCACTCTCTTAGTTAAATGTGTTTTTTTGTTGACCTTGTATTTTAACGACCTTGCAATTTAATGTCTGACAGATACCCAGATCAGTGTTACAAAAATTTAAAGGTACTTGATGATAATGGTAAAACATTGGGTTTTAGATGTGAGAAATGTATTATTTGTTAGTGGCTTTGTATGCATGGATTTCCCAAGATGTGGGTGATCCACAGTTATTTATATAATTATATATTTAAGCAAAAACTAAAGGATTTATTTTGTCAACAGTGGCACCAAAGTATTTCTGTATCACTTTATCTCAGCAATTACGGCAAAGTAAAATCATGGTTACAAACCGAAAGATATTTAACTTGTTTAAACGATAAAAGTTTAATTAGAGCTTATTGTAAACTTAAAATGTCTTTGCACAATTCTAATGTAAATGTAAGTCGCAGGTCCAAAGACGGTGATATTGTGAACTCTATTTGTACAAACTGTTCACCCGGAGAAGTAAAGGGTGAATACCATGTCTTACTTCTATTTGAAACGTATGGTAAACAACGGTTATAACGAACTCAAAGGGGCCACTAATTAGGAGATAAACCGCGCTAAATTTAAAATTTGAAACCTCACGCTGCGCGCTCGGTTCCAAATTCAATTTAGCGGGGTTAAATCTACAGGTAACCTAGCTCTACATTGAAAAAACACAGTATGTTTATCTCCATTCTACCATGACTAAATTAAACGCGAACTCTTTGGTGTTAGCAAATATACTGAGTGAAACGGCATGGATTGAGTTCAGTGTTTTGAGTGGGTTTTCGATCTGAATTACGGAATCACCGAACAAAATATGGTGCTGTATATACTCAAGCAGTTTGTTTACACCGTAATACTTCACTCGAACATATCACAGGCATTGAAAGCATATAAGCACGGCAACTTGGTAAGCTAACATGAGGTGAGCATCCCTAAAGAAAACAAAGCAAGCTTTGCAAGGCTTTCGCTCTACATCGCGCGTCACCATTATGACGTCATATCGCTCATTGTGACGCAAAAGATATGACGTCACAGTCGTATATAGAAAAGCGCCAAAATTTCAAGCTCTCTGTTGTCTCCAAAACGTAAATACATTCCCTTTGTTGATTTCTGTCGTGTTTTTCTGCACGAAATGTATTGCCACACATCCTTTGAATATTGTAGTAACCGCATCTGTGCATTTTGTAACCTGTAATTGTAGATATAGTTATTTAAATATGCCTACCGACAATGACTGAAAATAGTACTATTCTATGAATATTAGCTTCCGCGGTGATGCGGTCGTCAAACCAGCTGTTTCAATCAGAGGGGGTTTATTGTGATTTAATAGCCTCTGATTGACCAATCAGAATCGAGTAAATTCCAAATTCATGGTAGAATTTTAGTTCGTAATAACCTTAGTTCGTTATAAGCATATATACAACAAATGGCCGGGACTAAAAAATAAGTTCGTTATATCGGTGAGTTCGTTATAAGCGTGTTTGTTATAAACGTAGTTTACTGTATTCCCATTTGGGGTATACATTTCTCCCCATGTTGCATTATAACAGTAATTGAGATTTGAACATGGATACAGTGAAACGTAGATGATGGCAACAGACAAACAGGTTTGCAGCAAATTGTTATAAGTTTCACTGTGCCGATACCCGCAAATTTTGTTATAATTAAAACCAGATTAATGTCTAGACAACCACCACCATCAGCCATACCCACCTTCCGCCTCTGACCCCCACTTTTAACATTCATTCCGTTGAAGAAGAGTACTCTTAGTGTCTGCTGTCTGATGTGAAACATCTCCGCCAATGTTTTACGCATCACATAATAAGACAGTCTCTCCGTTTCTCTCCGTTATGTTGTTATGATAGACCTGAAGAGAGGTTCTCAAGAAGGCTGCATTATACTAACAGGCACTTGGTTATTCCCAAGACGTATGATATTCATCTACTTCAAGATGCGTTCCAACTCTCTGGAGGTTCGTGGTCTGCTGGTCCAACTAAATCACAACTGTTCCTCTGGTCAACTAAAACATGCTTGATAGGGGCAGAGCAGTACTGACCAACAACCCTTATAATGGTTAATATACAATTCTACTTGCTTGAGGACTTAAACATTGTCATGTGAAATATATATGCGCGATACGGGCCTCTATGTATACATTACAAGCCCTTAGTATGAATAGAAAACTGACTTGGGATCTATGGCGTTTCACTGGCTCAATCTACTTATAAACATTGAAGTTATGATCAGTTGGGAATCGATAACGGCAGTCGTCTTTCTACAAAGCAAATCTGATACATGATACTAATTGTAACATTACGTCTCCTCCCGACTAATCAAGAATATTGAACAAGACAGGGAAGGCTGCGCGTCTTTGGTGTCATGACTGTTAAATCGGCCCGTCCTCCCTAGAGATTGTCCATCTTTGTAGCTGAAAGATGAAAGTGTTTCATGTGGTATGTCACGTGGTATGTCACGTGGTATTTATGGTATGTGGTATGTGGTATGTCATGTTGGTACAACCTACCTATCTCACAGTGGATAGTAACATTATTTCATATTGTACATTAACGCTATCTCATAGTATATAGCATTGCTATTAACGTTATTTCATAGTGTATTGTACTATTATTGTTATCTCATAGTGTATAGTATTGTTATTAACGTTATCTCATGGTATATAGTATTGTTATTAACGTTATCTCATAGCGTATAGTATTGTTATTTACGTTATCTCATAGTGTATTGCATTGTTATTAACGTTATCTCAAAGTGTATAGCATTGTTATTAACGTTATCTCATAGTGTATTACATTGTTATTAACGTTATCTCATAGTGTATAGCATAGCTATTAACGTTATCTCACAGTGTATAGCATTGCTATTAACGTTATCTCATAGTGTATAGCATTGTTATTAACGTTATCTCATAGTGTATTACATTGTAATTAACGTTATCTCATAGTGTATGACATTGTTGACATTATCTCACAGTGTATTACTTTGTTATTAACGTTATCTCATAGTGTATAGTATTGTTGTTAACGTTATCTCATAGTGTATATCATTGCTATTAACGTTATCTCATAGTGTCCGGGTTAGAATAGATCTTCAGCAACCCATGCTTCTCGAGAGGGGGACTAACGGGATCGGGTGGTCAGGCTCGCTGTCTTGGCTGATGCATGTCATCGTATCCCAATTATGTGGATCGCTGCTCATGATGTCAATCACTGGATTGTCTAGTCCAGACTCGATTATTAACAGACCGAAGTCATACAGCTAGAATATTTGGAATATTGCCGAGAGCGGCGGTAGACAACAAACATTTAAAAACGAAAACATATTGCTACGTAGGTGGTGGGGTAGCCTATTGGTTAAAGTGTTCGCTCGTCACGCTGAAGACCTGGGTTCGATCGCCATCATGGGCACAATGTGTCAAGCCCATTTCTGATGTCCCCCGTCGTGATATTGCTGGAATATCTCTGAAAGCGGCGTAAAACCATACCCACTCATTCACTCATTCACATATTGCTGCATCGACTGTCGTGATGATATGATACACTAAAAAACGAACCAAACAATCAGCGGTTGATGTTTTTTTTTTTTAATCTCTTCAATCTCCAGGTGATGCGCAAGTATCAATTTAAGTACTTTTGTATTTAACTGTCTGGGCAATGGGGAACAAGATCCTTCAACCTGGTTGATTCTTCTCACATTTAGAATCCTCATTCACAGACCCCGTCGGGAATGCTCTTGTACCGCGTTGAACACAAATAAGGTTGCGTAGACGTCTAGCCCGTGACGTCACGTTGCCTACCGTCACGATGCAATCTTAGCGGTGACACAGACCTAATGTACAAATAATATGCAGAATTGTATTTACATGATGTGTGACATAATTTCACAAATACAATATAGATGTGAAATTTCAAAAGCTAGGACACTCGTGAATGTAGCCTAGTTGTTAAGCGTCACGTCCTGGACCGCATCTGTTATGACATCGTGAGATGTCAGAATCTTAACAGCCGTGACTTCAAGTCTCAGATAGGTGTTAAGGCTGACATTGTCAAATAGAGACTCACTTAACACGTTTCACTTAGATGCCTACTTCTTGATAAGAATACACGCCCTTTCATACCACGACGGTATAGTTATAGCAACAGGCTTCATGCTATATCCTGTCGGGAGCACGGGTACTCCTGTCGTCTAAGGCGCCGCAATTCGCTGGACAGAGTTGCGTCCCTTGGGCGCGCCAGAAACTTATGATCGTGGGTTCGAATCCCGGTTCGCCCCTATGTTTCTAGGTTTGTCACACCATACCCTTGCTCGTGGGTTTTACCAAAGTGGTAAACGTCTGAGACCTGCATCACTTTGGGCTTTCCTCCCACATTAAACTGACACGCTGAATATATTGGAATACTGTTCAAAGCGGCGTTAAACTCAATTCACTAACTACTCCCATATCCAGGGGCGGTCGGGTAGCCTAGTGGTTAAAGCGTTCGCCCGTCACGCCGAAGACCCTGGTTCGATTCCCGACATGGGTACAATGTGTGAAGCCCATTTGTGGTGTCCCCCGCAGTGATATTGCTGGAATATTGCTAAAAGCGGCGTAAAACCATACTCACTCACTACTCCCATATCCTGTCGAAGGCCTTTTCGTTGTCAAGAAAGGCAGCATGGATGGGTATTGGGTGCCAGTCTTAACATTATGAAATAACAGGCTGAAGACGATGTGGGAAGTCAGGATTAACAGTTTTAATGTCGGGTTCCAGTTTGCCTAGAAACAGTCTCTCAAACACGCGATAATTAGAAGGGCTGTATTTAGCTTTATTTCCTTTGGAGGTCGGAATAATAGCTCCAGTTCTCATTATGACAGGGGGCCACGGATGGCCTAGTCGTCTAAGGCGCCGCGATTCGCTGTGCAGAGTTGCGTCCCTTGGGCACGCCAGAAACCTATGGTTGTGGGTTCGAATCCCGGTTCACCCCTGTTTGCTGGAACACACACCTTTGATTTAGCGTCCTCATAAAAGTCCGTTTCAATCTCCGTGTCCGTGACGTCATTGTCATCAGTCCACATAGTGCAGATGTCCTCAAGTGATTGAGTATGGTTTTACGCCGCTTTTAGCAATAATCCAGCAATGTAACGGCGGGGACACCAGAAATAAGCTTCTAGCATTTTACCCACGTCGGGAATCGAACCCGGTCGTCGGCGTTACGATCGAACGCTCTAACCACAAGGCTACCCGACCACCCCTATAAAGTTAAGACACTTATGTAGTGTTAAGATATGTTTATATATAGTGTTCAGACACTTATACATGCAGTGTTAAAATACGTATACCTATAACGAGTCGCTATACAGATATCCTGCACAGTGAGGGGCGGTGGGGTAGCCTAGTGGTTAAAGCGTTCGCTCGTCACGCTGAAGACCTGGGTTTGATTCCCGACATGGGTACAATGTGTGAAGCCCACTTTAGGTGTCACCCGCCGTGATATCGCTGGAATATTGCTAAAAGCGGCGTTAAACCATACTCACTCACTCACTCACTCACTCACTCACTCACTCACTCACTCACTCACTCACCCACCCACTCACTCACTCATACACAGTGACATTGGGGACTACGATGCGTGAGCCAATAAATCAGCAGTCTTCGTTTAACATAAGTAAACAGCCTTGGCCTCATCATCTTGCCCCCTGGGGATGCCAGGCCTTGTGACGACGTCCTGCACGACCGCCCAGCCTCTACACCATCGGTCTTATGTCACGGTTAATCTCTGCATCAGCAGTATCTGCCGCATCACTGATCATCGCTGAACATAACCGGTAATCATTCGTACAAACACTAATGTTTCGCTAAGTATCTTGAGCGAAGATCGTGACTGGGCCAATGAGGACCCCATTCAACACGCGGAGAGAGGTCGGCGTGCAAATTGTCTGTCCGACAGGCGCTATGAAATATTTACAATATCACGTGATCGTAGGAGGTCAAACTGGCGGCAATTGCTAGAATCCCATGCATGGTCGTAGTTTTCCACTGTTGTTGATAATGATTTAGACGTGAACTGTGTTCGTCAATTTCCCTCCCTGATTGTCTGGAGGAATGGGTGGTAACCCAGACGTCCTAAACGAGACCTTTAACTCGGGTACACGCCATTACTTCCTTGAAGAAAATGCTACTGTGAGATCAGGTCATATATGTGGAAATGTAACGAGATGCGATGATATCTGTAATTTGGAAATTTAGATCAGAATATGTCGAACTTATATTGGCCGTATCACGTGTCATCGCGGCTCGGTCGAGATGGTACTGCACATAGAGGACAAAATATACTGTACAAAATAAGGGATTATGAATTGGGGGGGGGGGGGGGGGGGTTATGAAATTGGCTGCTCAGTCTTCATTACAAAAAGAATATTCCCCAAATATTTATCATCCCTAACTTATTTGGTACATGAAAATTGCTGATGTCTGCAAACTAGAATTTGACAAAATAATAACTTTAATCTTTAGAATTTGTTATGATGTCTGTTTGTTTGCCGCAGTTTTACATGAATACCCCACTCAGACTATATAGACTATACTCAGACAGTATACTAACTCCGAGCCGACCAGTCCTTGTTTAGCCCCTTAATGCCGAGCGCCAGACGGGGTAACAACAAGTACCATCTTTTCACTTCTTTTGGTATGACGCGGCCGGGAATCGAACTCCGGACCTTCCGCTCTCCGGGCGGACGCTCTACCACAAGACCACGGAGGCGGTCTCGCCATTACATCATGTACAGCTTAACACATTGGCAGTGCTCAATCTATTTCTTTCTATGCTTTGTCATCGTTGAAACAATCTGCCCCGTCAGCACGGTGTGAAAAGGAAATTGTGTTCTTTCGGAAATAATGAATGTTTTATTTTGACGAGATTGAAATAGTTAATATTTTATAACTAATCGACGGTTGTAAAAGGAACCACCAATGAACACGCATTTCGAGGAAGAACTAAATATCAAGTCATTCAACATTGCAGAGAATGTTGTCATCGTCACAGAATACAAGCCGCCTCCGTGGTCTTGTGGA
This sequence comes from Haliotis rufescens, assembly GCF_023055435.1. Taxonomy (NCBI): domain Eukaryota; kingdom Metazoa; phylum Mollusca; class Gastropoda; order Lepetellida; family Haliotidae; genus Haliotis; species Haliotis rufescens. The sequence goes on from NW_025964334.1 coordinate 55,866,144, forward strand.
TGGGGTGTCTGCCCGTAGCGGAAAGTCGGGGTTCGATCCCCGGCCGCGTGATACCAAAATACGTCAAGAGATTGTTCTTGTTGTTACCCTGTCTGGCGCTCGGCATTGAGGGGCTAAAACAAGGACTGGTCGGCTCGGAGTCAGTATACTGTGTCTGAGTGGGGTATTCATGTAAAACTGCGGCATGGTGTCTCAGTGGGCTAGCATTATATAATCTGCATTAGTACGAACAAGTACAAGCGACTAACGGGATCGGGTGGTCAGGCTCGCTGACTTGGTTGACGCATGTCATCGTATCCCAATTGCGTGGATCGATGTTCATGATGTCAATCACTGGATTGTCTGGTTCAGATCCGTCATATAGCTGGAATATTGGTGAGTACACAACAAACAAACAACAAGCAGCCACACACGTCCATGCATGTCATTTTTATAATGTTGAACTCGACTTTAAACCCCATTTCACCTCTCCACAGACAACAAATTTATCTTAAACCAGCATGTATGCGTGTATGCGCTTCCGCGAAGATTTAGCAGAAATCGAGGTATGACCTGAACTGCGCATGATCAGTGGTATTGTCGTCTGTGCATTTGATTAGCTATTGTAGAATTATGGGCCGTGATTTTTGTAGGAGCCATGAGCTGGAGTTGATTATTTACTGTGACATAGCTGTAAAATCGGTGATGGTGACGAACACCATTCGTCCACTCCCTGACATAATTATATAAAAACATTGCTACATGTACCTTAAAATCGCATACTAATTCTGTTGTGGGTGCGATCTCACTCACTCACTCACTCACTCACCCGCTCATTCGCTCACCCGCTCGCTCGCTCACTCACTCACCCGCTCACTCACTCAATCACCCGCTCGCTCTCCCGCTCGCTCACTCCCTCGCTCACCCGCTCACTCACTCACTTACCCGCTCACTCACTCACTCACTCAGTCACTCGCTCACCCACTCACTCGCTCACCCACTCACTCACTCACTCACTCACTCGCTCACCCGCTCACTCACTCACTTACCCGCTCACTCACTCACTCACTCAGTCATTCGCTCACCCACTCACTCACTCACCCGCTCACTCACTCACTCACTCGCTCACCCGCTCACTCATTCACTCCCTCACTCGCTCCTTCACTCACTTACCCGCTCACTCACTCACTCACTCACCCGCTCACTCGATCAATCACACGCTCGCTCACTCACTCACTCACTCACTCACTTAACAAAAAAGCTCCCACGCAGCACTCCGCCATATTGTTTAAACCCACCTGAGTCATCTATTTCGACGTGTTTCTGAATTAGAATAAACACGATAAACACGATAAACACGATAAACACGCCGACAATTGTCAGACACAAGTGAAACAGTTGACTTCGGTAGTTGGACTACCAACATGTAACATAACACCTTTAAAATAATGTTTGAAATCCAGACATCAGACCTTACGCCTGGTTCGCCTCCTCTGCTCTCATAAATGTCAGAGTTTCTCAGTCTGTCAGTGCAACATAGGTTGCCGACATTGATGACTCGGCTTGTTGCTTCATCTGCACATCCCCCTCGGCAAAGCCTGTCTCACAGCATCATCAACGTTGATGTGTGTGACGGTCACTACTTCATTTGCACGTTCTCCCGGCCCTGTCACCCACAAACACGTCGTGTTCCGCATAAATTGCCTCCGGCTTGCCTTGCCTTTGCATGTGTTTGTGACTGTACCACCGGTAGGGCAGGATGCGTTCACCTTTTCGCGAACACCTGGTATCATTACTTTTCGATAGGGATTCATAAACAAATGCTTATGATATAGTCAGAATCGTACAATCGACGCAGCTTTTGGCAGAGATTTCTTATGAATATTGAAAGACTGAACCCCACACAGTATTAGAATCTGTATTTTACCAGGAAAGTGTTATCCCAAAAATAATTTGAACACTTTCTAAATGGCATTGTTTATTCATAGCTGTCTGCCATAGGAGCCGTGCCAATTTACACTTGTCAGAGGGGTACACAAAGTACGTGATCTAGACTACCAGTTCTTGAAGCTTCTGTGGCTGAGTGGGTTAGACCGCCGTCTTTGTGTGCTGGCGATTAGGTACCGCACTCTGGTAGTGTGGGTTCGAATCTCAATCCCCCAAAAGTACTAGTAGTTTACGACAAAATGTGTTAACCTAAATATAACATTTGTTACATTTGACCACTTTCTTAATGGCACTGGGGCGGGCGAGTAGCCTAGTGTTGTAAAAGCGTTCACGCCGAAGACCCGGGTTCTATTCCCGATATGGGTACAATGTGTGAAGCCAATTTATGGTGTCTCCTCCTGTGATATTGCTGGAGTATTGCTAAAAGCAGCGTAAAAAATATACTCACTCACTAACTCAGTCACTCATTCTAAAATGGCACTGTTTATTCATTAACATGGAAAGGGTTTTGTCACTTTTATTTTGGGGAGCACGGGTGGCCCAGTCATCTAAGGCGCCGCGATTCGCTGTGCAGAACTGCGTCCCTTGGGCACGCCAGAAACCTATGATTGTGGGTTCGAATCCTGGTTCGTCCCGATTATGTTTCTAGGTTTGTCAGCACCATACCTGTGCTCGTGGGTTTCACCAAAGTGGTAAATGTCTTAGACCTGCATCACTTCGGGCTTTCCTCCCACATTAAGCTGACACGCCGCGATATAACTGGAATACTGTTAAAAGCGACCTTAAACCCAACTCACTCACTCACTTTTATTTCGTATCATGTCCAGTGAGGACTTATCGTCCAGTATTTCCCCATGATACCCATGCTACCATCACGGATCACAGGTCGTTCCATCAATGTGCCAGACAGACCCCCTAATTGTGTAGTGGGTGAAGGTACTGCCGTCACCCCGACATCCCCAGCAGCGGCTTCATCACTTGGGGAGCATCCACATCGGCGACTCCGAAGCCAAGTCCCAAGGGACTGTTCAGACAATTTTATTTCTGACACCAGAATCATCATTTCCTAACGCCAATGACTTTGGGCGATATTGGATATTCGTAAACTTCTAAATGTGACATTTACAAAATCTTGCAAGAAAATCATGTTACAATCGTCTTCTTGCGTACTTTGGGGTGTTCTGCTATTTTTTATTTCATCGGGTTTGGACTCTAATGGTTATACGAAATTACATATTACACAGTTAAACCGACTCTGGCGCTACGTCAGAGGCTATGATTGCTCAACATGTCTATTCGCACACCAACTATGGCGCATACACTGGGAATAGGGGGAGGATGGACCAGCTGGATGCTAAACTCTACATTATCATTCTCATATTACTCGTGACACGTGTATGTGTCTGAAATTGTACCCATGACACGTGTGTCAAAAATATTACTGACACATGTGTGTGTCTGAAATATTTTCCATGACACGGGTGTCTGAAATAGTTATCATGACACGGGTGGGTGTGCGTGTCTAAAATATTACTCATGACACGTATGTGTCTGAAATATTACCCATGACACGTGTGTGTGTCTGAAATATTACTGACACGTGTGTGTTACCACGTATTTTGTAAATACATGCCATGTACCGCATATGCTGGGTTAGGCGTTGTGTTGGGCTTCAGTACACCAGAGTACAAATCTGCCTCGAAAGGAATTTCAGCTTTTATCAGGGTGTCGGCTTAATGCTCCGACATATTATTGCATTTGAAATATTGATATGCTGGGCAAAAGTGATGAAGGGATACTGGTGCGCAGGAAATACAATCATGTGTACTTGACCTGGACATCCCTGGTGAAGGGATGAGACACCGTGGTTATGGTGGTGTGGTTGTGATGGTTGTGTTGGTGTTGGTGTTGGTGTTGGTGTTGGTTGGTTGTGTTGGTTTGTTGTTTAACGCCGCACTCAGCAATATTCCAGCTATATGACGGCGGTCTGTAAATAATCGAGTCTGGAACAGACAATCCAGTGATTGATATCATGAGCATCGATCCTCGCAATGTGGGATCGATGACATGCATCAACCAAGTCAGCGAGCCTGACCCCCCGATCCCGTTAGTCGCCTTTTACGACAAGCATAGTCGCGTTTTACGGCAAGCATGGGTTGCTGAAGATCTGTTCTACCCTGGATCTTCACGGGTCTGTTGGTGGTGGTGGTGGTGGTGGTGATGATGATGATGATGATGATGATGATGATGGTGGTGGTGGTGGTGGTGGTGATGATGATGATGATGATGATGATGTTGGTGGTGGTGATGATGAGGATAATGGTGATGATGATGGTAGTGGTGGTAGTGGGGGTGCTGTTTGGTCGAACCTGCGCTACACATTTGAAAACCACAGCAATCTGATTGCATGGACATGACATATACCACTCAAAAATGTTATGGACCACCAAATTCTTTCATTACTATAGTTCATCTACCATGTCATGACACTGATTAACTATAATAAAGAATCGGCTCGTCCTTAACTTGCATTGAGTAGAATATATGACCATGACTCGTTACAGCTGATTTCCATAGACATCCTTTATCCTGTACTTTATCCTGCGATGTCAAGGCATAGAAGGATGACCATCAAAGATACTGCGACATCCACCTCGGCGAACTCGGGACTTCACAGGAGAGGACTTATAGAGATTGATAGAAGCAATAATTGACGCTCCTCACAAACACGGCCCATCAAAATACATATCCGGAACACGGGTCATGGCGCGATCGCGTCTCAAATTGGATGTTTTCTTTTTTGTGTAATTATCCCAAATAGTTTTTATTGCGAACAAGTTTCTTTTTTAATTCGGGCCCTGCCATTAGTCAATATATGTGCAGTGAATTCCTCTATATGCCATCGCTCAAAGACGATAACGCAGACTGTCAAACCCCTTGGGACCCAATATCCCTATTACACTCGAAATTATATATAAATGTGTTCCTATTTCGTATTAATAACTTTGGAATGCCATTCGGCGCATCCTACGCGGGTCACGACATGTAGTGCCATGGGAGAGGAAGATATTATACGGACTACTTTCTGATGAGATTGTGTCTCTGCGTGCACTGCCGGAACTACTCTTGGGATGTGACGTCACGATGGACCGGCTCGAGCTCCGCGGGACGGCTACACTATCTGGTCGTAGCTGGGGTCTTGGGGGACCTCATGTGTCAGAGAGGTGTAGGGGTCATGTCGCCTTGGTTTCGTTCTTCGTGCACTGGTGGTGAGTTGGAATCCGAGATTCACACCGATTCTAAATCCTGTGGGTTGAGGTGAGGTGAAAAGGTGTGTGTGTGTGTGTGTGTGTGTGTGTGTGTGTGTGTGTGTGTGTGTGTGTGTGTGTGTGTGTGTGTGTGTGTGTGTGTGTGTGTGTGTGTGTGTGTGTGTTCTTGTCCGGACCAATGTCGTTTTATGGTGCTATCCCACTGAGATACCATGCCGCAGTTTAACATGAATACCCCACTAACGCACAGTATACTGACTCCGAGCCGACCAGTCCTAGTTTTAGCCCCTTAATGCCGAGCCCCAGACAGGGTAACAACAAGTACCATATTTTAACGTCTTTGGTATGACGCAGCCGGGGTTCGAACCCCGGACCTTCCGCTCTCCGGGCGGACGCTCTACCACTAATCCGCGGAGGCGGTCTAAATTCTGCGGATGTACTGTTTGTGAGCAGTAAAACTACTCCTACTGTGTCGCATGAATACACTCACCTGGTATCATCACTATATGATAGTGATTCATAAACACATGCTTATGACGTAGTCTGACTCGTACTCCGGTTTCAGCAGAGATTGCTACCGGGTAGAGCAGGACATGGTTCCCCTTTTCAAGAACACCTGGTGTCATCACTATATGATAGTGATTCATAAACACATGCTTATGACGTAGTCTGAACCGTACTCTTGTATCAGCAGAGAGTGCTACCGGGTAGAGCAGGGCATGGTTCCCCTTTTCGTGAACACCTGGTGTCATCACTATATGATAGTGATTCATAAACACATGCTTATGACGTAGTCTGAATCGTTCTCTGGTATCAGCAGAGATTGCTACCGGGTAGAGCAGGACATGGTTCCCCTTTTCAAGAACACCTGGTGTCATCACAATATGATAGTGATTCATAAACACATGCTTATGACGTAGTCTGAATCGTACTCTGGTATCAGCAGAGATTGCTACCGGGTAGAGCAGGACATGGTTCCCCTTTTCGTGAACACCTGGTGTCGTCAGTGATCTTCCGTGATCCATTGATATATTTTTCTTCAGTATTTTTTTCCTTTTACGCCCAATGGAATCCGTTTCCTTGGATACTCGATTTTCTGACGTTGACGTTTTATTTAAAATTTATATAAAGTGTTTCTCTACCCCGTGTGTAGTATAGTTTCCCCCAGAATTATAACTGTTAAAGCACGAGGACGCGTGTGGATGCGCTTTCTTGTAATAGCAGTAGTGAAAGAACGATGTTACCAAGGATACTTTACAGCACGGTGGTAGTAATTTGAGCAGCGTCATGACGTCAGCCCATTATGACGTAACTCAAAAAGTGTACTTTATCGCAGGATAAAGTACAGTCGGCGCCTTTGATATTTTAGCGAAGCATCCTAGATATTATGATAATGGTTCTGATTTTGCCCTTTTCACTACGTCTAGTTCTTGTTATCTGTATTAGTTTATTAATAGACTACAATACATTACCTGTATGCCTTGAATTTCATTTCCCGACAATGGTTGTTAACCAATTCCATTTCGGAGTTACTCATCGTCAATGCTAATGTCAATAAAAAACACGGTTTTTAACCAGTAATATGGATTCTCGTCAGAGCAGAATTCAGTTCGACTTCGACAAAACAGACATTCCTATCTCACATACATCTTCTTGTACAGTAAATAGCATCGCGGACATCAGCTTCTTACAACCCACTGATGAAGTACCATCTCCGACGTCTCTCGATATAAATATAGTAGTGATGATTTGTTTCCAGGAAGACAGGATCTGGTATTCATGTCCAATGATATGTGTTATTAAAACCTTCAGTCTGATCTTGACTCGAGCTAATTTACTTCCTTGCACCATATTCTTTTTCTTATAGGTAATAAAGAATTTATTCGGCTTTCAACGTTTATGACGTGTATAATGACAATGGCAGCTCTCGCGTCGGCTACAACCACAGTGCGGATAGGTCGCTGCGGCAATGACGGTCTGTGTTATAGTTGGGAAATGGGGTTGCACGTCGCCTTCAGGATTCTTGCACTTATATAGCGACGTGCGTGCGTGCACGTGTGTGTGCTTGTACTCGTCTGGACTAATGCCGATTTAATAGTGCAAGCCCATTGAGACACCATGCCGTATTTTACCATGGATACCCTACTTAGACACAGTATACTGACTCCGATCAAACTAGTCCTTGTTCTAGTGAGTGAGTGAGTTGGGTTTAACGCCGCTTTTAACAGTATTACAGTTATATCGCGGCGTGTCAGCTTAATATGGGAGGAAAGCCCGAAGTGATGCAGGTCTCAGACGTTTACCACTTTGGTGAAACCCACGAGCACAGGTATGGTGCTGACAAACCTAGAAACATAACCGGGATTTGAATCCTTGTTCTATCCCCTTAATGTCTAGCGCCAGGCAGGCTAACAAAAAGTACATCCTTTTAACGCCTTATGTTATGACGCGGCCGAGGATCGAACCACCGACCTTCCGCTTTCCGGGACCACGGTGTATGTTTTAAGAGTCCGGACGGACCGAGAACAGCTCCCAGACATTTGTCCTGGAATAGCTCAATAGTTTCTTTTCAGAAAACAGTCATCAAATATTCATTGTTTTCTCAACCGTCCGTAGCTTTCAAAGATTATTCATCGTTTTGTTTAACTATCGCAAACTATCAAAATGTCGTTAAGTCTACAATCAGGCTGGGATTAGCATTCTAACGCTATGATGTCCCTCCTGGTTGTCCCGAGGAGACCTGCACTTGCAGGAATCAGTCGATTCCCCCGACAGACAAACACAACACGGGATTCCTACTCTATCATCTGAATATTTGTCTATTTGCATTCCTCCCATCGTTATGAATATTTACATATGGAGGAGTTAACTGCGAGTTCCTTATAACTAAGGATGAAATATTGGTGCGGATAAGAAACGATATTCTAGCGTTTTAAGTTCGAGAGTACTGTATCACTGTTTATGTTTAATTTATTATCCTCAGTTTCGATTTCTATCGGTATTCCAAGTTTTATAACTACCTTGCAGTTTACGGTGAATCGATGCGTATACGCCTTGGGGTTATTATTGATAAAACTTAAAGGCCAATGACGCATCAAGACTTTTTTAAGCTAACCTGACCTTAAGCTGACGTCACGCGTTCGTCTATGGTTTAATGTCTTTTGTTTGTATTAGAGCTGACGTCACGTGTCCTTTTATGGTTGGATGTCACATATCCTTATTAGAGCTGACGTCACGTATGTCCGATTGTGATCTGACGTCACATGTCCGCCTGTGATATGACGTCACTTGTCCGCCTGTGATCCGACGGCGCATGCCCGCCTGTGATATGATGTCACTTGTGCGCCTGCGATATGACGTCACATGTCCGCCTGTGATATGACGTCACTTGTCCGCCTGTGATCTGACGTCGCATGCCCGCCTGTGATATGACGTCACTTGTCCGCCTGGGATCTGACGTCACGTGTAGGCCTGGGATCTGACGTCACTTGTCCGCCTGGGATCTGACGTCACGTATGTCCGCCTGTGATCTGACGTCACATCTTCGCCTGTGATATGACGTCACTTCTCCGCCTGTGATCTGACGTCACTTGGCCGCCTGTGATCCGACGACACTTGTCCGACTGTAATCTGACGTTACTTGTCCGGCCATGATTTGACGTCACATGTCCGCGTACCAGCTAGTGTTCAGTGTCTTCCTCACGATGGAATTATTGATGACAATGGTTGGTAAATTCTTCCCGCAGCGACTGGAATAGCGTCAGATTGTCACTGCTGTTATTTCATTATCAGTGAACCATTCGATCAATATTGCACGTAGCTACTTGCTCTGAGAATTGACTGAGCCATGAAACAACAGCACGGGTGATATCAACTTTGATCAATGGCGAAACGGATGCGGATATTCCGCCCTTACGGAAGCCACTCGTGCACTTTGGGATTGAAGGTCAAGGTCACGATACAATGGAACATGTTCTGCGCATGTTCAACGCTTAGGTGTGGCAAGCGTCGGTAAGGACAAACACTGAACTGAATCACCCGACCCAACCCTGTGGCATTTCCGACCCACTGATTGAAGCTGAATGGTTTATAACCACAGCTAACCACATTACATTACTCATCTCACCCTTCAAAGGCTACAGACTCACTTAGACTCGGAATCATAGTGTACGATATCGATATATCGATACTGGGAACCGGCTGACCGATGAACCTGAAAACCTGTCATTTCCGTCTGAGTGGCCACAGACGTCCATATCACAGTAAGTGGTCAGGACAACAGTCTCTAAGAGGTTGTGGGACGATCTTCACATCCTCCGGTATGGCAATAAGTCCCGTGATGAGGGTTTTGTGATATTATATGATGCTCAACTGTTTACCGTCTGGGTACGTGTCGTATAGAACGTCCCGAGTCCGTCCTTCGTCCAGTAGTCATTGAGGGCGGTTATGTGATCCTTTGTATTAGACCGGAAGTGGTGATCGAAGTGCGCCCCTGCTGAATCCTCATCCCAAACAACGCTGCAATTAGTCTTCTGAATGGAATATGATGATAATCCATACATTTCTACTTATAAGGCTTCGACTGTAGGAGCTGTGTGATCTATGGCGGGTGTTTCATTCTCTTGATGTGTTTCTGAAATCTGTGATTAAAAGTCGCGCACCGTTAGTGTCTCTTTGATGTGACATGTTCATTTAAATTTGGACTTTTTTTTCAAAATTATTTTTTTTCATGTTTTTTTTCTGGTTTACGTTCGCGGTTTGAGGCACTTTGTGTTATTCACATAGCAGCAACTAAATCATTGCCATGATATCACGTTCACTTAAACTTGTCTCAATTTAATGAACGGAAGTTCTTATAGTGGATCGGGACAGCCTCCGCCGTCTCATAGCTAGAGCGGAGTTTGGTGGTTCGATCACCGGCCGCGTCATACTAAAAAGCGTTAAAATATTATGCTTGTTGTTTCCCTGCCTGGCACTCGGCATTAAGGGGAGAAAATAAGGGGTGTGGGGTACATGCTAAACTGCGGCATGGTATCTCAGTGGGCTAGCACTATAAAATCGGCATTTGTCCGGACTAGAATAAGCAGCCATACACACACATGTTTGCACGCACATTGCAATAATCTTGAACGCGACGTTGAACCCCTTTTTACCTCACCTCGCGTTAAACCCCATTTCACCTCATCTCACGTTAAACACAACCTGTCATGGCCGCGACAGATGCTTTGCAATTTAGATGGTCGTTGCTTATAAAGAGGTTATTTAAAAAAACCATTATACCACACTGACATGAATAAAATGATAACTGAAATAAATTAAAATAGTATTATACCTCAGTCCCCAACGTATCCCTGGGGTCACATCTTCCATTTAACATCTGCAGTGACAGTTATACTCTCACAACCCAAGCACAATTCCTGCAGACCCGTGAAGACCCGGGGTAGAATAGGTCTTCTCCAACCCATTCTTGCCGTAAAAGGCGACTATGCTTGTCGTAAGAGGCGACTAACGGGATCGGGTGGTCAGGCTGGCTGACTTCGTTGATGCATGTCATCGTATCCCAATTGCGTGGATCGATGCTCATGATATTAATCACTGGATTGTCTGATCCAGACTCGAATATTTACAGATCCCCGTCATAAAGCTGGAATATTGGTGAGTACGGCGTTAAACAACAAACAAACAAAACATTTTCCTGCAACTTTTACAACCCCATACATTATACGGGTTGTCATTGACAACGTATAAATATCCTGTTTCCGTGTTTGTCGGAACAGTGCGATAAGCATATATACGTATATAAATGTAACAGCTGTGCTGCCAGTATTCAGTGGAAACCGACATGACATTCAAGAGAGTGGCTGAGGTATCCTATACATTAATGTAAATAAATCCATTATGACGGCGTCCTGCTATATCTGTTGTTTCAGATTCTGAGCCAGGTGTTCACAGGCTTTTTATTCTGGCTTCGTAAAACTGACACAACTAAAGGTCATTTTGCAGACTTATAGAGGAAATACATCCCAGGTATAGCATTTTTAAGTCAGAGAAATCACTCGACTCCGGAAGTGTAATCAAGAGATTCTCATGATGTCTCCATAACTGATAACGCCTTTGGGATGAGGATGGTATATCATGGTTATCTGAGATACGAAACTGAAGATGTTGAGGCTGTCAAGTCCGCATCAGCTAATGGTTTCTAAGGTTGATACGGTCATGTATTGAGTGAGTGAGTGAGTTTTGTTAAATGCCGCTTTTAACAGTATTGAAGTTACATCACGGCGTGTCAGCTTAATGTGGGAGGAAAGCCCGAAGTGATGCAGGTGTCAGACGTTTACCACTTCGGTGAAACCCACGAGCACAGGTATGGTGCTTACAAACCTAGAAACATAATCAGGGCGAACCGGGATTCGAACCCACAATCATAGGTTTCTGGCGTGCCCAAGGGACGCAACTCTGCACTGTGAATCGCGTCACGTTTTGAGGTGTTGGAGAAGTGTTGATAAATTAGAACACTCTCGTTACAGTAAGTCATGTTGTTTGTTTGTTGTTTAACGCCGCACTCAACAATATTCCAACTGTTAGACGGCGGTCTGTAAATAATCGAGTCTGATCCAGACAATCCAGTGATTGACATCACGAGCCCCGATCTACGCATTTGAGATACGTTAACATATTACGACAAGCATTGGTCGCCTTTTACAGCAAGCATGGGTTACTAAAGACCTATTCTACCCCGGATCTTCACGGGTCACCAAATCTTTCACCACCCGCTCGTGATAATAATTTGTTTTGATAACGAACTAACCAGTATCGAGGGAAGGCAGACAGATTTGAACTTATATCTAAGTTTCAAACTTCTTTCATAATTGATTTTTATTGAATCTCTGACAGTCCAGTTGTAAAATCAATGATTTTCTATCAATTGCCATAATTGACCCCCGTGCACTGTTGGTCTGGCCACATGACCTCATTCCGACAAATCTGTTGCGGTTTCCGGTCTGGTTTGCCGAGGCAAATCCCTTGATTTGGGCCTGTTGACCAGTCTACTGACCACCAATGTCGACTGACCTCACGCAATTTACAGAAAATCTAATTACAAGATTGAAGGATGTCGCGTCCTATAGTTCCCGGCTTTGGTAAACAAGATGACGTCCGCCCATGTTGAGATAGCGACCCGAGCGTCTCACAGCGCCCACCGCAGTCGGGAAAACAGTGATGGAGAAAGGTTACATCGCAAATAACGGAACTCGGCGGTTCTGGCAACCTGCAATTAGCAACGTTGCGGTGGGATTGAGAAATAAACCCCGTTCTTGACCTCGCGGCGCTGGGCCCTGATGGTCATACAAACTTTGACTTGTCTGCTGTCTGATACTGGGTTTCATGTGGTTAATCATGTCTGTCCATCTACCTTATGCAAGACTGAACGACCTGCCCAGATATCCATGGCGTCTCCAACAGCAGGGGAAGGCAGTCTTGTAGGTGTGGAGTGTAGGCTTATTCTCTGTAGGCATCCGAAATCTTGTTTTCAGCATAGTGGTAAACTTCTAAGACCTGTATCACTTCGGGCTTTCCTCTAAATTAGCACGCCGTCATATACATGTAATTGAATTCTATTTTGTGCTCTAGACCCATCGCTATATGGCTGAAATATTGCCGATGCGATGTAAAAATAGTTTTAACTCACTCACTCACTATGCTCCAGGTTAAGTCTTCAGCTGAGAATAAACGGCAATATGATGATGATGATGATGATGATGATGATGATGATGATGATGATGATGACGATGATGATGTTTGTTGTTTAACGCCGCACTCAGCAATATTCCAGTATATCACGGTGGTCTGTAAATAATCGAGTCTGGACGAGATTCGGCTATACGATAGAACAACTGTTTGATTGGCATTGGTGAGGAAATAACTAAACGTACAACTTTATGGATAACAATTTCTGGTTTATTGCATATAGCCATATATCGTATCCCAATTGCGTAGATCGATGCTAATAATGGCTATCACGGGATTGTCTGCTCCAGACTTGCATATTTAATGTACAAGAAACTAGAAGAGTTGTTATCCATAAAGTTATTTATTTTCTTAATCGTTTTTACGGGTTCTGACGCGTTGCGATGGCCTACAAATATCAATGACGCTCTACTCACTAGGCTAAAAAACCACGCCCGCGTTTGAGTTGGCTGTCGTTCCACGTGTTTTCCCCCCAGCCTAGCGCCAAGCAGTCCTTCTGTAGTTCAGTGTTTGAATCCTTATTAACGCCGTAGTTTCCAAGATACATGACGGTCTGTAAATAATCGAGTCTTGACCAGGCAATCCAGTGACTGATATAATGAGCATCGATCCACACAATTGGGATACGATGACATGCATCTACCAAGTCAGCGAGCCTGACCACCTGATCCCGTTAGTCGCCTCTCCCGGCAACACACGACAACCATATACCCAGACCAACCTTAGTTCTGACAAGCGGAAAACAACATTCACTCATTAAAAATACCTATACTGTAGGGCACAAGAAAGTATACACATGAAAATTAGATTTGACCAAACAATTACAAATGTTATCTAAATGTCACAATAGGCCAAAAACACTTCTACACACAACTATGGTACCCGTTTCAAATACAAGTACATCACCATAGAATAACCATTTCTTGTTTGTTCCAATTTAAGCCAACATCAAACATGGGTGTATACTTTCTTATGCCTGGCAGTTTCGCTGTGCAGAGTTATGTCCCTTGGGCACGCCAGTAAGCTGTGATTGTGGGTTCGAATCCCGGTTTGTCAGCACCATACCCGTGCTTTTGGGTTTCACCGAAGTGGCAACGTCTGAGACCTGCATCACTTCGGGCCTTCCTCCCACATTTAGCCGACCACCGTAATATTACTGGAATACTGTTCAAAGCGGCGAGAAATTGCTTATTCACTATATCCCTGAGATATGTATATCTGTTATTTGTACAGCGTTATTTTGCAGGGTATTTGCAGTGCGGCATTGTATTACCTTCCATGTATAAAATGCTTGTGAGAGAAAAATATTTAGATAGAGGATGACAAACAGCAGACCAACATAAGTTTTAGTTAACATTCGAGTGGCAACACCTTCCAGACCATCTCTACTATTCCAGACACCCTGATGCCAACGCCGTCATTGCTTGCAGAAGATCTACCTTGTGTCTGGAAACGAGTTTTGGAAAACAGTAGCTTGCAAATCTTTGTCTTATTTAAAATCAAGTTGATTCCGTTTTAAAAAATAGTTTCAAAATTTCAACGACACTGCCTCAAACTTCATTCCCTTCTATAATAATATTATTTCAAACCAAAAACTTTCCACGCCGCAGGCATTAGAACCAAGTTAACTCTGCAGCCTCCCGTTTCCTCGAGAAATAGCGACAGAGCCTTCAGATACAGTCGATAGTCCTTTTCATATCTCTCAAGTTGTGGCTTCAGTTCGCGGCACAGCTTCGTGTTATCTCTCTTTACGCTCATTTTGTCTTCACGTGCCGCCATTTTCTCTCCTGTTGACTAGAATTCAACTTAACGGTATTCACACTTGTCAAATTTGTCATGCAGGTTTCTCAAGTTGGTGATTCTGAGTTGAAGACGTTCCTCTCTCCTCTGAGAGGATGTAATTTCGTCTTCGGAACTCTACAATGGTTTTCCGTCAATTTACTGAGCTGATTTTTTCCCGTTCTTCAGCAACTGTCGACTCTGTCAAGACACTTTGCGAACTAGGAGCTGGTTTTAACTGATCATTTTTTAATAGAATGAGTTACAAAGCATGTATTCTTTATTTTTGTTTCATTTAAAGCCTGCTGGACAATATTACGTGTTGAAAACGTTTTTAAAGAGGAGTTAATTTGACGATTTCTAAGGATGTGAAACATTTCACTGATTTTAAAACGATGATGTAGCGTGTTGGAGTGATGGAAGCATCGTGTACAGTATAAAACATTCCCCATCGAACAGGTAATTAAACCACACTAAATGTGTCGCGATGTGATACAGGATTGTATCAAGCGGTTGACACACAATCAGTCACTGGTGTTTTTTGTGTACATTATGACTATTGTGTAGAAGCAATCTACAGAATCTCGTTACGAAATACTTTTTAAGGTTAAATGCATTTTAAATTTGTTGCCGCGACTTGAATCGATGATAGGCGTTTTTAGAACTGCTTTACTTCCAAGCCGTGTGTGATATGTCCAACGTGTTGTGATATATCCGACATGTTGTGATATGTCTGACATGCTGTGTGATATATCCGACATGCTGTGTGATATGTCCGACATGCTGTGGGATGTGTCTGTCTTGCTGTGTGATATATTCGACATGCTGTGTGATATATCCGACATGTTGTGTGATATGTCCGACATGCTGTGTGATATATCCAACATGTTGTATGATATGTCTGACATGCTGTGTGATATATTCGACATCCTGTGTGATATATCCGACATGCTGTGTGATATGTCCGACATCCTGTGTGATATATCCGACATCCTGTGTGATATGTCCGACATACTGTGTGATATATCCGACACGCTGTTTGATTTATCCGACATGCTGTGTGATATATCCGACATGATGTGTGATATGTCCGACATGCTGTGTGATATGTCCGACATGCTGTGTGATATATCCGACATCCTGTGTGATATATCCGACATGCTGTTTGTTACAAACGACTTCATGGAGGCTCTTGACTCATGCAGAGAGTACGAGTGAAATTTATTCACCTCACCACTTGCATATATGTATTGTTGGCTTGGGACTGACTGCGACAAGGTCATTCTGGGTGCATTAATGTTTAAATCTGCCAAGTGTGATGTATGACAGATCACGCCAAGAAAGTGAGACCCCTACACCCATGTGAGGAACATTCTCCCCATCTTCATCTTCTTCATCTACACGTTACCACCATCGACACGCCTGTCCGAGCCGACGACACTTCATTCCGACACTTCCTCGACGTCACGCTATTCGACCATCAACCCATCAACAGTTTTCACAGGCTAAGAAGTATTTTTTGTAGTCTGACACTTCGGTAAAAAAACGTGCCCGAAGAGGGGAGTCTTAAAATGTTGTTTTAACTGATTTCCACGTTCCCCCTTGACAGCAATTTTATTTGAATGAAATATTCAGATAATGGCCTGATCGGAGCTCTACATCAATACCAACAGCGGTTGTGATGCTCTGGCGAGGCATAACGCCCACAGCAGGAACAAGGGTGGCGAAAACAATGCGGATTCGGGGCTGGTATTAAAGCCCTTATACGTCTTGGCTGTATAAGAATCCAAAGCAAATAAGTTAGCAGAAAGGTCAAGGATGAAGATAAACTGAATGCATGTATAAAACACGCTTTAAAAAAGATCAACGAAGACGTCAGCAGGTCGGTTGGCCTCGTGGCATTTGGTCCTATTTTGAAAAGACAAATATAAGATCTGTCAACGTCGGGCTGTGCACACGGCGATGTAAAGGGGCTATATGTCAGTGCTGGTGAGGGTCTTCTGACCGCACCGCTGACACCAGCCATACAACTGCTGATGGTGAACTTTCCCATTTTCAAATGAAGACATCAGAATTGACAGGCATATACTGTTGAATTAGGCTTATCCTTCAATTCTAAAACAGCTCGTGCAGCTCTGACAGAAATGTGTTTAGGCCTCAGTCACAGATCCTTGGTAGGACTCTCGGTGGCGGATTCTCGTAGAATCTTCTTGCCGTGGTCTAGCGGTAGAGCGTCCGCCCGGAGAGTGGAAGGTCGGGGTTCGATCCCCGGCCGCGTCATACCAAAAGACGTTAAAGTATGGTACTTTTTGTTACCCTGCCTGGCGCTTGGCATTAAGGGGCTAAAACAAGGACTGGTCGGCTTGGAGTCAGTGTACTGTGTCTGAGTAGGGTATTCATGTTAAACTGCGGCATGGTATCTCAGTGAGCTTACACCATAAAATCGGTATTAGTCCGGAGTAGTACAAGCACATACACACTCACGCACGCATGCACGCGGGCACGCCCGTGCTACCCGTGCTACCCGTACTTATGGGTTTCACCAAAGGGGTACACGTCTGACACACACACACACACACACACACACACACACACACACACACACACACACACACCATTCACACACACACATCACACACACGCATCACACACACCACACACAACACACACACACACACACACACACACACACACACGCACACTCCTCTGGGCTATAGCAAATCCATGTCACATACCATTATTACATGAAAAGAAATGACTGACACAATTTATGAATAACAACTTCTTTAATTACTTTAATGGCGACGTTTCGGTATAGATCCTTATACCGTTGTCAAGCAGCCTTGTATCTGCTATGTCATCCGTCAACTTAAACGTAATGCCTATCAAGCAATTCAAGAAATGACTGGACAAAAATTACAAGCTGTTTAAAAAACATCGATTCCTCAATAAACATTCACAACCAGATACCATGCTTGCCGTAAAAGGCGACTATGCTTGTCGTAAAAGGCGACTAACGGGATCGGGTGGTCAGGCTCGCTGACTTGGTTGATGCATGTCTTCGATCCGAATTGCGTGGATCGATGCTCATGATATTAATCACTGGATTGTCTGGTCCAGACTCGATTATTTACAGACCGCCGTCATATAGCTAGAATATTGCTAAGTGCGGCGTTAAACAACAAACCAACCAACCAACCAACCACAACCAGATACAGCTTGATGTACCACAAATTCATACGAACTAAACAACGCATACCAGTACTCTGAATGAGTGAGTATGGTTTTACGCCGCTTATAGCAATATTCCAGCAATATTCCAGCAATATCACGGCGGGGGACACCAGAAATGGGCTTCACACATTGTACCCATGTCGGGAATCGAACCCGGGTCTTCGGCGTGACGAGCGAACGCTTCAAACCACTAGGCTACCCGACCACCCACCAGTACTCAGACACGCAAAGATATTCAAACGAGGTATTTCGAAATTTATAAAGACAAAACAAGACTTACTTTAGAACGATGTAGTATAAATACAGTAAACTACGTTTATAACGAACAACGGTTATAACGAACTGGCGGGTATAACGAACTGTTTTTCTTGCCCCGGCCATTTGCTGTGAATATGTTGTGTATATTCTTTTAACGAACAACGGTTATAACGAACTAAAATTAGTGGTCCCTTTGAGTTCGTTATAACCGTAGTTTACTATATTAGCAATAAGTGCTTACGGAAACTGTTAATGTTAAACTAATGTAATTCAGATTAGGGTTTTTTAACAAGACAAACCTCCATTGGTGACGTACATATATTCTGGCTTATCAAACATGTACGGGACTATGCGATTCCTACACAATTTCTTTAGTTTAATACCAACAAAACCAAAGCGGTTGTATTTTATATCCAGCGTTTATTGTGTATTCATGTCGTTACTTGAGTACATAACGAGATTTGACCAGACAAACAAGTTATTGATACTGCAAGCAATGATCCACGCGTTCGAGGTACGACAGCACGCAATCAACCAAGTCAACAAACCTGACCACCCGCCACTAACGACAAAGACTACTTGGAAATCCCTCGGGGTTTGAATACAAAAAGGGTCATACTATGTTGTTTGTATATACAGTAAATTACGATTATAACGAACTCAAAGGGACCACTTAATTTAGTTCGTTATAACCGTAGTTCGTTATAAGCACATTTACAGCATTTATATATATAGCAAATGTACTGGTTCAAAAAACAGTTCCTTGTATCCGTCAGTTCGTTATAAGCGTGTTCGTTATAAACGTAGTTTAATGTACTCCGAAACGTCGTGTTCCTCATAATAAAGAAGTTGACATCCATAAATTCGCTGCCTTATGTGTATCACGTCTGAATGCCTTTCAAAGACGTGATCTCTGGACATGGTCAATAGAGCATTCCTTTATACAGTTATTGTTATTAGCACATATAAAACGTGTATACTATTTGTTAAGTTTGTCAATGTAAGGACAAATTCAGTCATGACAGCTGAGAATGAATGTAACTCCTTACCATTTTTTTGGTCAAAATGATAGAATCTATAAATAAACATTTATATCAGAGAGGTTTAATAATTTAACAACAGGAAAAGCGCGCGCTGACGTAACGCCTACATTTTACTGTTATAAGGGTTAGAATAAGAGTTATCGGTCTTGTTTGAAGCAGTTCTCGTGTCCAATATGGAGACCTTCGCGAGAGGAGCAAGTCTTCTTCCGGAATGACACGAGTTGGTCACGTGATGAATGTCACGGCGTATGCCGGAAACAGATGAAAACCTATAGAACACGGCCCTTTGTCATACAAGGGTACGATTTGAAGTTGAATTACTGAAAATATATATAAAGGAATTGCCATATTCACAATTATGTTTGTTTTTTTTAAAAAGTTGACTCTGCGTACCACATGTGATTTTATTTCGTATTTCCTCGTTGTCACTAAAAGGAGGCCATATTTATATATGTTACCGCCAATGTTGTTATATGAAGTCATGTATTTAATTTTTAATGTATCTTCGCCTGTATTCTTATTGAACCACAGACGCGGAAGATGTGATCCTTTACCTACAAAGTACATTTTTGTGTTTTTTTGCTGGCTGTTTTTTTTCATTCTTTAATGTGGTTCACGTGACAAGTTTCACGTTACCATCTGTAGGAATTTCTTTCCCGTCGAAACAGTTTCAATAAAAATAGCGACTCTGAAGAAAATGCAAAGGTTTCTATTTCCCCTGAGGGCATGGTGGAATCTGTGAGTTCCATGAATACATGATTACACACGAGTACATCTTACACACTTGACATGCCCCAAAAAACGTTACTTATTCTCGGATATACACATGACGTCACCAGCCTACATCTTCCCGTGGCAAGGGCGTTAACTGACTATAAAAGTCCAATTTCCACCATTGCCGAACCAGGCTGGAATTCCTGGGCTCGATCGTAGCGCCACCAGTGGCTATTACAAGTTATGTCCCTTCTATGCCCTTTTTATTGACCAATCAGATTCCACCTCTCATATCACTTGCATTTGCTTCAAACAAAATGGCGGCGCCAAGTCAAGACGATCTGATCGATAATCAAGATCTATATTGAAATAAAAGGGTTTTACCTCGCGAAGTGCATCAAATCACTTGAGCACCTTGATTAAAAAGATGAAACGATTTTCAAACTATCTGTTGATGCCAAGCTGACGGTACACATTCTTTGCAAATCCTGCAGTCGACCGAAATCTGCGTGTTGAAATCCATGTTGTATGCGAACGGGATGTCTAGTTCGTGACGTGATTTGGATTGGACTATGCATAGACTCGTTAATCCAGCCAAAATGTAATTCCGGAATTCCAGCCTAGTTCGGCAAGAGTAGAAACTGGACTTTAATAGTCAGTTAACGACTCTGCCCGGGAACACGTCAGCCTACGAATATTTCTCTTCATACTTGTAGGTGTAGTTTGTTTATGTTGATTTTAAGCAGATACGTGAATTGTAGCTCTCCGATAGTTATTTAGGAACACGCGTGGCAGATTAGGTGAGAGTGAGTATGGTCTTACACCACTTTACGCAATATTCCAGAAATATCACGGCGGCGGACACCAGAAATGTCCCAGCAATATCACGACAGGGGACGCCAGAAATGCGCTTCGCACATTGTACCCACGTGGGAAATCGAAGCCGGGTCTTCGACGTGACGACAAACGCTTTGGCCACTAGGCTACCCCACTGCCCCTGATTAAGTGAGAAGGTTACATGAAGCTGGTCAAGGTGGTTACATATGCAGTAGATGATTTCAAAACCTGTGAACCGTTGTGAAATTGGTATGGACTTATTTACCACAATGTCGCTGTGACGAGGAAGGAATGGGATATTGTCTCGACTCTCTCCTCTGTCCGTGTCTTTGCTCTCTCTGCGGATCTTTAGTCATTTTGGGAGAAAGTTTAGTCAGAAGAAATAGTTCATTATAGTGTCACGTACATGTTCCCAAGACAAGAGCGTTAACTGACTATAAGAATCCAGTTTCCACCCTTGCCGAACTAGGCTGGTATTATGGAGTTACATTTTGGCTTGACTAACGAGTCTATGCATAGTCCAATCAAAATCGCGCAACGAAATCGAAATCCGGTTCGTAAACTGTCGTGCAGATTTCGGTCGATTGCAGGATTCGCACAGCATGTCGTCAACAGATATTTTCCAAATCTTTTCAAAGTTTTTAATCATTTGCTCACATGATTTTATGAAGTTCGCGATGTAAGACCCGTTTTCTCACAATATAGATCTTGATTGTCCATCAGATCGTCTTGACTGGGCGCCGCCATTTTGTTTGAAGCAAATGCAAGTGATACGAGAGGTGGAATCTAATTGGTCCATAGGAGAGGCATAGAAGGGATTTAACTCGTAACAGCCACTGGTGGCGCTACGATCGAGGGTTCGGCAAGGGTGGAAACTGGACTTTTATAGTCAGTTAACACCCTTGCCTCGGGAAGATGTGTCACGTACTACATACATATACATCAGGTCATTTCACAAGTTGACCCGTGAACCCGAGTTAGAATGGATCTTCGGGAACCCATGCTTGCCGTTAGAGGCGACTAAAGGGACCGGGTGGTCAGGTTCGCTAACTTGGTTAATTCATGTCATTGTATCCCTTTTGCGTTGACGAGTGCTCATGATATCAATCACTGGATTGTCTGGTGCAGGCTCGATTATTAACAGACCACCGTGATATAGCTGGAACGTTGTTAAACCACAAACAAATGAAATGAAATGAACATTTCTTTTATAGATGAGCACCCAGTAAAAAACGAAATATTGAAATTGTGCGCACAAATAACATCCTCACCCTCACCCTCATCCTCACCCTCACCCTCATCCTCACCCTCACCCTCATCCTCACCCTCATCCTCACCCTCATCCTCGTCCTCATCCTCACCCTCATCCTCACCCTCATCCTCACCCTCATCCTCGTCCTCATCCTCACCCTCATCCTCACCCTCACCCTCGTCCTCATCCTCATCCTCACCCTCACACTCATCCTCACCCTCATCCTCACCCTAACCCCCGTCCTCATCCTCACCCTCATCCTCGTCCTCATCCTCATCCTCACCCTCATCCTCACCCTCATTATCATCCTCATCCTCGTCCTCACCCTTACCCTCATCCTCACCCTCACCCTCATCCTCACCCTCATTATCACCCTCATCCTCATCCTCACCCTCACCCTCACCCTCATCCTCATCCTCATCCTCACCCTCACCCTCATCCTCATCCTCACCCTCACCCTTACCCTCATCCTCATCCTCATCCTCACCCTCATCCTCACCCTCATTATCACCCTCGTCCTCGTCCTCACCCTCACCCTCACCCTCATCCTCACCCTCACCCTTACCCTCATCCTCATCCTCATCCTCACCCTCACCCTCACCCTCATCCTCATTATCACCCTCATCCTCATCCTCACCCTCACCCTCATCCTCATCCTCACCCTCACCCTCATCCTCGTCCTCACCCTCACCCTCATCCTCGTCCTCACCCTCATCCTCACCCTCATCCTCGTCCTCATCCTCATCCTCACCCTCATCCTCACCCTCATCCTCACCCTAACCCCCGTCCTCATCCTCATCCTCACCCTTACCCTCATCCTCATCCTCACCCTCATCTTCATCCTCATCCTCACCCTCATCCTCACCCTAACCCTCGTCCTCACCCTCATCCTCACCCTCATCCTCACCCTCGTCCTCACAATCATCCTCACCATCATCCTCGTCCTCATCTTCATCCTCACCCTCAACCTCAACCGCATCCTCAACCTCAACCTCATCCTCACCCTCATCCTCATCCTCGCCCTCATCCTCAACCTCACCCCCACCCTCGTCCTCACCCTCACCCTCACCCTCGTCCTCATCTTCATCCTCAACCTCACCCTCGTCCTCACCCTCAACCTCACCCTCACCCTCGTCCTCTTTACCCTCACCCTCGTCCTCGTCCTCAACCTCACCCTCATCATCACCCTCATCCTCGTCCTCACCCTCACCCTCATCCTCACCCTCACCCTCACCCTCGTCCTCTTTACCCTCACCCTCGTCCTCGTCCTCGTCCTCAACCTCACCCTCATCCTCATCCTCACCCTCACCCTCAACCTCACCCTCACCCTCATCCTCACCCTCACCCTCACCCTCATCCTCACCCTCATCCTCGTCCTCACCCTCACCCTCACCCTCGTCCTCACCCTCGTCCTCACCCTCACCCTCATCCTCGTCCTCACCCTCACCCTCACCCTCATCCTCGTCCTCATCCTCACCCTCATCCTCGTCCTCACCCTCGTCCTCGTCCTCACCCTCACCCTCACCCTCGTCCTCACCCTCGTCCTCACCCTCACCCTCATCCTCGTCCTCACCCTCACCCTCACCCTCATCCTCGTCCTCATCCTCACCCTCATCCTCGTCCTCACCCTCGTCCTCGTCCTCACCCTCACCCTCACCCTCATCCTCACCCTCGTCCTCGTCCTCACCCTCACCCTCATCCTCACCCTCACCCTCATCCTCGTCCTCACCCTCACCCTCACCCTCACCCTCACCCTCATCCTCGTCCTCACCCTCACCCTCACCCTCATCCTCACCCTCATCCTCGTCCTCACCCTCACCCTCATCCTCACCCTCACCCTCACCCTCATCCTCACCCTCACCCTCATCCTCATCCTCACCCTCACCCTCATCCTCGTCCTCACCCTCACCCTCATCCTCGTCCTCATCCTCGTCCTCATCCTCGTCCTCACCCTCACCCTCATCCTCAACCTCACCCTCATCTTCACCCTCATCCTCAACCTCACCCTCGTCCATATCTTCATCCTCAACCTCATCCTCATCCTCATCCTCATCTTCATCCTCATCCTCGCCCTCATCTTCAACCTCACCCCCATCTTCAACCTCACCCCCACCCTCGTCCTCAACCTCACCCTTACCCTCATCCTCATCCTCAACCTCACCCTCATCTTCACCCTCATCCTCAACCTCACCCTCGTCCATATCTTCATCCTCAACCTCATCCTCATCCTCACCCTCGTCCTCATCCTCAACCTCACCCTCGTCCTCGTCCTCAACCTCAACCTCACCCTCATCCTCGTCCTCACCCTCACCCTCGTCCTCGTCCTCACCCTCACCCTCATCCTCGTCCTCATCCTCAACCTCACCCTCATCTTCACCCTCATCCTCAACCTCACCCTCGTCCATATCTTCATCCTCAACCTCATCCTCATCCTCACCCTCGTCCTCATCTTCACCCTCATCCTCAACCTCACCCTCGTCCTCGTCCTCAACCTCAACCTCACCCTCATCCTCGTCCTCACCCTCACCCTCGTCCTCGTCCTCACCCTCACCCTCATCCTCGTCCTCATCCTCAACCTCATCCTCGTCGTCATCCTCAACCTCACCCCAAGCTCTGAACACCGCCTGACATTCCCTACTCACCAGTATTATCCCCAACCCTCCCGAATATGTCGGTGTATGGACATTGTCAATACTCTCTCCTACATCAATGGTGGATTAGCTCCCTGTCATTAAATGTCAGGAGATTCTGGTTTCTGAAGCAGCGCCTTCGTGTTTCTATCACTGCTCTCTGGTAGCAAGAATGAATATTCATATTTATATTTGCACACATCACTCCCCGTCACATTACCCGTCTCTTCACGATGTAGGAGTAAATGGATGTGTCAGTCACAGCTCAACATCGCGAGCAAGAGCTAAAAGAAATCATTCTTCATGTTCCTTTTTAAATAAATATCAAGCGGAATGTTTTTACAATGTAACACGAAAGTCCTTTGTGAAAAAGTGAAAACCTCTTAATCTGGATTTAAACTGAATTAAAAATGCATAATGTGTCAGAATATTTTTCAAATACAAAAACTATAACTAAACACCGGCCGTAAGAATTTCTGATCATCGGCGTCAATCTGGTGTCCTATTTCAAACAACTTTTCTTACACCTACAAAATTTCATTATAATTGCAAACACCAATGCCCTCTGTGCGCTTGTCAGGGTCTAGCTTCGAAGGCTGCGCAACCTACATCTTTGCCAGGGGGGTAAAGAAATGTCACATGATTTACGTGTAGTTTTCTTGAAAATCGCAATTATATTACTCCAGCGTTTCGGGTTTCACAAACTGCCCTATTATTCTTCCAGGATAACGATATCCGCATGCGGCGTGTGCTATAATGTTTCAGAATTTATAGTTGAATAGTTTTCACTCGGAGTCCATGGATAGCTGTGTACGGAAGCGCGTTAGGGCCGTTTTTACCAAGTTCGGAAAATTATCCATGCTTTTTTTTAATCCCAGGGGTGGAGCATCATCACTGAATACACTGATGGTATATGCGCATGCGCCGTGACGCAAACATGCCACCCGCCGTTGATGACATTTAGCGGTTTCTGGGCCGTACATTACCGACCTTATATAACACGCGTTATATATCATAATGACCGACCGCCTCCGTGGTCTAGTGGTAGGGCGTCCGCCCGGAGAGCGGTAGGTACGGTGTTCGATCCCCGGCCGCGTCATACCAAAAGAAGTTAAAAGATGGTACTTGTTGTTACCCTGTCTGGCGCTCGACATTAAGGGGTTAAACAAGGACTGGTCCTTGTTTAAACTGCTCGGAGTCAGTATACTGTGTCTGAGTTGGGTATTCACGTTAAACTGTGGCATGGTATCCCAGTGGGATAGAACTCTGAAATCGGCATCAGTCCGGACTAGTACATGCACGTGTGCATCCAAGTGCATACACATCGCAATAATCTATCTACCCTGAGGGGGCACGGGTGGCCCAGTCGTCTAAGGCGCCGCGATTCGCTGTGCAGAGTTGCGTCCCTTAGGCACGCCAGAAACCTATGATTGTGGGTTCGAATCCCGGTTCGCCCCAATTATGTTTCTAGGTTTGTCAGCACCATACCCGTGCTCGTGGGTTTCACCGAAGTGGTAAACGTCTGAGACCTGCATCACTTGGGGCTTTCCTCCCACATTAAGCTGACACGCCGCGATATAACTGGAATACTGTTAAAAGCGGCGTTAAACCCAACTCACTCACTCACTATCTACCCTGAAACGCTGGGCCAGTGGCCCTGGGTAAATGTAATTTGTACAGAATGATTACCCTGTAGACAAAAGTGGTCATTCCGAGTTTGAGTCAGTCCCAGCAACACATCCAGGCGACTTAGTGCATCGCGGTGGTCGGGCTTGGTGACTCGGTTGATTGTACACCGACGGCGGGGATCGCTGCTTCTGATATCAATCCCGACTGCTGCCACAGTACACCGACGGCGGGGATCGCTGCTTCTGATATCAATCCCGATTGCTGCCACAGTACACCGACGTCGGGGATCGCTGCTTCTGATATCAATCACGATTGCTGCCACAGTACACCGACGGCGGGGATCGCTGCTTCTGATATCAATCCCGATTGCTGCCACAGTACACCGACGGCGGGGATCGCTGTTTATGATATCAATCCCGAATTGCTGCCACAGTACACCGACGGCGGGGATCGCTGTTTCTGATATCAATCCCGATTGCTGCCACAGTACACCGACGGCGGGGATCGCTGCTTCTGATATCAATCCCGATTGCTGCCACAGTACACCGACGGCGGGGATCGCTGCTTCTGATATCAATCCCGATTGCTGCCACAGTACACCGACGGCGGGGATCGCTGTTTCTGATATCAATCCCGATTGCTGCCACAGTACACCGACTGCGGGGATCGCTGCTTCTGATATCAATCCCGATTGCTGCCACAGTACACCGACGGCGGGGATCGCTGTTTATGATATCAATCCCGATTGCTGCCACAGTACACCGACTGCGGGGATCGCTGTTTCTTATATCAATCCCGATTGCTGCCACAGTACACCGACGGCGGGGATCGCTGATTCTGAAATCAATCCCGATTGCTGCCACAGTACACCGACGGCGGGGATCGCTGTTTCTGATGTCAATCCCGATTGCTGCCACAGTACAGCCACGGCGGGGATCGCTGTTTCTGATATCAATCCCGATTGCTGCCACAGTACACCGACGGCGGGGATCGCTGTTTCTGATATCAATCCCGATTGCTGCCACAGTACACCGACGGCGGGGATCGCTGATTCTGAAATCAATCCCGATTGCTGCCACAGTACACCGACGGCGGGGATCGCTGTTTCTGATGTCAATCCCGATTGCTGCCACAGTACAGCCACGGCGGGGATCGCTGTTTCTGATATCAATCCCGATTGCTGCCACAGTACACCGACGGCGGGGATCGCTGTTTCTGATGTCAATCCCGATTGCTGCCACAGTACACCGACGGCGGGGATCGCTGCTTCTGATGTCAATCCCGATTGCTGCCACAGTACACCGACGGCGGGGATCGCTGTTTCTGATGTCAATCCCGATTGCTGCCACAGTACACCGACGGCGGGGATCGCTGTTTCTGATGTCAATCCCGATTGCTGCCACAGTACACCGACGGCGGGCATCGCTGTTTCTGATATCAATCCCGATTGCTGCCACAGTACACCGACGGCGGGGATCGCTGTTTCTGATATCAATCCCGATTGCTGCCACAGTACACCGACGGCGGGGATCGCTGCTTCTGATATCAATCCCGATTGCTGCCACTGTACACCGACGGCGGGGATCGCTGTTTCTGATGTCAATCCCGATTGCTGCCACAGTACACCGACGGCGGGGATCGCTGTTTCTGATGTCAATCCCGATTGCTGCCACAGTACACCGACGGCGGGGATCGCTGTTTCTGATGTCAATCCCGATTGCTGCCACAGTACACCGACGGCGGGGATCGCTGTTTCTGATGTCAATCCCGATTGCTGCCACAGTACACCGACGGCGGGGATCGCTGTTTCTGATGTCAATCCCGATTGCTGCCACAGTACACCGACGGCGGGGATCGCTGTTTCTGATGTCAATCCCGATTGCTGCCACAGTACACCGACGGCGGGGATCGCTGTTTCTGATGTCAATCCCGATTGCTGCCACAGTACACCGACGGCGGGGATCGCTGTTTCTGATGTCAATCCCGATTGCTGCCACAGTACACCGACGGCGGGCATCGCTGTTTCTGATATCAATCCCGATTGCTGCCACAGTACACCGACGGCGGGGATCGCTGTTTCTGATATCAATCCCGATTGCTGCCACAGTACACCGACGGCGGGGATCGCTGCTTCTGATATCAATCCCGATTGCTGCCACAGTACACCGACGGCGGGGATCGCTGTTTCTGATGTCAATCCCGATTGCTGCCACAGTACACCGACGGCGGGGATCGCTGTTTCTGATGTCAATCCCGATTGCTGCCACAGTACACCGACGGCGGGGATCGCTGTTTCTGATGTCAATCCCGATTGCTGCCACAGTACACCGACGGCGGGGATCGCTGTTTCTGATGTCAATCCCGATTGCTGCCACAGTACACACCGACGGCGGGGATCGCTGTTTCTGATGTCAATCCCGATTGCTGCCACAGTACACCGACGGCGGGGATCGCTGTTTCTGATATCAATCCCGATTGCTGCCACAGTACACCATGGGCGGGGATCGCTGTTTCTGATATCAATCCCGATTGCTGCCACAGTACACCGACGGCGGGGATCGCTGTTTCTGATATCAATCCCGATTGCTGCCACAGTACACCGACGGCGATGATCGCTGATTCTGAAATCAATCCCGATTGCTGCCACAGTACACCGACGGCGGGGATCGCTGTTTCTGATATCAATCCCGATTGCTGCCACAGTACACCGACGGCAGGGATCGCTGTTTCTGATATCAATCCCGATTGCTGCCACAGTACACCGACGGCGGGGATCGCTGCTTCTGATATCAATCCCGATTGCTGCCACAGTACACCGACGGCGGGGATCGCTGTTTATGATATCAATCCCGATTGCTGCCACAGTACACCGACGGCGGGGATCGCTGTTTCTGATATCAATCCCGATTGCTGCCACAGTACACCGACGGCGGGGATCGCTGCTTCTGATATCAATCCCGATTGCTGCCACAGTACACCGACGGCGGGGATCGCTGTTTCTGATATCAATCCCGATTGCTGCCACAGTACACCGACGGCGGGGATCGCTGTTTCTGATATCAATCCCGATTGCTGCCACAGTACACCGACGGCGGGGATCGCTGTTTCTGATATCAATCCCGATTGCTGCCACAGTACACCGACGGCGGGGATCGCTGTTTCTGATATCAATCCCGACTGCTGCCACAGTACACCGACGGCGGGGATCGCTGCTTCTGATATCAATCCCGATTGCTGCCACAGTACACCGACGGCGATGATCGCTGATTCTGAAATCAATCCCGATTGCTGCCACAGTACACCGACGGCGGGGATCGCTGTTTCTGATATCAATCCCGATTGCTGCCACAGTACACCGACGGCGGGGATCGCTGCTTCTGATATCAATCCCGATTGCTGCCACAGTACACCGACGGCGGGGATCGCTGTTTATGATATCAATCCCGATTGCTGCCACAGTACACCGACGGCGGGGATCGCTGTTTCTGATATCAATCCCGATTGCTGCCACAGTACACCGACGGCGGGGATCGCTGCTTCTGATATCAATCCCGATTGCTGCCACAGTACACCGACGGCGGGGATCGCTGTTTCTGATATCAATCCCGATTGCTGCCACAGTACACCGACGGCGGGGATCGCTGCTTCTGATATCAATCCCGATTGCTGCCACAGTACACCTACGGCGGGGATCGCTGTTTCTGATATCAATCCCGATTGCTGCCACAGTACACCGACGGCGGGGATCGCTGCTTCTGATATCAATCCCGATTGCTGCCACAGTACACCGACGGCGATGATCGCTGATTCTGAAATCAATCCCGATTGCTGCCACAGTACACCGACGGCGGGGATCGGTGTTTCTGATATCAATCCCGATTGCTGCCACAGTACACCGACGGCGGGGATCGCTGCTTCTGATATCAATCCCGATTGCTGCCACAGTACTCCGACGGCGGGGATCGCTGTTTCTGATATCAATCCCGATTGCTGCCACAGTACACCGACGGCGGGGATCGCTGTTTCTGATATCAATCCCGATTGCTGCCACAGTACACCGACGGCGGGGATCGCTGCTTCTGATATCAATCCCGATTGCTGCCACAGTACACCTACGGCGGGGATCGCTGTTTCTGATATCAATCCCGATTGCTGCCACAGTACACCGACGGCGGGGATCGCTGCTTCTGATATCAATCCCGATTGCTGCCACAGTACACCGACGGCGGGGTTCGCTGTTTCTGATATCAATCCCGATTGCTGCCACAGTACACCGACGGCGGGGATCGCTGTTTCTGATATCAATCCCGATTGCTGCCACAGTACACCGACGGCGATGATCGCTGCTTCTGATATCAATCCCGATTGCTGCCACAGTACACCGACGGCGGGGATCGCTGTTTCTGATATCAATCCCGATTGCTGCCACAGTACACCGACGGCGGGGATCGCTATTGCTGCCACAGTACACCGACGGCGGGGATCGCTGTTTCTGATATCAATCCCGATTGCTGCCACAGTACACCGACGGCGGGGATCGCTGCTTCTGATATCAATCCCGATTGCTGCCACAGTACACCGACGGCGGGGATCGCTGTTTCTGATATCAATCCCGATTGCTGCCACAGTACACCGACGGCGGGGATCGCTGTTTCTGATATCAATCCCGATTGCTGCCACAGTACACCGACGGCGGGGATCGCTGTTTCTGATATCAATCCCGATTGCTGCCACAGTACACCGACGGCGGGGATCGCTGCTTCTGATATCAATCCCGATTGCTGCCACAGTACACCGCGGGGATCGCTGTTTCTGATATCAATCCCGATTGCTGCCACAGTACACCGACGGCGATGATCGCTGCTTCTGATATCAATCCCGATTGCTGCCACAGTACACCGACGGCGGGGATCGCTGTTTCTGATATCAATCCCGATTGCTGCCACAGTACACCGACGGCGGGGATCGCTATTGCTGCCACAGTACACCGACGGCGGGGATCGCTGTTTCTGATATCAATCCCGATTGCTGCCACAGTACACCGACGGCGGGGATCGCTGCTTCTGATATCAATCCCGATTGCTGCCACAGTACACCGACGGCGTGGATCGCTGTTTCTGATATCAATCCCGATTGCTGCCACAGTACACCGACGGCGGGGATCGCTGTTTCTGATATCAATCCCGATTGCTGCCACAGTACACCGACGGCGGGGATCGCTGTTTCTGATATCAATCCCGATTGCTGCCACAGTACACCGACGGCGGGGATCGCTGTTTCTGATATCAATCCCGATTGCTGCCACAGTACACCGACGGCGGGGATCGCTGCTTCTGATATCAATCCCGATTGCTGCCACAGTACACCGACGGCGGGGATCGCTGTTTCTGATATCAATCCCGATTGCTGCCACAGTACACCGACGGCGGGGATCGCTGCTTCTGATATCAATCCCGATTGCTGCCACAGTACACCGACGGCGGGGATCGCTGTTTCTGATATCAATCCCGATTGCTGCCACAGTACACCGACGGCGGGGATCGCTGCTTCTGATATCAACCCCTATTGCTGCCACAGTACACCGACGGCGGGGATCGCTATTGCTGCCACAGTACACCGACGGCGGGGATCGCTGTCTCTGATATCAATCCCGATTGCTGCCACAGTACACCGACGGCGGGGATCGCTATTGCTGCCACAGTACACCGACGGCGGGGATCGCTGCTTCTGATATCAATCCCGATTGCTGCCACAGTACACCGACGGCGGGGATCGCTGTCTCTGATATCAATCCCGATTGCTGCCACAGTACACCGACGGCGGGGATCGTTGCGTCTGATATCAATCACGACTTACATCATGACCAGATATCGGTCCCTAATCGCTGTCAGGCCCTTTTTTGTTGTTTGATTGTTTGTTGTTTAACACCCCACTCAGCAATATTTCAGCTATTTGACGGTGGTCTGTTAATAATCGAGTCTGGACCAGTGATTGACATCATGAGCATCGATCCACGCAATTGGGATACGACGACATGGATCAACTAAATCAGCGAGCCTGACCTCCCGATCCCGTTAGTCGCCTCTTACGACAAGCACACTCGACTTTTACGGCAAGCATGGGTTGCTGAAGACCTATTCTAACCGGGATCTTCACGGGTATGCTTGTGCTAGTCTGGACTAATGCCAGTTTTATAGTGCTAGCCCACTGCGATACCATGCTGCAGTTTAACATGAATACCCCACTCAGACACAGTATCCTGACTCAGATCGGACAGTCCTTGTTTTAGCCCCTAAATGCCGAGCGCCAGACAGGGTAACAACAAGTACCATCTTATAACGCTTTTTGGTATGACGCGGCCGGGCCCGCACCCCCGACTTTCCGCCCTCGGGGCAGACGCTCTACCAGACCACGGAGGCGGTCTTCCTTGGTATACATACCACACTATTCGTCCGTAAAACGCAGTGTCCGGATAAACGAGGTCCGAACTAACGGAGTTTCAATGTATTGGAATGATGAAGAAGACCAAGATGGATTCACCAGTACAGTTCTCAAAGAGACTTACATACATCCCGTGAAGATTCCGGGGTAGAATAGGTCTTCAGCAACCCATGCTTGCCGTAAAAGGCCACTATGCTTGTCGTAAAAGGCGACTAACGGGATCGGGTGGTCAGGGTCGCTGACTTGGTTGATGCATGTCATCGATCCCAATTGCGTTGATCGATTCTCATGATATTAATCACTAGATTGTCTGGTCCAGACTCGATTATTTACAGACCGCCGTCATATAGCTGGAATATTGCTGAGTGCGGCGTTAAACAACAAACAACCACCACTTACATACAATTTGCATCGACTCTTAAACTAGAATATCTTTTTGGTCCCAGCGTGTTTCCACACACCTCATCCATCGCCCCCAACAACGCTACAGGTTGCTCCTCATTAATTTCCGCTCATCTGCTGACGAAGTGGATGATATGTGATGTCCTATACAGCGTCCCCGACCCCGTGTATAGCCGTCCAATTAACCATGAACGTCCGTACATCCATCAGTCTGTCAGTGTTCGCTGCCATGGCGGAGATACCCCTCAAGATCGATGCCACTGATGGATCGTAGTTGATCGATCTTCGCCAAACATGCCGTTTCTCATTGCTGTGATAGGTGTTTTACTCTTTCTAGGCTTGTATTCCTGACATAGAAGGCGGTCGGGTAGCCTAGCGGTTAAAGCGTTCGCTCGTCACGCCGATGACCCGGGTTCGAATCCCGATATAGGTACAATGTGTGAAGCCCATTTCTGGTGACCCCCGCCGTGATATTTCTGGAATATTGTTACAGCAGCGTAAAACCAGACTCTCCCAATCACTAACATAGAAAAACGCGAAGCAGTAGCTAGGATAACAGAGAATAAAGGTTAAAAGGCGATCGCGTTTTAGCAGAATATGTAGCGTTGACATTTTGTGATGGCAACTTTAACAACACTGTCAATCTTGTTGTCCTCGTTAAATGGAAGTGGCACTTTTATGTATAAAGTTTAGATCTAGACTGGATTTACAACAGCAGACGAGATTAATAAGAAGTATAATTATGATATTCAAAATTGTGGAATTTATACAATTGCTACACCTGGTCCCCAGCCAGTGGCAGCCACTGTCCCCCATTCCTGTTTTAAGTGGGTAGCAAAGTATGTCAGCTTTTAATGTGGGAGGAAATCCCGAAGTGATGGAGGTCACTTTTGCCGCTTAGCTGAAACCCACGAGCACAGGTTTGGTGCTTACAATCCTAGAAACATAATCAGGGCGAACCTGGGTTCGAACCCACGATCACAGGTTTCTGGTGCACCCAAGGGACGCAACTCTGCACAGTGAATTGCGGCGCATTAGACGCCTGACCAGCGTCAGTAGATATGAAATAAAACTATCCCAGCAACCGATTTGCGACAACATTAGTCTAAATGGACATTAGTTCCAAAGGCTAATTACCCTGTAGCCATGACAGTGATATGTCTAGAATCAATTATTTGCCCTTACTTATGAGACGCTAGTCCCATTTGTTAACCCATACGGTCATCCTGAAACAGCTGTGAGCCTATTTCACCTCTCATTATTACTACTGTTTATAGATATGATAAGATCGTATTTTATCAATGTGCCACACGGCGTATGTTACACTGGAATAAAAACAATTATCTCAGAAATATGATATACTATCCAGTCTATAAGGCATATGAGACACAATTATACCATAGTAAAATTAATGGTCCCTTTGAGTTCGTTATAACCGTAGTTTACTGAAGGCAGTGATAACGTCAAGTCGATGGCTTGCGGTACATACACATTTACTTTATACGGGTAGATGATATACAGTAAACTACGTTTATAACGAACACGCTTATAACGAACGAACGGATATAACGAACTGTTTTTTGGTCCCGTCCATTTACTTTTTATATGCTGTAAATGTGCTTATAACGAACTACGGTTATAACGAACTAAATTTACTGTTTACTGTTTGAGTTATAACCGTAGTACTGTAATACAAAAAGAGCGCTCAACGACGTTTTGAAATATCAGTACATTTAAAAACCACTGATACAAATATTTTTCTATTAGATAAAAACATATCACAGTTTAGTTCAATTAAGTGCATTGATAGTCTGAAGATTAATGAGAGAGATGAAATGTCCTAGTCTTAAACAAAGTGTTCGCGACAGGGAAAGCACGAGCAATGGCTCTTCACAGTGCATCAACTGGATCCATGTCGACAAAAAATGGATTAACTTGAGAGACTTCCTGGAACATAACCATCAGAATAGAATTCCAAAAAAAGGTTTCATCTTCAACACTGCGGAGATTACAAAATTTACTAATACGTTCAGAAAGCGGATTTTTTTTTAGATTTGTGTCCCTATGAAGTTCCGGGTAGAGAATAGGGCGTAAGAGGCGCCTAACGGGATCAGGTGGTCAGACTCGCTGAATCGGTTGATCCATGTCATCGTATCTCAATTACGTGGATGGATGCTCATGATGTCAATCACTGGTTTTTCCGGTCTTGACTCGATTATTTACAAACCACCGTCATGTAGCTCGAATATTGCTGAGTGTGGCGTTATACAACAAACAAACAAACAATTTTATATTTACTTGATGTCAGATGACCTTGGATATATAAGCCTTGGTTCAGAGACGAAACACATGAGGTCTTACTCACAGACTAGCTAGGGTTAGGCTAGGTGCTCCGGGGCACCAAGGCGACAACCACTCCCACTATGTGCTGACCTGGCACATAGTACTTCTTGTATACAGTTAACTACGGTTATAACGAACTCAAAGGGACCACTAATTTTAGTTCGTTATAACCGTAGTTCGTTATAAGCACATTTAAAGCATAAATACAGCATATGGACGGGACCATAAAAAGGTTCGTTATATCCGTCAGTTCGGTATAAGCATGTTCGTTATAAACGTAGTTTACTGTATATCTACCCGTATAAAGTAAATGTGTATGTACCGCAAGCCAACGACTTGACGTTATCTCTGCCTCCCGAGAACCATACACCGATCCTCCGCATATAGGAATATGCAAATACAATAAACTACGGTTATAACGAACTCAAGGGGACCACTAATTTTAGTTTGTAATAACCGTATTTCGTTACAAGCATATAAATACAGCATATATATAACAAATGTCCAGGACTATAACAAAGGTTCGTTATATCCGTCAGTTCGTTATAAGCGTGTTCGTTATAAACGTCGCTTACTGTAATCATATTCACGGGGCAACGGTTGTAACAACATTCGCCAGTTGATACAGTTGAGAACAGGACACAATCCATCACTTGGTGTTAGCGAGTATCTAAGTGAATTACATGTCAACAATCAAGTAAAACTTGAAACGAGATATGAAAATCTGTTTCCAATATGTCCTTGGAGAAATAGATTTCATATGATGGAGAGGCGATATGTTCACCCCATGAAGCTTTCAACAAGGCTGAGGGTGGTTTTCAATCACTTCCCTGACAGGCGACGGTCTATTGAGCGTACACAGCCCGCCATGTTCACGTGATATCAAGTACACAAAGGGTTTGATTGTTAAGAGATTCGTCCAAATTGGATTGCATTACAAAACATTGATTTGCAAAAACTGCATGTGCTCCCACCAGGGGGGGTGGGAAAACAGTTGAAATGTTTGTTTGGATTGAAAATGATCGAGGGTAGAAGTGGGTATGGATAATTATAGTACCGTTAGATTTTGTCTCAGGCCGCACCTGTTCGGTGTTGGTTGCGTCGGTGTTTTGTCATCCCTTTTAAAACGGACACAATCACCTTGGCAAAACGGACACTGTCACCCTGACAAAACGGACACTGTCACCATGACAAGACAGACACTGTCACCCTGACAAAACGGACACTGTCACCATGACAAGACAGACACTGTCACCCTGACAAAACGGACACTGTCACCCTGACAAAACGGAGAATATCACCATGGGGTGACGAACAATGTCACCCTGACTAAACGGACACTGTCACCCTGACAAAACGGACACTGTCACCCTGACAAAACGGACACTGTCACCATGACAAGACAGACACTGTCACCCTGACAAAACGGACACTGTCACCCTGACAAAACGGACACTGTCACCCTGACAAAACGGACAATGTCACCTGACAAAACGGACACTGTCACCCTGACAAAACGGACACTGTCACCATGACAAGACAGACACTGTCACCCTGACAAAACGGACACTGTCACCCTGACAAAACGGACAATGTCACCTGACAAAACGGACACTGTCACCCTGACAAAACGGACACTGTCACCCTGACAAAACGGACACTGTCACCATGACAAGACAGACACTGTCACCCTGACAAAACGGACAGTCACCCTGACAAAACGGACACTGTCACCCTGACAAAACGGACAATGTCACCTGACAAAACGGACACTGTCACCCTGACAAAACGGACACTGTCACCCTGACAAGACAGACACTGTCACCCTGACAAAACGGACAATGTCACCTGACAAAACGGACAATGTCACCTGACAAAACGGACACTGTCACCTGACAAAACGGACACTGTCACCATGACAAGACAGACACTGTCACCCTGACAAAACGGACACTGTCACCCTGACAAAACGGACAATGTCACCCCTGACAAAACGGACAATGTCACCCCTGACACAACGGACAATGTCACCTGACAAAACGGACACTGTCACCCCTGAGAAAACGAACACTGTCATCCTTGACAAAACAGACACTGTCACCATGACAAGACAGACACTGTCACCCTGACAAAACGGACACTGTCCCCCTGTCAAAATGGACACTGTCACCCTGACAAAACGGACACTGTCACCATGACAAGACAGACACTGTCACCCTGACAAAACGGACACTGTCACCCTGACAAAACGGACACTGTCACCCTGACAAAACGGAGAATATCACCATGGGGTGACGAACAATGTCACCCTGACAAAACGGACACTGTCACCCTGACAAAACGGAGAATATCACCATGGGGTGACGAACACTGTCATCCCTGACAAAACGGACACTGTCACCCTGACAAAACGGACACTGTCACCTGACAAAACGGACACTGTTACCCTGACAAAACGGGCACTGTTACCCTGACAAAACGAACACTGTCACCCTGACAAAACGGACACTGTCATCCTAACAAAACGGACAATGTCACCCCTGACAAAACGGACACTGTCATCCTAACAAAACGGACAATGTCACCCCTGACACAACGGACACTGTCACTTGACAAAACGGACACTGTCACCCCTGAGAAAACGAACACTGTCATCCTTGACAAAACAGACACTGTCACCATGACAAGACAGACACTGTCACCCTGACAAAACGGACACTGTCCCCCTGTCAAAATGGACACTGTCACCCTGACAAAACGGACACTGTCACCATGACAAGACAGACACTGTCACCCTGACAAAACGGACACTGTCACCCTGACAAAACGGACACTGTCACCCTGACAAAACGGAGAATATCACCATAGGGTGACGAACAATGTCACCCTGACAAAACGGACACTGTCACCCTGACAAAACGGAGAATATCACCATGGGGTGACGAACACTGTCATCCCTGACAAAACGGACACTGTCACCCTGACAAAACGGACACTGTCACCCTGTCAAAATGGACACTGTCACCCTGACAAAACGGACACTGTCACCATGACAAGACAGACACTGTCACCCTGACAAAACGGACACTGTCACCCTGACAAAACGGAGAATATCACCCTGAGGAAACGAACACTGTCACCCCTGACAAAACGGACACTGTCACCCCTGACAAAACGGACACTGTTACCCTGAGAAAACGAACACTGTCACCCTGAGAAAACGAAAATTGTCACCATGACAAGACAGACACTGTCACCCTGAGAAAATGGACACTGTCACCTTGACAAAACGGACACTGTCACCTGAGAAAACGAACACTGTCACCCTGACACAACGGACACTGTCACCCCTGACAAAACGGACACTCATCACTGACTAAACGAAAAAAAATCTCATCGTAGCCCCAATCCCCCCCCCCCCCCCCCCCCCCTCCCCCCCCCAGCTCCCGAGATTTGAGCCTGTATTAACTATAGAAACAACCCCATATGAACATTATAACAGCGTAACCCTCCACTTTAATCCGCTCTCCTCTGCTTAGAACGCCTCCCGTGTTATACAGCTTAACTAATTTCCATTCATCACCGACAAACACTCTGCATCGAGCCCGCAACTGTTAGCCAGCTCATACATAGACCAATGCCATTCTGTGGGTGCTCGACAGCCAACGGAACGATTTATCGGTTTTTGTCCGCTTCCGCAGCAACGGTAGATGAAGTGCATGATGTGACTGTCGGACCCACTGATGCTCAATCCAGGTAGGCTAGGCTTAATTTAGCATCATCACATACCTAGCTCAGCGTTCAATTACTGAAGGGCCGACACTGTGTTCTCTGCGAAACATCATTCACGATGGCGTTCAGTGCGGTTGGATGCTGTAAAGGTAATTAATTTCGAAATTAAAAGTATTTTTTATGAAAATACAGTTTTGCAAATTGTGTGAGAGGTGGTTCTATCGGTAGGGCATGCTTACCCTTTTCGACCACCTGGTGCCATCACTAATTTTTAGTTACCCATGCATTATTTTCACCGCTATTTTGCCATTACGACCCGTGAAATTTGTTTCGGGGATTATCAAGATTGGTTATTCTCTGGCGTTGCGGTTTTTTAATATTTACTTACAATTAGTTTTTTGTAATTTTTTCGAAAGTGTTTCAAGGTCACATCTTTATTCTAAATTCTATTTGAAATGCAGTGATTTGATAATAGTTCCACAGTTGGCCATTATCGATCCGTTTCATGCCTGTGTATCCATCGGTACAATATACAATGTACAGACATATAATAAACAGATGGGATATATTAAACATATAGTATAATGAAATACAGAGCGATCTGCTTCCTCGCTTTGTTTATTTGGAAACAGCTGTCGCAACTTGTTTTCAGCATCATGCAAAGATAAAATGGTGTTTTTTTTAATATTAAGTTTTGTCTAGAATGACCGTGCACATGTATTGATTTCCCTGTTTTCGACGTCATAAAACTTGAATATTGTTTGTTGATCAACGTCGCAAGCGGTAACTAATCGAGTCTAGACCAGACAAGCCAATGATTGATGCCGTGCCAAGATCAATGAAGTCGACCCTTAAGAGGAGGTTCCTAGGGGACTATTCTTACCTGGAATGTCAAATGGCGGCGTATAACACCATTCAATCATCATCGAACTGAAGGGCTGATAATAAAACTATTAGTGATGGGTGAGTGAGTGAGTGAGTGAGGGAGGGGGGGGGGGGGGGGGGAGCGTCTCTGTTATGATAACTACAGTTATTTCAAAATCGTTACATGCAGGACAAGCTGTGTTATGTCAGTTGTGACTGGGTTCGAGTGAGTGAGTTTGGTTTTACACCGCTTTTAGCAATATTCCAGCAATATCACGGCGGGGGACACCAGAAATGGGCTTCACACATTGTACCCAAGTTGGGATTTGAACCCGGGTCTTCGGCGTGACGGGCGAACGCTTTACCCACTAGGCTACCCGACCGCCCCTGGGTTCGAATTTTCGAGAGGTTCTTTAATATTATGTCCAGATTGGTCTCAAATATTGTGGAGTTAGTAAGCAAACTGTTTATCTAAAATAATGTCTCAGTTGTAAAAGCGGAGTAAGGGGGTAAGGATCGATCGGATCGTTGAAACAAAGCGGTTGTTTACGGCCCGATTGCAGGAGATATACACAGTTGAAATGGAAACGCGCTGAACCGTCGGTAATTTCGGTAGCAAGTGAGTAGGGTTTCACGCCCCTTTAAACAATATTCCAGCAATATCACGGCGGGGGACACAAGAAATAGGCTTCACACGTTGTACCCACGTAGGGATTCGAACCCGGACAATCGGGGTGACGCACGAACGCTTTAACCATTAGGCTACCCCACCGCCCCTGTTTTCGGTAAACGTAATAAGATTTATTTATAGACAATCATAAACCCCATTGTTTTTCTATCCGAAATACTCCTTTGCTGAAGAGATTTGTTAGTACCAATTTATAATTACTGTTGTGTCACCATGACTCGGAGCCGCATGACTTTGATATTGAACAGGTTACTGTAGGGAGACAGGATAAGATGAGGACCCCGTCTACGGATCGCCGTCATGTAGCTGGAATACCGAATCGCGTGCGGCGTAAAACAACATACAAACACAAATCCCTGGGAGCAACTTCGGGAATTTTTTGGACGTTTGTGATGTTTAACGCCGCGGTCAGCAATATTCCAGCCAAATAATTGCAAATGACCGCAGCCGGTAAATAATCAAGTCTGGACCAGGCAATCCAGTGATTGAGATGCGCCACGATCCCCGCCGTTGGGGTATGACAAGTCAGCAACCAAGTCAGCGAGCATGACCATCCGATCCATTAAGTCACCTTTTGCGATCAGTGTAGAATGCTTGAGAACTATTGTTGCCCATCTTCCCGAGGCAAGGAAGTTAACTGACTGTAAGAGTCCGGTTACCACCCTTGGAACTACGCTGGAATTTCTGGATTCGGTCGTAGCGCCACCAGTGGCTATATCGAGTTATGTCCCTTCTATGTCCCACTATTGACCAATCAGATTCCACCTCTCATATCACTTGCATTTGCTTCAAACAAAATGGCGGCGCAACGTCAAGACGATCTGATCGAACATCAAGATCTATTTTGAAATAAAACGGGTCTTATTTCGCGAAGTGCACCTATTCACTTGAGGACTGTGATTAAAAACATGAAAATATTCGGAATATATCTGCAGACGCTAATTTGACAGTTCACATGCTTTTCAAATCCTGCAATCAACCGAAATCTACACTGCAGTTTACGAACCGGATGTTGATTTCGTTACGCGATTTTGATTGGACTGTGCCTAGACTCGTTAGTCCAGCCAAAACGTAACTCCAAACTTCCAGCCTTGTTCGGCAAGAGTGGAAAATGGACTTGTTCAGTCAGTTTACTCCCTTGCCTCGGGAAGATGGTTGTAACCCGGAATCCCCACAAGGTTCCATTTAAAATAAGCCAGTAATTTGGGAAGATGAATATCATAAAACTATTGTAATAGATTGGTTACAAAATCGCAGTATTATATTTCAGATAAAATGCAGTCTGGTTCCCTGGGTATGCTGCGTTGGCGCTACCAGTGTAGCGCCAGCGCAGCGTACCCAGGGAACCAGTCTGGTTGAAATGCCCCAGTAATAGTTACCTCCCCTAGTTAGATCCATCATAGTAATTTGACGCCCAGTGTCAGGAAATACGCAGGCAGCGCTTTACGATCCCTTTCATTGGAGCAGAGCTAAAACCTCTTTGTAAAGTACGAATCCATTGTAAGTATGTAGATGCACGTCTCAGCCTTCGTGACGATATTTTATATGAAACCTTGTACTTAAAGGTTTAACTCTATTAAAGCTTTTTCAAGAGCGACGCTCATTCCCTACATATATGCACACACACTGCGCTTAAACGGCGATTTCATTGAGATCGAGTGCTCTGTAGGTGTGAAGCATCTGATTGAAACCGACATCTGATATGGTTTTGAGTAGACCCGATAGTTTGTGTCGAACGTTGTTATTTTAACTGGTGGTTAAAACCTCCGACCCTATATGACGTGTCGTTGGCATCGGAAACAGCCGTGTGTCGCGTTCTGTTCGTTGGTTATCATCATCATCATCATCATCATCATCATTTGCTTTTATAACATTAACCATCATCACAATCATCAATATCCCTTTTCCGAGAGTACTTGGCCTCAATTTTAATTATTCATTCTTATAATCAATACATTTTATTTTTATAAAACCCCATAGGATCCGGGTTAGAAAAATGTTTTTAAATGTTTTACGATATGGCTTCTTGTGCTTCGTGCGCTATATCTATCGGGGTAGCCTAGTGGTAAGAGCGTTCGCTCGTCACACCGACGGTCGATGATTCAAATTCCTAAACGGAATGCTGGGATATTGAAAAACTACATAAAGCCATATTCAGTGGCTGTATTTATGAACTCAATAATTGAATGAATAAAAGCGGAACTAATCTCAAAACTCATATTTCCCTGTCGCTGTTCACAGTCTGTCTATATACCCCGCTTCCATAACAACGCCCTTCCCGTGCTGTCGTGCTATCAACATTTCAACGCTGCAGTCTTTTGTCGCCCAGGGATCCCAATACAATACTGATAACCATATGGCGTGATGTATTCAGCATTCAATAGAATAAAAGCGTAAGTGCCTGCTTTTAAAAAACATGTCTGAATAATGTCAAGCTTCAATCGACAACATCAAATAACGAGAACAAACACACATACAAACGTGTAACAGATGTCCCGTTAGGCTCCGTCAGAAAACTGCATGATTAATCACGAGAGAAATAAACATTTTATAACATATGTGAGTATATACGTGTGTAGTGCTTAAGGCTCGTAAGTCATTTCACAACGGCGTTTAAACATGGAGTGGTTGACGGTTAACGCAGCTTTAGGACGGAGTGCGTACCTTTTAGTGTAAAATGTTAGTACGTCAATGCCAGACAATAACCATCCTCGATTGTCCGCCGAAACAGTGTGAGTTGGATTTAACACTGGTTTGAACAGTATTCCAGTTATATCAGCGTGTCAGCTTGATGTTTGAGGAAAGCCCGAAGTGATGCAGGTCTCAGGCGTTTACCACTACGGTGAAACCAACGAGTACGGGTATGGTGC
The DNA here is from genome assembly GCF_023055435.1 of Haliotis rufescens. NCBI lineage: Eukaryota > Metazoa > Mollusca > Gastropoda > Lepetellida > Haliotidae > Haliotis > Haliotis rufescens. The sequence continues at coordinate 55,909,801 of NW_025964334.1, forward strand.
TGACAAAACCTAGAAACATAATCGAGGGGAACCGCCGAAACAGATTCCATTTGGTGTATAAGGCAAAGTATCATGAATGAATGGATCACTGAAATCTGTGATCACAATAGGTGTTCGCAAGAGCATGTCCTGGGACACCGATAAGCTTCATACGTTTTTTCGTGATGAAGTTATAAGTTTCCAATGTAATTATTGTTTTGGTGATGCGACGCAATTATACTATGTTCTGCTTCTGGTATTTAAAAAAAGTCGACACTGAACGCTTAACATTCGCGTCGCTCTCGTGTCTTGCTATTAACTATACAAGTTAGGCGTTTCAATCAATCAAATCCAGGGTGCCTAGGTTTCATCGGGGCCATCTCATTAATTAGGCATTTAAGAAGTCTCTTGTTGCCAATAGCTTCACCGCTATCACTTTAGACCACTTGGCGGTGATGGATGATGCAGACTGACTGATTGCATGATGCTGAGGAGACTGCGGCTTGTGTAGAGCGCCACCTGCCGAGCGATGTGACCACGTGGCTGGGGAAGTTGGATGCCCGATGTCCATTCTTCATCTCGTAGTCCAGGGGACGATTTCTGATGCGTTGGTTGGTTGAATGATGTTAAAGCACCATTTAGTAAGGAGAGTGGTTTCCGATACGTCGGTTGCTTGTTCGCTTTTTAAGCACCTTTTCGTAAACGAGAGATGTCTGATGCATCGGTTGCTTGTTTCTTGACCAAGCAACCTTTAGTTCACGATAAGAGGTACTGATGCATTGGTTGGTTGTTTATTGTCCATGCATTTTTAATTTCACGATAAGGGTTTCTGATGCATTGGTTGGTTGTTTATTTCCATGCAACATTAATTCACGATAAGGGATTCTGATGCATTGGTTGGTTGTTTATTGTCCATGTAATTTTTAGTTCCAATAAGGGTTTCTGAAGCTTGGTTTGGTTGTTTATTTTCCATGCAACATGTTGTTCACGATAAGGGTTTCTGATGCATTGGTTGGTTGTTTATTGTCCATGTAATTTTTAGTTCACGATAAGGGTTTCTGAAACCTGGTTTAGTTCACGATAAGAGTTTCTGATGCATTGGTTGGTTGTTTATTGTCCATGTAATTTTTAGTTCACGATAAGGGTTTCTGAAGCCTGGTTTAGTTCACGATAAGAGTTTCTGATGCATTTGTTGGTTGTTTATTGTCCATGTAATTTTTAGTTCACGATAAGGGTTTATGATGCATTGGTTGGTTGTTCATTTTCCATGTAATTTTTAGTTCACGATAAGGGTTTCTGAAACCTGGTTTAGTTCACGATAAGAGTTTCTGATGCATTGGTTGGTTGTTTATTGTCCATGTAATTTTTAGTTCACGATAAGTGTTTCTGAAACCTGGTTTAGTTCACGATAAGAGTTTCTGATGCATTGGTTGGTTGTTTATTGTCCATGTAATTTTTAGTTCACGATAAGTGTTTCTGAAACCTGGTTTAGTTCACGATAAGAGTTTCTGATACATTGGTTGGTTGTTTATTGTCCATGTAATTTTTAGTTCATGATAAGGGTTTCTGAAGCCTGGTTTAGTTCACGATAAGAGTTTCTGATGCATTGGTTGGTTGTTTATTGTCCATGTAATTTTTAGTTCACGATAAGGGTTTCTGAAGCCTGGTTTAGTTCACGATAAGAGTTTCTGATGCATTTGTTGGTTGTTTATTGTCCATGTAATTTTTAGTTCACGATAAGGGTTTATGATGCATTGGTTGGTTGTTCATTTTCCATGTAATTTTTAGTTCACGATAAGGGTTTCTGAAGCCTGGTTTAGTTCACGATAAGAGTTTCTGATGCATTTGTTGGTTGTTTATTGTCCATGTAATTTTTAGTTCACGATAAGGGTTTATGATGCATTGGTTGGTTGTTCATTTTCCATGTAATTTTTAGTTCACAATAAGAGTTTCTGATACGTGGGTAGGTTGTTTATTGTCCATGCAACATTTAGTTCAGGAGAGTCATTTTCCATGATGTTGATTGAGAGATGATCTAGACTTATTATTCTCTGGCGTTGATGTTTCACGTATACACGTACATGTGTTCACGAGACAGTTATTCCTAATGTCTTGGTTCTTGTTTTATGCACGGGCACAATTTAGTTCACGAGACAGTTATTCCTAATGTCTTGGTTTCTTGTTATATGCGCGAGCACAATTTAGTTCACGAGACAGTTATTCCTAATGTCTTGGTTTCTTGTTTTATGCGCGAGCACAATTTAGTTCACGAGACAGTTATTCCTAATGTCTTGGTTTCTTGTTTTATGCACGAGCACAATTTAGTTCACGGGACAGTTATTCCTAATGTCTTGGTTTCTTGTTTTATGCACGGGCACAATTTAGTTCATGAGACAGTTATTCCTAATGTCTTGGTTTCTTGTTATATGCGCGAGCACAATTTAGTTCACGAGACAGTTATTCCTTATGTCTTGGTTTCTTGTTTTATGCGCGAGCACAATTTAGTTCACGAGACAGTTATTCCTTATGTCTTGGTTTCTTGTTTTATGCGCGAGCACAATTTAGTTCATGGGACAGTTATTCCTAATGTCTTGGTTTCTTGTTTTATGCGCGAGCACAATTTAGTTCATGGGACAGTTATTCCTTATGTCTTGGTTTTTTGTTTTATGCACGAGCACAATTTAGTTCATGGGACAGTTATTCCTAATGTCTTGGTTTCTTGTTTTATGCACACTTAGTTCACGAGACAGTGATTTCTGATGCGTTGGTTGTTTCCATGCAAAAGCATTCACAATAACATCACACGTTATATTTGTCTTCTACCGGAAGTTCCCGCCGTGGGGATTCCGGGTAAGAATCGGTCCTCCAGAACCCATACTGCGACCGAATGGGTCGGGGATCAGGCTCGCTGACTTGGTTGATTGTGTGTCATCGCGGATCTTTGCTCACAACATCGATCACTGGATTGTTTCATCCAGACCCGATTATTTTCACGCAAACTAGAATATTGCCGATTGATGCGTCAAACAAACAGACAGACAGACAAACAAACAAGCAAACAAAACATAATAAAAATAATTCTCTTCTCATTACTTATGTTTTACGTTGATCAGGACAGGGTTTTTAACAGACAATTAACCAGATCGGGGGCACGGGTAGCCCAGTCGTCTAAGGTGCTGCCATTTTCTCTGCAGAATCGCGTCCCTTGGACACGCCAGAAACATTTGATCGTTGGTTCGATTCCCGGTTAGCGCTAGGCTATGGGTTTGTCAGCACCAATCACGTCCTCTAAGATTTCATCAAAGTGGTAAAGGTCAAAGACTTGCATCACTTCGGGCTTTCCTCCTTCATCAAGCTGAAACGCCCTGATATAACTGGAATCCTGTTTAAAGCGACGTTAACCTCACTCACTCACTCACTCACTCACTACCAGACTACGAAGCCATCTCTTGTACTTCTTCAAGGGCCAAACTCTCTTGAACAACGTCTATAGTTACAGTCCTGCAAAATCGTACCGATGAAATACAAAATAAATATATATTCGAAAGCAACAATTCGTCTTAAATGGCATGAAAGTTGTTTATTTGTCCATACCAACTAGTTACCATAATTTCAGATATTGTCATGAAGTTGAGAAAATATTGTTTAACAAACTCTCATGTAATTGTTGGTGTTTCAATGTCTGTTGTTACAAGGGGGTCTGCGCAAGAAACATAACAGCTGAAGTGTAAGGTAGTCTCAAAACTTCTATAATCCCTTTCTTTCATAATATGAAGCTTTGATTCCCGTCTCAACATTGTCAGTGCATCCCCCCCAACTTGCAATAAGCATGAACATGAAATACCAAGGTTTTCAAATCAAATGTGAATTTCATTCATGTACTGTATTGTAATGATATATTGAGCTCGTTCTGTTTGTTTTATTATTAGCATTTGAAATTAGTTGTATAGCAATACTAAGAACTTCACTAACATTGTTTTGAGTATATTTTACAGATTCTCATTGTTTCAATTTTTTTCATGTACATAATCAAGGTGCTGAAGTGATTTGATCTACTTCACAGTGAAGGACCCGTTTTATCACAATATAGATTTTGATTATTGATCAGATCGTCTTGACTGGGCGCCGCCATTTTGTTTGAAGCAAATGCAGGTGATACAAGAGGTGGAATCTGATTGGTCAGTTGGAGAGGCATAGAAGGGACACAACTCGTAATAACCACTGGTGGCCCGACACTCGAGCAAAGAAATTCCAGTCTCGTTCGGCAAGGGTGGAAACTGGACTTTTATAGTCAGTTAACTCCCTTGCCTCTAGAAGATGAACTTGAGCGACTCTACAAAGATGTAGATTAGTTTTATTGCCTGAGTCGACGGAGATGGCAACTCAACAGACTCGTGTAGGCTATCTGACCTGTGAGTTGGGCCATGCTCTGTCGGAAACCTAGCTTGACATTTCGTGACATTACGAAAGCCGTTTAGCTCGTCACGACGGTCATTGTTGAGGCACTCCATCTGATAAACCGCATCATTTCCTGCAGTAGATGTTTCCATCGTTTGTTGAGCTAAAGTGACAACATATCTGATAAATATGCACCAAATGTACACAACCTCTTTGTGACACTAGGTGTGTTGAATGTTTTTGTTCTCTTGTTACGAACATTTAACATTTTATGGGTTTTTTTCCGTTTGCCCTCACTGCGTAGATTTTACCTTTAATGTAAAATATGTCGCCATTGTTTCAGATGATATGACCAAGGAGGAGACGAGAAGCTGGCTGCGTGGGTAGACCAAGCATGGTCGAACTTCCTCCTCGTGCCTCACTGAAGCCAGATCAGGTATGATACCCTATTTATCACAAAGTTAGTAGACTGTTTCCTAATCACATGCTCATGATATAGTCGGAATCGTACAATCGCCTCTGCTTTTGGGAAAGGTCTTTTACGAATATTGAAAGGGTTTCGTCGCTTTTTTCACTTAGTTGTTAACAATACAAAAAGTAAATATTGAAATTCTTAAAAATCTATTTTTTTCCTTCCCATTTTATTTAAAATCAGCACATAGAATAAAAGAGATACTGATAGATCGATAAAAAGCGTATAACTGTTACTCCTGGCAGCATGTTTTTGGTTGGGTTTTTTAATTTCTTTTGATTTGTACATCTCGTTATGTATTGAAATCTTTATTTTTAAAAAGTGTCTCTTTTCAGTTAGACCTAAAAACCTTTTGGTTTGAAATGTTTTCGCAGTACTCGCAAACAGCCCCAAGTAGTAAACAACCACAAGTAGTAAACAGACCCAAGTAGTAAACAGACCCAAGTAGTAAACAAAACCTTAAGTGCTCCGAAACACAGACTCGTAGACATATGCTTACTGGGTCTCCTGTTGGGAGGAAGTTATGGATGGGGGAGTGGTCCTATATGTTTGCGAGCGAAGGTCCTCCTGACTGAACTGAACACAATTTTATTACACTCACAATCACTAGATTGTCTTGTCCAGACTCGAATATTTACAGACCGCCGTCGTATAGCTGGAATATTGCCGAGAGCGGCGTTAAACAACAAATCAAAAGAAATAATTAAAAAATATTACACTCAGGCCGCTTTCGGCGTCATTTGAGGGACATCATATACATCACTGTACATAAATATACAATATGTATCAACAGATTTACCAAGTAGTGGCTTCGGTAAATAAAGAATCAGTACAGGGTTAAGTTATATTGATAGAGTTAAATAGCAGCATTTTAATTGTACAAATAATATGTTACTATTAAAAAACAAATTCATTTTGATGCATATTTAGTGTAATGTAAAACATTATCTAATTAGCTGTTTTCTCTCGTTTTGAAATAGTGGACAGATAAATAGATAGTGGAACTCATCACCTGAATCAAATACTTTACAAAATGGGCATTTTCTTTCAGTTATACGTATATTTCCTGCTTCCAGTTTCAATTGGGCGATTGTGATTGGAGGTTATAAGGCGTTGTTATCTTTAAATGGCATTTGAGAAGCTGAAGTATCAACGGAGAGTTTTATCTTTATTGTCTCAATCTGAGGTGACGGGACAGGTGCCTGTACATTTAACAAGCTAGTCAAGGTACCAGCATCTGTACCGAAACGTCGTATTGAAACAATAAATAATTTAAAATCGACAGGTCAAATGTGTCTTCATGTAAAGGAATCGGTGTCACATGTGTTGCTGAATGAATTAGCACGTGTATTATGGACAAACAGAAAGAACAGATGTGTGACATGGCTATTATTCCTGTATGATGTTCCCGCCTGCATTTAAGTACAAAACAGAACTGTTTTTTGGGGGGTTTTTTGTTTTTACGCCGCACTCAGCAATATTCCAGCTACATGACGGCGGTCTGTAAACAATCGAGTCTGGACCCGACAATCCAATGATTGTCATCATGACCATCGATCTTTGCAATTGGTATACGATGATCAACCAAGTCAGCAAGCCTGACCACCCGATCCCGTTAGTCGCCTCTTACGACAAGCATAGTCGCCTCTAACGACAAGCATAGTCGCCTCTAACGACAAGCATAGTCGCCTCTAACGACAAGCAAAGTCGCCTCTAACGACAAGCATAGTCGCCTCTAACGACAAGCATAGTCGCCTCTAACGACAAGCATAGTCGCCTCTAACGACAAGCATAGTCGCCTCTAACGACAAGCATGGGGTGCTGAAAATCTAAACTAGCCGGATCTTTACGGGGTACCACATATAACTAGTATGTTTGAAGCGTTGATTTGAGACCTTTACCTTTAACCCGGAACCGATCGCGTGGGAGCGGTGGTATAGCCTCTTGGTTAAACGTTCGCTCTTCCCGCCGGTACGATTCCCCCCCACATGGGTACAATGTGTGAAGCCCCTTTATGTTGTCCCCCGCCGTGATGTTTTTAGAGTATCCCTAAAAACGTTGTAAAACCATCCTCACTCACTAATACTATTGACGTGACCACTCTTTTCAAAGTCAGTGTCTTGTCCAAATTGTTAAATGGAATAATCGCGGAACCTCAGTGAGTGAGTGAGTTGGGTTTAACGCCGCTTTAACAGTATTCCAGTCATATCGTGGCGTGTCAGCTTAATGTGGGAGGAAAGCCGAAGTGATTCAGGTTTTAGACGTTTACCACTTCGGTGAAACCCACGAGCACGGGTATGGTGCTGACAAACCTAGAAACATAATTGGGGCGGACCGGGATGCGAACCCACAATCATAGGTTTCTGGCATGCCCAAGGGACGCAACTCTGCACAGCAAATCGCGGCGCCTTAGACGACTGGGCCACCCGTGCCCCCCGCGGAACCTCAACTCGGAATTTTTAACCCACCTTTGTTTATATCATTATCTAAAGCTACCTACCGAACAGCAAGCTTTATATAAAATAAAACAAAAAATAGAACAAAAGAAACAAATGTCAAATAAGTATATATTGATTTTTTGGTCAACTTAGACATGCAACTTGAGTATTCCCCAAAGCGGCGTAAAATTCGACTCACTCATTCCTCTACATACGATATCTCTATCTCATATGTTGAACATGCAAACATGTTTTGCTGATTGCTGCAAAAGTTCGGTGATTTTAAATGTCAGACCAGTTCAGGTAATATTTCCATGTTTGCATATTGGCCTGGGCTCGTCTTCTTTCAATAATAGTTTTTAAATGTCAGCATTCAATAGGTTGATGAAGGAGCGGCCATGCGCTCCCAGCACACAAACCTTCCGCCATACTGTACGCCAGCAGTGGCCTACTCATCGATCCGTCTTTGATGAGTATGATTCAAAATTCAGGCCAGCTCAAGTCTTTTGATTACAAATAAGTTCCTTGATTGCAGTATTGAGAACGAATAAGGAGACAAGGTATTACCTAATATGGCATATGATACCATCGATCCTCATATTTAAGCCATTTCCTGATGTAGCGAAGAATCATGCATCGCTCTATGTATTAAACCCATTGGAGAAAGTTAAGGAAATCTGTCTAAATAAAACTCTTATTAGCCCTGGAAGTCGTGGAGCAATATTACTTGTCGTCTCGTTCACATCAACCCAGTCATGTGTAGACGGTCTCAGGTCTTTTTCCCATTCCTGTCAATTGCAATGTCATTAATTTGTTTCAAAACTCCTTGCAGGGACGAGAGCGACGCCCATGAATTAGCGTGGCGGAAACCGCCGATAGCCCTTTTGGAGGGATAGATCTTGTCCTCAAATCAATTGTGACAGAAGCTTTTGGTGAAATTGCCGCATATCCCGATAGCTACATGGTAGATCAGCCTGGAAGTAGTCAGTCGCCATTAGACAGAAGGAGTTTTCAATATCAGGTGTCTCCATAAGCGTTTTGAGGCCCTGTTGGGAATTGCGTCTAAACACTGTTAAGATTAATCTGTTACATTTAGTGTTTTGACGGTCCGATGTATGACTGCTTTATTTTTGTTTGTTTGTTTGTTGTTTAACCCCGCACTCAGCAATATTCCAGCTATATGACGGCGGTCTGTAAAATAATCGAGTCTGGACCAGACAATCCAGTGATTGACATCATGAGCATCGATCAACGCAATTGGAACACCTGGTGTCATCACTATTTGATAGTTGTTCATAAACGCATGCACATAATGTAGTCGGAAGCGTCATATCGACTCTGGTTTTTGCAGATATTTCTTGTGATTTTGGAATGAATGTTGTCGCTCCATTTAAGAAATTGTATACAAATTTATGCTTGAAATACTTTTTATGTTTATTGATTAATTATTTTTAAACTAAATTTCACAATGGAACTGTTTATTAATTATTATTATTATTATTATTATTATTATTATTATTGTGGTTGTTGTTGTTGACCACCACACCTTACAAATCCTACGAGGACATGTTGCAAGCCTAACATTATATTAACAAAAAAAATTAAAAATGATCAATTCAAACGTGGTTTAGCAACTCTGGAACATCGTTGGGCTAACATTGTCCGATATTGCTTATATCGCCGATTTTTTTTAGAAAAGAAAAAAAAAATATCGCTCGATTTGATCGTCATGTCTGCCGGAAATAGCGAGAGACGACAGGAAGTCACGTCATTGGGCAATGCGCCCTTTATTTCACTACCGGCCGTTTAGGCCTCATTACCTCAAATCCGATCTGACATCGTCCAACAGTCGCCTATTTCTATTTTTGCCAGAAATGTCTGGGCTGGGTGTTATAAGCGAAGTTTCATGTGTATGGTGACGCGATGAATACGCGTGATGTCCTCTGCGATTTTATCTTCCGTTTGATGACACGTGGTGTGGACATGATGTCCTCTGGGAATACATCTGTTTAATGCCGAAGGTCTTTGCATGTTGCCATGGCGACTTGGTCGGCGTTTGATTACCCGTCAGACAACGTGGGTGTTACTTAGTATATTCTAAGGTTAATTACGGTGTTGTTTGAATATCAGCTCTGCTCGTTGAAGTTAAAGTGCATACAGTCTAATTTATTCAAACAGTTGTAAAATTTACATCCTTGATGAATTGTCACTCCGAAAATGGTACGATAGAATGCTGTTCACATGTTTCATTTTTCAATTCCCTGTTTTATTTTAACCTGATTGATATAAGAAATAGACCATATGCTATTCTGTTTCGAGAAGAAGCCCGGGGGTTGTGTGAGAGAAAAAAATATTGTTTGGTCTATTTTTCTCTGAAAGTGGGACTGTCTCCGTGGTCTAGTTTATAGAGCGTCTCCCCGGAAGGTCGGTGGTTCTGTCACCGGCCGCGTCACACCAAAAGTGAGTGAGTGAGTGAGTGAGTGAGTATGGTTTAACGCCGCTTTTAGCAATATTCCAGCAATATCACGGCGGGGGACACCAGAAATGGGCTTCACACATTGTACCCATGTCGGGAATCGTCATACCAAAAGACGTTAAAAGATGGTACTTTTTGTTACCATGCCTGTCGTTTGGAATTTAGAGGCTTAAAAAAGGACTGGTCGGCTCGGAGTCTGTATACTGTGACTGATTAGGGTAGCTGATTAGGTTAAACTGCGCATGATATAAAACCGGTTTTAGTCCGGGCTAGTATAAGCACACACACACACACACACACACGGCCACGCTATTTCACCTCACGTCTGAAAGATGAGTGAGTGAGTTGGGTTTAACGCCGCTTTTAACAGTATTCCAGTTATATCGCGGCGTGTCAGCTTAATGTTGGAGGAAATCCCGAAGTGATGCAGGTCTCAGACGTTTACCACTTCGGTGAAACCCACGTGCACGGGTATGGTGCTGACAAACCTAGAAACATAATCGGGGCGAACCGGGATTCGAACCCACAATCATAGGTTTCTGGCGTGCCCAAGGGACGCAACTCTGCACAGCGAATCGCGGCGCCCTAGACGACTGGGCCTCCCGTGCCCCCTCTGAAAGATGAACGAAAAACGTATGACCTACCTGTATGGGCATATTCGTTGTAATTAATGGACTTGTTGCATCCCTTCTAGCTTCTCGTCGACATGCCGGGTGGGGGTAGCCCAGTGGTTAAAGCGTTCGCTCGTCATGCCGAAGACCCTGGTTCGATTCCCACACAGTGTGTGAACCCATTTCTGTCTTCCCTCGTTGTGATTTGGCTGGAATATTACTAAAAGCCGCGTAAAACCAATCTCACTCATTCATCGACATGCCAGTTCAACCAACATGCTTATCTCCCTTTCATTTCTTGATAATGCTATACCAGACACATTTCTGGTGACATACTTCTATATTGAACCTGTTTAGCATGTGACGCAGGACGGAAGTGACATACCGGTGTATTGAAACCGTTTAGCTTGTCACGCGCGCCGGAAGTGACATACCGGTGTAGTGAACCAGTTTAGCATGTCACGCACACCGGAAGTGACATACCGGTGTAGTGAACCAGTTAAGCACATCTCGCAGGACGGAAGTGACATACCGGTGTAGTGAACCAGTTTAGCGTGTCACGCAGGCCGGAAGTGACATACCGGTGTACTGAACCAGTTTAGCATTACGTGCAGGACGGAACTAGACATACCGGTGTAGAGAACCAGTTAAGTATATCACGTAAGACGGAAGTGACATACCGGTGTAGTGAACCAGTTAAGCATATCACGCAAGACGGAAGTGACATACCGGTGTAGTGAACCAGTTGAGCATGTCGTGCAGGACGGAACTAACGTACCGGTATATTGAAGCACTCTAGCATGTCACGCAGGACGGAAGTGACATACCGGTTTAGTGAACCAGTTGAGCATGTCGCGCAGGACGGAAGTAACGTACCGGTATATTGAACCAGTTGAACACATCACGCAGGACGGAAGTGACATAACGGTGTAGTGAACCAGTTGAGCATGTCGCGCAGGACGGAACTAACGTACCGGTGTAGTGAACCAGTTAAGCATATCACACAGGACGGAAGTGAAATACCGGTATATTGAACCAGTTGAGCACATCACGCAGGACGGAAGTGACATACCGGTGTAGTGAACCAGTTTAGCACATCACGCAGGACGGAAGTGACATACCGGTGTAGTGAACCAGTTGAGCATGTCGCACAGGACGGAACTAACGTACCGGTGTAGTGAGCCAGTTAAGCATATCACGCAGGACGGAAGTGACATACCGGTATATTGAACCAGTTGAGCACATCACGCAGGACGGAAGTGACATACCGGTGTAGTGAACCAGTTTAGCACATCACGCAGGACGGAAGTGACATACCGGTGTAGTGAACCAGTTGAGCATGTCGCACAGGACGGAACTAACGTACCGGTGTAGTGAGCCAGTTAAGCATATCACACAGGACGGAAGTGACGTACCGGTATATTGAACCAGTTTAGCACATCACGCAGGACGGAAGTGACATACCGGTGTAGTGAACCAGTTTAGCACATCACGCAGGACGGAAGTGACATACCGGTGTAGTGAACCAGTTTAGCACATCACGCAGGACGGAAGTGACATACCGGTGTAGTGAACCTGTTTAGCACATCAAGCAGGACGGAAGTGACGTACCGGTGTAGTGAGCCAGTTAAGCATATCACACAGGACGGAAGTGACGTAACGGTATATTGAACCAGTTGAGCACATCACGCAGGACGGAAGTGACATACCGGTGTGGTGAACCAGTTTGGCACATCAAGCAGGACGGAAGTGACATACCGGTGTACTGAACCAGTTTAGCACATCATGCAGGACGGAAGTGACGTACCGGTGTAGTGAACCAGTTTAGCACATCACGCAGGACGGAAGTGACGTACCGGTGTAGTGAACCAGTTTAGCACATCAAGCAGGACGGAAGTGACGTACCAGTGTAGTGAACCAGTTGAGCACATCACGCAGGACGGAAGTGACATACCGGTGAAGTGAACCAGTTTAGCACATCACGCAGGACGGAAGTGACATACCGGTGTAGTGAACCAGTTGAGCATGTCGCGCAGGACGGAACTAACGTACCGGTGTAGTGAACCAGTTAAGCATATCACACAGGACGGAAGTGACGTACCGGTGTAGTGAGCCAGTTAAGCATATCACACAGGACGGAAGTGACGTACCGGTATATTGAACCAGTTGAGCACATCACGCAGGACGGAAGTGACATACCGGTGTAGTGAACCAGTTGAGCACATCACGCAGGACGGAAGTGACATACCGGTGTAGTGAACCAGTTGAGCATTTCGCGCAGGACGGAAGTGACATACCGGTGTAGTGAACCAGTTTAGCACATCACGCAGGACGGAAGTGACATACCGGTGTAGTGAACCAGTTGAGCATGTCGCACAGGACGGAACTAACGTACCGGTGTAGTGAACCAGTTAAGCATATCACACAGGACGGAAGTGACGTACCGGTGTAGTGAGCCAGTTAAGCATATCACACAGGACGGAAGTGACGTACCGGTATATTGAACCAGTTGAGCACATCACGCAGGACGGAAGTAACATACCGGTGTAGTGAACCAGTTTAGCACATCACGCAGGACGGAAATGACATACCGGTGTAGTGAACCAGTTGAGCATGTCGCGCAGGACGGAACTAACGTACCGGTGTAGTGAACCAGTTAAGCATATCACACAGGCAGAAGTGACATACCGGTATATTGAACCAGTTGAGCACATCACGCAGGACGGAAGTGACATACCGGTATATTGAACCAGTTTAGCACATCACGCAGGACGGAAGTGACATACCGGTGTAGTGAACCAGTTGAGCATGTCGCGCAGGACGGAACTAACGTACCGGTGTAGTGAACCAGTTTAGCACATCACGCAGGACGGAAGTGACATACCGGTGTAGTGAACCTGTTTAGCACATCAAGCAGGACGGAAGTGACGTACCGGTGTAGTGAGCCAGTTAAGCATATCACACAGGACGGAAGTGACGTAACGGTATATTGAACCAGTTGAGCACATCACGCAGGACGGAAGTGACATACCGGTGTGGTGAACCAGTTTGGCACATCAAGCAGGACGGAAGTGACATACCGGTGTACTGAACCAGTTTAGCACATCATGCAGGACGGAAGTGACGTACCGTTGTAGTGAACCAGTTTAGCACATCACGCAGGACGGAAGTGACGTACCGGTGTAGTGAACCAGTTTAGCACATCAAGCAGGACGGAAGTGACGTACCAGTGTAGTGAACCAGTTGAGCACATCACGCAGGACGGAAGTGACATACCGGTGAAGTGAACCAGTTTAGCACATCACGCAGGACGGAAGTGACATACCGGTGTAGTGAACCAGTTTAGCACATCAAGCAGGACGGAAGTGACGTACCAGTGTAGTGAACCAGTTGAGCACATCACGCAGGACGGAAGTGACATACCGGTGAAGTGAACCAGTTTAGCACATCACGCAGGACGGAAGTGACATACCGGTGTAGTGAACCAGTTGAGCATGTCGCGCAGGACGGAACTAACGTACCGGTGTAGTGAACCAGTTAAGCATATCACACAGGACGGAAGTGACGTACCGGTGTAGTGAGCCAGTTAAGCATATCACACAGGACGGAAGTGACGTACCGGTATATTGAACCAGTTGAGCACATCACGCAGGACGGAAGTGACATACCGGTGTAGTGAACCAGTTGAGCACATCACGCAGGACGGAAGTGACATACCGGTGTAGTGAACCAGTTGAGCATTTCGCGCAGGACGGAACTAACGTACCGGTGTAGTGAACCAGTTAAGCATATCACACAGGACGGAAGTGACGTACCGGTGTAGTGAACCAGTTAAAGGGGCACTGATCTAACGGACTGGTTGTTGCCTTTGTTATTGTTTTTCCCCCGTGAGTACCCGGATGATACGCAACGCAACTGAGCGTGACCAGAGACTGGGGTACCGTCTGCAAGGACAGCTAAATAAACTTTGAGGCTGGAGGCAATATTTGTTTTACGCATTTTTGAACACTGATTGGTTAACTGTGATCTATAAAGATTTCGACAAAGGGCGCATGTTAATTCATTTCTTCAGCCTAAACAAACAGACAAAAAGAACAAGGGAGCTCATCGGATGTCGTCATTTGGAAATACCCCAGATGGTTATAGTTTAATACTAAAAACAGTATCCATGCAGTGAAAGCATTTTCGGATTTCGGCTTGCGTCGATAATACGATTACTACTCTCTTGTTGTCATCCACGTTTTCTCGTATAACCCTACACTTGTGTATTTGTCGTCATTCACTTGATGCTCAGTTAATGAATTTATTACAGGTACAATTAGTGGTAGCACCACTTATATTACCTGAAAAAGGTTCCCATTTGGCATTTATTGTGTCTGGGGTAATTATTCAATCTAATTCCAGGTTTGAAGTGAGGTGAAATATGTGTTATGTAATATGCACGTGGCAGCCAAGCAAGAGATCAATGATCAGTTGATTTACTTCTTTTTGTAAATCAACGGATCGTTCCTAGTCATCAAAGGATTAACAGAAAATATGTTGATTGATTAATCACTGTTATCTTGCACAGTGGATATGTCAAGAGTGAGTGTTTACATGTCTAGGTTTACTAAAACAAAGGGAATACACTCATATCATGGCGCGACGTGCCGATGTAAAAACAACATACTTTGTTCAAAGGGTTAACTGATAATACGTTGATTGATTGATCATTGTTATCTATCACTCAATGGAAATTTTAGGAACCGTGGACGCTATGAAAATAGTTGTCACGTGGGCTTTCTCAGCCGACCATTGAGACTTGACACCTATGTAAAACACCTGAAACAATCCAAGCGATCAGTTGAGAAACAAGCACGGGTTATAATATCCCGAAACGATATATATCTTTTAAAATATTTGATTGTTACTGAGACACGTGACATCGATTAAGTTTCTTTGTACAGCTGCAGACGAGTGGGATATTGTTCCTTTGTGTTGATATTCACGGATACATTCCTCGAACAAGGAAGCTGCCTAAAACTTATACACATAAATTTGGTAGGTTGTAATTATGATATCTGCATTTTGTTTTCCTTCATTTGAACCGATTCGTTCTTGTTTCTCTACGTCTTGGTTGGGAAATTCTTCAATGCGCGATAGACGTTGTTGTCACAGGTCTTTTCCTTTGTAAGCGTGTATATATTACCGTCAATTTGTAAAATGTGATTCTCTCGGGCAATTTATAAAATGTGTAAATATTTAAGTCATTTTGACTAAAAAATCTGTCCAGATTGATCAAGACGATTAAAAGGGCCTACAAACATCACAACAGATTATTATGTAGGATTAAAAGCCAAACAACTTAGAAATGTACTTTTCAACGTTACATTTTCAGTCTCTTGGTGATGACATTAAACATCAAAATGTTTGGAATTCGTTGTCATAATAATACAGATGGAAATGTTTTTCAGTCACTTTGTAAAATAACTGAATATTTAGACGTTTAATAAATTTGTTACACATTTGACAGTAAAAAAATATACACACTATAAAAAAAGCATATGCTCAGGTGAAATATATACTTTGTGTTGCAAGTTAAAATAGTGTAAACGAAAATCGCAAAATTACCAAGCAAGTGACTTATCAAAACTTCGTCACCATTACCGATGCTACTCACAAAGATACCTACATTTCCTTATTATCTCGAAAACTGTATTTCATTTTGTTGATCAATGTGACCACACGCCCTTATTACTACCCATAACGTGACTAATGCGCTTACGAATGGCGCAGCAGAGGTCGCGAACAAGTCTAGATTTCTGCTATACATCCGGGTATTCACTGGGAAAAAACAATAACAAAGGCAACAACCAGTCCCGGGGAATTGCGTTAGATCAGTGCCCCTTTAAGCATATCACACAGGACGGAAGTGACGTACCGGTATATTGAACCAGTTGAGCACATCACGCAGGACGGAAGTGACATACCGGTGTAGTGAACCAGTTTAGCACATCACGCAGGACGGAAGTGACATACCGGTGAAGTGAACCAGTTTAGCACATCACGCAGGACGGAAGTGACGTACCGGTGTAGTGAACCAGTTTAGCATGTCACGCAGTGGGAATTGACATAGAGGCGTTTGCGCCATGTTGCTTGTCTTGCCGCCCGATATTTACACAGCCAATTCATTCAGCCATGTTTCGGCACTATACACTTAATTGGTCCCTGAATACCACAAGATCAAAATATACGGCCAAGTATCCTTTCGACTGGATAAATACTTGAGTGGTTATTGAAAGGTTTATTTTCGTAACGACAGTGATCCATGGCGCAACTGTTCACCAAACTGCGTGGAAAGCAACCGATACCTAATTGAACGATGCCTCGGAAACATGTTGATGGCCGCTAGAAATTATCACAAGGCGGTATCTTTTTTATGGATGCTTGTTTTGAGAGGTCTCATACATTATAATTAAAACTGAGATCAGAGACCATAAAACGAACCTTTTTTATGGCCCCTGCTGAGATTAATGGGTTAGTTTTGTTACATGTTATATATACTCTGCGTCTTGAATCGTTATATATAACTTCTCTAGATAACGCACGTTCTCAATAAGTCATTGTCAGTGTCGGGGTGTGAAAGTGAGTTTATTACATGCATTGGGGGGGGGGGGGGGGGGGGGATTATGAACCGAGTGTCTGAGGCTTGTATTTCTAGGGTAATTGCGATGGATGATACGTACACGAATGTAACAATAAGGCGATACCATACTGCCTTTTTAATGTATTCCTAATTTACATGTTGGCTAACAACGCTAAGTTACCAACCATTTGATATTCGGAGGTGCGTGTGAGGGGGTGGTGATGGGGGCATCGAGATGAGATATTTTTCTTCAGCTGCAGCCGCAAAAATAGACATATTTGTAATTAAAACTCAGCGCCTGATTTTTAAACAAAAAAACAAGGTCATTTTGATGGCAGGCAATTATTTTTTTCAATTTTTATGGGGGATTTATTCGCGGTTAAATCGACATGTAACTTTGCCCTTCAACACAGCATGTTCATTTGCATTCTACCAGGATAAAATCCAATGCACTTATTGGTGTTTGCGAAGACAGTGTAGCAACATATAGTGGGTGATCGATCTGTCGGAAGGACAAACTGATGTAAATCAGTGAACAAAGTATCGCCCTAAACATAATCAAACCTTTCTTTGCATCCTCATAATTTACCCGTTTAATAAGACAGCCATGCAATGTGTGCATCTCACCCCCTTCCTAAATCAACATGATGGGCACCCCTAAAGACATCTTCCTGAAGAAAGGGCGTTAACTGACTATAAAAGTCCAGTTTCCACGTGTAAACTGGACTTTTATAGCCAGTTAACGCCCTTGCCTCTGTAAGATGCCCTAAAGAAAATTAAGCAAGGTTTTCAAGTTTCCACGCAGTACGTCACAGAGTCATATTCCCTTGCGTTGAAGACCGCGACGATAAGCTAAACGTGTCGATAAAATGTCCATTTGGCTGTGACGTCATAAACTACTGCGACGTGTTCAAATTTTTCTTTTTCTTTCCTTTTTGTTGTTTAACACCACAGCTTACAATATTCCAGCTGCATAACGGTGGCCTGTAGATAATTGAGTCTGGACCAGACGATCCAGTGATTGAGCATCCATCATTCTACATTTCACCGCCAATAACCATATGTATCTATGTATTGTTAATCACAATTGGCTTTGAAAACACAAAATATCTCTGAACCTAGCACTTTGGGAAATCAGACAATTACAGGGATGGAATAAATGAAAGTCTTGTAGAGGTCTACCAAGTGAATGTCATGAAGTGGCCATTGGACACGGCTTAAGAACGGAAAAGATGTTGTCGATGAGTTAAATTCATAATTCGTTGCTATGGCAATAAGTTCCAGCTTTGGTTCACCTTTTGGAAAATTTGACATTTGCCAACAACGATGTATGCTCAGAAATTGCAATTAGGATAGGCTGGCGACACGTGTACCATAACTGGTCGATCACTGTGTCAGTTTAAACTCGTGCCTAATATACGAACTCATTTACTTGGCATCCTATTACTTTGTTAAGGGGGGCGGTCGGGTAGCCTAGTTGTTAAAGCGTTCGCTCGTCACGCCGAAGACCCGGGTTCGAATCTTGACACGGGTACAATGTGTGAAGCCCATTTCTGGTGTCCCCCGCCGTGATATTGCTGGAATATTGCTAAAAGCGGTGTAAAACCATACTCACTCATTCACTCACTCACTCACTCACTCACTCACTTTGTTAAGGATTTGTATAATTATGATTCGTTCGTAATTATTTTGCTATGCAAGCATCTGCACGACGGCAGCCATTCTCGGAGACAGATCTCTAACTGAATCATGGACTTGAGATTCTTCCCAATAATAATTAAGTTACTTACATGTAGGATTAGAACTTTTTGGTCATTTTTTACGAAGTTCGTTTTTATAATATTGAATTTATCTATTCATGTGTGCTTTAACAAAAGAAATGTACAATTTCACAACGGAAGTTTACAATCAATGTATACATATGTACATTGTGGAAATATCGCTAACATAATCGCACTGCACTGTAATATGCCGTTTGGACGAAACAAAGACGCTATTTTGGTCTATTGCCCTATACTTCACTACAAATTACTTGGTAACTTCAAGACTATGTCGATCAAGATCGTGGTCACTTGACTTGAAATGGGTGTGCTCTCGTGTGAGGTGTTTAATCATTATTTTGCGTCGTGGTCTTCAGGCTCAAAAATCTGTAGCTACCAGCATGTCTCGTGTACAAATATAATCCAGTAGTCATTCCCCGGGGGTGGGGATCTAATATAATTGACTCGGGACGACGATGAAGTTGCTGCAGATGTCCACAAGAAACGTACGACCTTCACGCTAGTCGTGTTGTCTATTACTGATGGAGAAATGACTGAAAGATTGCCCTGTGCATCTTCGAGAGGCAAGGGAGTTACCTGACTATTAAAGTCCAGTTTCAACCCTTGGGGAACTACGCTAGCTTTATGGAGTTATATTTTGGCAGGACTAACGAGTCTGTGCGTAGTCCAATCAAAATCGAGTTACGAAATCTACATCCGGTTCGTAATCTGCTGTGCGGTTTTCGGTCGACTGCAGGATTTGCAAAGCATGTGTACCGCCATCTCGACGTCTACAGATATTTTCCAAATCTTTTTATGTTTTAAATGAAGGTGTTTACGTGATTTGATGCACTTCGAGAAGTAAGACCCATTTTATTACAAAATAGATCTTGATTATCGATCAGATCGTTTTCACTGGGCGACGCCATTTTGTTTGAAGCAAATGCACGTGATATGAGAGGTGGAATCTGTTGAATAGGAAGGACATAGAAGGGACATAACTCGTAACAGCCACGGGTTGCGCTACGATCGAGCACAGAAATTCCAGCGTAGTTTGTCAAGTGTGGAAACTGGACTTCTACAGTCAGTAAACTCCCTTGCCTCAGGAAGATGTGTCCTATGTTGGTGCGGTCAGGCTATCTGGTGATTAAATCGTGGTTCGTCACGCCAAAGACATTGGGTACAATGTGTTAAGGTCAGTCATGGTGTCTCTCTCTGTGATCTAATGGATGACAGCTAATGGAGGCGTAAAAGCCGTTTCACTGATTTACATATTCGTAAGTCATCGTTTCTGCTTCTCGTGATGCCAGCATGTTGATTTGTCACGTCATCACTGTCTGTGCGTCCTCTCAACCTTTGCTAACTACGTCACCATTTCAAGTGCTTACGTCGTCATCGTTTCTGTCCAACTTTTTCACGGCGTCATCGCGTCTTGATGTTTGACATCATGTCTGATAACGACGTCATCGTTGTCTGTACACTTCATTCCTGACTCGATGACACCATTCCTAGTTCTTGGAACATCGCTGCTGCGACATCTAATGGCGATGTTGTTCCTTGTGGTGGCATTTGGTTCTATGCACAGCGCATCAGGTTAATAATAAGTTAAGCAACGTCGGTCGGGGAGAATCCTTGGATGGGTGTCCGCGCTCGGCCCCTGAGAGTTTCTAGAGCTTCGGTCCTGCCCCACACTGAACCACATGTACCACATGTGTTACTTCCTTGGATAAGTGAATCTGTTTGAAATGTGCTTCTCTTCACCCAGCAGTGAATGGGTACCCGGTAGGATGAGATGGCAATGTGGTTGTTAACATTCTCGTGCCTAACGGGCAGCTTGGGTCGTATACACCCCAGGGAGCTGAGAATGATTGTTGAGTGCACACTGATCTACTGACCGGGGTAATAATGTCTTAGCGCTTAGGGCATGCTTATGCAAGGGATACAGCACCATATAAGTGGATTATTATTATTGTTATAATCATCATGGTCAGTACAAGGGTAAATATTATGTTTGTGGTCACTATCTCCCTGCACGGTCCTGTTGGTCAGTACAAGGGTAACGACTATGCTTGTCGTAAGAGGCGACTAACGGGATCGGGTGGTCAGGCTCGCTGACTTGGTTGATGCACGTCATCGTAAGGCCAGATAAGTGGATCGATGCTCATAATGTCAGTCACTGGATTGTCTGGTCCAGACTCGATTATTTACAGACCGCCATCATATAGCTGGAATATTGCTGAGTGCGGCGTTAAACAAACAAACAAACAAACAAACCTTATCCTGTCAGTTATTCTTTGAATGCGTTCTGTGTTGCGTTCAACACTTTAGGGTTACAACAGAACATTTCAATAGTCCATTACAACTGACCGCTTGGAATATTGCTAAGTGTGGCGTTAAGCAACAAACAAACAAAACAAACAAAAACAAGGATAACATTTAATTCAGCATGAATACACAATGCCTTTTAGGAAGTGGTCATATGTAACATATGTTATACAGTAAACTACGTTTATAACGAACACGCTTATAACGAACTGACGGATAAAACGAACTTACTTATTTGTCCCGACTTTTTGCTGTAGTTATGCTGTATATATGCTTATAACGAACTACGGTTATAACGAACTAAAATGAGTGGTCCCTTTGAGTTCGTTATAACCGTAGTTTACTGTATTGGGATAACACTTTCTTACTTAAGTACAAATTCTAGTATTTTGGGGAGGGCTGAGTCCCATCGGGAATTCGAACTCGCACTCTTAAGTGAAAGCCTCGGTGGCTGAGTGGTTAAGATTCGCTGGCGTTGTCTACAAGAATTTGAACTTTACTCAGGATGTTTTTTCCAAATATAATATCTGTATCATTTAATGCAGCAGTTTTGACCAGCGACTGTCAGACGTTTTTCTCACTGCGCTCGCTTCCCATTACGGCACAAAACTCAGCTATGCATTCACATAAAAACGTACCCTCGTTATGAGGTTATGGTAAAGGGATCAGTCAAAGTAGATTTGAAAGGGAATTGGAAAGGCTTTGAAAGTTCTAACTTCTGACGTTATCGTTTGTGTTGAGAAGAATTCTGATTGGACTTTCGTGAGGGGATTACTTGGTGTAATAGAATATTGATATTGTCCACGATCTACTCCCAAACAAACAGAACGGTATCATTAAAAAAACACGAAGAGACTGCTTGTTCTTGATATAGATGCCAGTGCCGCTGGATACAACGTGAGTTATTAAGGAGAGGCGTCGCAATGGCTTTGGAAAGAAATGGATATAGATGTATACTTATAGGCATCAGTGTATATTGACGATGGTTGTATTGACACAGTCGGCAGATATACTCCATCAGGGCCAATGAGCGGAGCCTGTCGTCTACCATCTTGGCACACAGGGTGGCCATTATGAGCAGAACAATCCAACGAATGACCCCCATGACATCAGCTCGTATGGCCCTTCAGGGCACAATTTGTATATCACAGCTTATCCACAGCATGGCGTGTGAAAGAATTATTTCACATTTTTCTACAACGAGACATCATCATATACTACTCATAAGAAGTTAAGGGCCATCCGATTCTTTCATATTATTAGTTCCTCTTTCATGACATGGCAGATCAACTCTAGTACAGTAAACTACGTTTATAACGAACACGCTTATAACGAACTGACGGATATAACGAACTGTTTTCATCTTCCCGAGGCAAGAGAGTTAACTGACTTTAAAAGTCCAGTTCCCACCCTTGCCGAACTAGGCTGGAATTCCTGGGCTCGATCGTAGCGCCACCAGTGGCTATTACGGGTTATGTCCTTTCTATGCCTCTCCTACTGACCAATCAGATTCAGCCTCTCGTATCACTTGCATTTGCTTCAAACAAAACGGTGGCGCCCAGTCAAGACGATCTGATCGATAATCAAGATCTTTATTGTGATAAAACGAGTCTTACATCGCGAAGTGCATCAAATCACGTGAACACCTTGATTAAAAACATGAAAAGATATAGAAAATATCTGTTGACAACGAGTCAGCGGTGCACATGCTTTGCAAATCCTGCAGTCGGCCGAAATCTGCATGAAAGTTTACGAACCGGATTTCGATTTCGGTGCGCGATTTTGATTGGACTATGCATAGACTCGTTAGTCCAGCCAAAATGTAACTCCATAATACCAGCCTAGTTCGGCAAGGGTGGAAACTGGACTTTTATAGTCAGTTAACTCACTTGCCTCGGGAAGATGACTGTTTTTGGCCCCGTCCATTTGCTGTAATTACGCTGTACTTATAACGAACTACGGTTATTACGAACTTAATTTAGTGGTCCCTTTAGATTCGCTATAACCGTTGATAGAGAGACAGAGGGAGAGATATCATTAATTCGACATCTGGGTAGTTTATTTCATTTTTTCATTTTTTTACATTATATGTGAGACACGTCCATTCAAAAAAGCATATAAACGCATAAAACAAAATATACCATGGCATATAACCCCTTGCAGTAACTGGTTCCCTGCCCATGAAACCACTTCTCTTGCTGTCAATCAACAGTGGAACGGATACTTGATCTCTTTGTTGACTATCATTATTCACGTCATGAAAGTGACCCTCCACACGCCGCCGATAACCTCAGACATTGTTCCTTCAATGGCGGAATCAAAACATTGTGGTGGTGTTCACCGCGGCACGTAGTACAACTGGCAACAAGATTTCGGTGTTTTGAAAATTGTCAAAATAAACATGAGACGTAGGAAGTGAGCTAGTCTGACACAATGGATGAGAGTAGTGGTCTGTAGACGCCAGGGGTCGGGGGAACAGCATGGAGCCTGCGTGGGCAGCCTTTGTGTAATTGTCGGGGGGAATCACTGGCTCGAACAACATCACCTATCACCAGGATCCCCTTAGGGTACGTCGGTCTTCCCTCTTGGCATGCAATGTGTTTGGGAGAGGGATTCTCCCAAATTGACGACCCGTGAAGATTCCGGGGTAGAATAGGTCTTCAGCAACCCATACTTGCCGTAAAAGGCGACTATGCTTGTCGTAAAAGGCGACTAACGGGATCGGGTGGTCAGGCTCGCTGACTTGGTTGATGCATGTCATCGATCCCAGTTGCGTGGCCCGATGCTCATGATATTAATCACTGGATTGTCTGGTCCAGACTCGATTATTTACAGACCGCCGTCATATAGCTGGAATATTGCTGAGTGCGGCGTTAAACAACAAACCAACCCAAATTGACTTTGTTACGTTTATGGTGAGGTGAGGTGAGGTGATTATTACAGATATATGTATAGTGTGTGTGTGTGTGTGTGCGTGCGTGCGTGCGTGCGTGCGTGCGTGCGTGAGTGTGTGTGTGTGCGTGTGTGCGTGTGCGCTTGTACTAGTCCAAACTTGTGTTGGTTTTATAGAACTGTACTGAGATACAATGCTGCAGTTATAACATGATTACCCCACTCAGACACGCTACACTCACTCTACGCCGACTAGTCCTTGTTTCAGCCTCTTAATTCCGAGCGCAAGGCAGGGTAACAACAAATCTGTTGAAGTCTTTGACGCGGATGCGGATCGAACCACGGACCTTCCGCTCTCCGGGCAGACGCTCTATCCACTAGACCATTACGTTTATAGATACGCGTGTGTGTTGATTGACGTCGTACATAGAAGTAGTACAGCTATATGAGTGAGTGAGTGAGTGTGGTTTTACGCCGCTTTTAGCAATATTCCAGCAATATCACGGCGGGGGACACCAGAAATGGGCTTCACACATTGTACCCCTGTCGGGAATCGAACCCGGGTCTTCGGCGTGACGAGCGAACGCTTTAACCACTAGGCTACCCGACCGCCCCTCGTACCTAGAAGTAGTATGGCTATATGACGGAAGCTTATACTAATCAAGGCTGTACGTGTGGTTGATTTTACGAGCATCCCTGTTTTTCGTAAGTGTTCCAGTTGCGGAGATCGATGCTCATGACGCTAGTCACAGGATTGGCTGGTCCAGACTCGATTATTTCCAGTGAGTGAGTGAGTTGGGTTTAACGCCGCTTTTAACAGTATTCCAGTCATATCACGGCGTGTCAGCTTAATGTGGGAGGAAAGCCCGAAGTGATGCAGGTCTCAGACGTTTTCCACTACGGTGAAACCCACGAGCACGGGTATGGTGCTGACACACCTAGAAACATAATCGGGGCGAACCGGGATTCGAACCCGAGATCATAGGTTTCTGGCGTGCCCAAGGGACGCAACTCTGCACAGCTAAACGCGGTGCCTTAAACTGACCACCCCATCCATTTAGTCACATAGGTTTCTTGGGACCAATTCTAACCCTTAATCACCACGGGATTAAGAGATAGTGAATCAGCTAAGTTAATCGCAGCTTTGAACAGTACTGTAATTATATCACCGCAGGAGAGCCCCAGGTCCGGGGTTCGATCCCAGGCCGCGTCATACCAACAGAAGTTAAAAGGTCTTACTTGTTGTTACCCTGCCTAGCGCTCGGAATTAGGGGGCTAAAACAAGGACTGGTCGGCTCGGAGTAGGGTATTTATGTTAAACTGCGGCATGGTATCTCAGTGGGCTAGCACTATAAAATCATCAGCAGCAGCAAGTAGCAGCAACAGTAGGTCTTCAGCAACCCATGCTTGTCGTAAAAAGCGTCAATGCTTGTCGTAAGAGGCGACTAACGGGATCGGGTGGTCAGGCTCGCTGACTTGGTTGATGCATGTCATCGATCCCAATTGCGTCGGTCGATGCGCATGATATCAATCACCGGATTGTCTGGTCCAGACTCGATCATTGACAGACCGCCGTGATATATCTGGAATATGCTTGAGTGCGGCGTTAAACAACAAACACATAAATAAACAAACACGAAGGAGGCTCCAAGAAAGTGAGTTGGTATGGTTTTACGCCGCTTTTAGCAACATTCCAGCAATATCACTGCGGGGGAGACCGGAAAATGGGCTTCAAACATTGTACCCAAGTCGGGAATCGAACCCGGGTCTTCGGCGTGACGAGCCAATGCTACTCCCACCGCCCCACTTACCCATGTGGGAAATCGAATTCGGGTCTTCGACATGACGAGAAACCGTTGTAACATTTCGACCACCCACTGAACGAAAGTTAAGTGACAAAATGGCCTCGATTGCCTGGACTATACAACGAGAGCTACGAGAACGTAATTGTGCTGACCAAACTAGGCTAAAGTTTTCTGTGTCAAGCACACGTGATGTTGTTGTGGATGAGGAAGTGGTGCCTCCTGATGTAGCGTCTGGAAAAGGGTGTCACGTTACAGATGCTGATAGACCAAGTGTGTGTTTACGAGCATATGTAGAGCAAGACATGACCCGCGGGCAAGTTTCATCCAGAATGGCCTTGACGGAAAACCAATTATCCGGACGGTTCGATGTTCATCGGCCAAATTAAGGGCGACAATGGTCAATAGATAATTCCCAACCACATTGTCCGTCATTCCGTAGTACAGGGTCAAGGGAGGTGACATGTGGATGGGTTGGGTGAAGGCGGTGTCCTGGTAGATGAGTTGGGTCAAGGCGGTGTCCTGGTAGATATATTGGGTCATGGGCGGTGTCCTGGTAGATGAGTTGGGTCATGGGCGGTGTCCTGGTAGATGAGTTGGGTCATGGGCGGTGTTCTGGAAGATGGGTTGGGTCAAGGCGGTGTTCTGGTAGATGGGTTGGGTCAATGGCGGTGTCCTGGTAGATGAGTTGGGTCATGGGCGATGTCCTGGTAGATGAGTTGGGTCAAGGCGGTGTTCTGGAAGATTGGTTGGGTCAAGGCGGTGTTCTGGTAGATGGGTTTGGTCAAGGCGGTGTTCTGGTAGATGGGTTGGGTCAATGGCGGTGTCCTGGTAGATGAGTTGGGTCATGGGCGGTGTCCTGGTAGATGAGTTGGGTCAATGGCGGTGTCCTGGTAGATGAGTTGGGTCATGGGCGATGTCCTGGTAGATGAGTTGGGTCAAGGCGGTGTTCTGGAAGATTGGTTGGGTCAAGGCGGTGTTCTGGTAGATGGGTTTGGTCAAGGCGGTGTTCTGGTAGATGGGTTGGGTCAATGGCGGTGTCCTGGTAGATGAGTTGGGTCAATGGCGGTGTCCTGGTAGATGAGTTGGGTCAATGGCGGTGTCCTGGTAGATGAGTTGGGTCATGGGCGGTGTCCTGGTAGATGAGTTGGGTCAAGGCGGTGTTCTGGTAGATGAGTTGGGTCAAGGCGGTGTTCTGGAAGATGGGTTGGGTCAAGGCGGTGTTCTGGTAGATGAGTTTGGTCAAGGCGGTGTTCTGGTAGATGGGTTGGGTCAATGGCGGTGTCCTGGTAGATGAGTTGGGTCATGGGCGGTGTCCTGGTAGATGGGTTGGGTCAATGGCGGTGTCCTGGTAGATGAGTTGTCCAATGGGCGGTGTCCTGGTAGATGGGTTGGGTCAAGGCGGTGTCCTGGTAGATGAGTTGGGTCAATGGCGAGGATAGTGGATTTGGCAGTATAATGTGTCTTGGTGGGGTATCCATGTTAACTACGGCATGGCATCTCAGTGGGCTAGCAACATAAAACCGACATTAGTCTGAACCAGTACACACACGCACAGACACACGTCGCAAAATAAGTGCAATTGTCTTGAACACGACTTTAAACCCCATGTCACCCCACCCCACCCCACAACCCAAATCGCAATTTGATCCCAATCCCCAAACAATGAGTTATAATAAGCGTTATCTAGCTGATTAGCGTTAAGTACACATAGCCTCTCACCGAGTTCCTGACATGGCTATTTTTAGTCCAGCTGTCCACTCAGCATCCAATGTCCACGCGTGGCCTGCTACATGGCTTGGACAACTGGGGAGTGAGTGAGTGAGTGAGTATGGTTTTAAGCCGCTTTTAGCAATATTCCAGCAATATCACGGCGGGGGACACCAGAAATGGGCTTCACACATTGTACCAATGTCGGGAATCGAACCCGTGTCTTCGGCGTGACGAGCGAACGCTTTAACCACTTGGCTACCCGACCGCCAAGGACAACTGGGAAACAAAGTATAATGATACAGTATTTTTTTATATGAATCATAAACATTTATCGAATTGACGCTTCTTAAATGTTTAAGTGTTTTTGTTTGTTTATTGTTTCAATTCCGCACTCAGCAATATTCCATCTATTTCATTGCGGTCCGCATCAGTGGTCGAATCGGTCTTCTGCAACCAATGCTTCTCGTAAGAGGTGGATGCTCATATGATTCTCTAAAAATAATTTA
Organism: Haliotis rufescens; assembly: GCF_023055435.1. Taxonomy (NCBI): domain Eukaryota; kingdom Metazoa; phylum Mollusca; class Gastropoda; order Lepetellida; family Haliotidae; genus Haliotis; species Haliotis rufescens. The sequence goes on from NW_025964334.1 coordinate 55,937,798, forward strand.
AAAAATGATAGAATCCAAACCTGGACTAGCAAGCAGGGACACACACACACACACACACACACACACACACACACCATTGGTCGTCCCCTTAGGTATTACCGGTAGGCGTGTAACATGTCAGTCGATTGACAAACAATCGTCACCTACTTCACCAGCGCTCGTGTTGCACTGAATATCGGTAAATAATGCCACGTGCACCGATCGACTCGCAGATTACTTTTTCATGTTCAGTGTGTTAAGCTGTACTCAACCCTGCCAATGTCTCTCTCTTAACAATGCAACATATTGACGGTCGATGAAATGTTTAACATGTCAAGTTCGATCTACTGAATGTCGGACTGCGTCAGATCAGAAGAGAATTTTATTCTAAATGACAGCACGGATTTTGAAAATAAAGTTACAGAAATACCTTTGACTATTGTGCATAAATAGAATGGAAAGATTGTCAGTTAAAGACATTCGAACATGACAGTTTAGAATCCTGCATTCTGATTGTTACGCCAGAGGTATCAAATTAGAGATAATCGTACTATGTTTTCAATTTAAAGTTGGGTTAGCTGTAGATTTAACCGCGCGATATTGAATTCGGTACCTAACATATATGCGGATTAAAACCGAACATCACTGATCCCGATTTCGCGCTTTCAGCCCGCATAGTAATATGCTTTTGGCCTGTCTCCGTCTCTCTCGACAGGCAAAACGCAATACGGAAATGGATCCATGTTCCCGCATGGCGATATGCTCTAGGCTTTTTTTGCATTTTAACAAGTAAAACCGTGTATTTCTAGGTTCTCACCTCATCATCTTTGTGCTGTGTCCCTCAGAACGCCACGTCATCAGCACTGACCGCTCAGACCATGACGCCAACACAAAAGCAACTCATTAATCCGGACGGTACTTTTCCCAATAATATCATTCAGACTGACACATGTCTGGAACATCAGGTCATGAATACGGAGTATTCGGAGCTATATAAATGTTTACTTTTTATTTGATTACTTTAGTGTGAGTGAGTGAGTATGCTATTACGCCACTTTTAGCAATATTCCAGCAATACCACGGCGGGGGACACCAGACATGGGCTTCACACATTGTACCCATGTCGGGAATCGAACCCGGGTCTTCGGCGTGACGAGCGAACGCTTTAACCACTAGGCTATCCGACCGACCCTGCTTTAGTAGTAGTAGTAGTAGTAGTAGTAGTAGTAGTAGTAGGGCTTATTATTATAAGGGGATTATTAATAATTTATTATTAGGGCTTATTATTATTATTGTTGTTGTTTTATATTATTATTATCATCATCATCATCATCATTATTATTATTATTATTATTATTATTATTATTATTATTATCATTTCGGAAAGTAATCGTTTTGGGGATGGAGTTTCCGGACTCCCGGGTTTTATACTGTTAAAAAGCAAAACATCTTTCACTCACTGTCACTAACTCGCTTGATCCTTCACTCACTCACAATCACTCACTCACTCACTCACTGCAGTCCTGTCATCCAGACGGTCGTTCCCCCCTTTGTTGCTGCAGCTGCAGAGGTCAATGCTATTTTCGTTTCAAAGGTAATCGGATCAACCGCTACATCCCGCTTTAAAAGACATCATCAATTTCACATAACTGCATGTCTATTTCAAACGCGACTTCCGTCATCGGACGCAACAGGCGACGCATCACAAGAATATAGCCACATTTGTGACATACTCTGTAACATGTAGCAGGCAAATAGCTACACCCTGCCCTGCATATCACCTGTATTTGGTTTACCGCTCAAGATCCGATGACCACCATGCTAGTTTTTTTCCCGAACGTGACAGAGGAACTTTACATTGACTTGGGACACAGCTAAGTTGCCGCTCTCTGTAGATAAAGATGTACGGCGACCCCGCTTTGTTTGAACATGTACGCCCGTCTGAATTCTCTCCACTCTGCCTCTGTCCGGAGCAGGTCTAGCGTCGCGTCTATCTATTCAGCCACCTGTAAGTACTTAAATACTGATATAATTATCTTATCTTAATTTTGATGTTTCCTAAAGCTTAGTATTATGTTTGTTTGTTTTTGTTAACGCCGCACTCAGCATTATTCCATCTATAAGTCTGTTAATATTCGAATCAGGACTAGACAATCCAATGATTGACATCATGAGCATCTATCCACGCAGCTGGATACGATGACGTGCATCAATTAACTTCGCGAGCCTGACCACCCGATCCCGTTTGTCGCCTCTTACGACAAGCATTGTATGATGGAGACCTATATTCTTACCCGGGATACACACGGGTTGCCCAGTACTACATCATTTGAGTATAACATCTCTATTGTATTAACACAATCATGAATACCTCATGATATAGGAAATGAATCATGAATGTAGCTTACATGAATGTTTATGAAACATGTAATGGTTGTTTCATACGAAATCATTTCATAATTCGTGGAGAATGAAACCTATCGTATGCCGAGTATTTATTACTAGCCCTGAGCCATAAAAAAATATTTTTTACTAAAAGCCTAGGCAAGTCTAGATCAAACGAAACCAAGTCTAGTTTCCTTGATTCCACAACAGCAGCGGAACAAAGGTTCTTTTTAAAAAATAAGTTATTTCAAAGAAATGTTTCCAAGACTAAGTGTTACATTACGTAAAGGTTTTATTAAAGGCAACTGATGTCCATTTTATATGATTTCAAATTAATAATAATTGTGATGACAATTTTAAATGCTTTACACAATGTATTGTTTATCCTCTCGAATACAAAGTGTACTTGTTTTGACCACACCTCACCTCACCTAAACGTGCTCTTTGGTCGAGGGCTGTGGTAAGTTGGTAGCCATGTATCCTCTTGTGTGTCTTTCATTAAGCAGGCTTGTTTTTGTCTGATAAGTAAAGCGATTGTAATTAAGCACGGAGTTGTCTTCTCGTGAACCAGATCCCTCTCGCGTCTAATAAGCACGATTGTCTCTAATTGGGTTAATTAGCAGCCATTGATAGTCTCTGCCTTAGCCTTGACACTCATGTTCATCTGAGTCTCAATGAGTGTTGTGTGTTTATATATAGATATTTGGGGAGACGTTGGTCGGGGGGGAGGAGGGAGGCACATACTGCTCCATTTCGAGTACCATGTTTGTTTGTTGTTTAACGCTGAACTCAGCAATATTCAAGATACATGACATCAGCCTGTATATAATCGGGTGTGATATAGTCAATCCAGTGATTGACATCATGGGCATCGACCTACGCAATTAGGAAAAATGGTATGCATCAAACGAGTCAGCGAGCCTGACCACCCGAAACCGCATGGGTTGCTGAAGACCTCTTCTAACCCGGATTTTCAGTTCCATCATTCAGTTCCCTTAATGAAACCTTCAACAACATGCATAATACAATGTACGTTGTTGTGTGGATGTTGAGTTATTTCAGTGGAAAGTGTCTTTACAATTGTCAGAAAATTCTACCTAGGTTTACCCTGGACATCTCAGTGATTATCGTTTAAGATTACTAAGGTCTGGACCAGTTAATCCTCGTTGATGGGGTATAATTGGTCTACATACAACCAATGCTTGTCGTAAATGGCCACTATGCTTGTCGTAAGAGGCGACTAACGGGATCGGATGGTCAGGCTCGCTGACTTGGTTGAAGCATGTCATCGATCCCAATTGCGTGGATCGATGCTCATGATATCAATCACTGGATTGTCTGGTCCAGACTCGTTGATTTACAGACCGCCGTCATATAGCTGGAATATAGCTGAGTGCGGCGTTAAACAACAAACCAAACAACCTACATAATGAGGCGACAAAATTGGCTTTGTGGTAAAGCTCTCTCGCTCGCTCCCTCACTCCTCCCCTCACACTCTCACACTGTCACTCGTTCGCTCACTCACTCACTCACTCACATTCACTCACTCACTAATACACGACAACCTACTCAGATGAGGTTTTATAGAGAGAGAAAATTATCTGAATAATTATATATTCCTCCCACCGATAGGAAATATATGTCTGGCCTTAATAGATGTGTTTTAGTTCCTGTCATATAGGAGGATAATATCCGTTGTCTACACGACCTTGACATAATCATAACAGCTGTCGAGGTTGTCGATTCAGGTGAATCTAAAAATGTCTGTTGTTAAATGGAGTTCCATTAGCGTAGATTGTGTTTCTCGCAGAATGCAACGACGTACAGGTTTAGCATTGTGACAGGAGGGCGAACAATGGAAGGGAGGTAACTCGCGTCACTTTTCGCGTGAATATGGTCACGTCGTCAAAATATTGGAAATTTAACACTGGTTGGTTGGTTGGTTTGTTGTTTAACGCCGCACTCGGCAATATTCCATCTATATGGCGGCGGTCTGTAAATGAACGAGTCTGGACCAGACAATCCATTGATTGATATCATGAGCATCGATCCACGCAATTGGGATCGATGACATGCATCAACCAAGTGCCTGACCACCCGAACCCGTTAGTCGCCTCTTACGACAAGCATAGTCGCCACATTTAACACTAGAATAAAAGACTTGCCTAAAATTCAATGATTAGTCTTTTCGTGGTTGTCTCCCTTAGCTCTGCCAGATCCGCTGATGGTGGGTTCGAATCCCGGTGGCTCTCCAAACATAGTTCTCAGTATTTTGGACCGCCTCCGTGGTCCAGTGGGGACAGCGTCTGCCCGGAGACTGGAAGGTCGTTGTTCGATCCCCTTGCCGCATCATACGAAAATACGTTTACAGATGGCGTTCGGCTTCAAGGTGTCTGAGTGGGTATGCATGTGAACGCCTCCGATCTGCACCAAATCGGCCGTCCTCGCACACAAGGGGGCACTGGGGTCCCAGTCGTCAAAGGCGCCACAATTCGCTGTGCACTGCGGGCCTTGGACACGCCAAATCCCTGTGATCGTGGGTTCGAATCCTGATTCGCTTGAGGTTGTTGTTGTTGTTGTTGTTATTGTTTTTGTTTAGGGTCCGGGGTTAGAGTCGGTCTCCAGCATCCTATGCGAGTAGGATCAGTTGGTCTGACTTGCTTGCGTGCCATCGCATCAACAGTGTGGTTCATAATATCAATAACTGGATTGTCTGGTCCAGACACGATTATTAAAAGACCGCACAGTGCGGCGTTAAACAACAAACAAACAAACACGCCTCGCATTGGGATTTCACAGCTTACTCGTATTAAAGCATTCATGAAGCTGATTGGTCACAAGATGCGCGTGATGTAAATCACTGGATTGTCTCGTCCAGACTCGATTATTTACAGACCGCCGTCATATTGCGGGAATACTGCTGAGTGCGGCGTTAAACAACAAACGATGAACCTGTCACAATGAGCCGACATATGTACTTCCTCCTGTGAGAGGATCCTAATGGCTGCAAAAGTAACAACAATCAGACGCTAATAATAAACCCTTTGTACAATACTATCGCGACCCTTCAACCCGGAACATATGAACGCAGTCGTGTCGAGAGACGTAGAACGAGTAATACTCGTTTTGTAAACCTGAAGGTTTTCCTGGAGTTAGACACTTCTTCTGCTGTAAGTATAACCATCTTGTCTTGTCTGTCAGTTTCTCGTGGAAGCAAGTATGTGGTTGAGTTAGTCCATGGGGTAAAATAGACCACTGAATGTGTCCCATTGTGTTAACAAATTAGCCAAGATTTGTTTGCTTGCTCGGTAGACGGGATGCGTGTGTGTGTGTCCATTATCAAGGTTCTGTAGGGGGAACGATCATTTGATATTCTGGACGGAGAAGGACTGGGATGCTGTTTACGAAGACATAGCTACAAAATAATTTGTCCTCGGGTTGTACCCCCAAATAATTCAGCCACTCGACCAGGTGGAAGTTGTGGGTGAAAAAGAAATTGTTTGGCTCCCGGTCTGAGAAAAACTAAATTTGATATCAGCACTAGTTGAAAATGATATTTCAACAAGACGACCCCTGTTGTGTATCATTCTGCGATGTTGTGCGAAAGAATTGCGTTATTGAGGTATGAACCTGTGAACATTTTCATGGTCTCATCCAATCAGAACACCATCCAATCGAAGCCCGGTATATATAATAGGAGTGTGATCATATTGAAGCGGAGACTTCGCGCAGGAATGTAACTATTACATCCTGTGTGGAGTTTAGGAATCAAGGGGAGGTTACTCTCATACCCGGCTGTGAGTGGCCTCCCTTCCGTTTTCGACTTGCGCGAATTTCTCTGACGGTTAGAGAGGTGTAGGTATGTCTTGTTTTTATTTGTTTCAAGCAAGCAGTATCACTTGTCGACTGATTCATGTTTTCTGTGGATATTCTATGCATTACCTCTTGGAGCTGCGAGACATCTCTTTATGAAACTTCATCTTAAACTGTTCAAAGGGCTCCATCATTCATGGAATATTTAGATTCAATACTGAGCTCATATCACAAACCCTAAACACGTTCCATCTTACTATGTTAACATAATCAAATCCCACTTTGAATAACACTGCATGTTTTTCAAAATGTAAATGATCATTAAGGGCTGGGACGAGTGCAAATTTACTACCAGGGGACCCGACTCTACCCGGGTATCCACTGTACATGTAGGTCTCAAGAGTTGGGCACACAAAGTCACATTGGGAATGGTTTAACTGTACACATAGCCCTGGCCAAAACTGTTCAGGTGAGGTGAGGTGAAATGGGGTTTAACGTCGCGTCCAAGATTTTTGCACTTATATAGCGACGTGCATGTACGTGTGTGTGTTTGTGTGGCTGCTTGTACTAGTCCGGACTGATGTCGATTTATAGTGCTAGCTCACTGAGATACCATGCCGCAGTTTAACATGAATACCCCACTCAGACACAGTACACTGACTCCGAGCCGACCAGTCCTTGTTTTAGCCCCTTAATGCCGAGCGCCAGACAGGGTAACAACAAGTACCATCTTTTAACGTCTTTTGGTATGACGCGGTCGGGGATCGAGCCCCGGACCTTCCGCTCCCCGGGCGGACGCTCTACCACTAGACCACGGAGGCATATGGTCTCTTATGAAACGATTAAATCATGTGTACACTGAAGTTGACTGAAGCTTTTTCTTTACTCAAACATATACAAGTCAAAAGGAATGTGTGCATCATCAGAATGAAATGTGAACATTAGTGACTTGTTGTGTAACCACTGAGCTCGTGTTCGTTTTTGTCATTGAACAATATATCATGTCATGGGCGGATACAGAGGGGGGGTGCGCACCCCCCTTTTTATTTCGAAAAAAATCTTTATTTCTGTATAAATTACCACCAAAGACAATAAATAGATCTGAATTGGGCACACACACACACACACACACACACACACACACACACACACACACCTTTTAAAAAAAGCTGTATCCGCCCATGCATGTTACTAACCACGGATCCGGGTAGTACTGTGAGTACTTGGTCCTACTTCGGACCAACCCGACCCGAGTACCCGAGTCACCCGTCCCAGCCCAAATGATCATGCAGTATAGGTTTTGGGCGTAGAGAATTATGTCATTTCATTAGTGTCAGTAATAGGCGCATGTCAACATATCGTGTTTAGACGAACGAGGAAACGAAAACCTTTTATGAGAGTTAAATATTTGTATTCAGAATTATTACGTTGTCGTCCTGGTGAACAGGAAGGAAAAAACTGAAGTAGCTTGTGACCGAGGGAAGGAAGGGGCCTTCGCCTGGGTCTGTTGCGTTTCGTGATTTTGACCTTAAGTTGGCTTTTATTGCTTTACTATAATTCTACTTTGAGCGTGCATGTTATCAGTCATCAACAGACTGCCTGGCAAGGGAGATAATCCACATTTTACAGCCTCAATCTATGAATTTGTCACTGACCGGAAGAGTTAAAATTTACATGGACAGAATAAACAGATGTAAGACTTTTCCTTCTTTCTTCCTTGCCGACTAAACTATAGTGTTTCTTAAATTTAAAACACCACCTTTCAGATTATATTTCCGCCTTTGATTTCACTGGGTTTATGAAAAAGGACAAGATCAGGGCCCACTTGCACAGAACAATCTTAGTTACAATCGATCTTAGGCGGCTACAATCAACTTTATAATCACCCTACAATTGTCCTATTCCACTTGCACAAACCGATCTTAACGCGATTGTAAGACGGCTTGGATTTAAGATCGCGATCTTAACTAAGATTGAAATCTTCAATGGTGGAGGTACAAATATCTTAAACTAGACTCCTGTCTATGGTTGTCTGCAAACGCGCAAATCTTGCTGCGCATACAACGTGTAGAACCGGTTACGACATACAACACGTACCTCCCTCCACGCGCCTTGCACAGTTGAAAGGTCTCAACTATTTGAAGGAAACTATAATTAGAATGTTGGCATATAGATTTAGTGACATTCTTATTATGAAAGTAAAAAAAGAAAATAATAATAGATCTCTATGTCCAAATAACATAACAGGTAAATGTATGATCGTCATCTATTTGGGGGAGCTTTCCGTAAAATCCTAAATACATGTATATCCTTCATGTTTTAGTTTTGCCGCTATTACAAAGGATGTTATGACAACCTTTTCAAAACACAGTAAGACGGGAGATTTCAAGAATGCATGTACGGGAAATAAGAATAATGTTTCAAGAAAGAAGTTGTTTAATATATATTCATTTGGTATTAATTATATTTTTTAAAAAGTGTGAATTTTACTTTTGCTATTTATGGGATATTTTACACAAATTTCAAATGTCTCATCATGTGTATTTGCTTGTTTGATGAATATTTGTATTAGTTTCTTATAAATTCAGATATTACAACCGCTCGTGACTGTCCCACTCGATTTTGGATATAAACGTATGATTTTGCACTTCAACTTGTGTTTACTTGTAGATTATTTAATGATAAACTAAAGACAAAATAACTGACACGAATGTGACCCAAAAGATATACAAGGGGAGCTCGGCGGTTCTACAACATTAATACACTAACTGGGCAAGGAAGATTCTACGATACTTATACAAAGGGAAACCACTCCCATCTAGAATATAAACTATGATTAGCTGCCCTTGATTTATCTTAAAGGTCACGGACGTTACAAATCGCTTGCAGACGACTTAGGTTTTATCCTTCCCTTGATAAGGTATGTTGTTTTAGACTTCTTTCAGCATTGACACGGGTGGGAATAGTACTTTTAACTATCGACTCGATAGTTATGTGGTTCACTATCGCAATTAACGATATTTTTGACGTTAAATCTGTGGTGCGGTCTTCGTGTTGTTGAAGTGTCGATTCGAATCATAAAATCTAACGAAATAAATAGGCAGTGTTTGATCGTAAAGCAGATTATTAATGTGAAACTGGCCCTGTCTTGCACGCCATTTTGTCAGGGACTACAACGATCTTAGCTACTTAAGATTGGTCTGGACCAATTGTAAGTTTCGATTGTAGCTTACAATGATCTTAACCTACAATCGCTTTGTGCAAGTGGATGACAATTGTAGCGTAAGCCTAAGATCGCGATCTTAAGGATTTACAATAATTGTAGCGCTAAGATCGCTTTGTGCAAGTGGACCCTGGTCTGTTGGCCTGGATAGATCTGAGGCTGTCTACGGGCTTATTCCAATTAATTATGTTATAATAATAATAATTGTAGTTATTATTTTCCATGGCGCCCTCTACATATTCTGGGTCGTGCCAAGGAAGGACCTCCGTGTCAAACCACAAGCATGGTTGTTAGTAGTAGTAGTAGTAGTAGTAGTAGTAGTAGTAAATCAGGGAGCCTGACCACCCGATCCCGTTAGTCGCCTCTTACGACAAGCATAGTCGCCTTTTACGGCAAGCATGGGTTCCTGAAGACCTATTCTATACCGGAATCTTCGCGTGGCAGTATCAGTTATCAGAGACACCGTTTGCATATCTGGTTTAGATAAGAGACCGCGTAGACTGAACCAGTCAGTTGGAAGACATTAATCATAAACGCTTGAAGCCACCCGACTCGTGGTTGATTGGATTTGTGATTCAGCTCTGTGTCATCCATGCTAAGCACTCGGGGGCGAGGGCCCTGTACTTGCTTTAATTAAACTCGAGGACCTCTGGTATAATAAAGTCAACAAAAATGTTACCTAATATTTTGTTACGATGTAGACACACACTTACACCATTATGTGATATTGACGATGAATAAATATCAAAGCTTTCACACCTTTCACACACAATTTAAAGCACATAAAAATCGATCTCACCTGCTAACGCCAAAAAAACATGTACGTGTATTATTTGCAGGTGTTGACAGGCGCTTTGTCAAGCGCGCTGCGTTGTCATGTAAAACACAATAGCATTCATTAAAACACGATTCACTATTAGTTTTATTGTATAACAATTCGCCTAATTATAGGCAGGTTGTGATAACGTCTTAATTCGAGTTTTTACCTTGCAGCTCCACCCCCGGGCGAACCAGTCTTGTGGGTCACTCTCAGCTGGTCTCCTCCCGAACGGCTGAGACGGAGCTTCACCTGAATACCAAGGCGATCATGTGACAGCTATTAATAGCTTCCCACCCGCAATGCATTGTTTGCTTCGAGCCGAGGAAAATCGTTAAGTGTGTTTCCCAGGAGTCTTGGGTCGGGTGGAGAGCATTCTGAGCGTTCGGAGGCGGGTCGATGATAACTGAAAGATACAGTGCTTGGTTAGCTGTCTCTTCCACCACCTGAATCTTTTCCTGAAGGCATTTTCACCTGTGTAGAGTGTACTAATGTGAGGGGTGAGAAGACTGTCGTCCTTCCATTGACACAACTGTGAATAAGCCCTGCATGTGTGACTGAAGGCCCGCTGTGCTCGTTTTATCGGATTTACCTGTGCGTTACCGAGGCGTGGAGTCACAGTGTTGCAGGAAGAGCCAGGTACGTTGGGCCATACAGAACGCTATGCGGTTTTACCTGAAAAAGATTATTCAGTGGTCGTTGGGAGGATGTGTGACCATCGTACTCTTATTAAACCTTTATAAGAGAGATGTGTGGGTGTATGACACGGACGATCAGCCTCTACCCTGGGGACCGGATTTCAAGAGGGACGGGAATCCAAGGCCGCTCACCTTTGACGGACCGAAGATTCACGAACATGTTCACCGTGATATGGTCAGAACGAATATGTCAATCTCAGGCAGTTTACACGTGCAGCATGCGCAACACCCATCATCGGCGACGTCTGTCTATTATAGCCGTGACAATGACAACCAGGATCGTATAGTTAACCAGTTAGCATTTATACCTCCTCCTATCCGAGAAGCAAAAAAACGAGGGGAAGATGCTCCCCTCAAATCTATTCTTCTGTACCACGGATTCGGGGGGTGGCAAGTTAAAAAAGGACAGGAGACGTTCATTGACCAGAAATGTGGCGTTCAACGCTGTGAACTTATTGACAACAAACAGGATGGTGCGAAAGCTGATGCAGTTTTGTTTCATCATAACCCTGCCCGACCCTGGTTCGACCGCCCTCAGAAACAAATCTGGATATTGTTCATGCTCGAGTCACCGTATCACACGGCCGGACTAGGGGCGTTCAAGGACGTCTTCAACTGGACTGCAACGTATCGACACGACTCCACAATCGTAGCTCCTTATGAAAAATTTGTGCCGTACAACTCGAGTGTTTTAACTAAAAAACAAGACAAAAATTATTCCGCGGGGAAAAGTAAAATGGTTGCTTGGTTCGTTTCAAACTGCGGGGCCCGGAACGGTCGTCGAAACTACGCCGACGAGTTGTCGAAACACGTTCAGGTGGACATTTATGGTGCGTGTGGCAAGTTAAAGTGTCCGCGGTACCAGAGCAGTAAGTGCTTTGATATGCTCAACAAAGACTACAAGTTTTATCTAGCCTTTGAAAATTCCAATTGCAGAGACTATATTACCGAAAAGTTCTTCGTGAATGGACTGCAGTAAGTACCCTTTTCTTTTTATGATTGATTTAGCATTCTAAACGTTCTTTCTCCCATGTCTCGATCCGTGAAGATTCTGGTTAGAATAGGTCTTCAGCAACCCATGCGTTCCGTAAAAGGCGACTATGCTTATAAGACCCGTGAAGATCCCGGGTAGAATAGGTCTTCAGCAACCCACGCTTTCCATAAAAGGCGACTATGCTTGTCGTAAGAGGCGACTAACGGGATCGGGGTGTCAGGCTCGCTGACTTGGTTGATGCATGTCATCGTATCCCAATTGCGTGGAACGATGCTCATGATATCACTCACTGGATTGTCTGGTCCAGACTCGATTATTTACAGACCGCCGTCCTATAGCTGGAATATTGTTGAGTGCGGCATCAAACAACAAACAATCTTATGTTTTACACCTGCATGTCAACATTATATTTGCATTGAAATACAATGGATTACTGGTGTTTTATTGCACAAATGCAGTTATCAATGAAACATTATCACTGGTGTCTGTGTGCGTGCGTGTGTGTGCGTGTGCGCGCGTACGTGTTTGTCAATCGCATTGCACACCAACCCCCTATGATTTTTTAGACACAGTACATGTTAACTGCAACTTGGGAATATTGTGCCCCAAATACGAGCTTCATAACATAGCACCCTTTAACCAGAAACAATAATCCAGCGTCCTGTAGTACGGTGATCTGGTTTGTTTGTTGTTTAACGGCGCACTCAGCAATATTCCAGCTACAATGTATATGACGACGGCCTGTAAATAATCCAGTCTGGTCCATACCACCAACTGATTGGCAAACATGCATCAGCCAAGTCAGCGAGCCTGACCACCCGATCCCGTTAGTCGCCTCTTACGACAAGCATGGGTTGCTGAAGACTAGTCATCAAGATATTGTCTTAAAAAGAAATTTGGTTTTGAAAAACTGAATTATCGCTCTTTGCAAAATATTTTCTTTTTCAGGGGTAGTATTGGTTAAATTCAGAGACAGTGCTTTTTAACAACTGTGGTTAGCACTGTTTGCGTATACTAGTCTGGAAAAGGAACCACGTTACCCTTAATATACTACTCAAAAGAAGTTAAGGATCACCCGATTCTTTCATATTGGTAATGTTAATCTGTCATGGCATGAGAGATTAACTATTGTAATATGAAAGAATCGGGTGATCCTTAACTTCTTTTGAGTAGCATATTTTAGAAATCACTCCAAATCAGGTCAAGTCTAGATAGCCTCAGCTTAGAAAGTAACCTTTATTCGGGTCACTATTTGTGTTTTTTATTTTGTAGCTATATGTTTTTAAATAAGATTTTTATTTCTGGGACTTAATGTTGGACTGGTAGAGCGTCCGCCCGGAGAGTGGAAGGTCCGGGGTTCGATCCCCGGCCGCGTCATACTAAAAGACGTTAAAAGATGGTACTTGTTGTTACCCTGTCTGGCGCTCGGCATAAAGGGGCTAAAACAAGGACTGGTCGGCTCGGAGTCAGTATACTGTGTCTGAGTGGGGTATTCATGTTAAACTGCGGCATGGTATCTCAGTGAGCTAGCACTATAAATCGGCATCAGTCCGGACTAGTACAAGCAGCCACACACACACACGTGCATGCACGTCGCTATATAAGTGCAATAATAATCTTGGACGCGACGTTAAACCCAATTTCACCTCACCTACTGTTGGACTGGTGGCGATGCAGAGGGGTAGATAAAACAAAAATATTCCTGTTAGGGTCAAGGTGACATTGCCATCCTCCTTGACAACAATATATACAGAGCGCTTGGTTTCCGTGCGATACCGGCATGTGACGACACCGCTTACGACAAGCATGAGTTGCTGAAGATCAATTATAACCCGGATCTTTATGGAATCCCACTGTGTTTCGAGTCATTAACCTGTTGTGACGAAGGCACCCTATTTGTTGTTGCAGTTGATTCTGAGCTTGGTATACTGAATGTGTATTTTAAACAAGTAAAACTGACACAGCCATAGGTCATCATGCAAACATGAGAGAAAATATACATCAGTCATGTCATAGCCTCCGTGGTCTAGTGGTAGAGCGTCCGCCCGGAGAGCGGAAGGTCGTGGGTCCGATCCCCGGCCGCGTCATACCAAAAGACGTTAAAAGATGGTACTTGTTGTTACCCTGTCTGGCGCTCGGCATTAAGGGGCTAAAACAAGGACTGGTCGGCTCGGAGTCAGTTTACTGTGTCTGAGTGGGGTATTCATGTTAAACTCCTGCATGGTACCTCAGTCCGGCCAAGCGCGCGCGCACACACGCGCACACACACACACACACACACACACACAATAATCTTGGCCTCCACGTTAAACCCAATACTTGTTGTTACCCTGCCTTGCGCTCGACATTAAGGGCTAAACAAGGACTGGTCGGCTTGGAGTCACTATACTGAGTGGGGTATTCATGTTAAATTGCGGCATGGTATCTCAGTGTGCTAGCACTATAAAATCGGCATCAATCCGGACCAGCAAGCAGGGACACACACACGCACGCACACACATGCACGCACGCACACGCACACGTACACACACACACGTACACACACACACACGTTGCTTTTTAAGTGCTTTAATCTTTTGCGTGACCTTAAACCCCATTTCACCTAAGCTTTATATTGTAATATACATATTGTGCAACAGATGTACGTTTTGTCACAGTCGATTATCTCTCTCGTTTTGTATATTAATCAATATATTTAAACCAGATCACGGCGGGGGATGTGGCCAGGTACATATGTCGGGGTCCGTGAAGATCTTGGTTGGAATAGGTCTTCAGCAACCATGCTTGCCATAAAAGGCGAATCGGCTTGTCGTAAGAGGCGACTAACGGGATCAGGTGGTCAGGCTCGCTGACCTGGTTGATGCATGTCATCGTGTCCCAGTTGCGTGGATCTATGCTCATGAAATCAATTCGACTGCCAGCTGATGACTGAAAAATAACTAACCCACGCTAGGTCCGTTATACAACAAGCATGTGAATAGTGAACAAATGTACTGGTAGCTGGGTTATCGTATGATTGGCCCTGCAACCGGCGCTCGATCACGCTTCACTACGCGGAGGACGCTCTTGGCGGCTGAGTGTAGGGTCGACTGTAGGTACATGTATTGGCAGTGAGTCTATATAGACTGTGTGCAGTCTCCCTTGTAAAGGGCAGTGTGTATTAGCGGGATATATCCATTGGGAGTCGTGTTTGTTTGTTCCACGATCCACGTTTTGGATCGATGACATGCATCCACCAAGTCAACGAGCCTGACCACCCGATCCCGTTAGTCCCCTCTTATGACAAGCGTGGTCGTCTTTTACGGCAAGCATGGGTTGCTGAAGACCTATTCTACCCCGGATCTTCACGGGTCTTACTAAGTGTACAGGGTGTCGCCTTTTTCGACAAGCATGGGTTGCTGAAGACCTATTCTACCCCAGATCTTCACGGGTGTATTCTGACATGCATCAACCAAGTCAGCGAGCATGAACACCCGATCCCGTTAGTCCCCTCTTACGACAAGCGTGGTCGTCTTTTACGGCAAACATGGGTTGCTGAAGACCTATTCTACCCCAGATCTTCACGGGTGTATTCTGACATGCATCAACCAAGTCAGCGAGCATGAACACCCGATCCCGTTAGTCCCCTCTTACGACAAGCGTGGTGGTCTTTTACGGCATGCATGGGTTGCTGAAGACCTATTCTACTCCGGATCTTCATGGGTCTTACGACAAGCATAGTCGCCTTTTACGGAAAGCATGGGTTGCATAAGGCCTATTCTACCCCGGATCTTCACGGGTGTTTTCTGACAGTAATCGTGGAGAGTTGACACGCGTCAGTTTAAACTTCACTCACTCACTCACTCACCCACTCACTCACTGACTCCCGCTGTGGATTAGTCAACGAACGTAACCTTGACCTTCTCGGTTGCTATAGAGACGGTACTGAAACTGTTTGTGTTGATTTCCCTTCATATGTCATCGGTGGTAATAAATATAATATATTGCGCGCTTAATTTCATATCAAGTTTATGTCCCTCGTGCTATAATTTTCAATTTGTCCCCGGTACACATCGGCCAAATTATTTCACTCGGGACATAAACTGGATATTAAATTGTAGTCGTGTTATGTCCTGTAACACCTACCCGGATGTAAATCCCAGACAGCGTATGGTTGTTATAAATCAGCGTTAGAAATTGGCACTAGTCCTGTGGTCCTTGACAAACTGCTCAATAGTTAAAGGGGAAGTGTACACGCAAAAATCACTTTCTTTCTTTTTCTAAACAAAACGCAATTTTAGAATTAATTAGTATCTGTGTTTGAAAATATACACTCATTTTTTTCACAGTGAAAGTAGGAAGCTCACAATAGTGTGAAAATGATATGCCGTTATGATGCCTTCGTTTTTCGAGCTAAACAGTCCTGAGTTATCCCCCTTAGATTATGACGTAATTGGTGCCAATTCAACTGGGTCCCTGTCTATTCTCAACGCAAAAGATATCAAGTACCAGTTTGCGGTAAAACAACATGGTCTACGACACACTCCGGCGCAGTGGTGACTCAGCATAACACTATGCTGGCTGGCATCTGAGACGCTAGAATCACACATCTAGACCTACACCACGTGAAGCGGCTCTAACAAAGCATGATGACGTCATAATGTTTATCAATTGGCACCAATGACGTCATATTGCAAGGGGCATAAGCCATGGTGTTTTTGTTGTGGAAATAGAACACTTGGTAAATGTGAAAAATATAAATCGTTTTAATGCGAAAAATATGTTAATTAATTGTGATATTTTTATATTTTTGTCTATGACACTTCTAGGTTAACACTTTTAATGTGGAAAAAGTACAAGAAAAATAGGTTAATTTCCGTGTGAACTTGCCCTTTAAGGTATCGTAAGGACCAGTAGAAATTTGCTATTTTTAAGAATTTTACTATATGTTATCATTATAAGGACTAGTGGGCCACAAATGTTAGTTTCTATGGCTGTAAATGTGTATATATTAGGTTCAATGTATTAAACACATGTTACAGTTCACATGGCTTAATATGCATGTGATTTTTATCGATTCGCTGTGCCGGCTGTCAATAATAGCTCGGAAACATTTAATGCCCTTTCGAAAGAAATTTAGGCTTCGTTGCATATTCCTATGATATAGTTTGCGTATGGACCTGTGCTCAACTGGGTACAGTTAAAACCTCCGGGACAGAAGTTGTTTTTTCTGACGAGCAAGTGCGGCTTAAGGTTGATACCTCGAAAAAGAGGTATATTCTTTGGAGTATTAAGGTGTATGTATGTTAGTGAGGTTTGTAGTTAATACGCTCACACATTAAGCTGACCCGACTTGATGCAACTGAAGTACTGTTGAAAGCGGCGCTATCACAGTTAATACCTCCTTTTAGAGGTACTGTTCTAGAGTTGTGATGTGTATTTGATATTTTTGAGAGAATTAGAGTTGATTTATCATCCAAAGGTTGCTCCCACAAGAGATATCGCTTGGGTGAGATATTATACTCGTTTACAAATCCAACGTCTAATTGGGATTGTTTTATTCATCCAACCAGAAATAAGCAAAATGTTGTTGTTTTTTAAAATTTACTGTCGTTAGCAATATATTATTAATGCTATGAATCAAGCTTCTTTAAAATTATATTTAAATCTTCAAAACACAACTAATTATGGTGAATCGCGAGAGGAACTTAAAATAATTCATTTGAAATTGGTACTTTTTAATATATATTTTTACCTACCGACCTAAATTGTCTTATATGAGTGAACTATTGTTCGAAGCGGTGAAAGTCAAACTCATACTTTCACACTGCGTTCAAGACGTTCATACATCAACAAATATGTCAAGAAGGCTCTCGTTAAAAAAATATATAGCGGCCATAAGCGTTTCAAGAGGCTTGGGGGAACAGCGTCTGGTTTGTCAAGTGTCTACCCTTTATCGAGGCCCCGGCTGGTTGTATTCACGATCAAGGTAGCGCGATGTTTTTCTCGTCCAAACTCTACTTAGATTACCAGGTTATTGTGCAGATGACTGCACATCTCGCATCGGGAGGAGGGTGTGGTGTGTTCACGACGCCAGATTCATTCATGTATGAACTGCATTCGCAAAGGTAAAGACACCCCACATCGAGTTTCCATGCCAACGAATTTGACCGAAAATGGCGGTAGAGCTCCTTCCCGGAGTATTGCTTGAAAACCGTACAATATTTCTTCACCAAACTTGGCCAATATGTAGGCCAAATTATTATTCGAGTTTCCATGGCAACGACTGTGACAGAAAATGGCGTTAGTGCTCCTTTCCGGAGTATATCTTATAAAATGTTTCTTCACCAAACTTGGTACATAGATAGGTCTAGTGGTAAACTGATGCCTTTTAATAGTTTGGGATTTGTGAATGTATTTTTCGAGTATCCACAGCAACCGGACATGTCATATTGGCGGGGTGTGTGAGTAGATCATGCTTGTTCACTGTATGTGTTTTGGGGGGTGTATATCTACCAGTTTCTATTGCTAAAGTACCACATTGTAACTTACTAAGGGTATAACGGTATTATGCTTTATTATCAGAGTTCACATGTGTTCACAGATGAATGTTCATTCAGGCGCTAGTTGCGTCATTGATCTTGCTTAGCTTGTCAGGTTTGAATAACTAAAACTTGTAACTAATATCAGGCAGTATTCTGGCCATGGTTGACTGCTCCAGGAAGCTTATAGGATCGATCACTCGGTTAAATACGCAACTGGCCCTCTTGGTGGTTAGGGAAAGGAGTATGGAAAATACCGAAGTTCCGGGTTTAAATTGGTCTTCAGCAACCCCTGTTTGTAGTTGTAGGGGATTGTGCTTGTCGTAAAAGGCGACTGTGCTTGTCTTAAAAGGCGACTGTGCTTGTCTTAAAAGGCGACTGTGCTTGTCTTAAAAGGCGACTGTGCTTGTCTTAAAAGGCGACTGTGCTTGTCGTAAAAGGCTAATGGGATCGGGTGGTCAGGCTGGCTGACTTGGTTGATGCATGCCATTGTATCTCAATTGCGTGGATCGATGTTCATGATATCAGTTACTGGATTTTTTTTCTTTCTTATTTTTCTTTCTTTCTTTCTTTCTTTCTTTTTTAGGGGGGGGGGGGGGGGTATACAGCATTAAACAGGCACGGACAACCTACCCACAGCTAATTTATATAACGATAACATACGTTATGCCTGTTTTCAAGTAGATATACCGTTACGTGTGTGAATATCCGGCTTAGATCCATGCTGAACGTAGGATATCGGATTGTCTGTAGGTATGTTTGTGGTTTCACTGTGTCAAATAACAGCTCATATTGGCGTTAGAGATTAAGCCGTAACTCGGCTTCGCGTTGCCAAGTTGCTATCACCAGATTCAGATTCGCGACACTGCGCCTGAACAAACTGCTATTTCTATTTCAATATCATATCATTGAATGCTTATTGTGTAGAAATCTTCCAAATGGCTGTTCAAACAGACCAGAAGACTGTGCGTCGAATTGTGTGTATAGTGTATAGGGGCCAGATACTGTGGAGCCACACACTTCAACAAAAAGAAATCTGTTTAGGGACCGACCGAAACAGGTTGGTTTCAAATACCCATTATTATTCCCCGCCGCGAAGTGGAAGGGTGATATAGGGATGGGTAGTGTCCGTCCGTCCGTCCTTTAGTCTTTCCGTTCGTCCTTCCGTCTGTCAGGTTTCGTTTCCGGAGCAGAACTCAAAACCCTTGAGCGATATCTTAACCAAACTTGGCACATGGATAGGTCTAGTGGTGAAGTGGTAACTTTTGATTGTTTGGGATTTTTGAAAAAAATATTTTTCGAGTTTCCATGGCAACGACTTTGACTTAGACTGAAAATGGCGGTTGTGCTCGTTTCCGGAGCTGATCTTGAAAATATTTCTTGCCTTGCACGCAACAGAACATGTCATATTGGCTGGGGATATGAGGGCTTCATGTTTGTTCAAGTTTATATTTTTATTATCATCTCAGTTAATGACAGGTTGGACAAATGAAGGTGTAACTTCTTTAAATGACTCGTGAAGATCTGGGTTAGAATAGGTCTTCAGCAACCCATGCTTGTCGTTAGAGGCGACTGTGCTTTTCGTTAGAGTCGACTGTGCTTTTCGTTAGAGGCGACTAACGGGATCGGGTGGTCAGGCTCGCTGACGTGGTTGATGCATGCCATCGTTTCTCAGTTGCGTGGATCGATGCTCATGATATCAATCACTGGATTGTCACGTCCAGACTGGATTATTTACAGACCGCCGTCATACAGCTAGAATCTTGTTGAGTGCGGCGTTAAACAACAAACAAACAAACAAACAAAACTGTATGAGCTTTGGTCTCTGGCATGCGAATTGCGGCGCGTTCGACAACTGGGTCAGCGTGCCTTTCATTCATGTTATAGTTATTCCTTGTCTGATTCAAGCAAACTGAAGTGTAACGGATATCTCCTTGTCATCATGCGACCTGTTACTTCAGACTTTGTGATGAGAGTGTCATTGTTTCGTTCGCATGGTCCTGTTACCTCGTGGTACAGGATGCTATGGTTTGTGGTATAAGAGTCGTAATTGTTTTGTATGTTAGAAAATAGAAACTGTAACATTTGATGAACATTTCAGAATAAGACGTTGTCGAGAAGAAAACTTAAATTGTTCTATGTACTACTTGTATTGAACATAACGATCCACCCTGAGTGAGTGAGTTGGGTTGAACGTCGCTTTTAACAGTATTCCAGTCATATCACGGCGTTGCAGCTAAATGTTGGAGGAAAGCCCGAAGTGATCCAGGTCTCAGACGTTTACCACTTCGGTGAAACCCACGAGCACGGATAGGGCGCTGACAAACCTAGAAACAATCGGGGCGAACCGGGATTCGAACCCACAATCATAGGTTTCTGGCGTGCCCAAGGGACGCAACTCTGCACAGCGAATTGCGGCGCCTTAAACGACTGGGCCGACCGTGCCCTCGATCCACCTTGAGAGTATCATGACTCGTCTTTGCGGGCAATATCGGCGGATAGGATGGTAACAGTATGGGGTGGCCTTGTGGTTAAAGAGTTTGATCAATACGCCGAAGACCGTGGTTCAGTTCCTCATATGGGTACAGGACCGCCTCCGTGGTCTAGTGGTAGAGCGTCCGCCCGGAGAGCGGAAGGTCCGGGGTTCGATCCCCGACCGCGTCATACCTAAAGACGTTAAAAGATGGTACTTGTTGTTACCCTCTCTGGCGCTCGGCATTAAGGGGCTAAAACAAGGACTGGTCGGCTCGGAGTCAGTATACTGTGTCTGAGTGGGGTATTCATGTTAAACTGCGGCATGGTATCTCAGTGAGCTAGCACTATAAATCGGCATCAGTCAGGACTAGTACAAGCAGCCACTGACACAAACACACACGTGCATGCACGTCGCTATATAAGTGCAATAATCTTGGACACGACGTTAAACCTCATTTCACCTCACCTCATATGGGTACAGTGGGTACAATATCAAAATCAAAAATGTCTGATTCCCCTGCTGTGATATTGCTTA
This sequence comes from Haliotis rufescens, assembly GCF_023055435.1. Classification (NCBI taxonomy): domain Eukaryota; kingdom Metazoa; phylum Mollusca; class Gastropoda; order Lepetellida; family Haliotidae; genus Haliotis; species Haliotis rufescens. Next base: position 55,959,238 of record NW_025964334.1, read on the forward strand.
GAGCAGCCCTTAAAATCACTCACTCACTCAATCAATCACTCACCAACCAAGCACGCTCGCTCACCCACTCACTCACTTCCCTATTCATCAACTCGAGGTCGTTTAGTGGTTCAAGCAGGGGCACAGGTGGCCCAGTCGTCTAAGGCGCCGCGATTCGCTGTGCAGAGTTGCGTCCCTTGGGCACGCCAGAAACCTATGATTGTGGGTTCGAATCCCGGTTCGCCCCGATTATGTATCTAGGTTTGTCAGCACCATACCCGTGCTCGTGGGTTTCACCGAAGTGGTAAACGTCTGAGACCTGCATTACTTCGAGCTTTCCTCCCACATTAAGCGTACACGCCGTGATATAAATGGAATACTGTTAAAAGCGGCGTAAAACCCAACTCACTCACTCACTAGTGGTTCAAGCATCGCTTGTCGTGAAGACCCAGGGAAGGATAGGTCGCCAGCAATCCATGCTTGTCGTAAGAGATGACTATGCTTGTCCTGAGAGGCGACTGAGCTTGTGGGTTTCACCTAATTGGTGAACGTCCAAGACCTGCGTCACTTCAGGCTTTCGCCCCGCATCAAGCTGACACACTGACTAAACCGAAAGAGTGCGGCGTTGAACGAACAAACGAACATACATAGTGTAGGATGTTATAATAAAGGATGTAAATATTGACTTATTTTACTGTATTCTGTTTGAGGTGAGGTGAAATTGGGTTTAACGTTGCGTCCAAGATTATTGCACTTATATAACGACGTGCATGCACATGTGTGTGTGGCTGCTTGTACTAGACCGGACTGATGCCGATTTATAGTGCTAGCACGCTGAGATACCATGCCGCAGTTTAACATGAATACCCCACTCAGACACAGTATACTGACTCCGAGCCGACCAGTCCTCCGCCAGACAGGGTAACAACAAGTACTATCTTTTAACGTCTTTTGGTATGACGTGGTCGGGGATCGAACCTCGGACCTTCCGCTCTCCGGGCGGACGCTCTACCTCTAGACAACGGAGGCGGTTCTTCTGTTTGAAAATTGCATCGCCACCAACTGTTTAGTTTCGACCAAACACCATATGACGATTATGACGACAAACAATTCACCCGTCAAGATCCGGATTAGAATCCGGTCTTCAGCAACACATACATGCGAAAGAGGCGACACCCTGTACACTTAGACCCGTGAAGATCCGGGGCAAAATATGTCTTCAGCAACCCATGCTTGTCGAAAGAGGCGATTATGCTTGTCGTAAGAGGCGACTAACGGGATCGTGTGGTCAGGCTCGCTGACATGGTTGATGCATGCCATCGTATCCCAATTGCGTAGATCGATGCTCATGATGTCAATCACTGTATTATCTGGTCCAGACTGGATTATTTACAGACCGCTGTCATTTACCTGGAATATTAAGGCGTTAAACAAGAAATAATCCATTTGTTGTGGCCTTGGACCTCACCCTTATCGTCTTTCAGCGAGCGTAAACATTAACACTTATGTAAATATCCCAGTGGTTGCCCCTAGCAACTGTACACCCTCTTTGTGGAGGTCGTACTAACAACAGCTTAGTCAGACACCCTGGAGAAGAGATAAATACGACTTAAATACGTCTGCCACGGGCAAGCGCTGACTTGACAAACACCGTGCGTCGCATGACTGGGCCTGGGTCCCGTGAGTTTAGGAGTGGGTGACCCGCTTGTATTGTCATGAGGGAAATCAAACATGGGTGTTCTGTGACACGAGCGAGCGCTTTAACCACGAGATTACTTACCACCATGCCATTAACCCAGCCAGTCGCGTTAACCCCGCGTACAGCTATAAGCTAGTTCACAGAATTAACTAAGTGTTTGTTTGTTTGTTTATTTGTTGTTTACCGCCGCACTCCAGCAATATGACGGCGGTCTGTAAATAATCCAGTCTGGACCAGACAATCGAGTGGTTGACATCCTGAGCATCGATCCATACAGTTGGGATACGATGACATGCATCAACAAGTCAGCGAGTCTGACCACCCGATCCCGTTAATCGCCTCTTACGACAACCAAAGTCGCCTTTTGCGGCAAGCATGGGTTGCTGAAGACCTCTCTACCCCGGATCTTCACGGGTTTACCAGGTGTACAGTATTAACCTGGCGTACAGAAAATACCACGTGTACAGAATTAGCCCATGTGCAGATTTAACCGTGTTCAGAACATATATTTCCAGACGTCGACTGTATACAAAATTAGCACTTGCTTAGCTCGTCTACTGATATGATATCGATTGCAACTTACTCAATGGCACAATCAATGCAGTACCTGGACCTGAGCGGTTAGACGTCAACTATTGCCCAGGGACCCGCTCCACAAAGCGATCTTAGCGCTACGACTGTCGTAAGCCTATGTTTAAGTATGGGAGTTACTGTGAGCTGAGGTGAAATGGGGTTTAACGTCGCGTCGAAGATTATTGCACTTATATAGCGACGTGCATGTACGTGTGTGTGTTTGTGTGGCTGCTTGTACTAGTACGGAATGATGCCGATTTATAGTGCTAGCTCACTGAGATACCATGCCGCAGTTTAACATGAATACCCCACTCAGACACAGTATACTGACTCCGAGCCGACCAGTCCTTGTTTTAGCCCCTTAATGCCGAGCGCCAGACAGGGTAACAACAAGTACCATCTTTTAACGTCTTTTGGTATGACGCGGCTGGGGATCGAACCCCGGACCTTCCGCTCTCCGGGCGGACGCTCTACCTCTAGACCACGGAGGCGGTCTATGGGAGTTACGATCATCTTACCGCTAAGATCGCTTTGTGGAACCGGGTCCAGTTTTCAGTACACTCATAACTCTTTTCTGCATCAGTGATTTGAACGGGCCCCGTGAAGATCCGGGGTAGAATAGGTCTTCAGCAACACATGCTTGTCGTAAGAGGCGACTAACGGGATCAGGCTCGCTGACTTGGTTGAGCCACTTGGATTGTCGTCGTATCCCCATTGCGTAGATGGATGCTCTTATTGTCATTCACTGGATTAACTAGTCAAGACTCGAATTTTTCCAGACCGCTGTCATATAGCTGGACTATTACTGAGTGCGGCTTTGAACGAAAGCACAAGTAGGTTTGAAGTCAAAAACGGTGTGCCCTCAAGTACATGCAGGATTCTTCACAAATACAGTCGAACCTCGTTGTGTCGAATTAACGTTTGTGTCGAGCTCATTTGGAAGTCCAAAGTATCCAAATGAAGCTTAACATTGACCTGATGTCTCGAACCTTTTTCCAGGTCCCCACGAGTTCGACACATCGAAGTTCGACTGTACATTGTAGTGATGTAGGGCAATATTTGCCAGCGTTAGAAATTGGCACTAGTCCTGTAGTCCTTACCAAACTGCCCAATGGTAAAGGTATCCTAAGGACTAGTAGAAATTGGCCAATTTTAAGGGTTTTGCTGTATGTTATCATTATGAGGACAAGTGGTCAAAAACAGTTTCTAACCCTGTTTGCGCGATATAAAAATATTATTAAGACGAATTGTTGACTTACTGCCCGAACAAATACATTTGACATGACGATCAATATTTATCATAACAATATGGGTCGTATCAGGGAACGCATCGATCGACCGATGCGTGCTGCTGTGCATTGTGTATATTTTGCAGTGTAATATGACAAACATTGAACGTATCCCTATAGCCACTAATACCTCAGCTGTCTCATTGTTCGTGTCTCACTGAAATCAGAGCAGTCTTGTTCATTGTTTTCTTGATATGAAACCTTATCCACGCGCCCAGTCGTCCCTTGGGCCCGGATGAAACCTATGATCGTGGGTTCGAATCCCGGTTCGCCCCGATAACGTTTCGAGGTTTGTCAGCACCAGAGCGTGCTCGTGGGTTTCATCAAAGTGGTAAACGTCTGAGACCTGCATCACTTCAGGCTTTCCTCCCACATTAAGCTGATACGCCATGATTTAACTAGAATACTGTTAAAAGCGGCGTTAAACCCAGCTCACTTACTCTCTCACATATACACGCCCCGTTTTAAATGGGCATCAAATGTAGCCACTAAGAAATCGTTAATCGCAAATGTCAACCTTCGAGGAAAAGGGAGTAGGTTTGCTATTATTTGTTTAAGCAGTATATTGCTGTGATTTATTCTCGTTCAATGATAGACCCGTCTTCACCAACCTATGCTTGTCGTAAGAGACGACTAACGTGGTCGGGCTCCTTTTGATGCTTGTTAGTCCTGCACCGTGACCGTGGAATATATTTATTTTATGAAAAAATAATAATCTAGAAATGCATACAAAAGCAAGTCTAGCCAGCTCAAGCTAGCTCTATTCCACAGCATAGAGAAAAAAATATTATTTTTAGAGTCAAGAAGGATATTGTGTAATATAAGATTTCAGAGACTAAATGTATTTTTAGAGTCAAGAAGGATATTGTGTAATATAAGATTTCAGAGACTAAATGGATTTTTAGAGTCAAGAAGGATATTGTGTAATATAAGATTTCAGAGACTAAATGGATTTTTAGAGTCAAGAAGGATATTGTGTAATAAAAGATTTCAGAGACTAAATGGATTTTTAGAGTCAAGAAGGATATTGTGTAATAAAAGATTTCAGAGACTAAATGGATTTTTAGAGTCAAGAAGGATATTGTGTAATATAAGATTTCAGAGACTAAATGGATTTTTAGAGTCAAGAAGGATATTGTGTAATATAAGATTTCAGAGACTAAATGGATTTTTAGAGTCAAGAAGGATATTGTGTAATAAAAGATTTCAGAGACTAAATGGATTTTTAGAGTCAAGAAGGATATTGTGTAATATAAGATTTCAGAGACTAAATGGATTTTTAGAGTCAAGAAGGATATTGTGTAATATAAGATTTCAGAGACTAAATGGATTTTTAGAGTCAAGAAGGATATTGTGTAATATAAGATTTCAGAGACTAAATGGATTTTTAGAGTCAAGAAGGATATTGTGTAATATAAGATTTCAGAGACTAAATGGATTTTTAGAGTCAAGAAGGATATTGTGTAATATAAGATTTCAGAGACTAAATGTTAGTCTAGATGCTTGTCTTCGTATCCCATTTGCGTACATTGATGCTCATGATGTCAATCACTGGCTTGTGTTGTCCAGACTCCATTATTGACCGCCGTCCATTATCAGTTATTTAACATCAACCACTTTTTAGGTACTGCATTATAAATGTCTGGGTGGTTCCGTGATTTGCTGTCCGTGGGTTGCGCCCCTTTACCGCGAAGGTTTTTTTTTGTCTGTTGTTATCGCCGCACTCAGTAATGTTCAAGCTAATGACGATAGGCTGTAAATAATCCAGTGTATGCCAGACAAAGAAAGGATTGGTAATGTGTAACGTCCTAAGCGCCCGATATGTGAGAGCACGCAAGCAGCCATGTTTTAGAGTCGCCCCGAGTCGGATCATATGATTTCTCCAGCAACCCGCGTTGATCAGGCGCGCTCATGGGGTTCCCTAGCCTGGGCCCCGGTTCACGAAGCGATCTTAGCGCTAAGTTTATGGGTGTTCGGGAACACCTAGGCCCACTTGCACAAAGCGATCTTAGCGCTAAGATGATCTTAACTCCCATACTTTAACATAGGCTTACAATAGTTGAGCGCTAAGATCGCTTTGTGCAAGTGGGCCCAGGGTGTCGGTTCTATTGCTTAGTGATTCATAAACACATGCTCGCGATAAAGTCGTAATTGTACAATCGGGTTTAGTAGAAAGTGGTGGTGATATTTGCTCGAATATTGCTTAAAGCGGCATAAACCCACTCACTCACTCACTTCACTCCAATTGCATGGATCGATGCTCATGATGTCAATCACTGGATTGTCTGGTCCAGACTCGATTATTTACAGACCGCCATCATATAACAGGAATATTGCCGAGTGCGGCGTAAAACACATCTCACTCACGGTGGCTGCAGCTTGACCTCAGTGATCAGTGAATGAGTGAGTGAGTATGGTTTTACGCCGCTTTTAGCAATATTCCAGCAATATCACGGCGGGGGTTGCAATCGTACCCTGACAGAATCATACGATGCTCTCGCTTTCAACATCTGGTTTGTTTGATCCACAACCAATGATGATGATGATGATGATGATGATTAATTCGGAAAATTCGCTAATAACATCAACATAACATATGCGTTCCACGATGCTGAGTGAGTGAATATGGTTTTTACGCTGCTTCTAGCAATGTTCTAGTACTATCACGACGGACAACATAAATGGGCTTCATGCATAGTACCCATGTGAGGAATCGAACCCGGACTGACGATCCGACGCTTTGACCACTGTGACCACTGGGCTACTACACCAACAATATTTTACAAATATCTATTTTAAAAGCATTTCTCTAATATACATAGTTTCTTGATAGTAATTTTGGTGCCATTTTTATATAAAAAAAATCTCCTCACGTCTCATGAACAACAAATATAGGTCCCGTTGTTTGAACCTCATTAGACCGCCTCCGTGGTCTTGTGGTAGAGCGTCCGCCCGGAGAGCGGAAGGTCCAGGGTTCGATCCCGGGCCGCGTCATACAAAAAGACGTTAAAAGATGGTACTTCTTGTTACCCTGTCTGGCGCTCGGCATTAAGGGGCTAAAACAAGGACTGGTCGGCTCGGAGTCAGTATACTGTGTCTGAGTGGGGTATTCATGTTAAACTGCGGCATGGTATCTCAGTGAGCTAGCACTATAAATCGGCATCAGTCCGGACTAGTACAAGCAGCCACACATACACACACGTGCATGCACGTCGCTATATAAGTGCAATAATCTTGGACGCGACGTTAAACCCAATTTCACCTCACCTCACCTTGAACCTCAGTATCACAACTGCCCGTTCACACCCCATTGTCTGCCGTAAGAACAAGAACAAACCTCTGCCCGTGGGGGTTCCTTGGGCTCAGAAACCCCTTCCCGTGGGGGTTAATTGGACACAAGAACCAACCTCTCCCCTAATATGTCCCAATTACCCTAACCGTGTCGAAAGAGCCAAATTCTGAATGAGGAATTAATTGGCCTGGCTGATTGTGTGACTTCGTTGCCAAACCTCATAAATTGTTACTCGTGATGTTAGATAAAGTTGCGACCGTGATAAAGGTTGAATACAACTGACGTAAAACAATATTCATTCACTTGTGCATATCTGAGGTGAACGGTTGGACATGGTTTAATGATGTTATCATTGTTTACAGTCGTTTGTCTAGTGGGTAAGGGTAGCCCAGTGGTTAAAGCATTGGCTCGTCAACCTGAAGGCCTGGGTTCAATTCCCAACGTGTGCAATGTGTGAAGCCCATTTCTGGTGTCCCTCGACGTGATATTGCTAGAATATAGTGGCGTAAAGCCGCCGTCATATAGTTGGAATATTACTATGTGCGGTGTTATACAACAAACAAACAAACAAACACTCTCAAAGTCTGGTGGATCAGCTCGTTTGTCAAACCCTCAGATATTGATATTTGTTTATTTCAGACATGACGTCATTCCTATTGTGATGGGAGGATCTCCGTCGGACTACAGGCGAGCTGCGCCGCCCCATTCCTTCATCCACGTGGACGACTTCGAGAGCCCCAGTGCTTTGGCGGAGTACTTGAAGCATTTGGACCAGAACGAGGATTTGTATAATGAGTATTTTCTCTGGAAAGGAACAGGATCGTTCATAAACACGTTCTTCTGGTGTAGGATATGTAGTCTGCTTCACGACGTTGATTCCAGGCCGCCATCTTGGTTTTCGGACGTTGACAATTGGTGGCGCGGGCCTCATGTTTGTATAGGGAAGGAATCTTGGCGGAATAAATCGATGGAGCTGAGCTGATGAGTGGGATCGAGATGTTTAAGAACAATACTATCGTCTGTGATCTTCTGTGATGCAAGAGTTATCTACCGTGACGGCGATTCCCCGTCGACCGGCAAATCCAGTCTGTTGCTGCCTTCGGACAATCTACGTTCCAAGATGCAATATTTTTATAATTATTTTCTAAATCTCAATTACCAAGATTTTGGAAAGATGTGTTTATATTCGTATGTGTCACATTAGGTTGAATGTGCATATGCATGGGCAGAAATCTCCATGGAAACGGGGCCAAGTTTGGGTCGGAAGATCAAGTTTCCGATTGTTGTTGGAATTTGTGGGTGTAAGCATTGGTGTGTTGTGTGGGGATATTTATCGTTGAAGTAACAAGCTCAAGTCATTTTTTATGAGGTCTTAAAATGGTTTTTTTTAAAGAACGTTCGCTATTAAAACCTGCATGGTTGTGACTATAGCTACGTATACCCCTGCCTTTGTCACACCCACCGTGGGAGATATTTGACGGGTGACAGAGAAATCGGGTTTCATCCGTCCGTCTTTCCGTTCATTCGCCTGTCACGCTTTCCGACGCTGGCCTCAGAGCCGGTTTGAAATAATCTAACTGAACAAAGACTACATGGTTAATTTTTTTCTTTCTTCTTTAAAAAATAAATTTGTCTGGAAAAAATACACGTATTCACGGTAGTTTTGTTAAAAGAGCGGAGACCAAAACTATTCAAATGAAATTAAGTTCAGAAATGATACAAATATGTATTAAGATAAACATGACATTTGCATCCACGATAACTGAAGACTTAATCTCCGTACTGAATCCATAATCTTGTGATTCAATGAATCTTACATATATAAGATCTTATGTAGTCATGCTCCGTTCTTCACATCGGTTGGGGTTATCTTCGTTTCCTTGGTTACGTTGTTGTGAAAAGAGATGTAATTGTCATGCGTCATCACTTTTCTACACATTCAATAACCCGCGGGGTTTTTTTGCGTTGGCGGGGAATATTGGCGACCAGGCTACCGTGTGTATGTTGGGTCGTGACGATAGCGTTTGTCAAATATCGCACTAAATAATTCACTGATTGCTAGGGTACCAGCTGCAATGCAGCCGGCGACACGAATCTATCGCTTACAGGTTGACTTTGGCTTAAAATGACCAGATGTGAAACAGTATGTATTGTATTCTTCTACAGTAACTGTTATAAATCTGATACATATACATTACCATGACAAATATAATTCATACGTATGTTCACCCAGTTTCGCTTAATCAGAAAATCAATAACCCTGCGGATTAAATATTTACTGGTGCGCGGGGATACATTGAATTAATTTAGATAGGACAAACTATTTGAAATAGCCGAGGTTCGTGATTGGAAAAAGATAGCTTGTGTCACATGACAGTCAGTTGAGTATCTGGTTGAAATATGGCCTCCTCTCCTGTTGATAATTAAACCGGGTGAATATAGGTAATGTTTTCGATAAGACAGAGCTTCAGGGCCACGAAGATAATCTCCATTCCTTGAAACGTTAACTGCTTTCTTAACCATCAGAATATTAATGCTCCGGTGGCCTTGTACTTGGTTTAGTGATTGACGCGGCCAATGCTACCCCGGGTAAGCTCGGATTGGTCCACCGATCCCAGTACACATTCGTGACCACTCGTGTCATTCCGGACAAACCGGGGACGGAAAGGCGCGAGTTGTGACGATTGAACTCATTCGTGACCCAACTCGTGTTATTCCGGGACAAGCCGAATAGCGACTCGTGCCCCTCTCATGGCCATTTTTGCGACCGGGTTCCGTCTTAGCGCAGACGGGCATACCTAAAACAATTGTCAACTCGTTGCGTAATGGTTCACATTTATTTCCCCATGTATTATATATATTTCAGATGCAATTTAAAGCACATCGAGACATGTGGAATTATACAGTATGATTGAACACATTTAACGGTGTCTTAGGTATATTCTTAGATGCAAGACATATGTAAAATAAAAAAATATTTCTGAGGGATTCTTTGACGAAGAACTTGAAATCATACGCGCATTATGATTGGTTTGTCGTATTTTCGCACATAACATTCATCGATAGGGGGACGAGTCTTCTTGCAGGCTACGGAAAGGGGCGAGTGGTGACGAATGGATTGAACTCCGAGGGCACTGAAACGGTGGCAGACGACTGTAGCGAATGTGTGAGTTTAAATTACAGTTGCATCGGCAATATTGACGCCATGTAGCGATAAGAACAAGGTATTCATTATCAAGTCGCTGTTAATACCAAATGTATGTGTTTATGATTTGATATATAATACTACCGTTATTGATATTTTCTATTTTTGAAAATATATTGTTTTCGTTGTTTTTGTACAGACACACTATGCTCTTAGTGTTTGTGAAGTGTTGTTGTAGTGTTGGGAGAAGGCAGTGTTGTCGATTCCAGGGAGTTTTTCAAACATCTTTAAATAGTAGCTGTGACCTGGGTTTATCTAAACATATAACAGCTTTCACGAGCTGATCAAACACAACCCGGTGTTTCATTCAGAGAAATTGTATGCTTGAATTTCTTTAGTGAACTACCATGGTCCGCTATTATTCGAGGGGCAAGGGTGACCTCTTAGGCGTCGCTAGTCGCTGTTTAGAGTTGCGTCCCTTGGGCACGCCAGATACCTATGTTTGTGGGTTCGAATCCCGTATCGCCCTGATTATGTTTCTAGGTTTGTCAGCACCATACCCGTGCTTGTGGGTTTCACCGAAGTGGTAAACGTCTGAGACTGCATCACTGCGGGCTTTCCTCCCACATTAAGCTGACACGCCGTGATTTAACTTGAATAGTGTTAAAAGCGGCGTTAAACCCAACTCACTCACTCACTCCATGTTCTTCGACTCTCGTCTAAAACTGTCTCTCTCGAATTATCGTCTTTAACGACGTTAGAACATCTGTTTTATACCACTCAAAAAAAGTCAGGGAAAACCCGATTTGTTCATGTTACAGGTCATGGCAGATTAACTATAGTACAGTAAACTACGGTTATAAGGAACTTAAGGGGCGGTCGGGTAGCCTAGTGGTTAAAGCGTTCGCTCGTCACGCCGAAGACCCGGGTTCGATTCCCGACATGGGTACAAGGTGTGAAGCCCATTTCTGGTGTCCCCCGCCGTGATATTGCTGGAATATTGCTAAAAGCGGCGTAAAACCATACTCACTCACTCACTATAACGAACTTAAAGGGACCACTAATTTTAGTTCGTTATAACCGTAATTCGTTATAAACATATTTTAAGCATATATACCGCAAATGGCTGGGACCAAAAAAACAGTTCGTTATATCCGCCAGTTCGTTATATCCACCAGTTCGTTAAACGTAGTTAACTGTAACATGAAAAGAGTCGGTGTTCTTGACTTCTCACGGTTTGTCCCAAGACTGCTCCCTTGTATGTCAACACTGCTGGGTCCGTTTCACTCCCTTAAAGTCGAATGTGTTACCAGTTGTGTAGCGAATTCGGGTTGCCATGAATGTGGGTTACTAATGAATTGTACAAAGTTGCTTGTTTTGGTTTTGTAAATATTGAGATCGTTACAAGACTTGTTGTTTTATGTAAGTTTATGAAGTGTTGATGAATTTGTTATGTGTTAGCTGGAGACATTCCATTTCAGAAACAAAAACCGCTGTCATCATATTGCCATGTTAGAAGTTCCCATCTCTTTGAAGGAGATGCTTGGTAGTGACTATAGTGAATATTCACGGATAATTCGGGGGCATGGATGGCCCAGTCGTCTATGGCGCCGCAATTCGCTGTACAGAGTTGCGTCCCTTGGGCACGCCAGAAACCTATGATTGTGGGTTCGAATCCCGGTTCGCCCCAATTATGTTTCTAGGTTTGTCAGCACCATACCCGTGCTCGTAGGTTTCATCAAAGTGGTAAACGTCTGAGACCTGCATCACTTCGGGCTTTCCTCCCACATTTAGCTGCCACGCCGCGATATAACGGGAATACTGTTAAAGGCGGCGTTAAACCAAACTCACTCACTCACTCACTCATGACATCACATATCAGTAAGTTTTGAAAATGTAAGTCATTAGCAAAACTTGTCTTACAAGCGGCTCATCTCCGGTTTGGCGTCGTAATTATTCATTTAAAACTTAGACCCTGTCTCTGCGTAACTTGGGTATTTATTAAGTCAAGGGGAAGCAACAAATGGGTTCAGTTAGTTGACCTACAATGAAATTTGCTTGGATTGCCAAGCTACGCTAATCCATCATCCATCCATCCCCTTTATGGTCCTCTGTTGTGTGGATGTAGTTAGTGTTAGATTAAACACACGCGCAGGCACGCACACACCGACAGACATACGTACGCACACAAGCAGAGGGAGAGCTGTAGTCAGATATTAATAGACATGACTAGATTATATGAATACAAACTATGCCGTAAAAGGCGACTATGCTTGTCGTAAGAGGCGACTATGCTTGTCGTAAGAGGCGTCTATGCTTGTAAGAGGTGACTATGCTTGTCGTAAGAGGCGACTATGCTTGCCGTAAGAGGCGACTATGCTTGCCGTAAGAGGCGACTATGCTTGTCGTAAGAGGCGACTATGCTTGTCGTAAAAGGCGACTAACGGGATCGGGTGGTCAGGCTCGCTGACTTGGTTGATGCACGTCATCGATCCCAACTGTGTGGATCGATGCTCATGATATCAGTCACTGGATTGTCTGGTCCAGACTCGATTATTTACAGACCGCCGTCATATAGCTGGAATATTGCTGAGTGTGGCATTAAACAACAAACCAACCAACCAATACAAACTAGATATATAAATGTTTGGTTAATATGTTCTGTCATTAGGAGGAGAATAATCTCGAGTTCTTGTTCCACAAAACGATCTTAACACCTATAACACTGACTTACGACAGCCGTGGCGCTAACATCGCTTTGTGGAACGGCCCTGTACAGACACCATAACAAACTCAACGTCTTACTCGCCTTACTTTACCAGGATCCGCTGACCGCGGGTTCGAATCCAGCTGATCCTGGATTTGTACCATACCGCGCTTGTAGGTTTAAACGCCTACGACCTTGGTCGCATTGTGCTTCGTGGTATAAATAACGTTGACGCGACCTTCACCCACACTGCTTGGGGCGCTGCTGTGCAGAAGCGAAGAGAAGAAAGCACTGACGCCATTTCTACCGGCTCCGTACATTGTTGATAAATACATGCCCACGTTGTCATGCTGTGTATTTTCACATAGAAGCTTAATTTTTGGATAATAACGTTTATGGTTACATTGGTGCACATGGGTCATGCCCGACAAACCACTAGTATTTGCATTCCCGATAAAGCGCTCGTACCTGCATGCCTGTAAAGGCCCCAAAATCATCATACCTAAAAAGGACGCTAATATTTCCTTTGCTGAAAATACGCGCTGATATTTCAATACCTGATCAGGCGCTTATCCATGCATTATAAAGGTTTTAATATCGGCCTATAAACGTCACAACAATGTAACTTTTGATGGTGTAACCAATTCTGGTTGTTCATGTCAACTCCCGTCATTCCAGCCTTTTCATCCGAATCTCCATGTCTGCATAAACGGGGCCATCTGGGCGTGTCACGTGGACTTTGAATGTAGGCATTGCTTGGTTAGTGGTATGCGCACGTGCTATCCGAGGTGTGACGCAGCCCACGTGATGTCCTGGGAGATGTTCACTGGCTCGGACGGGCGTGAATGTTTTTGTACTTCATTCATGTTTTGTTAGCAATAATTCGGAAGCTTGCTTTCCATTGTAACTTATGTTGACTGGGAGAGCCCGGCGTACAGGATGGAGGGATTAAATCGAAAAAACATGCTGTTTTGTTTCAGTTGAAATTTCTAAATAAACCGTCCTATTATTAATAAACACGTGTGTATGTTGTTTGTGCCTTGGTTATGATGTGCACGATGTCCATGTATTCGAGACCGCCTCCGTGGTCTAGTGGTAGAGCATCCACCCCGGAAAGCGAAAAGTTCTGTGTTCGATCCCCGGCTTCATCATACCAAAAGACTTTAAAAGATGGCACTTCTTGTTACACTGTCTGGCGCTCGGCATAAAGGGGCTAAAACAAGGACTGGTCGGCTCGGAGTCAGTATACTGTGTCTGAGTGGGGTATTCATGTTAAACTGCGGCATGGTATCTCAGTGAGCTAGCACTATAAATAGGCATCATCCAGAACTAGTACAAGCGGCCACACACACACACACACGTACATGCACGTCGTTATATAAGTGCAATAATCTTGGACGCGACGTTAAACCCCACCTCACCTCACCTCATACCACAAGACGTGAAAGATGGTGACGGCTGTCTTGAAGTAATCGAGTCTAGACCAGACAATCCAGTGATTGACATCATCAGCATCGATCCACGCAATTGGGATATGATGACATGCATCAACCAAGTCAGCCAGCTGACCACCCGGACCCGTTAGTCCCCTCTTACGACAAGCATAGCCGCCTCTACGGCAAGCATGGGTTGCTGAAGACCTATTCTAACCTGGATCTTCACGGGCCTCATGATATGCATGTTTGGTGCGCATTGAAAGAATTGAAACACTCCCCTTTTAGTCTACGCTGTACTCTTCGGGGGCACGGGTGGCCAAGTCGTCTTCGGCGCCGCGATTCGCTGTGCAGAGTTGCGTCCCTTGGGCACACCAGAAACCTATGATTGTGGGTTCGAATCCCGGTTCGCCCCGATAATGTTTCTAGGTTTGTCAGCACCATACCCGTGCTCGTGGGTTTCACCGAAGTGGTAAACGTCTGAGACCTGCATCACTTCGGGCTTTCCTCCCACATTAGGCTGACACGCCGCGATATAACTTGAATAGTGTTAAAAGCGGCGTTAAACCAAACTCACTCACTCACTATCTGAGTTATATTATATATGATATCTGTTGTAGATAAGTGTGTCACAAATATTGAACGCGAAGCGAATTTGATGCGCATGGGTGCTTTTTTCGTTTAATTAAGTTTCGATCTTGAACAAATCTCGGTATGTGTCCTGCTTAAAAAAGATTCTAGCATAACTTGAAAAATGTAATTGTAACATGTGTGGGTGCTTGTCAAACTTGCGACGTTATCAAAGCTTATACTATTGACTTTTGGTCTAGGCACGCTGTATATTAATGAATTCACACCTGTTTCATGCTGCAACAAGTTCATACACTCATATGATTATGTAGACATGTGAAGTATATGACCTCGCTATAACGCCAATATAATATTGCATAGACCCAAGTTGGTAACGCTTCTTCATTATTAAATGTATTGGAACATCAAGAGGAACTTCCCTGCCCGTGCACCTAGTGAGAGCATTGTACCTGGGCGTGGCACTTACTTACTTACTTACTTACTAACTTACTTTGGAGATTTAACGTGCGCTTTCCGACTGATGCGTATTTCGCACACGGGCCCGGCCAGGCCATTTAATGTGATTTTGATTTGGTAGGTTATTGTGTTTTTAGATGCGTTTTATTAGTCCCGTTTTTATTAAGAATACGCCTAAGGCCTTGAAGTTTTCTAGTTTATTTTGTGGGTTTAGTATTGCTTCTAGACATACTTACTTACTTACTTACTTTGGAGATTTAACGTGCGCTTTCCGACTGATGCGTATTTCGCACACGGGCCCGGCCAGGCCATTTAATGTGTTTCCGAAAGGGGCGAAAGTGGTGTGTGCAACCCAAGAGGGGGGTTTAGGGGTTGCTTATATAGAATTTGGTAATTTTGAGATTTGGAATAGATGCCGATGGGGTTGGGGAGAAGAATTAAGGGAGCTGGGTATGGTGGATGTTTGTTTGTTTATGTGATTTTGATTTGATAGGTTATTGTGTTTTTAAATGCGTTTTATTAGTTCCGTTTTTATTAAGAATACGCCTAAGGCCTTGAAGTTTTCTAGTTTATTTTGTGGGTTTAGTATTGCTTCTAGAGTTAGAGCCTTGTTTAGATTGAGGGTGGTTTGTAATGCGGTTCGATGTGTTAGGTAGTGTGTGCAGTGGATGAGTGCGTGTTCTGGGGTTTCTGGTTGTTTGCAGTGTGGGCAGTTACCTGCAGTGTGTTTTTTTTAAAAATTTAGGTGGTTATTTAGGTTGGTGTGTCCTGTTTGGAGTTTAGTGATTACTCTGTCGATTTTTTTGGATGGATGGCGAATTTTTGGTTTGGTTAGTGGTTTGCTGAGCACTTTTTTGATTTGGCTATTTGAGTTTAGATATAGGTTATGCCATTTTTTGTGATTTTTTGCTTGTTTACACTTTTAATTTCTGATTTTGAGATGGGTAAGTTTAAGCTTATTTCTGGGATTTTGAGGGATAGTTTAGCTGCTTTATCGGCGTTTTCATTACCGTATATTCCTACGTGGGCGGGTATCCACAAGAAGGTTATTTGTTTGCCTGCCTTAGTTAGGTCGTTGGAGCTTTTAAGTATTTGATTTATTAATTTAGGTCGGTTTTTGGTATTTTTGTTTTGGAGGGCTTGCAGTCCACTTAGGGAGTCGGTAAGTATTAGGATTTTTTTGTGTTTTTTGGATTCTTGATTATGGAGGGCTGAGGCCATGCCCATTAGTTCTGCCGTGAATATTGGGGTGTTTAGGTCTTTACTGCATTTAGTTGTTAGGTTTTGGATGTGAGCATCCCAGGTGAGATGTTCATCGAAAATAAGTCCTAAGAATTTGGTTTGTTTTTGAAATTTGATTGTTTGATTGTTTAGCTGGAGGATTGGGGAGGCGGGTTTCATGTTTTTATGTTTGAATACTATTCCTGTTGTTTTAAGGGAGAAGCCCCATTTGTCAGCCCATTGTTGTATTTTATTAAGAGATTTTTGGAGTAAATTTTGGACCATGTTCATGCTTTTAGTGCGGATCCAGATGGCTCCATCATCCGCGAATTTTGATGTGTTTACTTTAGGGGATAGGCCCTCGAATAGATCGTTTATCATTATATTGAAGAGGGTGGGGCTGAGGATACTGCCCTGGCTTCTAGACAGGCAACGAGGCGTTTTAGTAACAAGCGATTACATCTTTCTCTTTAGTTTAAGGGTTTAACCTCACTGTGCCCTCACCCCAAATGTTGTTATAGTGGATAGTAGGGGATTAACACATTAAATGGCCTGGCCGGGCCCGTGTGCGAAATACGCATCAGTCGGAAGGCGCACGTTAAATCTCCAAAGTAAGTAAGTAAGTAAGCATACTGCCATAACAAAATGACTAAAGTTAATGTTCAATGTTGCTAACTCCCAAGGTGGACAGAAGATGCAAGAATCCTTAAGTTTGCGGATTATGTGACAGAACAGTGGGTGGAAGCTGACAGGAGAAACGTGTGGAACCAGTGTGGGACCCTGGGTTCCAGGACAACCAAACACTTAGAAGGCTGGCACTCAAAGCTGAAGAAATCTGGCTCAAGTCATCCAAACATCTTTAAATTTATTGACATTATCAAGAATGAACAATCACGTTCAGAGACATTATTGATGCAAATTCATGCCGGAGGACGAATGACACCAAAGAGAAGGAAATATCTCCAAATTGACGACAACATCCTGATAGGACAACTTTTTGAGTGGCAGTCTGACACCAATTGAATATGCTGACGCTGTGGCTGAATATGTTGGATTGTGAACTGAATATTTCTGCTGTAAAGTGAATTTGAAATTTATATTTATTTATGCAATACGTAATCTATCAATATGAAATATATGAATTTTTTTTAATATATGCTTCTGTAAAGTGAATGTACTGTTGAAATGTATATGGAATTTTATGAATCTAACAGATAGTAATTGTCTCTATATAGACATGCAACAAACTATAGGCATAGGTAATCCCCCTATTGTTACCCACTTAACCACGGCTGACTACACCTGTACCCTATAGCAATAGGTGAGGGCACAGTGAGGTGTTCCCAGTTTAAGGACAATTAAGATCACTGAAACATTCAAGTGTGCCCGTTACGCTGTTTTGTTTGGTTTGTTTTTTGTTTAACGCCGCACTCAGCAATATTCCAGCTATATGACCTGTCAATCCAGTGATTGACATCATGAGCATCGATCCAAGCAATTGGGATACGAAGTAACACTGTGGTGCATAGAGGTTATCACGCGAGTAAATCGTAAACAGTGTTTATTCCTAATACAGGATATTTACCATCCCCAAACACACAAGCGTGATATCCTCTTTATGATATTATGTCATTCTTCAATTCTGTACTCGAAAATCTCTTCCCATCTCTCACAAACATTATCTAAACATTGCAAGTTTCCTGGAATGTGCGCATTTATATATATATATATATATTACGTCAGAGGGTAAATGACGTGGGTAATTAGTGGGTAATAACGAAATTATTACACTCGCTTGTGTGTCATACTGATTTTACAAAACTCTTGAAAGAATTCCTGTATTACCGTCGCCCGCGCTCGGGCAATACAAGACTTCTTACACGAGCTAGGGGCGGTCGGGTAGCCCAGTGGTTAAAGCGTTCGCTCGTCACGCCGAAGACCCGGGTTCGATTCCCGACATGGGTACAATGTGTGAAGCCCATTTCTGATGTCCCCCGCCGTGATATTGCTGGAATATTGCTAAAAGCGGCGTAAAACCATACTCACTCATTAACTCTTACACGAGCTCCGTAAAATATGTATGACACTTGCTGGTTTGTATTTAAGAATTGACTTCAATATTGTCTGCGGTTATGGATACATAAACACCAACATGAACACTTTGTACATCTACGTAGCGTAGAGGAGTTACGCAAATGTGCACATCAGTATATGCATTTAAGTCCGCTTAAACGCAAGAATATATTGAAGTCAATTCTTATCAATACATAGGTCAGCAATAATAACTTGACAGACGGCTTATCATTAACACAAAAAAATGAAGACAACGGTCAGAAATCAGAGGCATCGTGCAGCACACTAGAGTAGCGCTAACCCAGTCCACCCTATCATCAGCCAATCAGGACGTGGCATTTTTTAGGTTTATGGAAACATAGACGCCCAAACAGTTGCACGGTTAGCCAGTCATATACCATGGAATCACATGGAATTTATTTAATACACTGTAAATTAGTCCTGCACCATGACCGTAGAATATATTTATTTTATGGAAAAAAAATCTACAAATGCATACAAAAGCAAGTCTATCCAGTTCGAGCTAGCTCTATTCTGAAATCAGCATAGGGATTTTTTTTTTTAGGGTCAAGAAGGATATTGTGTAATTGTGTAAGATTTCAGAGACTAAATGCTAGTCTAACTGTAAATCTGTTCTGTAAATAATCGAATCTGGATCAGACAATCCAGTGATTTACATTATGAGCATCGATCTACGGAGTGAGTGAGTGAATATAGATTTACGCCGCTTTTAGCAATATTCCGGCAATATCACGGCGGGGGACACCAGAAATGGGCTTCACACATTGTACCCATGTCGGGAATCGAACCCGTGTCTTCGGCGTGACGAACGAACGCTTTAACCACTAGGCTACCCGACCGCCACGTGACATGCATCAGCCAAGTCAGCGAGCCTGACCACCCGATCCCATTTTACGACAAGCAGGGGTTGCTCAAGATCATTTCTAACCCATGGGACCAGATCTTACATTGTAAAGGAAAGTTTGCTTTTAGTGTTTTCTCAGAAAGGACACAATAACTAACACAGCCCCAGCATGGCCCGATGACTTGGGGTATTGCTCATGCTGTCAATCACTGGTTTGAATATTACTGATTGTGGAATGAAACAATATGCATGACAGATATTATACTACCATCAGTATTAAAACTGATCAGTTGAGAAAGTGGCCCAGGTAGCAGTCCGACTTTGGGCCAACGTTATCACTTACGTTGGGCCAACGTTGACTATCAACGTTGGCCCAACATCATTTTGACCGGCGGCCCAACGTTGGGCCAACGTCAGAATTCCGACCGCGACATTGCCAACGTTGGGCCAACGTCTGAATGCTTACTGGGGACAAGATCAATACAATGAAATAGCCAGTAAGGTTCACAATATGTCTCGTTTCGATATGAATCGACGAAAAACTTATAAAAACTTTGTCTGCATTTTTTGTTAATGGTGATAATAACGTTCCATTCGAGCCAAGAATATTAACTTTTTTAAATTTCTGTTTTAATAAATCGCTGTTAGGATATAAAACCACAATGTTGATCACATGGGCTCTTCTCTCTGTAGGACAGCCGCTATAGCTCATTCAACAAACCGTCGTATAACAAATAAGCTTTTTTAACACGTGTGCTTCAAACATGTTAAGGGAATTAATATTTAATATCTCAGTGCATGATGGCAGTACTTTCTTTTCTATCACAAAAGCTTTAGGATGAATCGATTAAAGTAATTCCATGTCAGCGAAAAGGACTCATCAACCCCACTTGAAATCAATGAAAAGATTAACAGTACTGTCTTCTGGTCCATGCAGCGTAGAGCATGGTTCCAGATCGTTGAAGTTACATGTCTTCGAGAGGGTCGGGCGTGGGGGGTGGGGAGGGGAGGGGGGTGGTATTCGATTGGATTGTTCAGGGGGTGTCATATTTTGCTGACAACCCCCATCTTATGTAAAAAAAATCTTCTTATAAATCTTGAGTGACATTGTGATGACCAAATCACACAACACGTAATATAACATTAGTGTTTAAATACTTACACAACTTGAAGACATGCTGGGCACCGCGTGTAATATATCATTTTACGTGCGCTTCTCAGCCTTTGTTGTGCTATCTTTGTTGTTTAACACCGCACACCAATATTCAAGCTGTAAATAATCGAGTCTGGGTCAGATAATCCAGTGATTGATATCATGACATATGATCACTGCAATTGATATACGATAACATGCATCAAACAAGGCAACGAGCACCTGACCACCCGACACCATAAGCCACCTCCAACAAGCATGGGTTGCTGAGGACCAATTCTAACCCGGATCTTCATTGGAAGGGTGGGGCAGAGATCATATACATGTGTACGGTATATGGTCTCTGGGTGGGGATTTGTTGATCACAGTACCACGCTACAGTAGATGCATTTTGTTTCAAAGTAGTCTTGACTTGTTCATCTTTTTGGTATACATCTAGTTACGATTGAACGTGCAACTAATACAGAGGTGGTGGTGAAATGGGGTTTAACGTCGCGTCCAAGATTATTGCACTTATATGGCGACGTGTGTGTGTGTGTGTATGTGTGTGTGTGTGTGTGTGTGTGTGTGTGTGTGTGTGTGTGTCTGCTTAAATTGTACTAGTCCGGACTGATGCCGATTTATAGTGCTAGCTCACTGGGATACCATGCCGCAGTTTAACATGAATACCCCACTCAGACACAGTATACTGACTCCGAGCCAGTCCTTGGTATAGCCCCTTAATGCCGAGCGCCAGACAGGGTAACAACAAGTACCATCTTTTAACGTCTTTTGGTATGACGCGGTCGGAGATCGAACCCCGGACCTTCCGCTCTCCGGGCGGACGCTCTACCACTAGACCACGGAGGCGGTCACTAATACAATTGCTGCCTGAAACACGTGATGTAGAGACTAAGGATGTGAGCCATGGCAGACCAAGTTTTAGTCATCACAGGCTCCCCAAGCAGTGCCCACGGGCTCTACGTCTTTAGTGTCAAGTACTAAAGCTTCTAACGGATCTACAAATCGCAGTGCTTCTAAGTGTGTCGGGCACTGAGCCGAGTATAGCAGATCGAGTGTTAGTAAACACAAACCTCTCAGACAATGACCTATCATCAATCGCAGTGCTTGTAAGTGTCTCGCAAAGTTTGTTAAGAAGGTCACTGGTGCAAACCTGTATCTTTCAATGAGTGGGTAACAGTTTTGTTTGTAAGATAACAACTGAATAAACGTGAATTGTAAGTCATATACAGGCAAATACCACCTGCTGATCATAGATAATACCAATATATACTTCCGTATAGCTCCATGGTGTGCACGTGATGGCGAGTCGACCAGACAATCTTGTGACTGACATCATCATAACATGCAACAACCAAGTCAGCGTCCTTAGATTGTACAGTCAGGGGCACGGGTGGCCCAGTCGTCTAAGGCGCCGCGATTCGCTGTGTAACCATAACTATCAGTTTTGTCAAATAATTTCCCCGAGACTTAAATATTGTGCAAGAATTGCCGTCAGTGGGATCGCCAGTGACTATGAACATAGAGAGGGTGTTGTGAAGTTCATTAAGATTTAAACTTTATTTCAAGGCACGTACTACCTCAATGATATTTACAATGTAAATGTTGACAAGTTCTTTTGACGAATGCTTCCTATGGCGTCTCCACTGCCTAGGGTACTCACAGCATTCGTGTTGAGGTGTCCAAATATTGATCGACCCAGCAAACAGGTGTGTGTATGCACGTGTTTGTTGCACCTTATACTGCGGCGTGTTGTGTAAACAAGGAACAGAATACACAGGTGGTGCAGACAAGCTGCTGCGAGCCTATTTCATAGACAAACAGACAGGATACTATGCACACGGTTTTTATGAAACAATTATCGATGTGTAATAACATTGGGCAAGACTTTTGTGGATTAAAAAACACAAACATTTGGAAAACTCAATATGTTTGATATTCATATCCATATACCAAATGATGATTCGTGTTTTTCTGGGTCAAAGATTATGAAAATATGACAGTTAAAAAGACGGGTTCGCCAAAATCTATCACAGCTATAGGGGGTTTGGATAGTGGGGAGGGGGTGGGGGTGCTACAAAGTATAAATTTGGACATTATAATTTGGTAGTCTGGTAATTCATTACAGGAATCGGCCATGACAAATGGTAGGGGGTGGGGATCAGCAAAATACGGTACAGCCCTGGGACCAATACCACTTGGTGACATGTTTAAAAATAGCAATGGTCTGACTAACGTTCCGGGCAAAAAAAGTATACACTTGAAAACAGTGAAGAGCTTAGGGCCAAAAGGGGCCAAAATACACTTTAGCCCTTTCTGCATATTATTGCATGAATAACATCTATGAGTTCTTGTCTACTTGTAGATTAATTATTGTATGTTTTCATTGATAACTTTTTGAAATATACCTATTTAAAATTCTGTAAAAGGGCCAAAGTCAAGTTCCAAATAGGCCAAAGTCACTTTGCTAGATGTTGGCCCTTTTAGCTCTCATTTCCGTGTGTGGCTGAGACTGGTTGTTCAAGAGATTTTGAAAGTTTGGACTCATTATTATTATGTTTCAACTATTTCAACAAAGTTTTAAAAGAACTTCAATAGTATGTGTTTATACTTTCAGTAGTAGTTCAATCAATCTCACATGTTAAATCAAGACCCGTGAAGATTCCGGGGTAGAATAGGTCTTCAGCAACCCATACTTGCAGTAAAAGGCGACTATGCTTGTCGTAAAAGGCGACTAACGGGATCGGGTGGTCAGGCTCGCTGACTAGGTTGATACATGTCATCGATCCCAATTGCGTGGATCGATGCTCATGATGTCAATCATTGGATTGTCTGGTTCAGACTCGATTATTTTACAGACAGTCGTCATATAACTGGAATATTGCTGAGTGCGGCGTTAAACAACAAACCAACCAAAGCAAAGCAGAGCAAGAGCAGTGACACCAAGCGGGGGAACCAGTCTAGTCACCACTGCGCCGTGTGGCCAAGTTGTACGCATGCAGCCAATCAAAACGCGTATCAGCATCACGTGATATATACACGTAAAAGAAAATGGCGACTCCGATAAACGTCGGTAACATACACTATTCGGCATCCAAAGTGTCACCACTCAATAAACGACCGATGAAAAGTAGGTACGTAGATTAACTGTAACAAATTTATGAGTTTTGACGGTTGCATCGGTCCAATTCTCTAGGTTAAACTTTTCACAGTGCTATTTGAAACGTCAGTCTAAATGACTGTAGGCAACACTGTAGGCCTAGACGAGATTAGGTCCTTTGGCCTAATACGTTTCTAAAACTCAACATACGCTCATAAATACACTTCACAGTTTTAGATCCTGCAAGAAAGTATTATGTGATGTCATTAACAACCATTTCAGGGAAAGCATAAATACAACAGTCGACATCTGAAAATAAT
Organism: Haliotis rufescens; assembly: GCF_023055435.1. Classification (NCBI taxonomy): domain Eukaryota; kingdom Metazoa; phylum Mollusca; class Gastropoda; order Lepetellida; family Haliotidae; genus Haliotis; species Haliotis rufescens. The sequence goes on from NW_025964334.1 coordinate 55,983,134, forward strand.
GTATTGACAAAGAAGATTTCCCCATTTTCGCATTTCACGAAAAGGTAAGGATGTCATCTGTGGGTTGACTCCACGTCCTGCTACATACTCCCCCGTCAACAGAAGGCACGTCCCGGGCCGTATAGTAGGGTACTGAGGCTTATTTTGCTCAAATCTAATATGAACGTGCTCAGCCCCACGTTGGGCGCCAATGTCGCGGTCATAAAATTTCCGAGTCCATTGATGGGATTCGAACCACGGACCTTCTGATCCGAGGTCGGACGCCTTGTCCACATGACCAAAGTGGTTAACCCCGTCAGCAAACTGACAAGGTAAAGGATGTCATCTGTGGGATGACTCCACGCCCTGCTACATAAGCACGTACTGTTAGTGTATTGTGAGCTGTTGTATGTTGCCGGCAAGCATGGGTTGCTGAAGACCTATTCTACCCCATTTCAAGGGTCCGCTGACATGGCGACATGACGGCTGTCTGAAAATAATCGAGTCTGGACCACACAATCCAGTGATTGACATCATAAGCATCGATCCACGCAATTGGGATCGATGACCGTGGATCAACCAAGTCAGCGAGCCTGACCACTCGATCACGTTAGTCGCCTTTTACGACAAGCATAGTCACCTTTTACGGCAAGCATGGGTTGCTGAAGACCTATTCTACCCCGGAATCTTCACGGGTCGACTCGCCAATAGAGTATCTTTGGGATGTTCTCGGGCAGAGAGGTACCCAAGAGATCCGGCACCCGCCAATGTGGCCTAGCATGGGAAAGTTCTTCAGACGGAATGGCGGGCAATACCATAGCAGCCATACGCAAGTTTATCAACAGTATGCATCAGCGTAGTGCCATTCGTCACCACTCGCCCCTTTCCGTAACCTGCAAGAAGACTCGCCCCCCCTATCGATGAATGTAATGTGCGAAAATACGACAAACCAATCAGAATGCGCGTATGATTTCAAGTTCCTCGTCAAAGAATCCCTAAGAAATAATTTTTGATTTTATATATATCTTGCATCTAAAAATATACCCAAGACACAGTTAAATGTGTTCAATCATACTGTATAATTCCGCATGTCCCGATGTGCTTTAACTTGCATCTGAAATATGGGGAAATATATGTGAACCATTACGCAAAGAGTTGACAATAATTGTTATAGGTTACCCGTTTGCGCTAAGACGGAACCCGGTCGCAAAAATGGCCATGAGAGGGGCACGAGTCGCTAATCGGCTTGTCCCGGAATAACACGAGTTGGTCATTAATGGCGTAGTGCAAGTATCGCCCAACATGGTGGACACACCAGATAGTGATCTACACGCCCGAAATTAATTTTCAGACTTTTTTCGTCATTAAATCCTCTTTTCGTCTGTTCCTTTTTTGTACGTATTATAGTTGTACCGTGTAAATTAGTAGATTAACCTTCTGTGTTTTTTAACATTTAGACACGTGTGTCGTAAACATCGTATGACATGAACACGAATATAACATTCTATTTTTTACCGAAGAAGATGTCTCAATATAGAACGAATCTAAAGCCCCCGTTACACTATCACAAACTTTGACCAAGTTGGGTGTTTACACTCAACAAAGGTTTTGACAGGCCGTCAACGTTTTGGCGGGAATTATCTTGCCAAGACGGATGCTACTGACGAAAAATGTTTTGCTGTTGTCATATGTATTTTGCATATGGCCATGTTGAAAAGACGGAGTCTGAGTACACAACGGCATATTTGGTCCCGAGAATGGCTGCTCGTTGTTGAACCAAATCAATTAATTCTTCCAACATCTCGTCAGTCCAAAATAGTTGACTAATTTTGCCTTGACTCGATGCACTTCTGGTTGAAAAGGGATAGATGTTCCTTGCATTCTGATTGGCTAAATTAAATCAACGTTATCAAAGTTTGACGAGAAAAAGGATCGGTTTCTTTTCCATCAAAGTCGGTCAAAAACTTTGTCAACTTTTTTGACAGCATGTTACGCTATCAAAAACTTGGTTCAAAAGGACTTTGACCAAGGTTTTTTTATCAAAGATTTTGATAGTGTAACGGGGGCTTTAGTGTTTAGCAAGTCGCAACAGCAGCGGAACCACAAATATCTAGGGCGCTTTGCAAGCCACGAATCGCTCAGAGAAAGCAAATTAATCGCTCATCCTGATGTCTGCAACAGTTCGAAGCGCTTGCCAACTCTTCCAAAATGGCGGCGCAACTAGCGTTTGGTTGCCTTGACGTAATGAAGAACGTAATAGAAGAGGCTCGATGACGAGCTGATCGAATTTATGACTACTTTGAAGATGTACAGCAGGCTGAGGATGATGGGGTCTTCGCTGCCTTTGCTGATTTCCTCGTTGATCCACTCAAGAATTTCTTGTTCCGCTGTCAAAGTAAGGCGCCATTTTGGTTTGAGAACGAAGCGACCTCAGCCAGCGATTGTTTCGCTTGCAAGCGGCTGAAAGTTAGCGCACTGTTGTAAGGCGAATCGCTGTACATCGCTTGCAAGCGATTGGCGCTTTGCAACGCACCCCTAATAACATCAACAATCTTCAGCTATGACGTCATTTCTAGTGTGACGTCATTCCGACCTCATGTCTCAATAAGATTCGAATGACGTCAACAATGCCGCCCGGATGACGGAAACAATACACTGGTGACGTGATATGACCCTAGGGCACACATGATTTTTATGAACCCGATATGTTTGCCCTGGTAGGTAATAAACAATGCCATGAGACGCTTCGAAGCATTATTACGCAAATGATTAGCATGGATTTAATAAAGACTTTATATAATTTATAAAATAATTAAAGATGTAGATAATAACTAATTTGGTACACCTTTGGAAAACTGAAAATTATGTCACTCGGGACATAAACTTGATATCAAATTGAAGCTCGTGTAATATTCTATACTTATTTCACTCGGGACTTAAACTTAACATTAAATTGAAGCTCGTGTAATTATTTCACCTTGAACCAATGGATAACATAAATGTTTACAACACAGATAACGTCTTTTTAAACCAATTCAATGATTCCTGCTTGGATAGATAGAAAAGGCATATACCCCTATGAGCTTTGTCGTTCCTTTCGTACATGTATTAAAATTCACAACACATACTTCGTTAATAAACATGTAGAAAATGTGATGTAGGTTCCAAACAGGTAAATCTAGCGCCCTTCTTTTTAATTTTTTTTTTTAAATAACTCGCTAGAACTTACGGAATGGAAGGTCGAGAAAGCTGCACGAAAACAACAGTAGAAACATTTATTGCCGTGTGCGCTACCATCTAAACAAGTGCAAGAGGAGTTCACTCCCCTAGAAGTTGTTTTGGTTTTTCCTGAGGTAAAAATAGCATTGACGCTACTTAAGCACAACAAGTTTCAAGGTTGTAATTAATCAAGTATTATTAATAAATTTTAAGCTTGTATGCTCATAAGTTTGCCCATATTTAACACGAAATTAACAAATTAAATTTTCCTCAATACGAAACCTACAAACCTGTCTACCAGGGAGCAAACATGGAATTTAATAGTTGAGATGGTTGTCAGTTTGGGTAGGACAATATCACAAGATGGTATTTACTTTTATCATTCATTCACGTGCTTGTGACGGCTGATTGTAAAATACTTCCTAGTGCTGGGCGTTGTCATGGTGGTGACTTCACGTGAGCTTGTCAGATGTGATAAGTTGCATGGTAACATTTAGAAAGCAAAGACACCCATACCCGCTTCTTCCACGAAATAAGGTACGCTGGATCAAGCCCAGAATCAGATATAATACGTCAACAGATTGTTTTCATTGTCGTTTTCAGCAATACATGATCACACCTTTGTGATTATTTAAATTGTACTGGGTGCCGCGCTATGACGTCTTACTTTGTGTTTTATGACTGCTAATTAGTTTTAGCTCCAAGCAGATTATTATTTATTCGGGACTGTGGGAATTAATCGTTTTGACAGAAGACAGATTGCTTTGTCTGTTTGTGCAATTGGTGATTATAATGTTATTTTATATTTATGATAAAACCAATATTTTTCAACAACTGTTCCAGCTTCATAATCAAGCTGTCTATATATAGTGTCAAACAAGTGGAAATTACTGGTTTGAAGCAGGATTTGAGAGAAAACTTTCTTGCAAACCATTTTAAATATATTTCATATCACTGAGATTTGTTTCATATGATTGATAAAATGCTGTTTTAATATGCAGTATGCCTACATAGTTTCCGAACCCGTGAAGATTCAGGGTAGAATAGGTCTTCAGCAACCCATGATTGCCGTAAAAGATGACTATGCTTGTCATTAGAGGCGACTAATGGGAGGCGCACTGACTTGTTTGAAGCATGTAATCAATCCCAATTGCATTGATCAATGCTCATGATGTCAATCACTGGATTGTCTGGTCCAGACTCGATTATTTACAGACCGCTGTCATATATCTGGAATATTGATGAGTGCGGCGTTTAACAACAAATAAACAAACAATCACTGGATTGTCGGGTCCAGACTCGATTATTTACAGACCGCCGTCATATAGCTGGAATATTGCTGAGAGCGGCAATGGACAACAAACAAACAAACAAACATAGTTTCCATGGATCTCATTGAACAAAAAAGATGTGTGAGATTTGTTCTGAATGAAACTCATCATGCTACTCCCGAATGTCTTTGATCAAAATGGAAGTTCTATACCTTATTATACAAATGATTCCCCCTTTGTCTGTCTGACCGGACCTTGTCACACCACAGTAAGGGTGAAATGATTACATTGGTGCATCGTGCGTTTAAATGTGGTGATACGATGCACAATAACATATTTTCTGTATCAATACAAGATGATACACTTGCTGAAATAAATTACTTACCGGTACTACTCGTTTTAATGACCTTAGCATTTTTGTCATTCAAATATTGCGAAATGTGTTGTAATTAGCATGATTAGTGTTTCAAGTTCACTACTAAAAATATCCACTACGAACATGTGTCTACAGCTAGCACTTTCTTCTGAACCTGCTCTGAAATATTCATAGTAGGAAGTTACCACGTGATTTGACGTATGTATACATGTAACTATACATCTCGTATCATCATGATCATGACCGATGTCTCATGATTGGGACCCTGCTGTATCATTTCACCCCAACACCTCAGGGGTCGGGTCCTCAGGTCTTTGTTTTTGCATATGGACCTCGTCAATAGTAATCATTCATTTTGTTATACCGAAATTCACTTTGAAGTTTATGAATATGATCCAGGGTTTGAATAGATCTTCAGCAACCCATACTAGCTGTAAAATGCGACTATGCTTGTCGTAAGAGGCAACTAACTGGATCGGGTGGTCAGGCTCGCTGACTTGGTTGATGCTTGTCATCGATCCCAATTGCGTGGATCGATGCTCATGATGTCAATCACTGGATTGTCTGGTTCAGACTCGATTATTTACAGATTTATTTTGCTGAGTGCGGCGTTAAACAACAAAGAAAGAAACAAAACATGTTGCCAGGCTTGCCAGTGGTAGAAATTGACACTAGTGCCATACTAGTTAGTCCTATGGTCCTTGCTATATTGTCCCGTAGTGAAGGTATCATAAGGACTAGTAGTGAGTGAGTGAGTGAGTATGGTTTTATGCTGCTTTTAGCAATATTCCAGCAATATCACGGTGGGGGACACCAGAAATAGCCTTCACACATTGTACCCATGTCGGGAATTGAACCCCGGGTCTTCAGCGTGACGAGCGAACGCTTTAAACACTAGGCTACCTGACCGCCCCCATAAGGACTAGTAGAAATTTGTCATTCTTGAGGGTTTTGCTATATGTTATCATCATTAGGACTAGTGGACTAGAAATAGTTTCTATCACTGTATGCATGAGTAGAACAATGTAGAACTGGATGAATTTAGTGAAATGCTGTGCCAAAAAGGGAAAAACTTTCCACTTGATTAATTGATGTATTTTATGAAACTGAAACCAATCTATAGTATAAAAACAAGTCTAGCCAGCTCAATTCCACATCAGCATCAGGAAATATTTTTATAGAGGCGAGACATGTATTGTATTATAAAAGATTTCATATACTATACGGTAGTCTGGGGTGATACATGTTTCGTATTCCCTGGTCAATGTAACAGTGTTGTGACAATGTGTTGAAAGGTCAAGGTTCAGTATGGCCATGGGATTTGTTTTCGTCCAAGGATAATGTTTCATGAAACTGATAAGTAGGAGATGTTGACTCAGAGGTGTTGTTCTGATACAGTGTTGTTAGACCTGGGGTACATACAGTGTTGTTCTGATACAGCGTTGTTAGACTTTTGGTACATACATTGTTGTTCTGATACTGTGTTGTTAGACTTGGGGTACATACAGTGTTGTTCTGATTCAGTGTTGTTAGACTTTTGGTACATACAGTGTTGTTCTGATACAGCGTTGTTAGACTTGGGGTACATACAGTGTTGTTAGACTTAGGGTACATACAGTGTTGTTCTGATACAGTGTTGTTAGACTTGGGGTACATACAGCGTTGTTAGACTTAGGGTACATACAGTGTTGTTCTGATACAGTGTTGTTAGACTTGGGGTACATAGAGTGTTGTTCTGATTCAGTGTTGTTAGACTTTTGGTACATACAGTGTTGTTCTGATACTGTGTTGTTAGACTTTGTGTACATACAACATTGTTCTGATACAGCGTTGTTAGACTTGGGGTACATACAGTGTTGTTAGACTTAGGGTACATACAGTGTTGTTCTGATACAGTGTTGTTAGACTTGGGGTACATACAGTGTTGTTCTGATACAGTGTTGTTATACTTGGGGTACATACAGTGTTGTTAGACTTAGGGTACATAGAGTGTTGTTCTGATACAGTGTTGTTAGACTTTTGGTACATACAGTGTTGTTCTGATACTGTGTTGTTAGACTTTGTGTACATACAACATTGTTCTGATACAGCGTTGTTAGACTTGGGGTACATACAGTGTTGTTAGACTTAGGGTACATACAGTGTTGTTCTGATACAGTGTTGTTAGACTTGGGGTACATACAGTGTTGTTCTGATACAGTGTTGTTATACTTGGGGTACATACAGTGTTGTTAGACTTAGGGTACATAGAGTGTTGTTCTGATTCAGTGTTGTTAGACTTTTGGTACATACAGTGTTGTTCTGATACTGTGTTGTTAGACTTTGTGTACATACAACATTGTTCTGATACAGTGTTGTTAGACTTGAGGTACATACAGTGTTCTGATACAGTGTTGTTAGACTTGGGGTACATACAGTGTTGTTAGACTTGAGGTACATACAGTGTTCTGATACAGTGTTGTTAGACTTGGGGTACATACAGTGTTGTTAGACTTGGGGTACATACAGTGTTGTTAGACTTGGGGTACATACAGTGTTGTTCTGATTCAGTGTTGTTAGACTTTTGGTACATACATTGTTGTTCTGATACTGTGTTGTTAGACTTGGGGTACATACAGTGTTGTTCTGATTCAGTGTTGTTAGACTTTTGGTACATACAGTGTTGTTCTGATACTGTGTTGTTAGACTTTGTGTACATACAGCATTGTTCTGATACAGTGTTGTTAGACTTGAGGTACATACAGCATTGTTCTGATACAGTGTTGTTAGACTTGGGGTACATACAGTGTTCTGATACAGTGTTGTTAGACTTAGGGTACATACAGTGTTGTTCTGATACAGTGTTGTTAGACTTGGGGTACATACAGTGTTGTTCTGATACAGTGTTGTTATACTTGGGGTACATACAGTGTTGTTCTGATACAGTGTTGTTAGACTTGGGGTACATACAGTGTTGTTCTGATACAGCGTTGTTAGACTTGGGGTACATACAGTGTTGTTAGACTTGGGGTACATACAGTGTTGTTCTGATACAGTGTTGTTATACTTGGGGTACATACAGTGTTGTTCTGATACAGTGTTGTTAGACTTAGGGTACATACAGTGTTGTTAGACTTAGGGTACATACAGCGTTGTTCTGATACAGTGTTGTTAGACTTGGGGTACATACAGTGTTGTTCTGATACAGTGTTAGACTTGGGGTACATACAGTGTTGTTCTGATACAGTGTTGTTAGACTTAGGGTACATACAGTGTTGTTCTGATACAGTGTTGTTAGACTTAGGGTACATACAGTGTTGTTCTGATACTGTGTTGTTAGACTTTGTGTACATACAACATTGTTCTGATACAGTGTTGTTAGACTTGAGGTACATACAGTGTTCTGATACAGTGTTGTTAGACTTGGGGTACATACAGTGTTGTTAGACTTGAGGTACATACAGTGTTCTGATACAGTGTTGTTAGACTTGGGGTACATACAGTGTTGTTAGACTTGGGGTACATACAGTGTTGTTAGACTTAGGGTACAAACAGTGTTGTTCTGATTCAGTGTTGTTAGACTTTTGGTACATACATTGTTGTTCTGATACTGTGTTGTTAGACTTGGGGTACATACAGTGTTGTTCTGATTCAGTGTTGTTAGACTTTTGGTACATACAGTGTTGTTCTGATACTGTGTTGTTAGACTTTGTGTACATACAGCATTGTTCTGATACAGTGTTGTTAGACTTAGGGTACATACAGTGTTGTTCTGATACAGTGTTGTTAGACTTGGGGTACATACAGTGTTGTTCTGATACAGTGTTGTTATACTTGGGGTACATACAGTGTTGTTCTGATACAGCGTTGTTAGACTTGGGGTACATACAGTGTTGTTCTGATACAGCGTTGTTAGACTTGGGGTACATACAGTGTTGTTAGACTTGGGGTACATACAGTGTTGTTCTGATACAGTGTTGTTATACTTGGGGTACATACAGTGTTGTTCTGATACAGTGTTGTTATACTTGGGGTACATACAGTGTTGTTAGACTTAGGGTACATACAGTGTTGTTCTGATACAGTGTTGTTAGACTTGGGGTACATACAGTGTTGTTCTGATACAGTGTTGTTATACTTGGGGTACATACAGTGTTGTTCTGATACAGCGTTGTTAGACTTGGGGTACATACAGTGTTGTTAGACTTAGGGTACATACAGTGTTGTTAGACTTAGGGTACATACAGCGTTGTTCTGATACAGTGTTGTTAGACTTGGGGTACATACAGTGTTGTTCTGATACAGTGTTAGACTTGGGGTACATACAGTGTTGTTCTGATACAGTGTTGTTAGACTTAGGGTACATACAGTGTTGTTCTGATACAGTGTTGTTAGACTTAGGGTACATACAGTGTTGTTCTGATACAGTGTTGTTAGACTTTGGGTACATACAGTGTTGTTCTGATACAGTGTTGTTAGACTTGGGGTACATACAGTATTGTTCTGATACAGTGTTGTTAGACTTTTGGTACATACAGTGTTGTTCTGATACAGTGTTAGACTTAGGGTACATACAGCGTTGTTCTGATACAGTGTTGTTATACTTGGGGTATATACAGTGTTCTGATACAGTGTTGTTAGACTTGGGGTACATACAGTGTTGTTCTGATACAGTGTTGTTATACTTTGGGTATATACAGTGTTCTGATACAGTGTTGTTATACTTGGGGTATATACAGTGTTGTTAGACTTTGGGTGCATACAGTGTTGTTCTGATACAGTGTTGTTAGACTTGTATCAGTGTCACATGGCAGTCTTTGACTGTAAGTGTTACACATGTAAGTGTTATTCCATGAAGGTATTTCTTCAGCGGACAGCTGCTGTTATCGGTAAATGGGTGAAGACAGATACTATTTTTAATTCTGTTTAAAATAATTTGCAGATACATAAACAATGACAATAAAAAAGAAATGAGTGTATTTTATGAAATCTTATATTTGCTGCAAATTGTCAAATTTTCACTTCCTTGGTCCATAATCTAGACGTTATGAATGTGTAAGCTTACTAATGCATTATTTAAATAATGTAATAAACATATCTTTCACATGTTTGAACAGTAGGATTAGACCTTTTAAATGCTGTATAACATGTAATATTGACAGTAGCGGGTGACCTCGCCTACATGAACACTACCAAGCTGACTGCCGTTCATTTCCCGATGCTCTGCGCATCATGGAATTTGCTCACATGAGGCACTGTCTTCATCAGCTGATGAACATCAACAAATACAACTTCAATCCTTAAGTAGCAAAGATGTTTTACGAGCAGATATTTTCCTTGATAAATGTTGGCTTCATCTATCACACATGAGTCTCTGGGAACTTTCAAGTTAAATAAAGTCAATGTCACTCACATTTTGATTTTTTCAAGACTTTGTTTCAGGTTAAACTCAGGTTGAAATTGATTATTCATATCTACTCATTAGGTTTACACCATTGTGTACAAGTTTGAGATTGAGTGAGTGAGTGAGTGAGTATGGTTTTACGCCGCTTTTAGCAATATTCCAGCAATATCAAGTATCTTTACATAATGACTCTCCATGATCATGTCATCATATCATTTTTGACAGTTCTCAAAACAAACATCTATTTGAGAGCCAGCTGATATATAAATGCTCAAACATTTAACATTGTTACAATTGCAGCATTGTGTTCAAATTTGATGTCTTCAACTGTAATCAGTTATAATAAATAGCAAACAACTTCAAATAAATGTAATCTTTTATTTATCACGATTGTAATCATGGTAATAGGTAAAGTTTCATGGCCACTTGCGTTCCATTTTGGCTCCTGATTTAGAATATTTACTTGGCTATCAACAAGTAAGTCAAAAAGTGAACTTTGATCCCTGTACAGTGTTGTTAAACAGTGTTTCTTTGTTTCAGAGTCCACCATGTATTCAGCGCTAGGCTTCCTGCCGATCGCCCTCGTGTTGCTGGCGGCGGGGACATTCGTCGTGTCCTACGTCATCGCTGTTGTACGGGGCGACGTCACGGCTGCATTTCCGTACATCAGGTACAAGAATATATCAGAACTATGTATGGTTTTCATGTGCTTTTGGTGCAGGGAAATATAAACACTTCTGTTCACCTTCAAAACCACCAATGAATAATGAAAGCTTTTTATGTTTATTTTTACTTTGAATGAAATATTTAAATACATGTACCCCCGTAATTTTCAAAAAAAAGGATGAAAATTCCAATTTTGAACAAAATGACGTAATTTTTCCCCAATTTGTCTGCCAAGATAAAGTTTTGAGATAAATCACTGAAAATGAATGGGAGTGTTAACTACAGCCTGCTTTAAAAATAGTCTTGTCCTGGAAATTTTTATGGTGGATTTTACACAGTATTTTCCTTGATACGATTTTCTTTCTCAAATCCATATTTAAAAAAGTAACCTGCCATTCAGCTTGATGATACAAAATTAGTTAAATATGAAGTTTTTTTATTTTTATCAAAACAGCTTGAAGAGAGAGGGAGGGAGAGTTACTGATGATATTTTACACAACATATTTTCAACATTGTGGAGGTTCTTGAGTACTCAATGCCTGCAAATTTGAACATTTGAAATTTTCAGGTATCAAATTTCGAGGGTTGATTGTTAGGTTCTGAGTCTCTCATAGAAGGAATTATGTAATAGTGAAATCTTTCGTTGTAGACATTAAATTATGTCGTAGAGATATATCAACAACAGCTTGAGTCATTTGAGCAAATTGTTTCTCTGTGACAAGTCCGTAAAATAAGCAGGGTCAAACGTGTGGAACATGCAGCACATCTTATTGAATGTATTCGGTCAGTGTTGATGTACTGTTCTGTAATAAAAATTTATTTGTTATCTACTCTAGCATGTATATTACAAATGTCATCTTCCCGAGGCAAGGGAGTTAACTGACTATAAAAGTCTATAGTTTCAACCCTTGCCAAACTAGGCTGGAATTATGGAGTTATATTTTAGCTGTACTAATGAGTCTATGCATAGTCCAATCAAAGTCGTGTAACAAAATCGACATCTGGTTCGTAAACTCAGGGATGTGAAATCTCCACGGAAACGCGGAAAATCGCATTTTTTTAAAACAGTAGTCCTCGGAAAAAATCATCTTCCGCGTAAAAATATATTAATTAACACTCCGAAAAATATTATACCGTCGCGGATTGTCCTGTTTTCGATCAGAGCTTTCAGCATCATAGATTTTTGGACATCATACGTTTTCTATCACGATTACTTGCACTTTAACGTGGGGTGTGGCATCACACAGAAATTGTAAATACTCAGATGATGGCTTGTTTTTAAGATAAAGTTGTCTTTTAGCCTATATGTGAATGAGATGTTTTACAGTTGTTCCACAGGGACTTGATGATAGCGTGTATAGCATAATATATTCATGTAGAAAAAAAATTCACATCCCTCTATATATGTATACAGAGGGGTGTAAATGTTTTTCGACAGAATATATTATACTATACACACCAGAGCTCCAGATAAGCTGCGTATCTGCGTAAAATACGCATCAGAAATGCAGAAATACGCAGTAAAATAAAATCCAAGGGTATCAAATACGCAACGAACATTACAGATGAGTCCTTATTCACTAGAGTGCCCACTTTGATACCTATGAATTTCAAACAGTTGTAAATTTAATTCCAAGGAGAGTATCTGCAAAATCTGAACTACATTGGATACATCATGAATTTTGGAGATAGTAAACATATTTTGAGCTTTTTAAACAATGTATATAAATTAAATAAAAGAATTTTTAAATTAAAACAAGTGTGTTTTCTGAGTTCTGTTTGTTACATGTCTGTGCATACCTCCAATCTGTAGGCTGTATTCCACATTCAGTTCAATATTAATGTACGATTTTAACAGAATGTAACAGGTACCTTTGTACTTTAACAGATTTCAATAAAAAAAAAATTGAAAAAAAAAAAAAATTAATACAAATGTACAATTAATTTGACAAGTGTCGGACGTAACAATGTCTGTCCTCGATGGGTGGTGAACAAAAACATCATTTTGTAACGAATTGTGAAACCACAGAAAGTTACTTCGGAAGCAGAATGAAAGTTGGTGATCAATGTATGTTAAACCTAAACATGAAATCAAAACAGGTTTGCAACCACAGAAAATAAATGCAAATCATAAACGTCTATAGAAAACTCTGTCCCACTGTTACGGGCGAATTGTCGATCATAATTTAACTTTTCTGATCGCTACACGTCATCTGGTTTATATTCCGTCATCGGATTTGCCAAGTTCCGGTTGGTTTCCACATGATACGAATTACATGATTGCCGAAATTTGGTCAGCAGCAGAGATGGCGCCAGAGAAGAAGGATGCTTCCACGTCTGTCTCGGTAAGTGTAAATGTTACAGGCGACCCAATGTTACGGGCGAACATTGAATTAGTCGATTTATATACGATAGTTCAAGTTTTCACCAGTTCGGCCACAAGTACTTTAGAAAAGTAATTCAAACACACAATTAAACACGACTACTAGAGTTTGCTTCGCACTATGAATAAGAACAAGCTTTGCGCAAAGCCTCGCATAGAAAAAGTTGGACAGACTTACTTCGTTCGGGCATAACATTGAGACAGACATTTTATTGTCGGTCGTAACAAGTGGACATATTATCTGACGGTCGGACAAACTGGTAGACAGACGACTTCGGTCGGGCAAAATAGTATATATTTTTATGGACCTACCTGTAATATCATTCATTTATTTAATCTATCACATTTGACAATGTCGGAAATACGTATTCCTTTTCAATTTATCATTTTACATCGATAAATTAAAAAAGTATTCACTGTTTTCCGTGATGTTATTGAAAATAAAATTATCGCACAACGGGTCCACATCGAACATGTCAAAGAGCAAAATATAGACGTTTTAAACAAATCTTTAAATATATTATACAAAGTAATAAATAAAATCAACAAAAATATATATAAAAGTAATCAAACTTACATAGATGGGTTATTATTTCCATATGTTCGTGTATCGCGTGTAATGCAAGTCAAATGACATCTCGGCTTTCATCGCCTTGAATTCTCGGCTCGGACACAATGTTTAATGCCATAATATATGCATGAAAAATCTTTGTCACAGCTCATAACCTAGCACGATGCATTCACGAAGTTCCGTATTTTTAATATATATCATGATTTCCTGCTTAAAACGTTCAGAATAATACGATTTAACGAAAATCTTTCGTCAACTTCTGAAAATTACCAAACACGAACTTGTTATCACAGCTGTAATTTGATTGGCTGCCTTAGGTCACGTGCTCAAATTTGGCTAATCGCGAACCTTGTAGCAGATTTCGGCAAGAAAGCCTCATAAGAAACCAATTTTATTCCAATGACATCGATTGTTATAACTACGGAACAAAAACCAGACCATGTTACGAGCGTGTAGATGGAGGAATAAGCTTTCCAGCGATGTGTCATATGCCATTCTTCAACGAACGTGTTATTCATACGAAGTCTCGAAAACGGGGGTATTTCTTCATGTTACTGAGCGGACAGCCGCTGTTATCGGGAAATGGGTGATGACAGAAACTATTTATAATTCTTTTTAAAATGATTTTCCAATTACGTAAACAATGAAAATAAAACAGAAATGGGTAAGTGGATTTTATGAAATCTTATATTTGCCGAAAATCGTCAAGTTTTCGCTTCCTTGGTCCTTAATCTGGATGTTAACTACGTGTTAGCTTACATTTTATTTATTTACAACAAACTTATGCATTATTTTAAATAATGTGAAAAACATAACTTTCATATTTATAAAATATAGGATTATAGGATCAGACCTTTCAATTGATGTATAACATGTAGCAGCAAATATATTTTACAAGCAGATATCTTCTTTGATGAATGTTGGCTTCATCTATCACACAAGAGTCTCTGGGAACTTGTGAGTGAGTGAGTGAGTTGGGTTTAACGCCGCTTTTAACAGTATTCCAGTTATATCGTGTCCCAGCAGTAAACACTTCTGGTTGACTGGTGTTGAAAGAGTTAATTGACTCATTTATATCTTGGAGCTACTTTAATCTTCCATGGGGCTATGTAAAACATGTTAAACATTTACATACAAGGGTTAAAACAATAAATGACATGAAAAAATGTGAACATGAATTTAGGTTAGGATGGATGACTTTTTGTAAATTAAAACCTGAGAACTGTACTGTTTCAAAGAAAATTATACCTCCATATAAAAATTACTCATTCAAAACTATATTATAGTTTTTTTAATTTGAATGCTGACATTTTTCAAAGTAGGGCCGAACAAAATTAATTGTGCGTTTCCTAGATTAGGATTTTAAGTGTGTAGGTCTACATCAAGCTTTATAAAAGTGAGTTTAAATTAAAAAAATAATGATAAAAAAATTCCCTATTCCTTAATCCTCGGAACATTTCATAAAAAATCAAAATATCTCCCCCCTCCCCTTTTCAGTTTTTTTAGCTTGGCGTAACAGAATATAAGTGTTGTCCTAGTTTGTTTATGAATAAAATATAGATCTATATGTTTATTGACAGTGCATTTTGCTTTATTGTAAATTAATGAATGTACTTATTGGTCTCATTAGAATGGTGAGAGGTGTAGGCGATGGGAGGCAGCTGAAAAAAGGTGACCAAGACTACATCGAACAGGAACGAAAGCGAAAAGCTGATTATAGGGGTCGGATGAATCCTGAACAAGTTGACAGGTAACAAACTTCAGAATTAACTTTGTGTTTTCCAATATAAAAACAAGATGGAGTTACTCCAAGTCAACAAGGGAAATATATATAGTCCGATATGTAGTAGATTAATAGATGGGTCCATTTCTCTGTTTATCAGTATGATCACATTGGACTCAACAATATACTTTTGGTTTTTAACAAAATGGAAACTCACATCCTCCAAAGGGAAGTAATTATACACAATATCATTACAAAATCTCATTTATGCTTAATAAATTAATCTTAAAAATAAAATACCACCTGGATATTAAACAAAACTTCAAATTTATATTTACTATATGGATGTGCTTCACTTTGGTAAAAGCATGGTAAATTACAATTATTACTTGTCTTGATACTTCCTAGATCACAATTAAATTCAGTTATACAGTCTATATTTTGCTTATTAGAACCACTGTGGCAAAGTGGTTAAGTCTAGAACTCAAAATCCACAGGAAATTTGGGTCTGGGTTCAAATGAAAAGTTGGCCGAGTTTGTGGCAGCCCAATCTAAAATTAACCTGGTTGTTCATGGGGCAATATTTACATTTTCAGTCTTCTGTCTTCAGTCTGCTTTCGTGAATCCTTCAATAAAATTAAACTGTGCAGCTTGCTTATGAAATCATGTTGAAGTGGCAAATACATATTATATATTATAATTTTGATTTCAACAGGTGGATGATTGGCCATGGGTGACTTTTTTCACTAAAGTGAAACAAAGATGGCTGGCAAAGGACATCCACCACACTGTCATGTTCGAAGAAGTCAGAATAGCAATTGATTGGACATTATTTGAGGTAGGACATTTAATAGAACTTTATCTAACTCAAAATATTGCATCATATTTCTGACTGTTGTACTGAAAGAATTCAAGTTTTTGGTCATGAATATAATGTTGTTTAAAGGGACAGTCCCCGAAAACACTGTTTTTATGGTTAGATATGTTAGCATGTGCTGTGCATTGGAGCTGTACAACAATTTCAACAATAATCTTCATCTGCACATAGATAATAACAAAATAGCAAATTAGATTCACTATGAATGGACAGATTTTCACCAAACTTTACCATGTGTTGCACAAGTGTATCTTGCAAAAGTGAAGTGTAGCATACTAAAGTAGGTCACCTTACCTATATATTATTGACTTATTATCTTTCGATGAGGGACTATGAATTGCCTTGCCTTGTATGTTAATGTTCTTCAATTTTTAACATTTTATTGGTGATGCAATTATATATATCTTGTTGATACAGGAGATGACTAACGCCCTGTCCACCTTTAGAATGGACTACGAGATCAAGAACCAAGAGGACACCAATAACCAGTTTCTGAATAAACATAAAAAGGAGTATGGCAAAACTGATATTGGTCATTGAGATAAACAATATTCAAGATACAGGATAGCTAATGTTTAATTGCACAGTGGAAGACTTTCAAAGTTAAATTAAATTAAATTAATTTTTCTAAAATGATTTTTCATGTGGATACAAAATAGCAGCAATTGTACAGCTTTGCCTAGGAATAATTTATTGTGTCGCAGTTTTTTCCTGATTAAGTCTTGCGATAATACTTTGAATTCATCAACAATTTGAAGTGGTTTGTAAAATATTCAGTACAATGAATAATTGTCAAACAGTTACTGAATATATAAATTATAAAGGGTTATTCCTAAATGAATGTTTGAGAGGGCTGGGATGTACATTTAAAAATATTTAATGAGTGGTGGGGATATCAAGATTCCACAATCTGTTATTTTTAATATACAACTTGCATACAGCATTATAGTTTTAAAATTTGATGGGCGTGTGGGGTCCCTGAGTCTTAGAAAATATCTTCCTGCCCTGCCCACATTAATTTCTGGAAAACCCCAAACCACATTCCAGGCTGTTGGGAATCTTGTCTACCGATAAACAATTGTACTTGGAATGAAATTATGTATTAATACAGTAATGGAATGTGTTATCACTATATATTACAACTTCATTACAATGTAATTACCCTGGTGTGTTAATTAGTAACTTAATGTCAAAATAATATCTAGAAACAAAAGAATTTTCTTCTAGAACATATTTCGGGCATACCATGAGGCACAAGCATTTTTTTTTACAAAGTAGACACATTTATAGTTGGTTGTAAAGAAGACATAATTGCATGATACTTCATGAATTTTTATGCTTAATTAGATATTATTGATATGCATATGATTTAATTCAGAAATAATGAACAGCTGTTATTTTCCGGCGATGGGACAGCCTTATTGGGTTGTTTATATTGAAAAATATTCCATGGTTATAGACCAGTTAGAAATTATTTTGAGATACATCGTCATCACCATTGTAGAATTTGTGACTTGTCACACAGTATGATTTGGAATATGAAATAAAAGTGGTTTGCAGACTGTATTTTATCCTGTTTTGCTTTGTATGTCCTTTGTTCGTCCTGACATCACAAATGTCTGTCCTTTGTTCGTCCCGACATCACAAATGTCTGTCCTTTGTTCGTCCCGACACAAAACCCTGATTTTTATTTGTCTTGTGCTGCTTAAATAGTTGTAATTAACCTTTAATTGTTTGATTATATCTTAATGTACTTGTAATGTTTCATTCCATACTTCAGGGAACATTTAATTTTTCTTGTAAATTGCTATTTTAAAGCATCATGTCTGTCTCCGTTTGTCCCAACACTTTTTGATTTTTTTTTAACCTTGAAAGAGTTTCAAGACATTGATATATTCACATGTATTAATCCCATTTTGGGTGGCAAGTTGTACCCACTACCCGAAATGCAAATGAATTAAAACAGATTTATATGAAGAAAACTTAGGTTTTGTCTGTCCTCGTTCGTCCCAACATGTCTGCGTACCATCAGTGTTTTCATGTCAAAATTAAACAAACTGAGCCAGATATTATCTTCCCATGTCCAAAGATGAAAAAAAGAATGTTTAAACTTGTCAAAAATGCCACCACCTTGTCTTTTCATAAATATCTAAATACTGACTCCAATGTAACACTTCAATGGGCATAAAAGTGAATAAGGACTCAGATACGCTACAAAAATAAAACTTGTGCGTATCATCAAAATATTGTGAAGTAACCCTGCGTATTCGATTAGCAAATCAGCAACTTATTTTGAAATTATAAACGGACATTTCGTCAACCTTGCCAAACTCCACGATGACAGTTACATCATGATCATTTGCCATCACACTTTCTTGTGGAAGTATCGTGGTAGTTTTGAGTCCTATAAAGCTCTCGAACCCACACGACACCAGTTTGCAGGGACTAGATGAATAGTGTTTTAAATATTTACCTTAAATACCCACATGTGTAAAAACTAGTGGGTAACAGAAATTTGAATACCCAGATACAATTACTGATACCCAATGATTTTAAAATGCATGCGTAAAATACCCACAACACCAAAAGCTTATCTGGAGCTCTGACACACTATCATCGAGTTCCTGTGAGTTGTTCATGTTATTAGCGAGAAAACAATGAATGTTTCTTCAGCATCCGAAAACCAATAACACGGGGATGTATGTTTTATTAATGTCTTATGTTTGCAATGGAGTGTTTTTGTTTTTTTCAACAAAAGGTAAGTGAGTACAAGGTAAGTTTTTTTCAATATGCTTCAACATGGGGAAAGGGTCAGACAATGCACGCTTGTGACAGTTGTCCTTGTGGCTGGGGGATGGGGGGTGAAGTTTATGGCAGTATTGCTCCCAGACTCGGCGGGAGTTTTGCTGCATCAGCCATCATATGTTTATTTGACTTATTGACTTTTGCCATTTTCATTTCTTGGTGTGAATGTTGTCCAAACTGCACGAAATTGCTTAAAATGCAATCAAATGTTTATAACATTTCTTTGGGAGGGGGGGACGTCCCCCCCCTAGACTTTTCCTCTTTTTCCGGGAAAACCTGCTTACATCCCTGTAAACTGCTGTGCAGATTTCGGTCGAATGCAGGGTTGCAAAGCATGTGTATCAACAACTTAGAGTCAACAGATATTTTCAAAATCTTTCATGCTTGTAATCAAGGTGCTCATGTGATTTGATGCACTTCGCGATGTATGACCCGTTATATTACAATATAGATCTTGATTAGCAATCATATTGTCTTGACTGGGCGCCACCATTTTGTTAGAAACAAATGCCAGTGATATGAGAGGTGGAATCTGATTAGTCAATAGGAGCAGCATAGAAGGGAAGTAACTAACAGCCACTGGTGGCGCTACGATCAAGTCCAGAAAATCCAGCCTATTTCGGCAAGGGTTGAAACTGGACTTTTACAGTCAGTTAACTCCCTTGCCTCGGGAAGATGACAGATGTGGGCCTGCAACTTTCAAGATGGGCTAGCTACATTTATGAGACACGAGCCTGCCAGCTTGTTGGCAATGAGAATTATTTCTGACATTGCCTCTCAAAAATCTGACAGTACAACAGAGTCAAGGAAGGAGATTTTGTCACTCTTCATGCGATTTGGTGAGGATAATGTGCCTACCTACTATCTATCATTATCCCCCGCCCAACAAGTTGGGGATATAGAAACGGGCTCCGTCTGTCCGTCCGTCACGTTTCGTTTCCGGAGCATAACTCAGAAACCGTTCAATATTTTTTCATGAAACTTTGCATGTCTGTCAGGTGCATGCTGATCTGGTGCCTTTTGCTATTTAGAGATTATAGAAATTTTTATTTTTTACGTTTCCATGGCAACAAGATGGACTTAGGTTCTGTGAGGGTAGGGTTCCTTTCCGAAGCATAACTCAGAAACCGTTCAATATTTTTTCATGAAACTTTGCATGTCTGTCAGGTACATGCTGATCTGGTGCCTTTTGCTATTTAGAAATTTTAGAAATTTTTATTTTTTACGTTTCCATGGCAACAAGATGGACTTAGGTTCCAAACTCTTCTTTTTTTACAATTTCCATGACAAGTTCCACCTCGGTTAAATAAGGTTAGGGTTTGTTTACATTTAATTATGTCATTAATTCTGCAACAGAGGCGGGGGATATAGCGTGGCAAACTCTTGTTTCACTTTATTTGCCAAACAGACTTAACAAGGTCGTTGAACTCTGGTCTGTTTCAGTGACACTGGAGCTAAGATTCCGGAGAGCAGCGTCTTCGGGCAGTTCCTAAACCTAGCTGCTTTCATATGTGAGTTCACATCAAATAGCTGATTATGTAACTTAACTTCCACTTGGTTGTATACTCCCCAGGGAGCTGAGAATGAGATTTGAATGCACACAAGTTTATTGACTAATGCCTCATGTGAACATGCTTGTGTGGCACCTGGTTCTATGTGAGTGGACAAGTGATAGCGTTCATGTATTACAATATGGATTATTATGATGATTCAGTAGAAAAAGTTGTGGCTGAATTATGCTCATGGAGTCAACTAGCTGATAAATATTGTAAAATGAAGACAATTATTATCACTTGATAACGTAACCATGTGATCAAAGACTGATAAATCACTTCAAGGCCAACAAGTAGTCTTACCTTATATTTCAACCTGCAAAATCTACATGTTAAAGTGACCCGTGAAGATCCGGGGTAGAATAGGTCTTCAGCAATCCATGCTTTCCGTAAAAGGCGACTCTGCTTGTCCGAAAAGGCGACTAACGGGTGGTCAGGCTCTCTGACTTGGTTGATGCATGTCATCGTATCTCAATTGTGTTTATCAATGCTCATGATATCAATCACTGGATTGTCTGGTCCAGACTTGATTATTTACAGACCGCCGTCATATAGCTGGAATATTGCTGAGTGGCGTTAAACAACAAAAACAAACACACAAAAAAACATGTTTCAGCATTCAGGAGATCTTGACGTACCTGGAGGACTCAGTCCCACACCAATTCTTTTGTAAAATCACCGTAATTCAGCAGCTAAAATTACAAAATTCTGCTGTTAAAACATATCATTTCCCCTGAAACATTAATACAAATTTATTTTTTCTTTACAATTATTAATCTCTTGCTTTGAGGGGGGCACGGGTGGCCCAGTCGTCTAAGCCGCCGCGATTTGCTGTGCAGAGTTGCGTCCCTTGGACACGCCAGAAACCTATGATTGTGGGTTTGAATCTCGGTTCACCCCGATTATGTTTCTAAGTTTGTCAGCACCATATTCGTGTACGTGGGTTTAACCGAAGTGGTAGACCCGTGAAGATTCCGGGGTAGAATAGGTCTTCAGCAACCCATGCTTGCCGTAAAAGGTGACTATGCTTGTCGTCAAAGGCGACTAACGGGATCGGGTGGTCAGGCTCACTTACTTGGTTGATGCATGTCATTGATCCCAATTGCTTGGATCGATGCTCGTGATATCAATCACTGGATTGTCTGGTCCAGACTCGATTTTTTTACAGACCGCCGTCATATAGCTGGGATATTGCTGAGTGCAGCGTTAAACAACAAACCAACCAACCAACCAACCAAAGTGGTAAACGTCTAAGACCTACATTACTTCAGGCTTAAAAAGCCGCTTTCCTCTCCTGACATAGATCAACTCTCCTGACAAACTGATATTTCACCCATTCCAGCGTTCTGCACAATGTACATCCGCTACAAGATGATTGATGCCATATCAACTGGAGAAGATCGGTGGTTGGTCCGAATGAACCGGTTCACGATGGTGATGGGCATCATCTCCTCCCTCGGCTGCTCCATGGTCGCCAACTTCCAGGTGATCACACAGCCTCAGTTGAATAGCTAGAGTAACAGTAGACGAATGATGCATGGCTCGGCCTGTCCTCCTCAGTGTTCCAGTGTCTTGTGTTCCAGTGTCTTGTGTTCCAGTGTCTTGTGTTTCAGTGTCTTGTGTTCCAGTGTCTTGTGTTCCAGTGTCTTGTGTTCCAGTGTCTTGTGTTTCAGTGTCTTGTGTTCCAGTGTCCAGTGTCTTGTGTTTCAGTGTCTTGTGTTCCAGTGTCTTGTGTTTCAGTGTCTTGTGTTCCAGTGTCTTGTGTTCCAGTGTCTTGTGTTCCAGTGTCTTGTGTTTCAGTGTCTTGTGTTCCAGTGTCTTGTGTTCCAGTGTCTTGTGTTTCAATGTCTTGTGTTCCAGTGTCTTGTGTTCCAGTGTCTTGTGTTTCAGTGTCTTGTGTTCCAGTGTCTTGTGTTTCAGTGTCTTGTGTTTCAGTGTCTTGTGTTCCAGTGTCTTGTGTTCCAGTGTCTTGTGTTTCAGTGTCTTGTGTTCCAGTGTCTTGTGTTCCAGTGTCTTGTGTTTCAGTGTCTTGTGTTCCAGTGTCTTGTGTTCCAGTGTCTTGTGTTTCAGTGTCTTGTGCTCCAGTGTCTTGTGTTCCAGTGTCTTGTGTTCCAGTGTCTTGTGTTTCAGTGTCTTGTGTTTCAGTGTCTTGTGTTCCAGTGTCTTGTGTTTCAGTGTCTTATTTCTGTAATAATAAATACCCGGGACACATTTGCAGCCTCAGATCGTGTAGGGAAGTGATGTCACCCTCTCCATCTTGCTTATTGGTAATTTTCAGCAGTATTTCTTAGAAACTAGAAAATTGATTGCATGACTATTTTCGGGATTGTGTCATCTTAATGAGACCCAAAATATGCTATGGTAAAGCTCACACTCTCACATGCTCACACACGCAGGCACACACCATATTCCACTCTCACTCACTCACTCACTCACTCACTCACTCACATACGTACAGAATCTTACACACACACACACACACACATGCATATGCACACACTCACTAATACACCATCTGCCACTTTCACACTCAATCACACCAACAATCACTCACTTCAACACTCACTCACTCACTCACTCACTCACAGACACACACACATACAGAATCTTACACACACACACACACACACACACACACACACACACACACACACACACACACACACACACACATGCATATGCACACACTCACTAATACACCATCTGCCACTTTCACACTCAATCACACCAACAATCACTCACTTCAACATTCACTGACTCACACACGCACTCACTCACTCAAATGCTCACTCACACACTCACTCACTCACTCAAATTCTCGCTCGCTCACTCACTCACTCACTCACTCACTCACTCTATTTTCCAGGAAGGAACAGAGGTGGAGGCAGTTCACATCTCAGGGGCGTTCTTGGTGTTCGTAGGTGGGGTGATCTACACGTTCCTCCAGGCGGGCATCTCGTACCACATGTACCCCGACTACAACGGCCTGCGCATCTGCCGCATCCGCCTCACAATCTGCCTCACGTCCCTCACTTGCCTCATCATCAGTATCCTGCTACATCAGAGAGTGAATGTGAGTGAGTGAGTGTAAGTGTGTGTGAGTAAGTGAGTGAGGGAATGAGTTAGTGAATGTGGTTGTTGTTTTCAGCTGGACTCGCTAAGCTGTAGTCTGTAAATAATGGAGTGAGTATGGTTTAACACCACTTTTAGAGCAATATTCCAGCAATATCATGGCGGGGAACACCAGAAATGGGCTTCACACATTGTACTCATATTGGGAATCGAACCCGGGTCTTCGGCGTGACAGGCGAACGCTTTAACCACTAGGCTACCTGACCGCTCTGTAAACAATGGAATCAAGGTATGATTAACCAAAGGATTTGACATGTACAGTGTATTTTCTACCTCGTGAAGATGTGGGTTAGAATTGGCCCTCAGCAACCAGTTTGTCAATAAGAGGTGAATAACGGGCTCAGGTTGTCAGGCTTGCTGAATTGGTTGATGCAGGGCATCGTATCCCAATTGCGTGGATCGATGCTCATGATGTTAATGAGGATTGTCTGGTCCAAACTTGATTGCTCACAGACTGCCATCAAATAGCTGGAATATTGCTGAGTGGGGTGTTAAACAACAAACAACAAACAACAAACAAACAAAGAAGCAGGTTATTTCTTCCTGACCCGTGTCCAGCCCTTGCTGCAGCAGGTGTGGCTTTGTACAAGTGGAATGCTGTGCCCCACACCAAGACCAAGTTAAAGTGGGACGAAGGGGACCCGGTGAGTACATTAAAGGGGCCCTCCTCCCTTTGCAAGCCATCTTTCCCATGGTAGAGGAGTTAACTGACTACAGTCAAGTCTCGTTAATCCGACACTCGTTAATCCGACAATCGGCTTTATCCGACACTAATGATGGGAACCGATTAAATCAGTGCTATTTAGAACCGTTAATCCGACAGTCTCGCACTCCGACTCCGACACACCTAATTTGCAACAAATTAATGAAATCACTCATTAATCAGTCATCAATCTGACACAGTGAGTCGCGTATTCCGTTATCATCTGCCTGCGAGTACACAGCCCGTGTTTTGATGTGAGACAAATCAGCTGGTAGCTGCATATTACAACGGCTGCAGAGATAAACTTGCTTAACAATAAACAATTAATGCTTTCATTAAAGAAAATAGGATTAATCACATGCTTAGATTACCTCAATCTTATTAAAATCAGATACAAGTTCTCGCTATTGGCGAGGACATCCCACTAGAGGTCACGTCGGAACAACCTTTCACGAATAATGACCTACCAATGAAATGACTAACAGGAAGTCAACGTTAGCCACTTAGAAAGCAGCTTTCTTAAGCTTTGTGGTACCAGTTTCAAAGTTGCGACTTCCATTGCAGACTATGCTTTTTAAAGTCATACAGTCCGTTACAGTTGTTTTGTGTTAAACTTTAGAGGCTGCATGATTAGAACACATATTCCGATAACAATGTAACATAACTATATGAATATTTATTTTATATTTTTTTATCACGTGTTTGAATCGTTAGCTATCGTGTTGTCCGATTTTCAATCACGAACGTTGATACTACTTAATTTCATTTATCCAACATACATGTACTTGTTAATCTGATATAATTGTATGCAACCATTGACGTCGGATCAACGGGACTTGACTGTATAAAAGTCCAGTTTTCACCCTTGCCTAACTAGGCTGGAATTAAAGAGTTATATTTTCCTGGACTAACAAGTCTATGTATAATCCAATCAAAATCGTGTAACGAAATCAACATCTGGTTCATAAACTGCCGTGCAGATTTTGGGCGATTGCAGGATTTGCAAAGCATGTGTACCGAGTCAACAGATATTTTCCAAATCTTTCATGTTTGTAATCAATGGGTTCATGTCATTTGTAAGTAAGACCCATTTTATTACTATATAGATCTTGTTTAGCGATCATATTGTCCTGACTGGGCGCCACTATTTTGTTAGAAACGAATGCCAGGAATATAAGAGGTGGTATCTGATTGGTCAATAGGAGGGACAAAGAAGGGACATAACTCGTAATCGCCAGTGGTGTCACTATGATCGAGCCCACAAATTCCAGCCTAGTCAGTTAACTCCCTTGCCTCGGGAAGATGTTGGCAAGCTGGTAAAACGTTGATGTGTCATTATTGTTTTTGATTCCCAATATTAATGAGTAACTCTAAAAATTAAGATATCTTTGTAGATCCCTCTAATAATCTTTATGCAAGATAATTGACATCTTAATTGTTTCTAATTTTAGACTTTAGCTTTGTAAAAGTGTTACATGACATTCATTTCCATGCCCTGAAGATAATGAATACCAAACAAAAGGGCAGCCTCAACATGAGTGTTGCTATAAATAGATTTCTTCTTAATATAGTTTGAAGAGAATCCATCTCTGTATGACATAAGTGTGATGCATCTCAAACACAGCTAGAGTCCGGTCCATGTGAGAAAGACTGACCTGCAAGCAATGACACGTAATTGTTTTTTCAGTAGGTAAATAATATTGAGTTGTGTAGCTGTAGGCAACTGTTGTCTGTGCATGCAAGACCATTACTCCCAATTTGACTGTGTATCATTCCAGTTTTTATGTTTGTCCACAGGGATTCACAGCTCATATTGTCAGCACGATCGGGGAGTGGCTCACAGCTTTCACTTTCTTATCGTTTTTCTTCACGTATGTACGAGATTTCTCATTCCAGTTTTTATGTTTGTCCACAGGGATTCACAGCTCATATTGTCAGCACGATCGGAGAGTGGCTCACAGCTTTCACTTTCTTATCGTTTTTCTTCACGTATGTACGAGATTTCTCATTCCAGTTTTTATGTTTGTCCACAGGGATTCACAGCTCATAGTGTCAGCACAATCGGAGAGTGGCTCACAGCTCTCACTTTCTTATCGTTTTTCTTCACGTTTGTACGAGATTTCTCATTCAAGTTTTTATGTTTGTCCACAGGGATTCACAGCTCATATTGTCAGCACAATCGGAGAGTGGCTCACAGCTTTCACTTTCTTATCGTTTTTCTTCACGTATGTACGAGATTTCCAAAAGTTTCGTCTCACCATCACCACACATCCTCTCGTGCGACATCTTGATGAAGAGCCATATTTAGACCAAACGCCAAATGAACGTACACATCTGCTCGCCTAGATAGGAAGCGGCACCGTGAAAAAAGGACAACACATCCAGAGGGGATATTTTTTGAGAGAGTCATTCTTTTCATGGTGATCTTGAATGTCCGTCAACATAAATGATACTGTCACTCTTATCAGTTTCTTGTAAATGGTAACACTGAACATTGTTAACTCCATTTTATTTATTTTCATGGCCCAGCAGATGCTTTGTTTTCGCTGTTATCTCATATGATGAGAACTAGGTCTGGGTCGAGTCTAAATTTACTACCCATGTACCATTTCCCCGAGGCAAGACCGTCCACTAGCCTTTTTGTCAAAGTCTTGTTTCCTCCCTTGCCATTTCAAGCGCACAATACGATTGGACTATCGCACATGTTGATAATCCAATCAGAGAACTTTTCATATAATCATCATCCACGACTAGTACACCTTCCCATGAAAGTGATTTACCATTGTCTGTCTTTGTTGACAAGAATATGCCTTTTTCTTCTTTTAAACCCTCCAACAATTGCCTAAGGTTTTGCGTCAGGGATGAAATCGTGAAAGTTTTCGTTATCTGATCGACTGGGTCGTCGCCTAACCGCGATCTGATTGGATATCGCTTTTTCATTACAAGGGGCACATCTCTTGATTTACGCAAGGTGGCGCCAGGGTTGAGCCAAGAAAAGTGGCCTTGTGGCAAGGGTAGAAACTAGACCTTGACATTGGTTACTGGACACGCTTGCCTCGGGAAGATGCCGGAGTACCTTACTCCTTAATACCCAGAACTACCTAGGTATCCGCTGGAGGTCTCAAGAATTGGATATAAAATGTCAGATTTGTTTTACTGGAGCCCTGGCAAAAACCATTTACATACACGTATTAAACGATCTGGTCATTCATGCAATGAAGTTGATGAAAGCTTTAATATCTTTATCATATAAAAGTCAGAAGGACATGTAGGGATTATGGGTTAGAAGTGGTCCCCGGCAACCAATGTTAGTTGTAAGAGATGACCAAATTACTTGGATGGTCAGATTCGGTAACTTGGTTGATGGGATATCATTGTACTCCGACGGTATGGATCATTGTTCACTATATCAATCACTGGATTGTCTGGTTCAGACTCGATTATTTACAGCTCAAATATCGCCGAGTGCGTCTTTAAACAACAAACAAACAACATGTCTGGAACAAGCGTTAACTTGGTGTATTTGCGATAATCCCCAGGAGTTAACGATGTGTCATTGTATGTTGTGTTATCATGATAATTTGTCAATTCCTCTTTACTAACAAAGTATTGTAAAAAATAACATATTTTTGTAGTCATCTGTCATTTTGAAACACTGAATTTTTGTTTTTGTGGCCTCATTTCTTTGCCCAGTTGTAGAGTTCAAGGTTCCATTGTCCGTAGGTCATGCATAAATTAGATTATCATTACATGTTAAGGAATATAGCCATCTGTTGACCAGTCACTGTCTTATAAAGACCCCTTTCAGCCTCATGACATAATGTTTGACAGGACATCACCCGATTGTCACGTCACCAATTGATCCTGTTTGTAATTAGAGTTACCATGCTCTGATGGCCATCTCAAAATGTAATTGTCATAAACACATACACATTAAGACAATATGTCTGTGTAACCATGGTAACTTGTGAGTTCATCATGATGAATTTGTTTGCACGTGTCTCCTAACTGTTTTCGTGATATTTTTTATTATCTGTTCGAAATGAACAGTTAAATCCCAAGACTTTGGTGAAGATCGATTCTATAGATCAGCATTAGAAACAAACCGTTTTAGCCCACTCGTCCTTATAATGATATAGTATTGCAAAACCCTTAAAAAGGGCAAATTTCTTCTAGTCATCATGATATTTCAACTATTGGGCAGTTTGGCAAGGACTACAAGACTAGTGCTAATTTCTAATGCTGTATATACTGAACGAAACAAGTTAGGGACCATGAATATATTTGGGGATATTTTTTGTTGTGAAGATTAAAATATGTTCATGATATGTACCTTTTTTTGTTCAGTATATTACTCATGACATTCAGAAAGAAGATGAAGAAAAACGTGAGATATCAACCCTAAAAAAGAACTCTTCTCGGTCTTATTGCGTGATGTTAGTGACTTCAGAAACAATAGAGGATGTTATCTTGTATTGTTCTGAACAATAGTAATGTGATGTAACAAATGATCATGGAGAATCTCTACAATACACATGACAACTATGAGAATGTTACAATTGTTTGTTACACTTATGTGTAATATGAAATAAATATACAAGTTTTGTTGGGGACACAGATAGTTCATTCTGTTTATATATGTCATAACCAGAGACCATACACCCATCAAGACTCGAGTTGTGACTAATGTTTGTATCCTGTCCATAACAAAACCATGTCCAGGAGGCTGAGGGCTGTTCTCTCTACCTCCCCTCGTTTTGCTGAGGTAACAAGACATGACTTCTCATTCTTACAAAGTGCTGCTGTTTTACCCCCCAATAATGTCATTGTTTGTTTGATTCTTGTTATGTCCGAGTCCGGGCCTTAGAACAGGTGTTCATTGATGACCTCAGATGAGGTGTTCATTGATGACCTCAGATGAGGTGTTCATTGTGACCTCAGATGAGGTGTTCATTGTGACCTCAGATGAGGTGTTCATTGTGACCTCAGATGAGGTGTTCATTAATGACCTCAGATGAGGTGTTCATTGATGACCTTAGATGAGGTGTTCATTGATGACCTCAGATGAGGTGTTCACAGAGCTCCAGATAAGCTTTTGGTGTTGTGGGTATTTTACCCGTGCATTTTAAAATCATTGGGTATCAGTAATTCTATCTGGGTATTCAAATTTCTGATACCCACTAGTTTTTACACATTTGGGTATTTAAGTTCAATATTTAAAAACGCTATTCATCTAGTCTCTGCAAACTGGTGTCGTGTGGGTTCGAGAGCTTTATAGGACTAAAAAATACCACGATACTTTCACAAGAAAGTGTGATGGCAAATGATAATGATGTAACTGTCATCGTGGAGTTTGGCAAGGTTGACTGAATGCCTGTTTATAATTTCAAAATAAGTCACATATGCAGGGTTACTTCACAATATTTTGATGATATTTCACGCAGATACACTGCTTATCTGGAGCTCTGTGTTCATTGATGACCTCAGATGAGGTGTTCATTGATGACCTTATACAAGGTGTTCATTGATGACCTTAGATGAGGTGTTCATTGATGACCTTATACAAGGTGTTCATTGATGACCTCAGATGAGGTGTTCATTGATGACCTTAGATGAGGTGTTCATTGATGACCTTAGATAAGGGGTTCATTGATGACCTCAGATGAGGTGTTCAATGATGACATCAGAACAAGTGTTCATTGATGACCTCAGAACAAGTGTTCATTGATGACCTCAGAACAGGTGTTCATTGATGACCTCAGAACAGGTGTTCAATGATGACCTCAGAACAGGTGTTCATTGATGACTATAAACAAGTTGTTAATTGATGACTGAAAAATGTGTTCATTATGATTTCAGGAATGGTAATCATTTGTGATCTTTAGACAGGTAATCATTGATTAGCTCAGGATAGATGTCATTGATGATTTGGTATAGATGTTCTTTGATGACCTCTGTATATTTTCATATTTTATTTCTTTTTTTAAAACGATGTATTATAAATGACTATGATGAAGTGCTGTCATGTATATATTAACTAAACCTGCAGGTCAGAACATCAGCTGCTTTCATTGCATTGAAATTGAATGTCCTGCAAGAGACTGATTTTAATGTTTTACAATGAACAGTTTAGTTTTAAGCATATTTTGTGTTTACTGTTTATGATGAAGAATAAGGTTACAGATGAAGAGAGTTAACTCATTCACAGCTTCATCTGGTACCTCGTTGTACCTCTTTACCCATGAAGATCCGGGTTAGAATTGTTCTTCAGCAACCCTTGCTTGTCCCCCGTGAAGATCCAGGTTAGAATAGGTCTTCAGCAACCCATGCTTGTCCCCCGCGGAGATCCAGGTTAGAATAGGTCTTCAGCAACCCTTGCTTGTCCCCCGTGAAGATCCGGGTTAGAATTGGTCTTCAGCAACCCATGCTTGTCCCCCGTGAAGATCCGGATGAGAATTGGTCCTCAGCAACCTATGCTTGTCCCCTGTGAAGATCTGGGTTAGAATAGGTCTTCAGCAACCCATGCTTGACTCCCCTGTGAAGATCTGGGTTAGAATAGGTCTTCAGCAACCTATGCTTGTCCCCCGCGAAGATCCAGGTTAGAATAGGTCTTCAGCAACCTATGCTTGTCCCCCGTGAAGATCCCGGTTAGATTTTGTTTTCAGCAACCCATGCTTGTCCCCCGTGAAGATCCAGGTTAGAATAGGTCTTCAGCAACCTATGCTTGTCCCCTGTGAAGATCTGGGTTAGAAAAGGTCTTTAGCAACCTATGCTTGTTCCCTGTGAAGATCTGTGTTAGAATAGGTCTTCAGCAACCCATGCTTGTCATCCGAGGTGACTAACGAGATTGGGTGGTCAAGCTCGCTGACTTGATTGATGCATGTCATCATATCCCAATTATATTCATGGTAATGATGTCAATCACTGGATTGTTTGGTCTAGACTTGATTATATACATACCGTGCTGTGTGCTGTAATACCATACCGAATTCGACGTAATAAGCACCCCCCTCTTATAAGCGCCAACGGCGATATTTACTAATATATTGGCTAGGGAACAATCCCAATTAGCACCCCTTCCAATTGATCAATGTACACAAGACTTTTTTATTCGTGTATAATACGCACTCAATTGTTATATGCACCCTATTTTTAATTTTGAGAGCGCCCTGGGCGCTTATTACGTCGAAAACGGTATTTCCTTTTCAGTTATGATCTGGCAGCATGACTGCACAATTAGTTGTAGTTAATTTAATAAAATTCTAAATGATAATAATAGGCATATCCAGCTCAGCATATAGATAAAATAAAAGATAAGTTTATTGTGTAATGGACTCTATGTTTGGACTCTATGTGTGTCTAATCAAGTTATTACATAGACTTTCATAATAAGTTGGTACACAGCATACATATAATGTGATTTATTACTTGCCCGTGAAGAGATCACCCGTTTAATAAACATACAGCTTTATTACACATTGTGTAATACCAAAACGCGTGCTTATGAACTCTCGGAACACGTTTCACGAACAAATATTGAAAGCTCTCAACATCCCTTGGCTTATTCAACGACATTGGGTGTGGAGTTGATAGATCGCTGAGAGGAGCTTATGCACACTCGATGACCCCAGCAACCTTGTTGCTAGGCTGACGTCACATGGCATTGTTTCGCCGATGGATCTTGCATCAAAATTCCACAAATTACGTCATCGGGTATTGTGACGTTATTGAAAACTTTGAGGTGCAAGGCCCGTTCCACAAGGCGATCGTATTGTAGCGCAACGACAGTCGTTGGTCTAAGTTAAAGTATGTGAGATGTGAAAGTCTTAGCCCTACGATAACTTTGTGAATTCTAAAGGTAGACCCGTTGTATGGTATGAAATTCATACGTTTCAACTTTTGACGTGTTTGAAGTATTATTCTGTTAAACTCATGTCGTGGATCATGTAGGTGTCAGCCTATTCGTTCTCAACAGTATAATTCAAAAAACGTTATAAATTGCAAGTAATAAATAAAATACTAAACGAGCTCCCGTGGAAAACCAATTTTATGAAACTCGTGAATAGTTGTGGTATCTGACGAGCGAAAGCGAGTCAGATACCACAACTATTCACTCGTTTCATAAAATTGGTATTACACGGGAGCTCGTTTAGTATTCTATATAACTGTAACATGTTGTAAATATTTGTATTATTGTGTGGTAAATACAATTGCTTTGACCATTATATCATTGATTGTGAATAATCAGAAATCTGATTCAAATCATCTGTATGTAATTTACATTCCATCTCATTCCTGTTCTGTGGTATAGCCAGAAACTACTGCTAATAGATATTTCAGGGTAGGATGGGTCCCCTTGACCCAATGCTTGGCTTCACTACGGGTTTCTTCTTTCCAAAGTGTCTCTTCCTTTTAGGTATGCCGGAGCAGAACCATCCCACCCCACCCCACCCCACCCCACCCCCGCCCCTGTACAAGATGCTTGTCTCCCCCTCTGTACCCAATCCTTATCTTCTTCCCTTCGGGGTACCATTTTCCAAAGTGTCTCTTTAACCCCAAGG
This sequence comes from Haliotis rufescens, assembly GCF_023055435.1. NCBI lineage: Eukaryota > Metazoa > Mollusca > Gastropoda > Lepetellida > Haliotidae > Haliotis > Haliotis rufescens. Next base: position 56,016,336 of record NW_025964334.1, read on the forward strand.
TCAAGGACTTAACAATAGAGACAAGGTTTAGATTTGGAGAGATTTTAGAGTGGAAGGAATATTTTCAAAATGATTCAAAATAATATTGATGATTAAAATAGTATTGCTGATTTATACAGCACCAGATTCTATGCAGAAGGGTGCTGAAAACACATGATCCATGTCAAATAATGTGTGTGCTCATTTTATTCTCAACTCCCTGAGGAGTATGTAAGCTTTAATTTTGTCAAAGGTTGTGATAAATTTATTGACATTTTGTTATAGTTCTATAAAGAATCTCTAAAATTCATTGGTTGATCCTTATCATGTGATGAAACAATAAATTTCAATGCTGACCTAACAATAGAAACTGACCCGAAAAGGTTTGGTCAAATCACGTTTCTGACACTGACTTCGAATATTGATTCTTCACATGATCACTCTTGTTTTGTACTTTCGTAATATTGATCAATACTGACATGGTGTCCGTGAGTGGCAATGTACAGTTTGCCAATCTTTCTGAAGATTAATTTTTTTTCGATAAAATCCCTGCACCCCCACCCATTCCCCTAGAATATAAAATGGTCGGACCCTAAACAAATATTGTTTTCGTGTTTGAGTTGGACATATTGTCCTCTCCTCCCTTCCACTTGTAAGCAGACAGTGTATACATGTTTGAGTTGGATGTAGGGACAGGGCATCGCCTTGTGCCACCAGGTACGGTGGCCCATAAGGGACATGAAGTCTGTTTTTCAATACATGTATTTTGATATTTCACTTACTGTTATCATAACCTTTTGCAAATAAACACGATTTGTCAAACAAATATGTGATAAATCATGTATAAAGAAGATATTGAATCGCTGAAAATGTCAAAAAACTAAAATGAAAATGTCAAAAACAAAAACAAAAAGGTCAAAAAATAAAATGAAAATGTCAAAAACAAAAACAAAAGCGTAAAAAAATAAAATGTTTTAGTTCTTGACCTTTTCGTTTTTGTTTTGGACATTTCCATTTGAGTTTTTGACATTTTCGCTTCACATTTCAGAGATTCAATAGCTACTTGAAAGTACATTTTCCATGTTTTCGGTTGTTTTTATACATGATTTATCACATATTTGTGTGTCAAATTGGGTTAATTTGCAAAAGATTACGATAAAAATTAGTGAAATATCAAAATATTGAAAAACAGATTCCATGTCCCTTATGGGCCACCGTAACCAGGAGTGTTACCGTGGTTACATGAGTCAGTACAGGATGATGATGATGAGGGTGGGAACATAGTTTCCTGGTAAGCGAAACAATTTTGAGTCTACTATTTCGAACATGGCTCTGGACCTCACTTTCATCCAACTTAGTGTTAACATATGGACTATTATTAGCTGAGCTTACCAGACCAAACAGAATTTTACTAGACTCAGGCTTCGAATTAGGGCTAAATTCGCGTAGTGGTAAAACAATATGGGTGCATGGATACGAGTTGTGAAGAAAATATGATTTTATAGAGATTTATGATGATTCGAGAAAATATTTGTACAGTGTGATTCTTCAAGCAACTATATGTATGAAAGGGGATGATACAAAATCAAATATACTGAACAAATAAAGTTAGGGATCATGAATATTTCTGGGATACTTTTTGGTTGTGAAGACAGCATACAATCTCATAAAAATATTTATGATCCCTAACTTTTTTTGTTCAGTATATGTAAGGAGGACATATATACAAATGACTTTATTAAATACTATTCCTGACAGTGTGTACTAATTTGGTAATGCGTTGTCTAAGTGTCTCAAGGTCTATTACTGAAGCCCTTGCACCAGGCTCCATTTGCTTAATGTAGAAATACTTGCTCTCATGGAGACAGAAAAGTGGTCCAAGGCCACGTTCCACAAGGCGATCGTAGCACTGCGACTGTCGTAAGTCTATGTTAAAGTATGGGAGTTATGATCATCTTAGCGTTATGGTCGCTTTGTGGAACGGGACCCAAACTTGTAGAGAACATCTCTGGTCTGAATGCAATATAATGTTTTTTTATGATGGTGACCAAAGATGACTTGTGAGTGACTGAAGCTGGTAGACCAGGTTCTGTCTCCGATATACATCCTGTTGACTGACAAAAATAATAGTATATGTGGATATACAGTGTACATGCTTGTCAGAATAAACGTTTATACAGTTTACTTATGTTTTGATCATTTCGAAATGTGACAGTTCCTAGGTAATGTCTGATTTTCAAGTCCTAGGACTGGTTGCACACAATCTCATTAAAATCAGATCTTAGTTCTCGCTACCGCAAAACGGCATTCATTTCAAATTGGCGACTACGCTTCGAAACATATTTTGACAAATTCTCGAATAAAAATTTGAAACCTGAACAAAAGAACATTCTGGAATGGCTAATAGATGGTCTAGATTATATGGATTCAGTCGTTAAACCCGTACCTATCGTTCAGAATACCCCGTGTTGAGGTTCTCGTGGTTGCATGATTAGAAATCACATTCCGACTGTCACTTTCATGATCTGGTAAGCGACGCTCTGATTGGGCGGATGAAAGGTCGTTCTGACGTGACCCCTAATGGGATGTCCTCAGATCTTTGTTTAGCGGTAGCGAGAACTAAGGTCTGATTTTAATGAGATTGGGTTGCACAAAGAGACTTTAAAGCTTTGACCATTGTAACTCCCACACTTTAACATACGTTTACAATTGTTTTTGTGCTAAGATTGCTTTGTGCAAGCGGCCCTGGTTATCAACACTTCAACCAGGAGAGGAATCAAGCTTTTACTTGGATTTGTGAGAGTAAAATGCATCAACATATACTGTGTAAAAATAGTAGGGGATATTATGTTTTTGACTACAGAAAAATACACCAATGTCTGGCAATGAAAGTAAGTGATGCATGTGGCAAGAACATTTCTGAAGAAATAAAGCTCCTAAACACAACATTGTGACGGCCATGAAGCATGTGACCATGTGACCTCGGACAGCACGTGCAAGGGGTGGTGTGCCAGATTTACCATTGTCACTCTGACCCGGTGGTGAACAGACATATTGTTTTAATGGAACCAAACACTCTAGACACATTATAAAACATATTTAATCATTAAAGAAGCAACATCATTGATCATGAAACGTTTGCAACGTGCTGAACGTTTACGTGCCATGTTGCAAATGGGCACATGTCGGAATAGTGTTGCCCAAGCGCTGCATGTTTCTCATTCTGTCGTCAGCAGATCGTGGCCCGATACCAACAAACATATAACGTCAACGATCGACACCCAAGGGCGACAACTCCAGCCCAGGACAGTTTAGTCCGAACGATGCCATTAAGAATCGGTTGCAAACTGACATTCGGATAAGGGACCGGTTGCAACAGGTAACCGTTGTAAGATCAGAGTACATGCCCAGACGGTGCGAAATCGTCTGCACAGATGGCGTTTGCGTGCACAACGTCCACGTGTCATCCCAGAACTTACTGCACCTCATTGGAATCAGATGCGTCAGTGGTGTAGGGATCGAAGGTCAGTACTGGGATAATCCACGTTGGTCTATAATGGTGTGGGGTGGTATCACAATGACTTTCCGAACTGCGCTTCATATTGTCCATGGCAGAGTCACAGGTCAATGCTATCGGGACAACATCATTGCACAATTTGCTTCTAGCCCGTGTGGAATTGGGAGTTAGCATGACTCATTGCATATTTATTTGAGAGTCATGATTGCCATTTAAAGAAGTGCACAGCTAAAATAATATAAAACAATATGACGTAATGGCAATGCTGGTGATTGAAACAGGTTATGGTGAACATATAAATACTTCTGCCACAGTCCTTTGATCGTTTGGTGGAACCAAATCGCGTCAAATACGCCACACGGCCAAAGGGTCAAACTCAATATATAAATGTATGAGGAATGGTACACGACGCTTTTCAGCAAACCTTCAGCTTGGGGATTTTGTCTCTGATACGTGTTCTGTAATTAAACATCACTGGCGTCTGTTAGTATTGTGTATCCGTAACCTGTAGTGTTTTCTGAAGTGTAATTTTATTTCTAACAAACTCTACTCAATTAAATATATTTGCGCGTTCGGTTGGAAATTGAAATGATCACGGTTTCGTCTACAGATAACCTTCCTCTAATTTGAAAACACATTATGTGTATCTCTCAACGACATTTGATTGATAGGTTGTGAGTGAGTGAGTACGGTTTTACGCCGCTTTTAGCAATATTCCAGCAATATCACAGCGGGGAACACCAGAAATGGGCTTCACACATTGTACCCATATCGGGAATCGAACCCGGGTCTTCGACGTGACGAGCCAACGTTTTAACCACGAGGCTACCCGGCGCTCCGATAGGTTGTGAGCCTCACTTAGAAAGACTTGACCTAAAGACATTAAAATGACTTACTTTTCAACATAATCCCTTCTACGTTGTTACACTTATGCTAACGACGTTTGGGGGATTTAATACCATTTTCGTAGAAGTCCTCATGGCTGTCGAAAAAGTTCTCAACAGCTGCTATGACGTCATCGTCCGACTCGAAATAGGTTTCGGCTGGAGTTTTCTACATGTTTTGGAACAGATGGTAGTCTGACGGAGCCAGATCATGGCAAAAAGGTGGGTCCCACTCTCGCAGTTTGTAGCAGTGGCAATGGCTGATTTGTGCACTTGCGTATTGTCCTGGTTTAAGAGCACACCTTAAATCAGCTTCCCACGTTTCTTAGTCTACATTTCATCCCGTTATCGCCCAAAAGTGCAGCATAATATGTTCCGTTTATTGCCTTCACCTCATGATGACACGTTTGGCATCCCTGAACAAGGGTGCCATAACCTTTCCAGCTGATGAGAGAGCCTATTGAACGAGCTTTATGACGCTCAGTCATTCGCCGGTCGGCCATTACCATTCCGTGTTGTACTGTTCATGGATGTTCACGGATGGCTTTTGGTCATTGAACGTTTCTCAAGTTGGGCCATTTTCCAAAGGTCACAGGCCCCTGCTTATTTCGGGACGAAACGGTTTGCTCAATAGCCACAAGTGTTTGTGGTTATAACTCAAATCCAAACGTTTCACACCGCACATTCACTAGAGCTCGCTCTCTCTCTCTCTCTCTCTCTCTCTCTCTCTCTCTCTCTCTCTCTCTCTCTCTCTCTCTGTGCAGAGTTGCGTCCCTTGGGCACGCCAGAAACCTATGATTGTGGGTTCGAATCCCGGTTCGCCCAGAATTATGTTTCTAGGTTTGTCAGCACCATACCCGTGCTCGTGGGCTTCGTAAACGTCTAAGACCTGCATCACTTCGGGCTTTCCTCCCACATTAAGCTGACACGCCGTGATATGACTGGAATACTGTTAAAAGCGGCGTTAAACCCAACTCACTCACTCTCTCTCACTCTCACTCTCACTCTCTCTCTCTCTCTCTCTCTCTCTCTCTCTCTCTCTCTCTCTCCCTCTCTCTGAAAAATACAAGTTTACTTGCCCTATATGATATTGTTTAAAACATTCACTCACTCACTAGCCCATTAAGTAATTAAGCTTTGCCATTCCTTTGATTTGAGTAGGTTTACATTTTTACTGCTGCAATTATATCGGATGGCTCAGATATATGTTATTACACCGCAAAAATCTGGGTTAGAATTGGTCTTCAGCAACCCATGCATGTCGTAAGAGGCGACTAACGGGATTGGGTGGTCAGGTTCGTAGATCGATGCTCATGATGTCAATCACTGGACTGTCTGGTCCAGACTCGATTTTTTACAGGCCGCCGCCCCATTGCTGGAATATTGTTGAGTGCGGCGTTAAACAACAAACAGGAGATATATATTAATTATACGTTATGGTTCCTGATATTGCACATTTTCAACAATTATAATTCAACCTTTCACTTAAATGTACATGCATATTTAAATATTATGACTAAGAAATTAAAATGAATGTTATCTTGCTAACAAGGTATGCGAGTTGAAATAGTACTCAATAGTATATTTTACGACTGTTTTTTATGTAAAAAATATTAAATTTCAGCGTTTACTTGTTTGTGTAAACGAAACACTCAATAAGTATAAATTTTCAATTTTGAAAATATATTGACAGTGTTCGTATTTGAACTTGAATAAGACTTGCGTTCTTCCTACGGTGAGTAATTTAGAGTTACCCCCCTTGAAAAACAAGTGCCCATGAGTTCAGAAGAGCCTGGACGAGTGTTCGCGCGAGAAATGTTGTTTTGAAGTATGTGGTTTGTTTAAAATGTTGGCAAATGTGATATCATTTTAAACTTTCAACTATTATATACACCAATTTCACCAACAAGTAAGAAGCACGATATTAGCTCAATGTGTTTGATAAGCCCTAAACATGCAAAATGTTATGACGATCGACACTAAATTCAGTTGCCGGTGTCGAGTTAATTTGAACCCCATGGACTTGTTATAGGAATAATAGAAAAATAAACACACATCACTAACATTTTGTGGCTGGTGGATTTGTAAAAGGAAATATTTGAACACCTTAAATTACAATATTTTCAAAAACACATGAATGTTTAAGATAGCCTTCCATACACAGATTATTTTTTTACATTTGACGTGTTTACGTGTGTGAGTATATGTGTGTAGAAGGGGTTTATGACAGAAGCAAGTTTTCAATATGTCAAATGTGGTAATAAAAGAGGTACTTGCAACAAAGCTTTAAGCTAGCGCCTGCTAATAAATTACTTTCATCATGTGAAGTCAGATCCCATTACATGTGCCTTGCTTCCATTTCACCAGCTGACTGTAGTGACGAGATGGAGGCACCCCTCGAAGGGAGACTACTCCTTGTTGGAGAGGGAGATTTCTCCCTAGCTGTGGCGCTGGTGTCAAAATGTGGTTTCCATGGAGATCAGGTGTTGGCAACAAGTCTGGAAACGGAAGAGTCCATCGAGAAACATCACCTGGCTTCAAGGAACATACAGATTCTTCGGGATAGAGGTAATTCCTTCATCGACCTCTCCTGGTAGTGTGTGGGGCTGGACGAGTCCAAATTTCCTGCCCGGGTACCTGAACCCCTATTACAAGAGCTGGGACGGGTAACTCGGGTACTCGGGTCGGGTGGGCACTGAGTAGGACCCGGGTACCCACAGGACTACCCGGATCCGTGGTTAATCATGTGATATATTGTTTAATGACAAAAATATCTAGAACTCTATGGTTACACTACAAGTGATTAATGTTTGCATTTCTTTCTGACTATGCATGCATTCCTTCTGACTTAATATATGTTTGCATAAAGACAAAACTTCAGCCAACTTCAGTTTATGCATGACCAGATCGGTTTATATGTGTATCTAAATACAGTTTTCCAGGGCTACGGTCTAACTATTCCCAATCAGATATTTGGACCCATCTCTTGAGACCTACAGTGGGTACCCGGGTAGGGTCGGATAATAGGGGGGTGGGTACCCAGGTAGTAAATTTGGACTCGTCCAAGCCCTATCTATTACCTGACCTTTGTTGGGTACCCGCTGTAGGTCTCAAGTTGGGTACAAAATGTTCATTTGGGGATTGTTTTACCAGAGCCCTGGCAGAAAGTATTTAGGAATATCGATAGTATAAAACAATGCGATCGTGCATACACTGAAGTTGACTGAAGTTTTGTCTTTACTCAAACATATAAATTCAGAAGGAATGTATGCATAGTCAGAAAGAAATGCCAACATTAGCAACTTGTACTTTTTATTATTATTGTCATTAAACAATTTATCACATGACTAACGGGTTCGGGTAGTCCTGTGGGTACCCGGGTCCTACTCAGTACCCAACCCGACCCGAGTACCCGAGTTACCCGTCCCATCCCTAGTATTGTGCATGATACTCATCTCATGATAGAACAGAGGGATGGGAGAAGAGGACCACTTGTTGTTTTCATACATCAGTGACCCAGAAAGCACAAAGATTAGGAATATTACCGACAACATAATACAAACAGCAGCATATACCAAGTTCTGTGCGATGACAAAGGGTTTATTATTGATATATACATCTAATAAATATTCTGACTCAAGACAACAATTGCTTAACATAAGGGTCGAGTGAGTGAGTATGGTTTTACGCCGCTTTAGCAATATTCCAGCAATATCAGGGCGGGGGACACCAGAAATGGGCTTCACACATTGTACCCATGTCGGGAATCGAACCCAGGTCTTCGGCATGACGAGCCAACGCTTTAACCACTTGGCTACCCGACCGCCCCTAACATAAGGGGAGGGAGGGGGGACAAAGTGTCAAAATACAGCTGGGTACATTGCAATTTGCCGCTGTACAATTTAGCTAGCAGTACTCATCCCTAAAATACACATGGTACATTTAGGCGGGGATTTATCTAGTACTACTCAGAGGCCGATATTCGGACCCAAATCTGCAGCAGATGTCAGTAAAAAAATTCCGATTTGGGACAAGCAAATTCCCAATTGATGTTACTATGTATTAATATATGTGATTAATAACTAATTGTATGCCTTTGTAGAAGTAACCTGTATTCAGTTATAGCAAGACTTATAAATAGGAACATGTTTTAATGCTTTGTTTTATGTAAGTGTATTAAATGCAATCTCAAAATACCTCTCAATTTCAGAAAATACGAACTTTTAAAAAATCCCAATTTTGAACAAAACTATGATTTTTCCCAATTTGCCTGCCAGGGGCACTGTATTATAAACTCTAGATAAATGCCTGCTAGGACAGGATCAACTGGTAAAGATGTGATTATTAACTGGTATGTGTGTTTGTTTTGGACAAGTATGAACGGTAAAGATGTGATTATTAACTGGTATGTGTGTTTGTTATGGACAAGATCGACTGGTAAAGATGTGATTATTAACTGGTATGTGTGTGTGTTATGGACAGGATCGACTGGTAAAGATGTGATTATTAACTGGTATGTGTGTTTGTTATGGACAGGATCGACTGGTAAAGATGTGATTATTAACTGGTATGTGTGTTTGTTTTGGACAAGTATGAACGGTAAAGATGTGATTATTAACTGGTATGTGTGTTTGTTATGGACAAGATCGACTGGTAAAGATGTGATTATTAACTGGTATGTGTGTGTGTTATGGACAGGATCGACTGGTAAAGATGTGATTATTAACTGGTATGTGTGTTTGTTATGGACAGGATCGACTGGTAAAGATGTGATTATTAACTGGTATGTGTGTTTGTTTTGGACAAGTATGAACGGTAAAGATGTGATTATTAACTGGTATGTGTGTTTGTTATGGACAAGATCGACTGGTAAAGATGTGATTATTAACTGGTATGTGTGTGTGTTATGGACAGGATCGACTGGTAAAGATGTGATTATTAACTGGTATGTGTGTTTGTTATGGACAGGATCGACTGGTAAAGATGTGATTATTAACTGGTATGTGTGTTTGTTTTGGACAAGTATGAACGGTAAAGATGTGATTATTAACTGGTATGTGTGTTTGTTATGGACAAGATCGACTGGTAAAGATGTGATTATTAACTGGTATGTGTGTGTGTTATGGACAGGATCGACTGGTAAAGATGTGATTATTAACTGGTATGTGTGTTTGTTATGGACAGGATCGACTGGTAAAGATGTGATTATTAACTGGTATGTGTGTGTGTTATGGACAGGATCGACTGGTAAAGATGTGATTATTAACTGGTATGTGTGTTTGTTATGGACAGGATCAACTGGTAAAGATGTGATTATTAACTGGTATGTGTGTGTGTTATGGACAGGATCAACTGGTAAAGATGTGATTATTAACTGGTATGTGTGTTTGTTATGGACAGGATCGACTGGTAAAGATGTGATTATTAACTGGTATGTGTGTTTGTTTTGGACAAGTATGAACGGTAAAGATGTGATTATTTCCTGGTATGTGTGTTTGTTATGGACAGGATCGACTGGTAAAGATGTGATTATTAACTGGTATGTGTGTTTGTTTTGGACAAGTATGAACGGTAAAGATGTGATTATTAACTGGTATGTGTGTTTGTTATGGACAAGATCGACTGGTAAAGATGTGATTATTAACTGGTATGTGTGTGTGTTATGGACAGGATCGACTGGTAAAGATGTGATTATTAACTGGTATGTGTGTTTGTTATGGACAGGATCGACTGGTAAAGATGTGATTATTAACTGGTATGTGTGTGTGTTATGGACAGGATCGACTGGTAAAGATGTGATTATTAACTGGTATGTGTGTTTGTTATGGACAGGATCAACTGGTAAAGATGTGATTATTAACTGGTATGTGTGTGTGTTATGGACAGGATCAACTGGTAAAGATGTGATTATTAACTGGTATGTGTGTTTGTTATGGACAAGATCGACTGGTAAAGATGTGATTATTAACTGGTATGTGTGTTTGTTTTGGACAAGTATGAACGGTAAAGATGTGATTATTAACTGGTATGTGTGTTTGTTATGGACAGGATCGAATGGTAAAGATGTGATTATTAACTGGTATGTGTGTGTGTTATGGACAGGATCAACTGGTAAAGATGTGATTATTAACTGGTATGTGTGTTTGTTATGGACAGGATCGACTGGTAAAGATGTGATTATTAACTGGTATGTGTGTTTGTTATGGACAGGATCAACTGGTAAAGATGTGATTATTAACTGGTATGTGTGTTTGTTATGGACAGGATCGAATGGTAAAGATGTGATTATTAACTGGTATGTGTGTGTGTTATGGACAGGATCGACTGGTAAAGATGTGATTATTAACTGGTATGTGTGTTTGTTATGGACAGGATCAACTGGTAAAGATGTGATTATTAACTGGTATGTGTGTGTGTTATGGACAGGATCGAATGGTAAAGATGTGATTATTAACTGGTATATGTGTGTGTTATGGACAGGATCGACTGGTAAAGATGTGATTATTAACTGGTATGTGTGTTTGTTATGGACAGGATCGACTGGTAAAGATGTGATTATTTCCTGGTATGTGTGTGTGTTATGGACAGGATCAACTGGTAAAGATGTGATTATTAACTGGTATGTGTGTGTGTTATGGACAGGATCCACTGGTAAAGATGTGATTATTAACTGGTATGTGTGTTTGTTATGGACAGGATCGAATGGTAAAGATGTGATTATTAACTGGTATGTGTGTGTGTTATGGACAGGATCAACTGGTAAAGATGTGATTATTAACTGGTATGTGTGTTTGTTTTGGACAAGTATGAACGGTAAAGATGTGATTATTAACTGGTATGTGTGTTTGTTATGGACAGGATCAACTGGTAAAGATGTGATTATTAACTGGTATGTGTGTGTGTTATGGACAGGATCGACTGGTAAAGATGTGATTATTTCCTGGTATGTGTGTGTGTTATGGACAGGATCGACTGGTAAAGATGTGATTATTTCCTGGTATGTGTGTGTGTTATGGACAGGATCGACTGGTAAAGATGTGATTATTAACTGGTATGTGTGTTTGTTATGGACAGGATCGACTGGTAAAGATGTGATTATTAACTGGTATGTGTGTGTGTTATGGACAGGATCGACTGGTAAAGATGTGATTATTAACTGGTATGTGTGTGTGTTATGGACAGGATCAACTGGTAAAGATGTGATTATTAACTGGTATGTGTGTTTGTTATGGACAGGATCGAATGGTAAACATATGATTATTTCCAGGTGTGCGTGTTTGTTTTGACGTGGATGCCACTGAGTTGCAGACATGTGCAGCGCTGCAGGTGATGGAGGATGCCCGCTTCACACGCATCATCTTCAACTTCCCTCACGCGGGGGGCAAGTCCAACCACAAGAAGAATAGAACCCTCCTCAATAACTTCTTCTCCAGGTGTTGTGTGCAGTGTCCTATCTAGACTCGCTTCAGTGCGGGGATTTTTAAAGAAAAATATTTATTCCCTAAAAATATAAACAAATTATGATTTGCCTCATGTTTAAACAATGAAAATACTTAGTTAGCTGGACATGTTGGCTGATCTAAAGAATAATGTGTTTAGGGTCCCAAAAAATTGTTTTCCCCCTCCTTTCGGAGAAATGTTTTATGTGTTTTGAAGTGTTGATTGAAAAAATATTTTGTCTCATTTCATATAACCCTTCCTTCCCCCGCCTCCTTCCATCCTAGTGGACTGGCAGCTCTAAAAAAATAGTCCCCCGCAATTTTTGTCAATCCCAACTTGCAACAAATAAACCAACATATGAAAATTACCTGCTTTTTATTCTTTAAACATCAAGTCCAGCGCAATGGAGTAACTTAGTTAGATTTACACGCCATTCACACAAAGTTCAGTCACAATTTTCTCTTTCTTTTTTGAATATTTCGAGACTTACGACGCTACAGAAATATATTTAACCTTGGTTCAAAGCAAAATGTTATTTCCTGGCACTAAAAATAGACAAGGGGAAACCCTGATGGTAACTGACAAGCTGACTTCATTCGGAAGATATACTTATATGAATATTGCTGAGGTTTTGTTCAACAACAAAGATTTATAAGGTACTTAATTTGCCAACCCACAGGGACTGGCAGTCACATGAATTACTGGTCCAAGACTAATTTTACCGGTCAAAAACTGGTACCGTATTCGACGTAATAAGCGCCCCGCTCTAATAAGCGCCCACCCAATATATTGGCTAGTAAACAATCCCAATTAGCACTCCTTCCGATCGATCAATGTACCCAAGACTTATTTATTCGCATATAATACGCACTCGTGTGTTATGTGCACCCTTAATTATGGGCAATCAAATTCTAGAAAAATATATCTGTCGCATATAAACATTTCAGTGTGTCAGCATAAACCATGAAATTTATCTTTCAACTCTTTTTTTTCCACCAAAATAATATTCTAATAAGAGCTCCCTATTTCTAATTTTGAGAGCACCCTGGGCGCTTATTACGTCAAATACGGTAATTACCGGTAAACGGGAACACTGATTAAACACTTGGTTCCCTACTTGTGCTGTTTCAGATATATTGGAAACAGGAGAGGTATCTCAGAATAATGCTGTTACGAGATGTTTTAGAATCCTTTATTCCAGGACCATAATATTTGTTTCTACATTTATAGCTACTTTGTAAACAATGCAAAAACATTTTTGTTCCAAGTGCTGTGAAAGTGTTGACTCCGGGCGGTCAAGTCATGGTGACCTTGTGTAGAGGTCAAGGTGGGACCCCTGCTGATCAACCAATGAGGGCGTGGCATGACAGCTGGCAGGTGGTTTCCATGGCAGCCAATGCAAGCCTCATTCTCACTCAAGTTGTACCATTCTCTGCGGAGGAATTCCAGGAATACAACTCTGTCGGCTTCAGGTATTGTCCATAAAGCATCTTACCTTTAGATTATACAGGGGCACGGGGGGCTAGTCTGTCATACAGACCCTGAAACAAATATTTCCACTACAGCCCATGCAAGTCTATAATGTTTGGCAAGTCTAGATTACAGCAGTATCAGGGTCAGTACCAATCTCATTAAAATCAGATCTTAGTTCTCGCTACGGCTAAACAAAGATCTGAGGACATCCCATTAGGGGTCACGTCAGAACGACCTTTCATCCGACCAATCAGAGCGTCGCTTACCAGATCATGAAAGTGACAGTCGGAATATGATTTCTAATCATGCAGCCTCGAAAACGTTAAAACGGGGTATTCCAAACGATAGTTACGGGCTTAACGACTAAAATCTATACAATCTAGACCATACGTTTCCCATTCTAGAACTTTCTTTTGTTCAGGTTTCAAATTTTTAAGTGAGAATTTGTCAAAATATGTTTCGAAGCATAGTCGCCAATTTGAAACTAGTGCCGTAAAGCACAAGTAAGCTGCCTTCTGATTGGCTAATGTCGACTTCTTGTCAGTAATTCCATTGGTCGGTCAGAGTTTGTGAAAGGTCGGTCTGACGTGACCCATAATGGGATGTCCTCAGATCTTTGTTTAGCGGCAGCGAGAACTAAGATCTGATTTTAATGAGATTGGGTCAGTACAATTCAGCTGCACAGAGCTTGTAATTAACAGTCATTCTCTAGCTGTCATTGGTGTTTAGTGTTAGCAAATACTGAGCCTCCCCGAGTCTAATAAATGAAGAAAGTCTCTGGACTCCTTTTTGTTATACCGTGAACTAAGTTTATAACGAACACGCTTATAACAAACTGATGGATACAACGAACTGTTTTTTTGGTCCCAGCCATTTGCTGTATATATGTTGTATATATTTTGTATATATTTTGTATATATGTTGTATATATGTTGTATATATTTTGTATATATATGCTTATAATGAACTACGGTTATAACGATCTAAAATTAGTGGGCCCTTTTAGTTCGTTATAACCATAGTTTACTATAAGGTAACGCTCTTTTTCAGGGCATTATCATTTGCAGAAACCTGAGGTCTTCCATTAACTGCCCGACGAAGGAGGCAGTTGAAAAGACCGAGGGCTTCTGCAAATGATAATGCCCTGAAAAATAGCGTTACTGTTATTATAGCTAAAATGGATGGAACTTGTTATCAAATATAAAGAACAACAATATCGGTTTTGAATCATTTACTGCAATCAACACGAATGTCACTGACCCACTTTTACAAATATGGATACGTCATAGAACAAACCAGATGACGTCACTATTGAACGTGACGTCACCTATCCCTATCCTATGAAGTCACCTAACAACAGGTGTGATAATGGCCCGTCGTCAAGCAATATGAGGGCATTATCAAGTTACAGTGGCCCGCTCATTTCTGATAACATGCGGGTGGTTTAATGATAATTCTATCCATTTTAGCTATAATGTATTTTATAACTATTATTTAACAACTGTTTTTTCTGTAAAATAATGTTCATTTCAGAGACAAGATGTCAGTCTGGTGGGGGGGGGATTGTCCAAGGCACAGCTATTTGCTGTGCAGAGATAACAAATGTGTCTGAGAGGAGTGAGTGAGTGAGTGAGTGAGTATGGTTTTACGCCGCTTTTAGCAATATTCCAGCAATATCATTGCAGGGGGCACCAGAAATGGCTTTACATATTTTACCCATGTCGGGAATCAAACCCGGGTTTCGGCGTGACGAGCGAATGCTTTCACCACAAGACTACCCGACCGCCCCTGTCTAAGAGGAAAGAATTAATGTGTCCTTGTTTTTGTGTTTGCAACAGGAGCCTGGACAAAGGTTTCCACACGGAAGGAGCTCTGACCCACGTGTTTGAGGTTGCGGAGTCGGTGGCTGTCCCCGACGGTGTGCAGGACACGGGGGAGCTGGTCTGGGGGGAGAGGACGTACACCTGCCCCAGATACCTGGAACACAAGCTCAACAGGTGTAGTGTCAGCTTTCTACAGCCCAGGCCCTACAGAGCTACAGATAAGCTGCGTATTTGCGTAAAATACCCCCAAAAACTACCGTTATTCAAAACCCAAAGACTTTCAATTAACTTGCGTACAGAAACGCATACATTAAATGGAAAACTCAATTGTTTGAAAACAGCACACGTAAAAAGCCAATGAAGCTAAACAACGGAGCTAATTTCGAGTAAAAACTCAATTGCTCATAAATTTATCTGGAGCTCTGGCCCTAGTGTTCCCGGAACTTATTATTCAGGGTTACTAGTTGACTCTTTGAAAAAATAGTACACCCTTTCGTTTCGAAATAACTAGAGATTTTTACAGGAAACCACTACACCACTAAAACTGTGTGTTTAAACCACTAAATCTGTTTGTTTAAACCACTAAATCTGTTTGTTCATGTGACTTTGCATGCAGCTTTAATAAAAACAGTAATTGCTGTGTGCAAGGAAAGTTGACAAGAAGACTTCTCCCTTGCTGATATTGTTGTCTGCCAAGATCGGAGAGTTAAGACATTGGGACATTGAACTGAGGATGCACACTCAGCTCTTTAGGCCAGGCCTGAATAGCTTAAATTCTTACGGATAACATTGGGTCAAAATTGACAGCTTTGTTATATGGCTGTGCTTTCTGCATCGTTTGAAATTTAACAAATTTATTGTTTGATAGGCATTTCTGTAAAGTTGACGGATGACAAAGTAGAAACAATTTGTCCTTGACAAAGGTATAAGGATCTACACCTAAATGTCGCCATTATAATTAAATAAAGAAATTGTTATCCATAAATTGTGTCTACTTTGTTAACAAATTTAATTAAGGTGGATTCCTGCTGGTAATATTGGATCAAAATTGACAGCTGTGGTATGTGTCTGTGCATTCTGCATCGTTTGAAACTTAACAGATTTATTTTTGCTGTACGATTTCCTACTGGTAAAACTGGATCAGAATTGACAGCTGTGGTATGTGACAGTGCTTCTTTCAACATTTGACAAGTAACTATATTAACTTGGTTGTATTATTTTGGGAGGGCGGGGGTGACCCAGTCGTGTAATGCGACGAAATTAGCTGTGCAGAGTTGCACCCTTTGGGTATGCCAGAAAACGATTGTTGGTTCGAATCCGGGTTTGCCCCGATTATGTTTCTAGGGTTGTCAGCACCATACCCGTGCTCATTGGTTTCACCGAAGTGGTAAACGTCTATGACCTGCATCACTTCGGGCTTTCCTCCCACATTAAGCTGACATGCCATGATATAACTGTAAAACTGTTAAAAGCAGCGTTAAACACAACTCACTCACAATTATTTTTGCGTGTTGTATTCCAGGACGTTGTTGTACAGCCTCCACCACCCTCTCCATCAGCTTCGCGCTGTTCTCGAGGAGTTGATGTCGGCGGAGCTCGGGAGCCAGGCACACCACCTGGACACTCCATCTGTGGTCAAGGAGGGGTCTGGACCTCGACTGGTCAACCAGGGGGACGCACAGACTCATGCGGCAGTGTACGACTTCTTCCCCCCGCCGTACTCTTTACGGGAAAGTTTCCAGTGTCCAAGTGATTCAGCCAAGGAGGATGGAATCGTCGAAGAAAAGGAGCAGGATGAATCGGAAAGGTTTACGAATGATTTGACACCTGTTGGTGACAACCTCTCTGGTCAATTTCATCTTAGATCAGGTGTGATTGAAGAGCTACCTCCCATTGTGTCGCTCATGGCAACTAGTGGTGTCGCGTGTCACATGGTGTCATGTGACATGTATGGTCAGCGTGTGATTGGTCAGAAGACCAGTTGTGTTGGTCACCAGATGATGGTTGTCAGTCGTGATGGGAATCCTGATGAACAAGTTTGGGCTATCAGTCGGGTTGTCCAGAAGGCTACAGGTTTGTATTCTGACATTACATCTGTTGATGATGAGAATATCGCAGTGAGCACTGATTTCGGGGAACTGAGAGTATCTCATGAAATTCAGGTGGTGTCGGATCAAAAGAACACAGGGGATGTTTGTGGTTGTGTGTTAAACTGGACCTGTCCTGACGATAAGATGAAACTGATTCTTGTTGTCCTAGACTTGAACAAAATTGTCATGAAAGTCCATGAAATTCCTGTACTGTCTCTTCTGTGGTCGACGGATCCACGTTTCAAGAACCAGTTTGCAGACAACACAGGAACCATGGTCAAATACAAGCCCTTCAGTCTCTACTCGATGAAATTCTTCCATGATTTAAGTTTCTGGGAGAACCCGACAAGACAGTTCGAGGAGCAGACGTTACACGACATTGTGCGTGAAGTGGCTCGGGATGTGGTGACCGATGTTAGGATGATTGACAGCTACCGTGATTCTGAAACTGACAGACAAAGTCGCTGTTACCGTATGACGTTTCAGTCACATGACCAGGCTCTGTCTTACATCACTTCCTGGAAGCTACAGAGCATGCTCAGACTGGAGGTTGCAAACAAGATGGGAATAATTCTGAGGTAGTGATGGTTCATTATCGGGCAAGAGGTGGAGTATTGTTATGAATGAGTCCATTTTATCAACACCGTCATCGGGACATCCTCATCAGCACCCTCTTTAAGGACGTCCTCATCAACACCATCTTCAGGGACTTCAGCAGCAAGGCCCTCTTCAGCGACATCCTCATCATCACTATCAACACAGTCATCATGGACAGCCTCATCAAGACCCTCTTCAGCGACATCCTCATCATCACTATCAACACCATCATTGGGAACATCCTCATCAACACCATCTTCTGGGACATCCTCATCATCACTGTCAACACCATCATTGGGAACATCCTCATCAACACCATCTTCAGCGACATCCGCATCATCACTATCAACACCATCACCGGGGACATCAGGATCCCCACCATCAACACAAGATAAGGCAAGGGGGTGGTCGGGTAGCCTAGTGGTTAAAGCATTCGCTTGTCACACCAAAGGCCTATAGGTTCCATTCCCCACATGGGTACAATGTGTGAAGCCGAAGTCAGGAGTCAGGTTCTGGGATATTTCTGGAATATTCAGGGTTTTCCATAGTATTGTGAAAAAGGAATTTTTCTACATGCCCGGCCATGCTTGTTTGCCATCAAATACACTGTGACAACAGTCAGTGCTAGACAGAAATACTCTCAGCTGATTGGCTAGTGGGTAGTGATGCCAGTTACACATTTCAGTTAGCTATAAATATAGTCAAAATTCCAAGTTTCTAATTATGAAATTTATTTTAGTCTCATTTAATTCTGATATTTTGTAGAATTGTTCAATTTTAAGCAACTAGTGGAGTAGCAGTCAGTATTTTTTAAGAATATTTTAAATACTCTGAGTTTTAATTTCATAAGGTATGACTTGTATCAGGGACTTATACGCATCTTGAAAAACTGTGAATATTGCTAAAAGCAGTGTGAAACGTTACTCGCACACCTAAGGCTAGGGGAGCTTGTTTTAACACTTTAATACAAAGAATTACAAACATGGATGAAGTAGACAGAATCTTGGTACTGATTTGGAAAGATGCAATCATTCTGATTGTTTTGGGGACTCTCTTGATGGAGTTTTACTAATGATACCTTTGTGCCTTTGTAGCAAACATTGTTTAATTTGTACATGTTCCAGTCATATTTTTTAGTTCTTTTTGAAGTTTGAAGAAATTTTGAAGTTTGAAGTTTGAAGTTACAGTAATATGTGAGGTACCATATATATACTCACCGCCAAAGAAACGAGAAACATATAGAGAAGTATGTACGTCAAGAGGAGAAGTTTCCAATGTGTACCACTTAATGACAAAACTAACAGTCAAGTGGTACCACAGTGTCTTGATTCTTATCACAATATGCTGCACGATTTCCAAACTTTACACGATAATCCTGCATGAGAGTCTTGAGACAAATGGCGACGATCTATGACATCACATGTGATGGCTTCATAAGCGGCGGTTCACGCAACGTAACAGTATCTTCGTTTGTCCACCGAACCAATTTAATATCTCTTGAAGATCAGTGATTCTTTATATAACCAACATGTATAGTATTCGCATTTCTTTGTTGGCGAATATACTTACTGAGCAATTTTGAATTATTTAGTGGTTGCCCGTCAAGTCACGACCTCCAGATAAGCTTTTGGTGTTGTGGGTATTTTACCCATGCATTTTAAAATCATTGGGTATCAGTAATTCTATCTGGGTATTCAAATTTCTGTTACCCACTAGTTTTTACACGTGGGTATTTAAGTTAAATATTTAAAAACACTATTCATCTAGTCCCTGCAAACTGGTGTCGTGTGGGTGGAGAGCTTTATAGGACTAAAAAATACCACGATACTTTCACAAGAAAGTGTGATGGCAAATGATCGTGATGTAACTGTCATCGTTGAGTTTGGCAAGGTTGACGGAATGCCCGGTTATAATTTCAAAATAGGTTGCTGATTTGCTAATAAAATACGCAGGGTTACTTCACAATGTTTTGATGATACACACAAGTTTTATTTTTGTAGCTTATCTGTAATGTTCGTTGCGTATTTGATACGCTTGGATTTTATTTTACTGCATATTTTTGCATTTCTGATGCGTATTTTACGCAGATACGCAGGTTATCTGGAGCTCTGGATCTGCTTCGTAAATTATGTCAGGAATTTGAAACATATTGTCAGGTGCTCATTTTGTTAATTCTTGTTCTCATTGATATGTTTTTTTCTTGTATCATAAAGTTCAATTCACTGATATGTTCTTGTTCATGTGCTTTGTCCTTCACGTTCTGCTTTCTGGTACTTGTGCTCGGTGGGTATTGTCTGGTCTGATGTCTTTGTAAAATATGGACAACCACATCCAAATGTGCCTTGATATTAAATCAGCAGCAGTTGATAAAAGTTTCAGACCCCAAAGCTTGCCGAGTGTTGACATATTTGATTTTAAAAGAGCATGAGGGCGAGTGATATTAAACCTAACACGGGACGCATAAAACCCCATATACCCCGAGTGATCGGAAAGATTTCCACCCGTATCCCCGTCTAAAAGTTGTATGTGTATGCAGTGTCCCTCAGTCCTTTTGGTTATGTAATTTGTCTTAACGAGTCATCCTGCTACCACTAACTTATCTTACCAACACGTTTTAATACGACATTGTAAAAGAACTTATACAAATCAAAAATTGATAGAAAACAGCTGTCTGATTGAGCTGAGGTTAGCTTGTGCTATGTCATGTGCCTTCCATTGACTCGGGGTGGGGAGCATGTGGCTTTTTGCTTCGTAACGGGGTAAAATGGATTTATTCTGCCTCTCAGAAATCCACGTGCAGCATGTCTTGCTCATGGTGGGATATAAGGGATTTATTCACTGTTGAGATATGTATTTCCCTCCAAGGCGGGATACGTAGTATTTTATTAAGATCATAGGATTGGTTGGTTGTTTTTTTGTTTAATGCTGCACTCGGCAATATTCCAGCTATATGACGGCGGTTTGTAAATAATTTAATCTGGACCAGACAATCCAGTGATTAATATCATGAGCATCGATCTGTGCAAATTGGATGGATGACATGCGTCAGCGAGCCTGACAAGATCACGTGAACCAATCAGATCTCATCATTCTGACATGGAGGTATGACAATGAGTAACATACCACATCGTCGTATGATTACACGAACAACAAGTCTTGACTACCCGATCCATTTCTTCTCGTACGACAAACATTGGTCATTTGGAATGTTTTGTAACCAGAATATCCATGGCATCAGCTCGAACAACAGTCACTGAGAGCTGGATACTGCCAAAGAATATCAAGGTTCTCGGGAGTCATGTCTTGAGTAAACAGACGAGACCGAGTTCTTCCATTGCGAGTAAACTTTATTGCAAAAAACTAACAAGTAATCATGAACACATTGATGTGAATCGTGTAAATTAAGTGAACACGTATGAGGCAAATTGTGAACAGTAAACACTCGGGCCACACGTGAACAAGGTCGTCTTATTGCTGTCCACTTAACATCTGGCGCCAAGATGACCTTGCTCAAGTGCACCTTTGTAGTGTAACAACTTGAATTAGGTGCAATGTTATTTGGTGTAGAAGCACTTTCTTCCCGTGGTGCATTTGGAAAATGTTAAAATGTTGCGGCTTTTTAGTATGGCAACCTGTGCAGATTCACAGAAACAATTTCGAAATTCTTTTGAGCATGCATTTTGCGATTATGAAACCGATGGTTTTAATAAAAATCTGAAGAAAGCTAACCAGGTCCCCACTTCAGAAATAAGTCCCAGTACTTCAACTGTCATCGGCAAGTAATGAAAGTCTAGTACTTCGATCACTTTGTGAACTGGACCCTTTCTGACTTGCCAGTCACACCAGGACACCAGGCACCTCTTCAAATCTTTCTTTGTTCACAGACATGAACAGGTGATTTGAGAGACATAGAATGTTCACTACAACATTAAAAGCAAAACATGAATAAAAATTTACCTTTCATATACATAATAAAATGTTAGTCATCCAAATAATATATCATCTTCAAGACTGTCCATTTAATTGGTCCCTTTTCCAATCAACTATTTCATGTTCATGGCCAAACTCTTTCCAAGCCTGGATACCACAATATTCCAATAAACAGACTGTCGTGAGAATGGCTTCCAGTCCATGGTAAATTTGGCATACCGTAATTGTAAAACTGGGTACTATATGCACATGGACTATTTAATACAGGCACTGTTTTCATCATTACTTGGTTTACTGATCATTTGAAATAGAATTTCAAAATATTGTACAAATGTCTCTTATAAACCAACACCTATAAATGTATCTCTATCAAGGAAGGGAGATAATTCTTCAGCACTATAAAAAAAACTCTCCCAACATTGGAGGGGAGATAACTCTCCCAACACAGCAAGGGAGGTAACTCTGAAGCTTTGTGTTAAAGTCAACATACTAAAAAGCTCATTTCTTCCATTTCCTTCTTTCCAGTTTTTGCCAAAATACTAAATCAATATTTATTTCAAACACAGAAATACAATAAAAAACCTGTAAACCAAGTAACTAGAAAAACAAAGGCCTTATCACAATTTGAAAAAAACTTGAGTACACAGGTCTTTGGTAGTAAACAACAATGAAAGCACATCGTAAACCATAGGAAGCCTTGACTTAACCAGACATGGTGAAGAGTTAGTGCTGAATAATACAAGCTGTAACCGGGGCCAACCTCACAGCCCCCTGGTCACGTACACCTTG
Organism: Haliotis rufescens; assembly: GCF_023055435.1. Classification (NCBI taxonomy): domain Eukaryota; kingdom Metazoa; phylum Mollusca; class Gastropoda; order Lepetellida; family Haliotidae; genus Haliotis; species Haliotis rufescens. Next base: position 56,038,858 of record NW_025964334.1, read on the forward strand.
AGGTATTGCTCAACTCGGATCTTTATTGGAAACACTGTTATCACAAAAAGGCTGAGTGAGTACTTAGAATGTTTGTGTTTGCAAATAAGAAAAAGATACTTAGTCTAAGGATAAGAATTTATGGATGAACAACTTCTTTATTACAATTAAGAGCTGTTATGTTCATCCATAAATTCTTATCCTTACTTAGTACTCCAACTTCTAAATGCCTATCAAAGAAGCTTAGTCTAAGCACAGACCTAATACAAGGCTGTGGTCTAAGTTAATCTCTGGAGAATAAGTGATCTCAGCACTAAATATATGGGACTTGTCCTTTGATTTGAGTGTTTAATGCCTCACTCCGCAATAGTCCAGCTATAGGACGGTGGTCGGCAAATAATCAAGTCTGGACCAGACAATCCAGTGACTGATATCATGAGCATTGATCTACACAATTGGGAGATTGAGCCCGCCCACCCGATCCCGTTAGTCACCTCTGACGCCATGCTTTGGTTGCTGAAGACCAATTTTGAGGAATGAGACGTACAATATCCTGCGCAAGGCCAGTGTACGATTTGCAGTGCTCAACTGGTCACACAGTACATACTGATTCCACAACGGGTGACCACGGCCTTCAATTACATCTTGGAATGGAGCCCAGGAATTTTGGAAAAACAAGAAAAATACAACTGTAAAGCCCTAGAAAGTGTATGCCACTGGAATGTTGCGTTACCCTACATGTCTGGTTGAGACAAGCCCCGCATTGCATGACCACCCTGTTGTGACACAAGACTAACACACATATATCCACACTGAGACAACAACAAAACATTCTCCCTGAAACTAATGTTAGTGAGGTATGACGTGACTGGACATTCCCAGTGGACCTGGTCAGTGTGAACCATTGAGGTAGCACCCATTTAGAACTCGGAATATCAATAAATGTGACCAACCTTGAGATAAGGGACCTGATGCATGAACAATCACATTTTGACTTCTTACTCTATCTTAAAACTACAGTAAAACCACAAAAATATATTTGATAAGCTTCAATTCATATTTATTACAGACTAACATGGCATAAAACATTTGGACTCCTTTTCTGCAAATTCCAATTTTCAGGCTTATGACTGTTTATGTAATAATATAGTTTTTGCATATAATGTCTGATTAAGTGAAAGTAGACATGTATGCTGAAATACTTTGGAATAATATTTTTATTACATTACGATCTTACGAGAGAGAAAAAATCATATTTTGCCGTTAAAGCAAAATAAAATTTAAATTTCTTTTCTGATATTTTTAAATATCGCAAATGAGAAAAGAATAATTAAACATGAAATATCACTCAAATTAGTTTGTGTTGAATAGAGGATTCACTGCGAAATACGCAATCAGTGTTTCGCGTAAAGTTTGAAGCAATGTAGACTGATAAGAGTTACGTCCCTTTGATATGACATATACATGCACTAGTTTTGGTGGGACAATGGAGATGTTACTACAGTCAAGGGGCTTAAATTCATCAAATTCAGAAGTGTGACCACAGTGAAACATCGACTTGAAGACAAAACATCTTTTCCAACCACCAATATTGTAAGAGCAAATCAACTAAAATAAAATGAATCGCCTTTGGTACACACTCCTCCCAGCATCCACTGAAAATGACCAAACTCTTTTTTTGTTAATAAAAACAGATGGCACATGACATTGATACAGGTCTAACACAACACAGAGAACTTCCACAGAGGCAAGATTTACTACAGGAAGTCCTCCACCTGCCTGGCACACTTGTGTCCGAGGAAACCTGCCACTACCAGCCCACATTCCGAGAACTGACGGTCTGTATAACGTAAGAGCAAAACCCACAGGAGTGAGTGAGTTGGGTTTAATGCTGCTTTTAACAGTATTCGTGTTATATGTCAGCTTAATGTGGGAGGAAAGCCCCAAGTGATGCAGGTCTCAGACGTTTACCACTTCGGTGAAACCCAAGAGCACGGGTATGGTGCTGACAAACCTAGAAACATAATCAGGGCGAACCGAGTTCGAACCACCAATCATAGGTTTCTGGCGTGCCCAAGGGACACAACTCTTCACAGCGAATCGCGGCACCTTAGACGACTGGGCCACCCGTGCCCCCCAAGACCAACAGGACAAGATGTCAGGCATGTACTTTGAGTAACCATGTCCATATGCCACTCACAAAAAGTTAAGGATCACCCAATTCTTTCATGTAAACTATAGTAATATGAAAGAATTGTGTAAGCCTTAACTTATTTTAGATTAGTATACATATTATATTCCAATATGCTCACAAATGAAACTGCAAAAATAAACAGAAATATGCCCTCGTTTTGTGCTTGGTTATTGAATATACACTCATGCTAATTATGGGAACAATATTACATGAATAGCATCCAAGTAAACACAATAAAGTACAAAATGAATCCTTGCATTTGAGACCTGACATACAGTGAAACCTGGTTAATCAAGACCCTGTTAGAAGGGACCTCTACTTTCTGGAGGAGAAGTGTTGGGATGGGCTATATTTAACTAGGATAATCTTCAGGGGCGAAGTTGGAGGGGGATTTGGGGGATGTAACAGACTTGAAAGTAAAAAAAATTTAGGTCGAAAAAATAATATGAATTGTAAACTATATTTTTAATTATCTTAAAGTTTGATTAGGATTATTAAAGTGATAAAAATAAAGAAATAATGATTGTTGGAACAAATTCTGTTTCAGTCATATAAAAATCCCATGGACAGTTTTTGTTGTCAAAGAGAACCTTGCTGTCGGCTGTAATAAAAAAAACTTTTTCTTCGTCCAAATTTTCAATTTTTAAGGTCAGTGGATCCGGAAACCAAGCCAAAAAGAATGTACAGACTCAGGATAGATTCTTATAAACCCAGGATTCGTCAATCCGGATAAGCAGTAGTCCAAAGTAACAGGGTTTTGCTGTCAGCTGAAAAGTGACCCCAAATATTTGATTCCAAGCCTGACAACATAACTATCATGTGTCTTGAGTCAGACAGCACTGTCAGAGATTCTGCCTTCTTTGATGCAGTGCCAACGCCTGGAACAACCTGCCCTCCAAGTATGGCACCAACGACACCATTCCATACTAACTAAATAAATACAATGAAATAATACACATACACATCTGAACACAATAAATACATTAAGTACATCAAGCATTGCCAGACCACACAATACACATGTTCTGGGAACAATATCTGTAATATGGTGCTGGGAATTCACTACCTATACATCAATACATCATGTCTGACTATTAACAACATATGACCAAGTACTCTCCTTCCCATGGGCCACAGTAACTTACTCATTCCATTTTCAACCATTTTTTTTAAACATGTTGGGTGGGATTAATTTTTTTATTTTCTTAAAGTATTCAAGGCATCTGTAACCAGATGCAGTTTACATGAAATTTAATGTTTGGTAGAACCATGCATACCGTATTTGTCTTAATAAGCAACTGGCAATGGGGCGCTTTTAAACCAGACACAACTTAAATCTGTTTTCAGAGATCGAGCGGTAAGGACAAATATAGTTAAACATTGATGAAACTAATTTATTTTTTTAAAGTTACAAGGTTATTATATACCCCAGGTGCTGTTTTCTGAAAAAAATGGTACACAAGAAATTTTGTGGTCTTTGTAGTAACGCTTATAAAGAATATATTGGTCTAAAGAGGGGTCAGGGGGTGCTTCATAGACCAGGGCGCTCAGTACGGTAAATGCTGTATGGTGTTTTTCATCAAGTAAAGAAAAAGGTGAGTTGAGATGAAAGGGGATTAAAAATCGCATTCAAGATAATCGCATTTACATTGTGAAGTGCGTAAAGACAAACGGGAATGGATGTATTATATATATGGAGGTATTCTCCACCTGGGATAATACAATTATGTGAGGTGGGTGGGGATGAAAATTGAATAACTAAGTTATTATGGCCTTAGAGATGGTGTATTATTGAAGCAAAGACTATGATAATCACCATAGTAACAAAACCAGTAGTCACACAGGTTCGACACAGATTATGGCACAAGTCGCTCTGCTGTGACATACAATAACAATAACAAAGATTCTTCGTAGGCTTGATGGTGATGTAAATTAACAGTTAACAGCATTTAACATTGGAAAAATCGGAAACAGGAATATGTCATTTGGCCAATCAAATTCAAAAACAAATATTGAAACAATCAGCAGAACAGATCACAACCGTTTCTCTTATCTCCACCAAGTGAAGTGGAATTTCGGTTAATACATTTATTAAAGTAAATTCTTTCCAGGTTTGTTTTATATTGGGTTTCAAATACAAAAAAATTGATGATATTCATTTTTGGTGTGAGTTTTCTGTTGATCTGATGTTGTTTGAGCTACAGTTAGCAATGTTCAAGCTTAATCATGGTGGCTGACAGCATGACAAGACAAACCAATGGCTGACAGCATGACAAGACAAACCAATGGCTGACAGCATGACAAGACAAACCAATGGTTGACAGCATGACAGCATGACAAGACAAACCAATGGTTGACAGCATGACAAGACAAAACAATGGTTGACAGCATGACAGCATGACAAGACAAACCAATGGTTGACAGCATGACCACACAAACCAATGGTTGATAGCATGACAACACTCAGGATACCTTGACAACTTATCAGATAATATACTGATCTTGATCTTCGCAGGTCATCCCAAGCAATTCCTACAGAGCAGCATAAAATAGCTGCAAAGTCCTAAACACGCAGGTAAGCAATGACAAGGACAAGCATGGTGATCATCATCTGGACACCTACATATGATATCTGTTGTCTGCTTAAGGTAAAACTTGCAATAAGCTACACACTTTCAACAAGGTACATGTTTTCAATACACTACACATGTTCAATAATGTTACGCAGAGCTCAGCCAATACTGAAAGACATTGTCAAACAAACAAAACATGAAGTCATAACATCTGTAAACTGCCTGGTACTTGGTATTGATGGCAAAACCTTTTCAGAAATACATGAGAAAAAATAATTGGATAAAAACCAGAATACTGACGTCTAAAGTCAGGTAGACATTGGCGTAAATGATGAAAAATAAATAAAACATTCCTTACTGCTTGCGACACAAACAGTAAGAGTTATGTCACAGTCATATAGGCAGGTTACTGAAACAAGCTTTTGGTCGGTTCCAATTCGATTATTTTCTCTTTAAATATTTTGGTATAAGTTTGGTTCTATTGAATCAGGTTAAATCAAATAGCTATAATTTCATCTGATTTAGAAGTAGTTTTAGGGAATCACTTACACAAACCCCCATTTCATTATACTGAACAAACAATATATTTTGAACATGACACATACACTGGTTATCTGGATAAGACGTAACAAAAAACAAATTAGATATTTTTCAAAATGAGACAAATTCTTTGAACACATGTCAACAATATATGTCACAATGGTCACGCAACATGAGTGAGTGAATTGGGTTTAGCGCCTCTTTTAACAGTATTCCAGTTATATCGCGGCGTGGCAGCTTAATGTGGGAGGAATGCCCGAAGTGATGCAGGTGATGTTTACCACTTCGGTGAAACCCACGAGCACGGGTATGGTGCTGTCAAACCTAGAAACATAATCGGGGCGAACCGGGATTTGAACCCACAATCATAGGTTTCTGGCGTGCCCAAGGGACGCAACTCTGCACAGCAAATCGCGGCGCCTTAGACGTCTGGGCCATCCGTACCCCCTGGTCACACAACAAAGTTAACATGAAAGATTAGAGAAAGTTGTATAAGCAAATAAGCCATCATTATGCAGGGGAGACAATTCACTTCCAAACCCTGGATACATAAAGGATATGAGAAACTCCCAGGGACGGCACTAAGGGACCAGTCATTGATATTCTGGGGGAGATGGGGTTGAAATTTTATTGAAAAAAATCAATTGTCCCAGAAAATGCTTGAAAAAATAATTATGCTTCAGACTTTTGAAAAACAAGAACTAAGACGTTGCAAGATGATTTTGACATGTTTAATAACAAAGTAGTTAGGTTCATGGCTTTATACCTTAGATCTGATCAGATCCTACACCTCCCCCCTCGAATATCAAATGGTCCGTCCCTAATTAACATATTGCTTCAGGCATTTTAGATTTATGACATCTTCCACTTGGGATTTTCTTAGGATTTGTTTGTTGTTGCTCAACACATACACAGCCATATTCCAGCTATATGACTGCCGGGTTCTTAGGAAATACACCAGTGTTCCATCTACAACTCGTCAATCTTATTTCAAATAAATTTTGATACTCTTCTGTTGTTAACAGATCATATTGAATGAGTGAGTGAGTATGTGTGAGTAAGAGAAACATTTCAAGTCACAGACAAATGTGATCACGTGTGAGTAGGGACCATGAATATTAGTTAATTGCATCTCTGCTTGTTACCATGGTTACAAGGATAAACTCTTATTGAGAATACAGATATAGTGTTTTAAATGGGAATATTATCTGGTAGTTTCTTTACATATAAGTTTGTTATGTCTGTTTCAACTGTGCTATACCGTATCTATCATAATTATAACATGTTGTAAATTAATGAATTAATAGTAGAAATAGTTATGATAGGAAATTATTAATAGTAAAAAATAGAAAAAAATGAAAAAACAATGGTTGTGATATAAATGAATGTTAGTAGTATGAATGATTGTGTGATACTGCCCGTGTAGCCCCCATCACGTAGGTAGCAACAGTCAGGTGTGTCAAGTACATGAACACACTGCAGCTCCAGACCTTGGCAACTAGACAGTCTTATAAACGTGGTTTACGAATCCACCAACTCCTAAAATTAAAATGTGAAGAAATGTATGAGAAACAGTGGGTTTATTTATTCCACCGACTCAAAATATATAAATGTTTACAAAAAAACCTGTTGCTATCAATATAAATAAATTACTTAAATACTAAAATTAAAACCTGTTGAAAATGTATTGTAAAAACTCCGTTCTCTATGTTAAATTGCTACATTATTTTCTCCTACTTAACATTTTGAGGAAATAAAAATTCATATTTGAAATTGGAATTAATAAAAAAAATTACCTACTGCCCTAAATTTTTTGGCCAAAAATCTGTAACAAAAAAAAGAGTCAGGCCTAACACAGATAATCACATTGATGAAAATACATACGGTACATGACACGAGATATCTACTGACCAATGAGATCATTTCACTTAAACCAAAGTATACAGCCAACTTCCAGTGTGAAAAATCAGCATCGCCTGAAGCACCCGTAAAATCTTGTTCCTCATCATCACCACATTCATATTTATCTATCACCTGCAGTTTGAATTTTGAGAAATGGGGAACAGAACATTTATTTCAAAGCCCAAAAGGTACTTGACAGCTGGACACAGATCAGAGTGAGGGCAAGTGTTTCTTTCCTGCATGATGTAATGGTTATACAGCATCAGCACTTCCCGAGGGAAGGGAATTAACTGACTTAAAAAGTCCAGTTTCCACCTTTGCCGAACTAGGCTGAAATTATGATGTTATATTTTGGCTGGACTAACACAAGTCTATGCATACCAATAGTCCAAGCAAAATCGTGTAACGAAATCGACAACCAGTTTTTAAACTGCGGTACAGATTTTGTTATATTACAGGATTTGCAAAGCATGTATACCATCAACATGCTGTCAACAGAAATTTTCCAAATCTTTACAAGTTTTGAATCAAGGTGCTCACACGATTTGATGTACTTTGGAAAGTAAGACCCGTTTTGTTACAATATAGATCTTGATTATCGATCACATCATCTTCACTGGGCGCTGCCATTATGTTTGAAGCAAATACAAGTGATTGGTCAATAGGAGGGACATAAAAGGGATGTAGCTCGTAATAGCAACTGGTGGTGCTACAATCGAGTCCAGAAATTGCAGCGTAGTTCGGCAAGGGTGGAAACTGGACTTTACAGTCAGTTAACTCCCTTGCCTCAGGAAGATGCTGCATCAAGGCCGAGCCTATGTATAATGGTGACACAGGGCTTTCAAATACAGGTCTACTCTAGTATCTACACTAAAATATTCAACGAAAGTTACACCCATTCCAATAACAACCAATCATCTTTGACTATATACACAGATATAGCCATTGAAAATAGAACGAACATATACATTTACCGGGATCACTATGACTTAATTTGACACAATTTCAACAGATTGGTTTTTTTCAGTCTAGTATCATAGGATGACTGATCAGCTACAGTAACGTGAAAGTGAGTGAGTGAGTTTGGTTTAACGCCGCTTTTAACAGTATTCCAGTTATATCGCGGCGTGTCAGCTTAATGTGAGAGGAAAGCCCGAAGTGATGCAGGTCTCAGACGTTTACCACTTCGGTGAAACCCACGAGCACAGGTATGGTGCTGACAAACCTAGAAACATAATAGAGGCGAACCGGGATTCGAACCCACAATCATAGGTTTCTGACGTGTCCAGGGGACGCAACTCTGCACAGCGAAACGCGGCGCCTTAGACGACTGGGCCACCCGTGCCCCCGTAATGTGAAAGAATCAGGTGTTGTTGTACTTCTTTGGGTAGTATATACGCAAAGACACCTGTGAGGATATTATATAGATTATCATCACTGTGTATTAAGTTTCCGATTAGCTGTGACAATGGAGTAATGTTAATGTTTGAGGTGCTTCATGTGTACAGTGTCAACATTACCAAGGTCAAGGTCAGCCTACTACTTTTCGTATCTAACAAAAGAAATGATGAAATTGAATTTTTGGATGCATTCATGTTTACAGTGGTTAAATATTTGGGCATCAGTGACAATATTTATGATGTTTTACATGATATATATTTATTTGGGGCTAATCCATTTGAGGTATGTCCAAGGGGTGTAACAATCTACCTGTCTTTTGATCAAAATAAGTGTAATGTATCGTGAGATCATGTACCTTCACAAAATAATATAAATGGGAGGGCATGCATTCATCAAATGATGATGAATTGTTAAAATCACTTTCTTAGGGCACTCGGGACCTTAATTAATAACCTGAAGCCCGTGTCAAGCAATATTTAAGATAGTCTAGTACATTTATTGTTACCCATATGTGCAGGGAATCATATAAAAAAACCATTGAGGTCAAGGTCAAGGTCAAACATTTATCATGTAATGTATCCCTCCCCACTTTATGATGTGAACCATTTCTAGTTACCATGGTTACCTCAAGTAACTAAGTTGTGCAGGATCTAAACTAATGGTGCCACATGTAACTATGGTAATACTATGGTAACCGGTAGTGCAAGTTAAAGATTAACAATAAATAGGATAAATAATGATATTAGTCATTTAGATGATATATACAAATAATAAAGCCGTATAGCCTAAACAGTATGGCCAGAGAGAACAGCGACCAGCTTCACTAAGATGTCTTAGCTATGTCGGACTAGGTCTTTGTTAACATGGTGTCACAAACACTTTGTCAACAAAGCAGTGATATACAAGATATCCTTTGTCTAAGAGGGTGAATTACGGCTGTTTAAAGTCTATGTTCAGAGACAGGGGTTCCATAATTTTAAGATTGCCCTGTCGACAAAGTGAACTTACCACAACTATCCCTCACCCCCACTACTATCACCTCACCCCCACTTCTATCACCTCACCCCCACTTCTATCACCTCACCCCCACTACTATCACCTCACCCCCACTTCTATCACCTCACCCCCACTTCTATCACCTCACCCCCATTACTATCACCTCACCCCCACTTCTATCACCTCACCCTATCCGTAGCTACAATCTAGCCATACTGTTTAAGCCACAGTTGTTTACAACACGAAGCATTTGACTAGAAACAACTGACATGATTCGTATGTCTGGGAAACACATTCTTGCACCAACCTTGAATCACTATTGGCACCCATTACTTACTGCAACATATTCCTATCATCAAGGGAACAAATACCGTGAAGCATTCATAAAATCACTGGAAACAAACTCATAAAAAAGACACAAGATACACCTTGTTCTGTGTGACAATCACATTGGACGTAACAGCATTTCAACAGCATATTGTTTACAATAACTATCTTCTACAAGTACAAATGTGGAAATCTATGGACATTTACTTTTAACAGGGGCTTCCTCTGATAAAATAGCACTTGTTATATGAAGATATTGTTAGGAAGCATGGACGCAAACTTGTCGATATATCAGCCATGGCTAGCTCTGTTCGATCATCTGGCCTGTCAATCTATAGCACTATGTTGACATTCAGACCATCTGACCTTCTTCTTTGATTGTCAGTATCCCTCCTTGCTTTCTTTAATCTTCCGAGCCAGGCAGCAGGCGAATATTATACCAAATATCTGAAACAATTTTAAATTGTAAATATGATTTTTGGTTTGTTGTTTAACGCTGCACTTAGCAATATTCCAGCTATATGACGGCAGTCTGTAAAAATTGACTTGACCTGATAATCCATTGATTGACATCATGAGCATCGATCCACGCAATTGGGATACGATGATACCAAGTCAGCAAGCCTGACCACTCGATCCTGTTAGTCGCCTCTTACGACAAGCAGAGCAGCCTTTTAAGGCAATGTAAATATGAATGCATAACATGCTGATGATGTTTTCAGATGCACAAGTCATTGAGAACAAGCTTGAAATACTCATATCCCCCACCAAAATGACATGTCCGGTTGTGTGCAAGGCAAGATATATCGTACAGTTTTCAAGATCTGCTCCGGAAACGAGCATTTTTCGCCATTTTCAGTCTAAGTCAAAGTAGTTGCTATGGAAACTCAAAAAATAAATTTTTAGAAAATCCCAAACTATCAAAAGGCTAGTTTACCACTAGACCTATCTATGTGCCAATTCTGGTGAAGAAATACTGTACGGTTTCAAAGATCTGCTCCAGAACTGACCACTACCGCCATTTTCAGTCAAAGTCGTTGCTATGGAAACTCGAAAAATACATTTTTTAAAAATCCAAAACTATCAAAAGGCCCCAGTTCACCACTAGACCTATCTATGTGCCAAGTTTGGTTGAGATATCTCTCATGGTTTTTGAGTTGAAGTAACTCTCATGCCGGACGCGGACGGAAGGACAGCACCCATTCTTATATCCCCCTTCCACTTCGTGGCGGGGATAATATAGGAACTAAAGTGCCACTGATGATATTTGTCTTTTCTGTACAGTGTGAAACTAGAACAAATTACATGCAGAAACACCAGAAATCATTACATACTCCAATGGATTTCCATATTCGATACCAGTACCTTTAATTGGGCTCAGTGAGGCCCGGACTTAAGTACCTTGGCTCAAGACAACATGGGGAACCTAAAGGCCTTTCCTCACTGATAACATCACTTCATGTTTACTGTCAAGTCAACTTTAAAACAGATAGTCCCATGCCTTGCTACAAAGTTTCTGAGTAATATGCTCAGGCTATCCATAGTCTACACACATGGCAAACATCACATACCTGTATGAGAAAGTTATTATAGTAATCTCTTAATGTAGATAGATAGCCCTAGATATGAGACACGTATCAGAAAGTTATTGTATTAAACTCATAACGTGGCCAGCTGTCATGTGATGCGTACCTGTATACAACACAGGCCAAGTCCTATCCCACCAATCAGAATCAGGTGCTTCTTGACGGACTCCTCCAGCCGGGGAGAGCAGCCCTGGAACAGGAAGATGAACCATGATTACACAGTGAACTTGGACATCAGCATCAGGTCAATATTGATAAATTACTATTTCCTCAGGCATTGTCAATAGGCTTTGTACATAAAGCCAAACATTTTTATTTTTAATTTTATGGGCGTGCCACCCCTACTGAGAAGCATCTGGAAAAGAAATAATGAAACATAAAACTTAAAAAAAAATAAAAATTGGTTCTCAGACTCTTGAAAATATCATGCTGGCGGGCAGTGGTTTTTTTGTTTTTTTTCTGCTAGTTCAAACTAGTCTGTAACCAAATAAACAGTTGTGTACCATCAACCTGGGAAAGGGCCTCCCTACACAAACAAGCACACAAACTCCTATTGTCACCATGACCATAACACGAGATGCGAAGTGGAGAAGTGAGTATGTAAAAGTAACTGCATGCTATATTGGATCGCATTGTTTTAAGTATCAGGATTTATTTTTTTTAAATTGAAAATGGAAATAAAAACAAAATGTGCGGCAGACTTTATGATGATGTGGGCAGTGCCTGAGAGCCAAACTATTATTTTTTTTAGCTTAATTTTTTTTTGGTTATTATGTCTCCTGCCAGTAATATGGATCCTCATATAAAAAATAAAATATTATATATCAATTCCATGTCTACATCACTATCAGTGATTCAAGAAGCCAGCTGCAGTTTTACCGGCAGAATGACTTTCATAAATAAACGATTGACATAGCTATTTATTTTTGCTTTTATTTCGACCGACCTTGTGCCGAAAAGCTGGAACAAATCCATGAAAAATAAATTAGAAAAAGTGTGGCCTTATCGTATGCAGAAATGCAGGTGATAAAAATCAGATATGCAGTTCCAAATTGAATTTAGCAAGGTTAGATCTACAGGTAAGCTGGCCCTCGTTGAAAACACAGTATGCTTATCTCTTACTGCACAGTCTTAAATAAAGATGACCGGCTTCGTGGTTTAGTGGTAGAGAGTCTGTGTGGAAAGAAGAATGAGTGAGTTGGTTTTAACGCCACTTTTAACAGTATTCCAGTTATATCACGGCGTGTCAGCTTTATGTGGGAGGAAAACACAAAGTGATGCAGGTCTTAGATGTTTACCACTTCGGTGAAACCCACGAGCATGGGTATGGTGCTGACAAAACTAGAAACATAATCAGGAAAACCAGGATTTGAACCCACAATCATAGGTTTCTGGCATGCCCAAGGGACGCAACTCTGCACAGCGAATTGCGGCACCTCAGACGACTGGGCCACCCGTTCTCCCCCGGGAAGAATAAGGTCGGGGATTTGATGCCTTTTGTGCCACACCAAAAGAAGGCACTTGTTGTTACCCTCCCCTAAAACAGCATAGGATGCTGGTGACCAATTCTAACCCAGATCACCCCCAGAGCTCCCATCAAGGAGTGATCAAGGGGTACCAGGGGCAGGGGGTCCTACCTTCCAGTAGATGTTGGAGGGGGAGTCACTCTTGCCGCACCGCAGCGTGGGGGAGATGCAGCAGCTGTCCGGCACCACGTTCTCCGTGGCCGTGTCCATCTTCAGCCAGCGTGAGTAGTGCCAGTCTTTGTAGGAGCCGGCGCCGCAGCACTGGAACTAGACACACCACCACCATGTACAGCTAGTACTGATCACTGGTTGTAATGCAGGGAGTGAGACAATCAAGGTACACTGACATATCAGTTACAGGGGACCTTATCTCCACTGGAATCCCTTTCCCCATCATAGGTTACTGGGGACCTTATCTCCACTGGAATCCCTTTGCCCACCAAGGTTACTGGGAACCTTATCTCCACTGGAATCCCTTTGCCCAGCATAGGTTACTGGGAACCTTATTTCCACTGGAATCCCTTTGCCCATCATAGGTTACTGGGAACCTTATCTCCACTGGAATCCCTTTGCCTATCATAGGTTACTGGGAACCTTATCTCCACTGGAATCCCTTTGCCTATCATAGGTTACTGGGGACCTTATCTCCACTGGAATCCCTTTGTCCATCATAGGTTACTGGGGACCTTATCTCCCCTGGATTCCCTTTGCCCATCATAGGTTACTGGAGACCTGATCTCCCCTGGAATCCCTTTGTCCATCATAGGTTACTGGGAACCTTATCTCCACTGGAATCCCTTTGTCCATCATAGGTTACTGGGGACCTTATCTCCCCTGGATTCCCTTTGCCCATCATAGGTTACTGGGGACCTTATCTCCCCTGGAATCCCTTTGCCTATCATAGGTTACTGGGGACCTTATCTCCAGTGGATTCCCTTTGCCTATCATAGGTTACTGGGGACCTTATCTCCACTGGAATCCCTTTGCCTATCATAGGTTACTGGGGACCTTATCTCCCCTGGAATCCCTTTGTCCATCATAGGTTACTGGGGACCTTATCTCCAGTGGATTCCCTTTGCCTATCATAGGTTACTGGGGACCTTATCTCCACTGGAATCCCTTTGCCTATCATAGGTTACTGGGGACCTTATCTCCCTTGGATTCCCTTTGCCTATCATAGGTTACTGGGGACCTTATCTCCACTGGAATCCCTTTGCCTATCATAGGTTACTGGGGACCTTATCTCCACTGGAATCCCTTTGCCCATCATAGGTTACAGGGGACCTTATCTCCACTGGAATCCCTTTGCCCATCATAGGTTACTGGAGACCTTATCTCCACTGGAATCCCTTTTCCCATCATAGGTTACTGGAGACCTTATCTCCCCTGGAATCTCTTTGCCCATCATAGGTTACTGGAGACCTTATCTCCCCTGGAATCCCTTTTCCCATCATAGGTTACTAGGGACCTTATCGCCCCTGGAATCTCTTTGCCCATCATAGGTTACTGGGGACCTTATCTCCACTGGAATCTCTTTGCCCATCATAGGTTACTGGGGACCTTATCTCCACTGGAATCCCTTTGTCCATCATAGGTTACTGGGGACCTTATCTCCCCTGGAATCCCTTTGCCCATCATAGGTTACTGGGGACCTTATCTCCCCTGGAATCCCTTTGCCCATCATAGGTTAATGGGACTTTATCTCCACAGGAATCCCTTTGCCCATCATAGGTTAATGGGGACCTTATCTCCACTGGAATCCCTTTGCCCATCATAGGTTAATGGGACCTTATCTCCACAGGAATCCCTTTGCCCATCATAGGTTAATGGGGACCTTATCTCCACTGGAATCTCTTTGCCCATCATAGGTTAATGGGACCTTATCTCCCCTGGAATCCCTTTGCCCACCAAGGTTACTGGGGACCTTATCTCCACTGGAATCCCTTTGCCCATCATAGGTTACTGGGGACCTTATCTCCCCTGGAATCCCTTTGCCCATCATAGGTTACTGGGACCTTATCTCCCCTGGAATCCCTTTGCCCACCAAGGTTACTGGGGACCTTATCTCCACTGGAATCCCTTTGCCCATCATAGGTTACTGGGGACCTTATCTCCACTGGAATCCCTTTGCCCATCATAGGTTACTGGAGACCTTATCTCCCCTGGAATCCCTTTGTCCATCATAGGTTACTGGAGACCTTATCTCCCCTGGAATCCCTTTGCCCATGATAGGTTACTGGGGACCTTATCTCCACTGGAATCTCTTTGCCCATCATAGGTTACTGGGGACCTTATCTCCGCTGAATTCCCTTTGTCCATCATAGGTTACTGGGGACCTTATCTCCGCTGGAATCCCTTTGTCCATCATAGTTAACTGGGGACCTTATCTCCGCTGGAATCTCTTTGCCCATCATAGGTTACTGGGGACCTTATCTCCACTGGAATCCCTTTCCCTATCATAGGTTACTGGGGACCTTATCTCCCCTGGATTCCCTTTGCCCATCATAGGTTACTGGAGACCTTATCTCCACTGGAATCCCTTTGCCCATCATAGGTTACTGGGGACCTTATCTCCGCTGGAATCTCTTTGCCCATCATAGGTTACTGGGGACCTTATCTCCACTGGAATCTCTTTGCCCATCATAGGTTACTGGGGACCTTATCTCCGCTGGAATCTCTTTGCCCATCATAGGTTACTGGGGACCTTATCTCCGCTGGAATCCCTTTTCCCATCATAGGTTACTGGAGACCTTATCTCCGCTGGAATCCCTTTGCCCATCATAGGTTACTGGGGACCTTATCTCCGCTGGAATCTCTTTGCCCATCATAGGTTACTGGGGACCTTATCTCCACTGGAATCTCTTTGCCCATCATAGGTTACTGGAGACCTTATCTCCGCTGGAATCTCTTTGCCCATCATAGGTTACTGGAGACCTTATCTCCGCTGGAATCCCTTTTCCCATCATAGGTTACTGGGGACCTTATCTCCACTGGAATCCCTTTGTCAATCATAGGTTACTGGAGACCTTATCTCCACTGGAATCCCTTTGCCCATCATAGGTTACTGGAGACCTTATCTCCACTGGAATCCCTTTGTCAATCATAGGTTACTGGAGACCTTATCTCCACTGGAATCTCTTTGCCCATCATAGGTTACTGGGGACCTTATCTCCGCTGGAATCTCTTTGCCCATCATAGGTTACTGGGGACCTTATCTCCCCTGGATTCCCTTTCCCTATCATAGGTTACTGGAGACCTTATCTCCCCTGGATTCCCTTTCCCTATCATAGGTTACTGGAGACCTTATCTCCACTGGAATCCCTTTGTCAATCATAGGTTACTGGGGACCTTATCTCCACTGGAATCTCTTTGCCCATCATAGGTTACTGGGGACCTTATCTCCGCTGGAATCTCTTTGCCTATCATAGGTTACTGGGGACCTTATCTCCCCTGGATTCCCTTTCCCTATCATAGGTTACTGGAGACCTTATCTCCCCTGGATTCCCTTTCCCTATCATAGGTTACTGGAGACCTTATCTCCACTGGAATCCCTTTGCCCATCATAGGTTACTGGAGACCTTATCTCCCCTGGAATCCCTTTGTCCATCATAGGTTACTGGAGACCTTATCTCCCCTGGAATCCCTTTGTCCATCATAGGTTACTGGGGACCTTATCTCCACTGGAATCCCTTTCCCTATCATAGGTTACTGGAGACCTTATCTCCACTGGAATCCCTTTGTCCATCATAGGTTACTGGGGACCTTATCTCCCCTGGAATCCCTTTGCCCATCATAGGTTACTGGGGACCTGATCTCCCTTGATTCCCTTTGCCCATCATAGGTTACTGGGGACCTTATCTCCACTGGAATCCCTTTGTCCATCATAGGTTACTGGGGACCTTATCTCCCCTGGAATCCCTTTGCCCATCATAGGTTACTGGGACCTTATCTCAACTGGAATCCCTTTGCCCATCATAGGTTACTGGGGACCTTATCTCCACTGGAATCCCTTTGTCCATCATAGGTTACTGGAGACCTTATCTCCACTGGAATCCCTTTGTCCATCATAGGTTACTGGGGACCTTATCTCCACTGGAATCCCTTTCCCTATCATAGGTTACTGGAGACCTTATCTCCACTGGAATCCCTTTGTCCATCATAGGTTACTGGGGACCTTATCTCCCCTGGAATCCCTTTGCCCATCATAGGTTACTGGGGACCTGATCTCCCTTGATTCCCTTTGCCCATCATAGGTTACTGGGGACCTTATCTCCACTGGAATCCCTTTGTCCATCATAGGTTACTGGGGACCTTATCTCCACTGGAATCCCTTTGCCCATCATAGGTTACTGGGGACCTTATCTCCCCTGGAATCCCTTTGCCCATCATAGGTTACTGGGGACCTTATCTCCACTGGAATCCCTTTGTCCATCATAGGTTACTGGGGACCTTATCTCCCCTGGAATCCCTTTGCCCATCATAGGTTACTGGGGACCTTATCTCCCCTGGAATCCCTTTGCCCATCATAGGTTACTGGGGACCTTATCTCCACTGGAATCCCTTTGCCCATCATAGGTTACTGGGGACCTTATCTCCACTGGAATCCCTTTGTCCATCATAGGTTACTGGAGACCTTATCTCCACTGGAATCCCTTTGTCCATCATAGGTTACTGGGGACCTTATCTCCACTGGAATCCCTTTGCCTATCATAGGTTACTGGAGACCTTATCTCCACTGGAATCCCTTTGTCCATCATAGGTTACTGGGGACCTGATCTCCCTGGAATACCTTTGCCCATCATAGGTTACTGGGGACCTTATCTCCGCTGGAATCTAGGGCTGGGCGGGCAAGTAGGATACTCAGGTCAGGTGGGTCCTGAGTAGGACCCAGGTACCCACAGGACTACCTGGACCCGTGGTTAGTCACGTGATATATTGTTATATGACAAAAATTATCTAGAATTCTATGGTTACACTACAAGTCACTAATGTTCACATTTCCTCGTGACTATGTACCCATTCCTTTTGATTTTATATATTTAAATAAAAATAAAACTTCAGTCAGCTTCAGTGTATGCTTGACCAGATCATTTTCTACGTGTATCCAAATACATTTTGCCAGGGCTATGCTCCAACTATTCCCAATCAGACATTTTGTACCCAACTCTTGAGACCTGTAGCAGGTACCCGGGTAGGGTTGGGTAATAGCGGGGTGGGTACCCGGGTAGTAAATTTGGACTCGTCCCAGCCCTACTGGAATCCCTATGACTATCACAACTTGCTGGGGACTGTTGTAACCCTGAATCCTCACAGGAATATTTCAAGACTTATCCATTGAAAAAAATATAGCTGTATTGAATAGATGGATTATTTACTGTGTCAAATACCAACATCAGTACCGTGTGTAAGAAATGCTTTTATTATTTTATTCTAAATCATAAGGAATCATAAAGAAAAGAGTACAAGTTTCATAGCAACAAGAAGGGGAGGCAACTCACCTCCTTTTGCATGTCGTTGACTGCGTCTGTGATGCTGTTGTAGAAGTTGTAGTTGTTGATGATGGTGTGATTCAGGTTCCTCGTCAACTCTTCTCGGATCTGCATCAGTACACAATGTGTTCACAATACCCTGGTGCATGTACTTCAGGAATAACCTGAGTCAGCATTCTCAAATGAATCAATGTATTTGTAATGTATATTGTCAACCCATCCTGTCCCGCACTCCCTACAGAAAACCCACAGATTAGTGTTTAAGACTTGACAGTGCAGTCAGCCACATTCCAGCAACATAACAGCACAGTGATCCCGTTTACTGGTAATTACCAGTTTTTTACCGGTAAAATTAGGCTTGGACCAGTAATTCATGTGACTGCCAGTCCCTATGGACCGGCAAATAAAGTACCTTATAAATCTTTAATGTTGAACAAAACAATGGTGATATTCATAAAAGTATATTTTCCGAACAAAGTCAGCTTGTCTGTTACAATCAGGGTTTCCCCTTTTTGATTTTTAGAGAAAGGAAATAACATTTCGCTTTGCTTAAATATATTTTTGTAGTGACTTGGTCTTGAAATATTCAAAAGAAAGAGAAAATTGTGACTGAACCTTGTGTGAACGACGTGTAGATCTAACTAAATTACTTCAGAGATGACATCATTGCATTGAACATGATGTTGAAAGAATTATGACCAGGTAATTTTCATACGTTTTTTTATTTGTTGAAGTTGGGACTGACAAAAATTAGGGGGGACTGGTAATTTTTAGAGTTACCAGTCCACCAGGACTGGCAGTTTCAAAAGCCAGCGGGAACTCTGCAGCATCTTGTATATAATAGACCATGGATCAGACAAACCCATGATTGATAGCATGAACAATGACCTATGCTGTACGATATCAGATCAAAGGTACGATGACCACGATAACAAACAGCCCAATATCCATTGTAACCATCTAATAACAATTTTAGTTATAATATTCTGCCCTTGAATCCCCAAAGGGAGACAAGTCTTGGGTACAGGGAACCCATTCTGCCCTGGAATCCCTATAGGGAGACAAGCATTGGGTACAGGGAACCCATTCTGCCCTGGAATCCCTATAGGGAGACAAGCCTTGGGTACAGGGAATCCATTCTGCCCTGGAATCCCTATAGGGAGACAAGCATTGGGTAGTGGTGTATACAAAGTGTGAGATCACCTACCGCTCCTTCATACATGTAGGCCAGCACCCCAGCTACAGCCTCCAGCAGGAAGATCACCAGCAGCAAGAACGCGTACTGCAGAGTAGACAAGACACACATAAAACCACTTGTTTTACCATGGAGGGCTACTTACTTAAACAATAGACAGCTACTTACTTAAACAATAGTCGGCTACTTACTTAAACAATAGACGGCTACTTACTGTCACACATAAAACCAATTGTTTTACCATGGAAGGCTACTTACTTACAATAGACGGATACTCACTTAAACAATAGACAGGTACTTACTGTCACACATAAAACCACTTGTTTTACCATGGAAGGCTACTTACTTACAATAGACGGATACTCACTTAAACAATAGACGGCTACTTACTGTCACACATAAAACCAATTGTTTTACCATGGAAGGCTACTTACTTACAATAGACGGATACTCACTTAAACAATAGACGGCTACTTACTGTCACACATAAAACCAATTGTTTTACCATGGAAGGCTACTTACTTACAATAGACGGATACTCACTTAAACAATAGACGGCTACTTACTGTCACACATAAAACCAATTGTTTTACCATGGAAGGCTACTTACTTACAATAGACGGATACTCACTTAAACAATAGACGGCTACTCACTTAAACAATAGACTGCTACTTACTGTCACACATAAAACCAATTGTTTTACCACGGAAGGCTACTTACTTACAATAGACGGATACTCACTTAAACAATAGACGGCTACTTACTTAAACAATAGATGGCTACTTACTGTCACACATAAAACCACTTGTTTTACCATGGAAGGCTACTTACTTACAATAGACGGATACTCACTTAAACAATAGATGGCTACTTACTGTCACACATAAAACCACTTGTTTTACCATGGAAGGCTACTTACTTACAATAGACGGATACTCACTTAAACAATAGACGGATACTTACTGTCACACATAAAACCAATTGTTATACCATGGAAGGCTACTTACTTACAATAGACGGATACTCACTTAAACAATAGACGGCTACTTACTGTCACACATAAAACCAATTGTTTTACCATGGAAGGCTACTTACTTACAATAGACGGATACTCACTTAAACAATAGACGGCTACTTACTGTCACACATAAAACCAATTGTTTTACCATGGAAGGCTACTTACTTACAATAGACGGATACTCACTTAAACAATAGACGGCTACTTACTGTCACACATAAAACCAATTGTTTTACCATGGAAGGCTACTTACTTACAATAGACGGATACTCACTTAAACAATAGACGGCTATACTTACTGTCACACATAAAACCAATTGTTTTACCATGGAAGGCTACTTACTTACGATAGACGGATACTCACTTAAACAATAGACGGCTACTTACTGTCACACATAAAACCAATTGTTTTACCATGGAAGGCTACTTACTTACAATAGACGGATACTCACTTAAACAATAGACGGCTATACTTACTGTCACACATAAAACCAATTGTTTTACCATGGAAGGCTACTTACTTACAATAGACGGATACTCACTTAAACAATAGACGGCTATACTTACTGTCACACATAAAACCAATTGTTTTACCATGGAAGGCTACTTACTTACAATAGACGGATACTCACTTAAACAATAGACGGCTACTTACTGTCACACATAAAACCAATTGTTTTACCATGGAAGGCTACTTACTTACAATAGACGGATACTCACTTAAACAATAGACGGCTATACTTACTGTCACACATAAAACCAATTGTTTTACCATGGAAGGCTACTTACTTACAATAGACGGATACTCACTTAAACAATAGACGGCTACTTACTGTCACACATAAAACCAATTGTTTTACCATGGAAGGCTACTTACTTACAATAGACGGATACTCACTTAAACAATAGACGGCTACTTACTGTCACACATAAAACCAATTGTTTTACCATGGAAGGCTACTTACTTACAATAGACGGATACTCACTTAAACAATAGACGGCTACTTACTGTCACACATAAAACCAATTGTTTTACCATGGAAGGCTACTTACTTAAACAACAGACGGCTACTTACTGTCACACATAAAACCAATTGTTTTACCATGGAAGGCTACTTACTTACAATAGACGGATACTCACTTAAACAATAGACGGCTACTTACTTAAACAATAGACGGCTACTTACTGTCACACATAAAACCAATTGTTTTACCATGGAAGGCTACTTACTTACAATAGACGGATACTCACTTAAACAATAGACGGCTACTTACTGTCACACATAAAACCAATTGTTTTACCATGGAAGGCTACTTACTTCCAATAGACGGATACTCACTTAAACAATAGACGGCTACTTACTGTCACACATAAAACCAATTGTTTTACCATGGAAGGCTACTTACTTACAATAGACGGATCCTCACTTAAACAATAGACAGTAACTTACATACATGATGGCACACCATGGCAACCATGACAACTTTTCTCATTCCAGTATCACCTTTTAGAACTGACCTGTTTGAAACCTGAACTGACAGAATGAGTGAGTGAATTGTGATTTATGCCACTGAATTTGAAATTGAGCGAGTATGTTGAAGTGTAACAAATGTCTCTGAAGCCTTCAAGTATGGGTATGGTATTGACCAAACAAGGATCATAATCAGGACAATTATGGGATTCAAACCTAACACCAGGAGATCCTGCATCTAAGGGAAGCAACTCTGCACAGACAGTTGCGGAGCCTTAGACATGTTATCTTCTGTCATTTTGACAAAGGAGCAGAATCCACATTGTTACCGAGACGAGGCAGCATCGGTTATCTTTGACGGTGCCGAGACATCCGAGGATTCCCACGAAGATGATGATGGTGCCGATGGCGAGGAAGAGGAAGGTGGTGGCAGGGTAGGTGTTGTTGCCAAGGAGACCCACATAACGGTGCTTGTTGATAATTGTCCATATCCCCATGATCAGGAACGCCAGACCAGTCGCCTACAAATCATAAATCATTCCTCAAATTCCAGACCAATGATTAGCACTAGATTCATGCATAGATTTTGTTTGCTGTTGAGCGCTGCACTCAGCAATATTCCAGCTATATGATGGCAGTCTGTAAATAATCGAGGCCGAACCAGCCAATCCAGTGATTGACATCACTGATCTATGCAATTGGGAAACAATGACATGCATCAACCAAGTTGGCGAGCCTGACCACTCGATCCCTTTAGTCAGTGGTGTGCATGGCTAGTGGGCTACTGTAGGCTTGTTTGATTTTTGTAGTGACTGATATATTTAACATTCAAAGACACTCTGGTGATGTATATGAAGTATGATTTTTACCATCAATCAGTGTCTAACTTGACATTCTAAAATATTAGAATATAGATTGTACATAACAAAGAAAAAATATGTCATATCAGGTAAACAAAATATCATTTACAAATCTGCCAATAAAAAACAAGAGAAATTAGTAAAAAAACAGAAATAAGTATAACATGAAAACCCCAACTCATTTACTCTTGCTATCAATATTCAATACAAATTAATTATTAAAAAAATACTGATGGAAACAAATCAGGGAACAATGACAAATATAGCAATCTCATTAAAATCAGATCTT
Organism: Haliotis rufescens; assembly: GCF_023055435.1. Taxonomy (NCBI): domain Eukaryota; kingdom Metazoa; phylum Mollusca; class Gastropoda; order Lepetellida; family Haliotidae; genus Haliotis; species Haliotis rufescens. The sequence goes on from NW_025964334.1 coordinate 56,062,206, forward strand.
AGTTCCTGCTATCGCTAAACAAAGATCTAAGGACATCCCATTATGGGTCACGTCAGACAACCTTTCGCAAACTTTGACCGACCACTGAAATGACTAACAAGAATCGACATCAGCCATTGGGAAGGCAGCTTTCTCGAGCTTTATGGGACTCGTTTCAACCTGGCGACTTTTCATTTCAGACTACGCTTGAAAAATATGTTAACCCAGTTCTCGATTAAAATTTTGAAAACTGAACAAAAGAACATTGTGGAATGTCTAATATATGGTTGCGATTGTATGGCAGTGCTTCCCATGTACTGTGCAATGGCTCTTTCATTCAAATGTTTCTCCAATGGAAGTGAGAGATAGGCGATGATTTTGACAGAATCAGTTGTACAGGCCGTAACTTAGCGCTAATGTTTTCGAGGTTGCATGATTAGAAAACACATTCCGACTGTCACTTTCATGATCTGGTAAGGATGAAAGGTTGTTCTGACGTGACCCGTAATGGGATGTCCTCAGATCTTTGTTTCGCGATAGGGAGAACTAAGATCTAATTTTAATGAGATTGACAAATATAGTGAACTAAGCTTAACTGTCAGTACATTTGAAATAGCGCACATACAAAATCAACACATGTCAGAATCAAACGTTGAGATGTGTTTTTGTGCATTGTTTCCAAATCGTATTTGGTAGACAAGGCTTGGAACTGATGACAGCACATCTTTTTACTGAGTCAAAAACTAAGTGTTCCCTCATTTATCTCCATCAGTATACGATAATTAACAACTCTTCATGTCGGAAGAGGTGACTAACAACATCGGATGGTCAGGCTCGCTGACTTCGTTGATGCATGTCATCGTCCTCATTATGTGGATCAATGCTCATGGTGCCAATCACTGGATTGTCTGGTCCAGATTCGATTATTTACAGACTGCCATCATATAGGTTGAACATTGAGTCGGCGTTGAACAACAAACAAACAAATTGTAATTAAAACCTGTTGAAAATTTATCTAAATACTTTAAAACACAACAAATTATGATGAACCCGTATTCCACCAGCCAAAACTTTCTTCCCCCTACTTACTTAACATTTTCAGGAAATCCAAAATATGTAAAGATATTGTTGAAACTGGAATTTTAATTCTAAATTATTTTTTTGACCTACCAACACTTACTACTGAATTTTATAAATCTATTGGCTTATTTCCTATGTACTAATTTGGCCACACATTTTTTATTTTTTGTTTCACAGGCCCATCGCCCCTACTGAAAAGCAGCTGGAAAAGCAATAAATGAAACAAAAATATATATTTTGATGTTTCCCACTAGTAATTTATACCCTCTTACACAACATAAAATGTTATACATAAATTCCATGTCTACATCACTGTCAGTGATTCAAGAAGCCAACTCCACGACAGAATGACATTCATATAAGTAAATAGATGATGAACATAGCTATTTATTTTTATTTTTATTTCAACCGACCTTGTGTGGAAGAGCTGGAATAAATCCGTGAAACATAAAATTAACGTTACGCCTCTTATAGCAATATTCCAGCAATATCACGGCGGGGGACACCAGAAATTCATCAAATTAAAAATGTGTGGCCTTAGACTAAACAGTTGCATAGATTCAATAGAGGCATTCATTCCACTCAACACTAGCAGCAAACTGAGACCCCAAACAATCAAACAAGTATTTTAAGGCCTAATTGGTACAAAGTCTCTCAAACTCAGCAGCTGTTTCGTGCAAGATTAGGTCCCCTGTGTTACCACATACTCGCACATGAAACAATCTGCTGACGCGGCTGTTTTCTCACACAGAGGTAACTGGAGCCAGACTTGATACACATCCACACTTGAGTGTATTCCAACCCTCATTAATCTCCCCCCACCGGCAACAGTCTGTACATGGTGGTAAATGCCAGTCTCATAGCTGCTCTCTGTACCGATAAACCCTCTACACCTCCAGATAGACTCACTTTACTGCAGGTTTATAGCATTGTAAAGATGTAGTATGATAATGAGTGTATAAAAGATTGTGTCATAGATGCATATTTTGCGATAGTAATGTCTTTAGGCATATTGCATTAAACTATTTTGATGATGGAAAAACTGTTTATCATAAAGATGATAACGATGAAATTAACCAAATTTGAAATTGTTTTCTGTTTCATAAATGAAAGTTTATGTGCTGTTTCAAATTTAAATATGTCAGAGTAGGCTCATGAGAAAGGCAAGAATTGGTCGACCCAAAGGTATCTTATTCCTGGTCCAGTTCCACAAAGCCATCTTAGTGCTAAGGTGATTGTAACTCCCATACTTTAACACTGGCTTACGATAGTCGTAGCGCTAAGATCGCTTTGTGGATGGTGCTCTGGAACATAATTACCGTAATATACTACTCAAACAAGTTATTTGTTTGTTTGTTGTTTAATGTTGGAGGTCTGTAGATAATCAAGTTTGGACCAGACAATCCAGTGATGGATATCACAAGCATCGATCTATGATATTGGGATACAATGACATGCATCAACCAAGTCAGCAAGCCTGACCACTCGATCCCGTTTATCGCCTCTTATGACAAGCATAGTCGCCTGTTACAGCAAGCATGGGTTGCTGAAGACCTATTCAACCCAGGATCTTCATGGGCCAAAAATTAAAGAACACCCACAATCGGAAGCCTGTGAGCTGCAATGCACACCAGCCATGACATATTAATATAAGTCACATGAAATTGGGTGCACTTTAACCTCTTTTGAGTAGCAGACTTAGAGATAAAGATTAACATGCTAAACAAGTGCCTCAAATAAATCAATAGTAAATTATGTAAGGTTAAGCAAGATGCTGGAAGTAAGGTGAAATGGGGTTAAACGTCGCGTCCAAGATTATTGCACTTATATAGCGACGTGCATGCACGTGTGTGTGATTGTCTGGCTGCTTGTACTAGTCCGGACTGATGCCGATTTATAGTGCTAGCTCACTTGAGATGCCATGCCGCAGTTTAACATGAACACCCCACTCAGACACAGTATACTGACTGCGAGCCGACCAGTCCTTGTTTTAGCCCCTTAATGATGAGGGCCAGACAGGGTAACAACAAGTACCATCTTTTAACGTCTTTTGGTATGATGGGGTTGGGGATCGAACCCTGGACATTCCGCTCTCCAGGCGAATGCTTTACCACTAGACCACGGAGGCGGTCACTCAAGATGCTGGGAACTGTGGTATGTGTGGCATCTATGTCAGACTCAAAGTAAGTACTGTGTATTTAGTGTCATCCTCACCTTTCACCCCCAATTATACATCTAAGCTCCCCCGAAACACTACAAAAGCACCCAATCAATTCCAAATAACTCAATCTGAGCTCAGTGGATTTATGCCAGCACTGGCATACATGCTCATACTTCCTGGGTCATTGAAACTTGCCCCAAATTCAGACGGCAAGTTGAGAACAGTTTCTTTCAAGTTAATCATGGTTATTAATATCAGTCAATGTTTTTATATAATAGTGAGGAGGCCCATTTTGTTGTAACAAAAACACATTTTTATGTTTTGACAATAACATTTGATTTCTCGATATTTCAATACACACTCTCTGCAAGATTTGTTTTCCTACAAGGCAAGGCACACTTTTGATATAGTATTTTGACTAATGAAAAATACAGACAGACAGTTTTTATCCAGCATTTAAACTTAACCTGCCCAAAAGAAAAAAAAGAAAAAATTGAAGCACACATAAATAAAATTACATTATGAAATTTAAAATGTAAAACTTCCATTTTAGACATAGGTTTGTTCTGAATTTTCAAGTCTGTTATATCATGTTTATACATAAGGGGCAACAACCCAGGTAATAAATTTATTACCAATGCAAGTGAATTTATATTGCAAGGGTATCGTAAATGGGAATTTTGTCAAATCTAATGAAAAACGGCCACCACAACTTAAACCTTCCAAACTATGAAACAGAAAATTGAAAGTTGGCAAAGTTAAGCTTTTAAGGTTTCTATTTCCTAAAGCGGAATGTGAAGTGAGACACAAAACAGAGCTTTCCATCTTTCCATTACGGTGTATGGAAGTAAGAAGTTAAAAGTGGTGTTAGGCTTTCAAGTCCCATCGAAAGTGAGAAGTAGGAAGCGTTGTCAAGCTTTCAATCTATCAAAAATAAAGTTTGAAAGACAAATTGTCAAGTGTTGCCCGGCCCCTTTGAGGCCTGTTGTTGTTGTTGCAATGTTTTCTAGTAAATGTTTTTGTGTTACAGAGTAAAGTAAAGCAGGGCTCAATTTAAGAAACTTGATTTTACTTGCACCAGGTGCATGTTGACATGAAAACCCAGTTGCACCAGACACAACTAGGTTGCACCAGACAAAACTAGGTTCCACCAGACACAACTAGGTTGCACCAGACAAAACTAGGTTGCACCAGACACAACTAGGTTCCACCAGACAAAACTAGGTTGCACCAGACAAAACTAGGTTGCACCAGACACAACTAGGTCGCACCAGACAAAACTAGGTTGCACCAGACACAACTAGGTTACACCAAGGTCCTACAAACTGATTAAAGGTGAACATAGGTCAGTCTGCTGCCTAATGATGTATTGCTGTAAAACGTAATAGGAACGTGCACATAATCTTGAAGTACCCCAGTTTGATGATGTCAAGCCCTGACAAACTACACATAATGCAGAGATGAGGTAGGGTTAAATGGGATTTAACGTCGCGTCCAAGATTATTGCATGTGTGTGTGTGTGTGTGTGTGTGTGTGTGTGTGTGTGTGTGTGCTGATGCTGATTTATAGTCCTAGCCCACTGAGATACCAAGCCACAGTTTAATAACATGAATACCCCACTCAGACACAGTATACTGACTCCGAGCCAACCAGTCCTTGTTTTAGCCCCTTAATGCCGAGCACCAGGCAGGTTAAAACAAGTACCATCTTTCAACGTCTTTTGGTATGATGCGGCCGGAGATTGAACCCTGGACATTCTGCTCTGTGGGTGGACACTCTACCACTAGACCACGGAAGCGGTCTAATACAGAGATGAGTGATGTGCTATGGTACATTTTTATGTGGACAAAAAGGGTTAGGCAGACACAAATTTGAAATTTTCTACTTGCACAAATATTAGGGTGCATTTTTCAATAACAGGTTACATTGGTGCATGTTTTATATAGAGAAAATGAGCCCTATTAAAGTGTTGTGATATATTAAGGAAGGATACAGAGAAAGAATACTCCAGATACATGATGACTAGGTACGTCCTGGACACTAGGTACAACCTGTGAAAGTATGCAACACACTGGGTCATGCTAGGTCACGCTGGGTCACGCTGGGTCACACTGGTGAGGTGAGGTGAAATTGGGTTTAACGTCGCGTCCAAGATTATTGCACTTATATAGCGACGTGCATGCACGTGTATGTGTGTGTGTGGCTGCTTGTACTAGTCCGGACTGATGCCGATTTATAGTGCTGGCTCACTGAGATACCATGCCGCAGTTTAACATGAATACCCCACTCAGACACAGTATACTGACTCCGAGCCGACCAGTCCTTGTTTTAGCCCCTTAATGCCGAGCGCCAGACAGGGTAACAACAAGTACAATCTTTTAACGTCTTTTTGTATGACGCGGCCCGGGATCGAACCCTGGACCTTCCGCTCTCCGGGCGGACGCTCTACCACAAGACCACGGAGGCGGTTCATGGGTCACACTGGGTCACACTAAGTGTACATTGGTACATTTGCCAGGAGCTAGTCATACAGCATTAGAAGGCTTTGTATGTAATGCATGTGAGTCATGGCAATTTAGATTCGCTTGTTTATCACATTGACTGATAAAATGGTCGGGACACAGGAATAAGGCCAACAAAACCAATAAGTGGTTACTTTCAAGTTGAAACACACAGTCATGTTTCATACAACACACATCAAACAGATTGTCTCACTAATGTTCTAAACCGTGGGACTTCCGGGTAAGTGAGTGAGTGAGTGAGTTGGGTTTAACGCTGCTTTTAACAGTATTCCAGTTATATCATGGCGTGTCAGCTTGATGTGGGAGGAAAGCCCGAAGTGATGCAGGTCGCAGACATTTACCACTTCGGTGAAACCAACGAGCACGGGTATGGTACTGACAAACCTAGAAACATAATCGGGGCGAACCGGGATTCGAACCCACAATCATAGGTTTCTGGCGTGCCCAAGGGACGCAACTCTGCACAGCGAATCGCCGCGCCTTAGACGACTGTGCCACCCGTGTCCCCAACTTCCGGGTAAGAATATAGGTACTTAGACTAACTCCTAGTCTCTCAAATGAACATATTTTACAGAAAAAACCAGTTGTTGAATAACAGTTATAAAACATAATAGAAAGGAGCCCAGAGACTTTCTTCATTTTCAGATACGGCAGTAATCTAGACTTGCCAAACATTATAGACTCGCATGGACTGTATTGGATATATTTGTTTCAGGGTTGGCATGACAGACGAATAGATCCCTAGCAACCAGCTGGTCGTAAGAGGCGACTAAATGGTCAGGCTTGCTGACTTAGTTGATCACTGTATGCCATTCGATGCTCATGATGACAATCACTTGTCTGGACCAGACTTGGTTATTTACAGACCTCCATCACAAAGCTGGAATATTGTTGAGTGTGTTGTTGAACAATAAACAATAAACAAACAAATGTTCAAATGTTTTCGTTTACATTCTACTGTTTGCTATGGCCCCTAAACTATATTTCTGCACTAATGCTTCCTAAGTTTAACACTACATGTTTGAGTAACTGCAAGGTGTAAAATCAGTACTGGACACAAATTGGCACTTGACCAACCATGCGAACAGTGTCAGTCACGTGACTCCCCCACTCAAACTGATCGTCAACTCACAAGGCCAGCTTGAAACTTAAACGGTTTCATCTGTCACTGTCCTTCTATTCATGGTTTAATACTGCTGAACGACACTGATCACGACAGGGTATTTATCATGTTTACTGCATATTTTACAGGCCTAATAATACCTTGTGTACCGTATCTTGGATCACATTGTTATTAACACATTCATCCAGCCATGCATCACTGCTGAGCCCGTCTACCTGTGTGTGTAAGTCGTCTATAAAGAGACTGCCTTACCTGCATTAACCGTGAACCAGATACCACCGATGTATCCAATCCATGTAGTTTTCTGATAAGATCATATTACACGAGTGTCTTAAATTCTAACGCTAGACTTTAGCATGTGTGTTGTATTGAAGAGGGAAGATGTCAGTGTTGATCGAAAAGGTATTAAGGTACATTTGACACACCTTATATTGTGAAGGACATTAATGATACACATTGATACACCTTGATTATATTGTGAAACACATTGATCATATTGATACACATAGATACACATTGATTATAGTGACACACCTGGATCATATTGATATACATTGACACACCTTGATTGTATTGTGAAACACATTGATCATATTGATACACATAGATACACACTGATTATAGTGACACACCTGGATCATATTGATATACATTGACACACCTTGATTGTATTGTGAAACACATTGATCATATTGATACACATAGATACACATTGATTATAGCGACACACCTGGATCATATTGATATACATTGACACACCTTGATTGTATTGTGAAACACCTTGATCATATTGATACACATAGATACACACTGATTATAGTGACACACCTGGATCATATTTGGAAACACATTGATCACATTGATATACATTGACACACCTTGATTGTATTGTGAAACACCTTGATCACCTTGACACACCTTGATTGTATTGTGAAACACCTTGATCACCTTGACACACCTTGATTGTATTGTGAAACACCTTGATTATATTGACACACCTTGATTATATTGAAACACCTTGATTATATTGACACACCTTGATCGTATTGTGAAACACCTTGATCACCTTGACACACCTTGATTGTATTGTGAAACACCTTGATTATATTGACACACCTTGATTGTATTGTGAAATACCTTGATTATATTGACACACCTTGATTGTATTGTGAAACACATTGATTATATTGACACACCTTGATTGTATTGTGAAACACATTGATAATGTTTGTTTGTTGTTTAATGCCACACTAAGCAATATTCCAGCTATATGACGGCGGTCTGTAAATAATCAAGTCTGGACCAGACAATCCAGTGACTGATATCATGTGCATCGATCCACACAATTGGGATCGATGACATGCTTCAACCAAGTCAGCGAGCCTGTCCACCCGATCCCGTTAGTCGCCTCTTACGACAAGCATAGTCGCCTTTTACGGCAAGCATGGGTTGCTGAAGACCTATCCTACCCCGGATATTCCTTTATTGTTCTGAAACATTTCTTATATCATGTATATTGATGTTACCTAGACTGTATCATGCAACATCTGATCTGTATTACATTTGCAAGACACCTGCATTTTATTGTGCGACACATGAATACCTACTGGAAACACAACTGAAAATGTGTCCTGATAGGACTGACTGCCACACCCCATGCACCCCACCCCCTGGCTCCCTGTACACTACCAGCCCTAGGGGAGGGTCCACCCTGGGGTTTGTAAACACAAAGCTGGCAACCACCTGCTGTTGGACTTCTACACAGGTGGACAGTCTCTTGCCCCAGGGCGATAACCAACTGCCCCATCCCTCTTGCTGATACAACTGGAGAAGTGCTACACCAGTCTTTGTTAACAACTATAGCCTCAGGGCCATGTACAAAATCTACAGGGCCGTGAATTCAGGATGCATACATGTAGAGTTCAACAACAAACAAAACATTTCATTATCCAGCTAGAAATCCTAGATTTCAAAATCACTGGCCCAGGTGTATATTTACTAGCATAGGTCTAGCAGGCCAGTGTATTTGTTGAACATTACAGCAAAATATAATTCCCTCCTATCAATCAATACATCAACTACTAGCATGACTAGCATATAACAGATAAAGAAACAGAAACAAATAACTTTGCTTAGGGCTGATAATAGATTATAGATTGATAATCGGTCTAATCGGTTAATAGGTCTTCCCATTGACGATAATTCTGATTATCGATCTTTTTAGCCAGCCCTAATGTTACTGCGACCTTAGCTTATACCAGTAAAAGTTCTGACACGTCACAACACATGCACACAGCATGCACAGAACATAACTTGACTGTACATTTATCTAACTGCATAATGTAGAACTCATGTCATTGGTCGGGTGAGGTCCGTTGGATAAATGTCACGCCAAACCACTGACAGAGTTAATAGTATCTAAACATAGCTTGTTGTGTTTTCCCATCCCAGTGTGCTGGATAATGGATATAAACGCTTGTATCAACCAGTGTTTCCAGGCAAGCTGGTTAGCTAATCAACTAATGGAGCACAAAAGATCTGTCAGAAATCAAAATAATTTGGTAAGCAATCATAGTAATGGAGTACTGTAGACTGGTCTTGATTAATACAGTTAACTAGGGGTGTGCAATATGACTGGTATACTGGTATATTGCAATACGGCCAGTAGCAACTAACACTTTTAGTGCTCTAGTCTAGGGCTGGGACGGGTAACTCGGGTACTGGGGTCGGGTGGGTACTGAGTAGGACCCAGGTACCCACAGGACTACCCGGACCCGTGGGTAGTCGCCTGATTGTATTGTTTAATGGCAAAAATTATCTAGAACTCTATGGTTACACTATAAGTGACAAATGTTCACATTTCTTTCCGACTATGCACATATTCCTTCTGACTTTATATGTTTGCATATAGATAAAACTTCAGCCAACTTCAGTGTATGCAAGACCAGATCATTTTATACATGTATCTAAATACATTTTGACAGGAGTCAAACATTTCCCAATCGGACATTTTGTACCTATCTCTTGAGACCTACAGTGAGTACCCAGGTAGGGTCGGGTAATAGGGGGTGGATACCCGGGAAGTAAATTTGGACTCGTCCCAGCCCTACTCTAGACCTCATAATGCTAACATATAACAAAGCCCTTCAAAATGGCCAATTTCTACTTGTCCTTATATTACCTTCATAAACTATCGGGCAGTTTGGCAAGGACTACAGGACTAGTGCCAATTTCTAATGCTCAGCAATACATGTATCGCAATACAATGCTTGCATATTGATATTTTTTGATAGTCACAAAACAATTATATCAAATTATATAAATTATATCTACTATCTTGAGGCATTTGGATGGACTGGGTTCCTATCTAAACCATGTAAACAGCACACGCTTCAACCTGTTTACATTAACAATATGTACTGCAATACGTATCGGAATACAATTGTAATACAATTGTGATTTAATGCAATATGATTTATGTGCCAGAACGCCTACACTACAATTCATGACATTCAGTGAGTACCAGAATAAACTAGTGTAAACTAGTGTAATGTTATAAGTTCTGGCCAACAGTCCTGAGAGGTCATGACTAAAACACAGTCAGTGAGCACACACCGTATCCAGAATAAATTAGTGTTACTGTTACACGGACACTAGTTTTCTGGTCTAAACAAGAGTGATAATCTGGTCATGATTCAAAAGGTTCATGACACGAATCCATTGACTACACACACTAACATAGCCAGAACAATTCAGTGTCATCGATACAGACGGCATCTTGTCTTCTAAAACATCCCAATGTGACGATCAACTGACAATCTGGTCATGATTAAAAGCTTTGATATCAATACATATTTCAAAATGGACAATTCATATTTTATTTTTGTCAATGTTTAACTGAAAAAATTAAATACACATCTAAAGAATCAAATACAGTACACTTTCAAAGTCACAGAACAAGTTTAATGTCTTCTCAAACACATTCTTGGTGAATCATCCCTTAACCAATTTATTCATTAATTTATTTATTCATTTCCACACACTAACTCAGTACTTTTTAACACCTTTTAACATGATTAAGTCTCCATCACACTCCATCAGTTTTATCTCAAGGATTTACATTCGGTCCCTGAAATGAAAACATTTTAAGACATATTTTGGGGGAACAAAATGTCTTTTAATAAATAATAGAGCGGAGCCAAGACAATCCCTTCATTTTCCTAAAAATTACGAAACCTTATTGAAAACTTGCTCAAGTATGTAAACTTGCCTAATATATGTAAACTTGCCCAAATATGTAAACTTGCCCACAGTATTGCAAACTTGCCCAAGTATTGTAAACTTGCCCAAGTATTGAAAACTTGCCAAAGTATTGAAAACTTGCCAAAGTATGTAAACTTGCCCAAGAATTGAACACTTGCCCAAGTGTTGTAAACTTGTCCAAGTATTGAAAACTTGCCCATGAATTGAAAACTTGTTCATGTATTGAAAACTTGCTCAAGTATGTAAACTTGCCCAAATATGTAAACTTGCCCAAAGTATTGACAACTTGCCCAAGTATTGAAAACTTGCCCAAGTATTGAAAACTTGCCCAAGTATTATAAACTTTCCCAAGTATTGTAAACATGCCCAAGTATTGAAAACTTGCCCAAATATGTAAACTTGTCCAAGTATGTAAACTTGCCCAAGTATTGAAAACTTGCCCAAGTATTGAAAACTTGCCCAAATATGTAAACTTGCCCAAGCATTGAAAACTTGCCCAAGTTTGTAAACTTGCTTGGGAGATTTAGATAAATTGTGTTGGGTATCAGAGGCAAGGATTTATGCTACATGAATTTGCTGCTGGTTGAAAGGGAAGTGAAACAAACAGTGAGCCAAATTATGCCTCACAGACAAATCATCTATAATTACTGATTACAAATTGTAACACACCAGGCACTTCACGGACACCCAGTCTCTTGTTCCCCTGAGTCTCAGGGCACTCCCTGCTGACTGTCTCCTCCCCTGGGGGCACCTGTCCTTACAGCATCAGGTACTTAACCTACCCACCAGATGGCAGGATAGAGGAAGTCTGTCCTTCCATTTCATTAGCATGTAATATATATTTCCTTTAGGAGGAAATTCATTAACCAGGAATTCACGGTCTGGATTTACAATATTTGAGCATGGAACTTTTATCACTGTTATTAGAGAAGAGTTTTGTTGCTCTTGAATAATTTTAAATATGGTGAGCAAAAAACAGAATGCTGAACAAACAAAAACATATTTTCTTAATTTCTATGTCAAAAAGGAAACAATTTATATATTTTACCCTTTGTTTATATATGATTTATGCTGACATGTTTATGTCAATAAATTAAATTTGATTATATATATAAAACTGTTTTTGCATCAATCATGTTTCTTCAATATGTGGGAAACTATTTAATCAATGTAATCAGTCAGGGTGGTGTCTTGAAAACGTGGATTTTTAATTCCAACAATAAACCCGGTTTTTCACATACTTGATCATTGAAGTACAAATTAAATGACTTTGTTTTGTTTTTTCATTGAATTAAATACAATAACCATGAATATACATAATTCTCAGGTCTCAAAATGCTCTAATTGAATTACAACACAGAGTAATGAAAAATCATCTCTCAGAAATCAACATGAACAGAAGGTTCCTAGACTAACGCTTAGTCTCTGAAAATATATATATTTGATAGAAACAGACAACACCATTTCAATTGAAAAGGAGCCCATGTCAGATGACTTCAGGACAGGAGAAATCTAGACTTGCTTCATTTAGAGCTACATCATAAGGGCTGGGTGGGAGGGACAATATTGAACGGACAATAACATGGTTTAGGGACTGAAAAACAGACCAGAGGTCACCCTGACAATTAAGGCAGTGGTTACATGAGAAATGTGTTCCCACCAATAGTGGAGTACTTCCAGTAAGATCTGCATCCAAGGTATGAATCTGTGACAGTATTCTCCAGCCATGTGTTTTTGAGTGAGTGAGTGAGTGAGTGAGTGAGTGAGTGAGTGAGTGAGTGAGTGAGTGAGTGAGTGAGTGAGTGAGTGAGTGAGTGAGTGAGTGAGGTTTTAGGCTGCTTTTAGCAATATTCCAGCAATATCACTGCAGGAGACACCAGAAATGGACTTCACACATTGTACCCATGTGAGGAATCGAACCAGGGTCTTTGGCGTGACAAGCAAACGCTTTAACCACTAGGCTACCCCACCGCCATCATGTGTCTTTGGTCTCTTCAAACATTTTGCCGACGGTCCAGGGCTTTACCTGGATCTTTCTATTCAAGTCCTGGGGTCTCTCAGTAATACATTTGGGGGTCCAAGACATGAACCTGGGGGTCCCAGGCCGGACAGATGTTGGCACACTTCCAACAATTCTACAGATGTCATATCGTTGGCTAATGCTAAGGTTAGTCAGAAGTCGGAAGCCTATTGTACAAAGGGATTATTCAGTGTTGGATTGAAACGAAGAAAATCAATCACTGACACACTGAACTTTGAGGGTATTTTTTACCAGAATAGCAGTATATGTAAGAAGTAACAGGCAATCTACAATTTTTACAATTCAAATGTCCGTAATTTTATGTACCCTACAGGAATCAGAATGTAAATTATTTGCATCCATTCTCAATTTGGATGCGTGTAGGATGCAATATTCTGTGCGCAGTAAAACCCAGGGGATTATCAAGTTTCCTTACCATGCTTACTGTGCATTGTGTTTACCCATTAAGCATGGAAATACAGCATCAATAATTATGATAATCATGATAATGATAAGTTTTTTATTTATGTTTTATAATCATGTGTTAATCATGTGTTTAATATTTTATTAAAACTTCTTGCAGTAGGAGAACAGCGCAATGATCTAAAAAAATCATCTAAACCCTTACCAGCATAATCTAATTTGTATTGCATTATTCATTGTCAATGGTGTGAACTTGAAATGAACCCCTTGCTGTGATAACATCTTGCTTACCAAGCTTCAAATATGTCAAACACAGTACCATATTTGACATATTTAGAACAGCGGGCATATAAAATATTTAGGTTGCTTATTAAACATGTATAAAATATTATACTTCAATTTCAATGCTTATGGGGGCGGTCGGGTAGCCTAGTGGTTAAAGCGTTCGCTCGTCACGCCAAAGACCCAGGTTCTATTCCCAACATGGGTACAATGTGTGAAGCCAACTTCTGGTGTCCCCCGCCGTGATATTGCTGGGATATTGCTAAAAGCGATGTAAAACCATATTCACTCACTCACTCAAGGCTTGTGTGAGTGAATGCTGTGATCAAGCCAGGAAAACCAGTTGATAGAGCGAGCAATGGCCGACGCCATGAGGGCTCAATGTCACAAAAACAGATAGGCCAAACATCTGGATCAATGGATCCTCAGTCATGGGTTTTTACATCAATAATTGGGTAACTCCATTTCGGAAACCCCATAGTGTTCAATGAACTGGGTGGTTAATACATCGAATATCGTAAGCTATGGAGTTTGATGATACAGTTTGGAGTACTGAATTTAATACTACATTCTTACACAATGTACAGCCTAAACAAACAGTTTCGTGATGTTTATAGACACATATTTACTGATCGTGATGATAGTATCTGATAATGGGAATGTTACACCATGTAATATAACACTGAGTACATTGTCTATATACACAGTTGCCCCTTACACTATCAATTTTTTTAATAAAAAACTTGGTCAATGAAAACTTTGAGCAAGATACTTTGGTCAAAGTTGGGCTGTTTACACTCATCAAAGTTTTGGCGGGAATTATCTCACCAAGATGGATGCTGCTGAGGAAGAATGTTTGTTTTTATGTGTATTTTGTGAATTGTCATGTTACGAAGGCAGTGGCAAAGGAGTATATGGGCTGCAGAGGAGGGACCAGCTTAGTGCCTACACTACTCTCCTCCAAGAGTTGGATAGAGAAGATTCCACGCCTATGTCAGCTGTCTAAGAATTAACAAGGAAACGTTCAGGATTCTTTTTTGAAAATGTGAAGGCTTACATTCAAAGGCAGGACACAAGACTGACAGATTGCCGTAAAAGGCGACTTTGCTATGTCATCGATCCCAAATGCGTGGATCGATGTTCATGATATTAATCACTGGATTGTCTGGTCCAGACTTGATTATTTACAGACCGCCGTCATATAGCTGGAATATTGCTGAGTGCGGCGTAAAACAAAAAACAAACCAAACCAAACCAAGATTGACGGTTTCAACTACTAGATGTTTCTTGCATTCTGATTGGTTAAATTACATCAAGGTCCATCAAAGTTCGATGAGAAATAGGATCGGTTTCTATTCCATCAAAGCCAATGAAAAACTTTGACAAAGTTTTTGACGGCATGTAACACTATCAAAAACCTGGTCAAAATATCAAAGTTTTTGATAGTGTAGTGGGGGCTTTAGTCTTGATATATACATAGTTGACAAAAGTCCTATTAGACAAGATACCTCATGACATGTCACATCATATAATAGTATTCACATACAAGAACTGATTAACATTATAGAGAGCACTTACCCAGAAAAGGACGTTGAAGACAAACAAGACATATCGTAGAAACAGCAGACTGCAACAACCGTTGTCCGCTCGTCTGTTTCGAGGTGCCATCTTGTCAGCTTAAAACTTGCTGTGAAATTGAATCCAGGAGATTTAAGTTCCAAGTCAAACAGACATTGACAGAAATTCCTTAGAATAACCCAGAGGAGATCTTTCCTGCTTTCAAAAACGCGGAAAAACTTCCAAATTTCACAAACACACTTAACTTCACAGAGAAGATGCTGACAACTGCTACTTTTTATCCAAGGTTTTCTTCCGTTGACACAGAATCACTGCAAGAACCCAGACAGCTGGTCTGTAGCAAAAACCAGCCTAGGATGGTCCCACAGGAAGTTTGCTGATTTAAGACGTGTTATTTTTCCTGGTATCAGGGAATTTTGGTCGGTTCCTGCTAATACATATACTCCTAGATCAGGTGCACCCTCTCCAGCAGCCAGCACACACTAAGCAATGAGTCCACACTATCAAGCTCTGCCCAGCGAGCTGTGAGGCCAATCTGATTATTTTGTGTGGGAAGTTTTCAATCTCTTGTTTTTGTTTGGGTCAGTGGCTGTGGGCTGTGGGCTTGATTGAAGTGCTGGTCCTACTTTGCTGTTGGTTGGCTGTTGATGGGATGGGCGGACACAGCTGGTGTTGAGGTCAGGGGACTCAAACACATCCTATGTACACTAAGTCATGGGGGTCGTGCTGGACTGGAAAAATAAGCGTGGATGTCAGGACAAATATGTTGTTTATTACCTTAATACTTTTTCAGCATTATGACACAACAATTAAATGTTTTATCTATTTCACAAACATGATTACACATCTGAAAAAAAATATTTGTTTGTTTAATGTCTCAATTCTGCAGCTATGACAGCAGCCTGCAAATAAACCGGACCAGAAAATCCAGTGACTATTAATCCGAACAATGACCCACGCAGCCTGCATTACGGGCATATGTAAAACAAGGACTGGTCTGCTCGGAGTCACTATAATGTGTCGGGAGTCGGTATCCTTGATAAACTGCAGCAGGGTATCTCAAAGGGATATCACTATAAAACCAGCAATAACACATGTCCGTGTTTCATCCTCTCAATGCCAGGTGCCAGGCAGGAAAACAAAAAGTAACCTTTTAACCTTTTTTTGGTAAGACACAACTGGGAATTGAACCATCTGCCTTCTGCTCTCCAGGCAGACACTCTAACCACTATCTCCCAGATCCTAGAGAAAAAATTACCAAAGGAGTCTAACTCAAATCTAGAGTGATTGGCAAGTCTAGATTGCCTCAGTTCCTGAAATTAAGGATTGTTCTAGACTCCATTTGGATTTTATTTTATATTTTGTAGATATATATGTTTAGATGAGATAACTTTATTTCTGGGACTAGATGTCAGTCCATAACTACTGTTTCAGGAAATATAAATGTTGGTCAGTTGAGGAATTCTTTAAGTCATCCTTTCTAACTAAACTGAAAGAAGTTAATGACAACGTTATAAACTATTTGAGCAAACTGAAGCATATGATGAGGCAGATGTGCTGTGAGACTTATCGGGTCGTCGTTAGGGCAGGAAGTAATTTCACACTGCTCTGGATCTCATCAAATGTAGTAGATTAGATACAACTGACTTTACAGTTCTCCTGCTCAGCCCCAGCAGACAGTGTCTGTCAGTAAGTACTCAATTACACTTCCACACCGTTTCCAGCAAGATTAATGTCACGTCTATATTAAGTAATATATTATGTATGTATTGAAAACAGATACAGACACAGACACAGAGACACATGGAGACACAGTGAGAAAGAGACACACAGAGAGACAGACACACATAGACAGGCACAGACACACACAGTCACACACACACAGACGCACGCACACAGACACACTCACACATACATACACACACATCTCACAGACAACACACAGACACAGACAAACACACATATAACACACATACACAGAGACAAACACACACACACACACACACTCACTCACACATACACACACACACATCTCACAGACACAACACACAGACACAGACAAACACACATATAACACACATACACAGAGACAAACACACACACACACACACACACACACACACAGCCTCACTTACTGATTCCCCTGTGTGCCATGCTTGTAGCAAAACAACACTCACTACCCCACTTCAGGGAAGATGTATCTGTCCAGTATTTGATAAACATGTCAGTTATGGGATTAGGGCCTGTAACACTATATTAGGCATTTATCCAGGAGTCTAAACTAAGTGCCCTTGGAAGGCAAATTGGAATTTTATTTGTTTTCTTTCAAAAGTATTTTTACAATGTGCTTTCATATTCCATTCAATGCAATGATGTTTGTTTGTTGTTTAGCGCCTCACTCAGCAATATTCCAGCCATATGACAGCAGTCTGTAAATAATCGAGTCTGGACCAGACAATCCAGTGATTGACATCATGAGCATCGATCAACTCAAATGGGATATGATGACATGCATCAACCCAGTCAGCAAGCCTGACCACCCAATCCCGTTAGTTGCCTCTTATGACAAGCAAAGTGACCTTTTATAGCAATCATGGGTTGTTGAAGACCTATTCTAACCCGGATCTTCACGGGTCAATGCAATGATGTAATTCCAAGCATTAAAGCCTCTTCATTGGTTCTGTTATCAGTGACATACAATCAATTCTATAAAACAACAACATCAGTCAAACTGTATTAGCACCAACAAATGATTAATTCCAATTTGGGAATTTTAACTAATATTTGCTGCAGACTTGTTGCCGAATATCGGCCTCTGATCCTGTCTAGACAATCCCTGTGTACCCATTACCCTAGCCTTACTCCAAGGCTGTACTGAATGATAAGTCCATGGGTGTATAGAAATTTATCCTTAAATAGGCAAGTCTAGATAAGCAGACCTTATAAGGACTCCAGTCTCTTATACAGACAACTTATTCTTATTATTTATATAATCTGCAAAATTATGATTTAAACTAATATTTTTTGCCTCAGAGACTTTTGCAAGTCTACCATTACCCAGACAATTAGACAATAGGGCAACTCTTCTGATCCGGTAACTATACACTGTTACGGAAATTACACAGCGTTCATTCATCAGCCACATGAGAACTGGTAAGTAAAATTACACCAGTAAATTCACTGTATCCATTTGAAATACACACATCACTCGCCTCGATCCTTTTGTCTTCCTTGAATATGCTACCACACCATGTTCACAAAAGTGATGAATATTCGTTGCCTGAATTTGACCTTTCGTTTACTTTGGTCACATATAGGAAAAGAATCCACTCACGTTTTGTTGTGCTGTCTGTTTTGTTGTGATTAGAAAAGGAGCAAAAAGACTGTACCGCCATGGCCGATTTATTATTGTGTGTGGCAATTTGCATACAAAGACTGGCATACTGGAAAGGTTAATGCTAGCGGTGAGGGGACATTTGGTTAAACGTTGCGTTCAAGATTACTGCACTTATATAGTGACTGGGTCACGCGCTAGCTCACTGCAGTTAGCATGGATACCCCACTCAGGCTCCATGCCAACTAGTCCTTGTTTTATCCCTTTGATTTTGAAGCTGAGCGCCAGGCAGGGTAACAACTAGTATCATCTTTCAATGTCTTTTGGTATGACATGGCCGAGGATCGAACCACCAACCTTCCGTCCTCTAAGTTGTTTTTTTTAGGGAGCCAATTTAGGTTGCCAGCCATAGGTTCAAGTCGTATTTGGCCACCATAATGATCGCTACTTAGAGGGCTGCCCTCTGGGCAGATGCTCTCTTGGAGGGGGTCATGAATGCTAGAAAACAGTCTTGACTCTGTGGGATATATTTCCAGGCCCTGATGTCACCCTGGGGTGGACAAGCAGTGGTCGACAGTGCGAGCACCAACTACTGACCATACTAGTGTCGGCTCACACTTTAATCCCAGGCTGTGCAATGAACATGTCAGTCCAGAGCTCCAGATAAGCTTTTGGTGTTGTGGGTATTTTATCCATGCATTTTAAAATCATTGGGTATCAGTAATTCTATCTGCGTATTCAAATGTCTGTTACCCACTAGTTTTTACACATGTGGGTATTTAAGTTTAATATTTAAAAACACTATTCATCTAGTCCCTGCAAACTGGTGTCGTGTGGGTTCGAGAGCTTTATAGGACTCAAAAATACCACGATACTTCCACAAGAAAGTGTGATGGCAAATGATCATGATGTAACTGTCATCGTGGAGTTGCTGATTTGCTAATCGAATACGCAGAGTTACTTCACAATATTTTGATGATACGCACAAGTTTTATTTTTGTAGCGTATCTGTAATGTTCGTTGCGTATTTGATACGCTTGGATTATATTTTACTGTGTATTTCTGCATTTCTGATGCGTATTTTACGCAGATACGCAGCTTATCTGGAGCTCTGTCAGTCATTTAACTCAAAATTGGCATCATTTTCAAACTAATACATAAATTTGGTTAAGTGTTGACAGATATTACAGATTTTTTAATGAGAAAACAAACGTTTTCACCAAGTAAGAAAAATAATACTTTGTAGACAATGATTAATTTTTGTCTAACTTACAAGGGGTATTCAGTAAATAAATAATTTGTTTCATGAAAATAATGTCTGTTTGTTTGTTGTTTAATGTTACTCAGCAATATGCCTGCTGTATGATGATGGTAGGCAAATATTCAAGTCCGGACTAGACAATCCAGTGATTCACATTATGAGCATAAATCTACGCTATTGGGATTCAATGACAGGGATCGACCAAGTCAGTGATTCTGACCACTTGATTCTGTACTTCCCTCTAAGTACAAGCATGGGATGCTAAAGACTGATCCTGATCTTCACGGGATTGATGAAAGTACTGGTAATAGTAATGACATACATGTACTTGACTTATTCAGAGTTAAAGATTGCTTAATACTTCAAGTATATAAATATTCTTTAAAAAACACTGAAAAACATTTATTTTCACAAAAATATCCTGCTTATTAAATTTTGAACTGAAAATCGTGGCATGCAGTATTTCATAGGTTGAGCTTCAGAATTTGGAAAAATCTATAAATGAATTTGAACTCTGCAGAATCCTTTATAGGCTTTGTAATAAGCAACAATGTCACACACAATAAAGCGTTACATTTGGCAGGCAAAGCGTTGAATAACTGCTATTATCATACAGTCTTTTATCTTCAATTAGATATTCACAGCATAAATCAATATGTTCAATGTGCTGAAAATATGGATTGTACATTTATGTTGAGTTGAAAGCAAAATTATCAATGCTTTCAACAAAAACATCAATAATTTGAACATGTGGCATTTGATAGCAACACTTGGGTCGCTATGAGGTCTATAATCAGGTGCAACGGTAAACAAAATGAAAGTAAGTTGTGAAGAAAAAAAACAAACCAAATGGTACTATACTTTTCAGCTATGAAAGTTTGATTTCTTCCTAAGATTTATGACTTAAGTCATTCATTATTTTAACTATTACACACTTGCATACATATAATTTTACTTATTAACAAATATAATGGAAATAAAATCATAAAAGAAAAGAGAACACTAGATAAGCCTTTGGTAATTTGGGTATTTTACCCAGGGGTTTTATTTTGATTGGGTATCCACAATTTTTCGGGAGTAGTCAATTTTTTTTACCTACCCAGCTGTTTCTTGACATTTGGGTATTTTAACTCGAAAACCTGATTCATAACTATCACTGTAAATCATTTAAAACTAAATGAGTAATAGTCTGCATCTGCTTGCGGCTCCCTCTCCGAGAAGCCATTTTTGTTTGCAAAACCTCACAAACCTGTTACATAACTATCACTGTAAATCATTTAAAACTAAATGAGTAGTAGTATACTCGTCTGCATCTGCTTGCGGCTCCCTCTCAGAGAAGCCATTTTTGTTTGCAAAACCTAGCATTGTAAGAAAGGCGCTATTTTTTTATCACCAATCAGCAACTGTTTAAGATACATTGACTAGACATGATGTGCTTTCAATTTGAATCTCGTTATTTGAGTTTGTCATACAAAAGTTTCCGAATGGAACTGTCATTTTGTGAATTTTGCATTTGGTTTATGCAGTTATTTTATCTATTTATGCAATCTTTTTATCTTATAGTTGTAAATAAGCATACATTTTATTTCAATAGCATATTTATTTTTGTTGTTGCGTATTTGACAAGCTAGGATTTGATTTGTCTGCGTATTTCAGTATATTTAAAGCATATTTTGCATGTTGTTTTCTAATTCTTTATTAGCCAGATCGCTTTATTTTTTAGTCTTACAAAATGACTTAAACTTTATAATTCTTAAGCACAAAAAGGAATAATTAAAATACTGTGCTGGATTGAAAATGTACTTGTTTTACTTACTACTTTCTTAAATAGTACAAGTTTATTAAAGCATTAATAACAGTAGTACTTTCACTTGCTCAAACATGATATAGACAT
Organism: Haliotis rufescens; assembly: GCF_023055435.1. Taxonomy (NCBI): domain Eukaryota; kingdom Metazoa; phylum Mollusca; class Gastropoda; order Lepetellida; family Haliotidae; genus Haliotis; species Haliotis rufescens. The sequence continues at coordinate 56,084,126 of NW_025964334.1, forward strand.
ATAGGTGTGTTACTCATAAACGATTTATAATCATATTAACAAATACTTATCAGTTGTCTACAAATTCAGAATTTATATAGGCCTTCTCTTGTCCAGGAGCATCAATTTATGATTTTAATTAGTTATAACTCATAAAGAGACTAAATCGTGATTACATTTTACCTGTATCACAGTCCAACACATGTTCTCCAAACAATAAATGCACTGGATAATATTGTAACTCAACATTTGTGACAGGACGAACACTTTATCCTAAAACAAAACGTTATTTTACATGATACATATATTGCACGCAGTTTATAGATTTATGTAAAATATATTTTATCATGTTAATTATTATGCACTGCGCAAAATCCCCAAAACGGCTGATTATATAGTTTCAGGGACAATCGTCCCATTGCCGACCGACGGGACAGTCAAAGAGTCAAATTTCAAGTTCATTCACTACTGTTCGCACAGCCCATGACAATGTCAAGTGCGCTGCACATTTGAGGTTTAACCAGTGCATTAAATCAGCTGTCACTTCCATTGACATGTCATAGCAATTCAAACAGAGTTGATACAGGCATTATGTAATAATCAGAAATCACCTTTATCAGCCAATACACTATATTGGCAAATTCAGTGTGATGTAATTTACATCTGAAAATAACTTACTATTTCAGACAGCTGCTTGTGTGCGACGGCGAATAGGTAATGTGTGACCCTCGTCATTGGTTGGTGTGTAGGCAAGAAATGATGACGTACTTCACAACCATGTGCGCGCAGTTCAGAATTTGAGAAAGACGAAAATGGCTGACGAACAAATGGAGGTAAGCTTACATTCGTGTTTTCTTGTTAAATTGTTCAAAATAACAACGATTAAGAGTTAGACTAACATAGAAAACAACTTTGTTTATGGACGGAACAGATTATAAGGGATGATAGTGTCATTTTAAATGAAATTTCTTTATGATCAATAATGACATGGGATCTGCGTGCTGAACACGTGAATTTGGTTGGCAGCTTTTTAAATGCTGCTTGTTAGGACTGCGTTTGTATTTTGAGATAATGTTTCAAAACTGTTCAAATATAGCAAACGTTTCGGCACTAATACATCAATTAACAATATCGGTAACAATGTTTATCTATCAAAATGGCCCCAGACTTCATCGGATGCAGCTATTGACCATTTAACCGGTAGGTACGATAGGATCTTTTGAAAGTTTTATTTTGGACACGATCGTGTGTTCAAATGTGCATTTGTCATTCACTATGTAGGCAATTATTAGGTTTGATAACTAATTGGAAAGTGGAAGATTATGTTAATAGTTTAAGAAATTAAAACATTGTACTAAACAGAACACAAAGGGTTAACACATGGCGAAGCCACTGATCAAGCATGGCGTTAGGTAGAGCCCGGGTCTTTCAATTTGTCGTATTTGGACTGTTGAAGTTCTTGGTAGTATTATAAAATCCATTTTGAGGGAAAGTGATAATAACATTTTAGATTTGTTCGGACTTGATCAGCAAATCGCATGATCTGTCCATATAGAATCTACCTAGCTATTATACCAGAGATAGATCCTGGATCTTCCAAAGGCTGTTTCAAATTTTGATTGCTTCACTTCAGGGTGGGTGAGGGGTGTTTAAATCAGACCAGCAGGGGTGCTGCATGATGAAAACTTAATGTTTGGAGCTGCAACATCATGATAGTGAATGGTTACCATGCTGGTGCTTTAGCACTTGATAACTTCACCATGTCCAAAATTTCAACAATTCAAGCAAAGACAAAATGGATAATAATTCTGTTGCAAAAGCACATGTAATACTTATTTGGCTACATTAGAAATGGACTATAGTAGCACCAAGAATCCAAGAACCATGCACAGATCATGTGGGTCTAATCTAAGTGATTGCCTCTCCAGAGACTGCATATTTATTCTGGCTTGGGCTGGCAGCATTTGAAGTCAGCTGTCCTGTACAATTCAGTGCTTGTACTGCTACCACTTTTAACATTGAGTAGCTAGTGTATCTGTGCAGATCTGTGTAGTTAAAATAATAAATATTTTCTAACCCTCGTCGCCCATACATGGTGGTTATTTTTCTGAGTAAGCATGCCCAGTGCTTCAAATTGGCTGACCTACGAGACCACGGCATGACAGATTAGCTATTATAATACAAAGAAATCAAGTTTTTTAAACTTCTCTTGAGTAGTATGTATAGTTTTGTAGAGATAACCTCGGACTAACATTTAGTCCCAGAAATAGTTATTGCTTAAAAATATGTATCTACAAGATATGAAATAAATTCTAACCCCAGAGCTGAGGTGATCATTCTAGACTTTAGTTGGATTCCTTTCTAGTTTATTCTCTAGGCTCTGGGAAACAGACTAAGATAATCTGGTTTCACTGATAACAGGGTCAACATATATAAGAAGAGATTTTAATCATTGGTTTCATATTTTTGCATTGAATGCAGTATTTAAGTAGAATCCTAGAATACCTCTAATTTTTAGAAAATGGGAACATTAAAAAATTCCAATTTTGAACAAGATAACATTTTCCCACAAAATTTGCCTGTCGGAGACACTTAGCTTTGAACCCTGGATAAATCCACACAACAGGATTTTAACATGAATGATTCCAGGCTACACCCAGCAGCAGCAGCGGCACCACCAATGGCCCAGCCGACCCCGCGGGCCCCGCCCTCCCAGCGGAGGACATGACCTCCAAAGATTACTACTTTGACTCCTACGCACATTTCGGCATCCATGAGGTAAGAGTATAAAAAAAACACAGAGCTCCAGATAACTTTTTGAGTAATATAGTTTTAACTCTGGGGTTTCTATTTTAATTGGGTTATTACACTTTTCATTGGGTAACCAATATTTTTTCACTCATCTATTCGTCACTCTATTGGGTTTTCCCCACATTAGTGAACATTTTAAGATTTAAAACAAATTAAATAATGTTTTAGATGTATACAACTGTTTTCCAATGTTATATAGGCCTGACTTGGAAAGTAAATTAGCTCGTAATTGTGTTTCGGAAATTAGCTCATTTGTACGCATGCTGAAAAAGCTTCAATGGGTAATTACGCATGCTGTTTTTATACATTTGAGTTTTTCATTTAATGCAGGTGTCTCTGGGTCCATGTAAATCTGTTACTTCAGGCATTTATTAAAAAAACTGCAAGTGGTTATTTTTAAATTACACTTCTTTTGTTCATCTTGACACTCTACTTTAAACTAAGACATAACCTATCTGTTTTATGGCATTGTTTTAAAAATTGTCATATTTTAGACAAGTGATATAAATATTCTCTTGTTTCAGGAAATGTTGAAAGATGAAGTGCGAACCTTGACGTACAGAAACTCCATGTATTACAACAAGCACCTATTCAAGGGAAAGACAGTCCTGGATGTTGGATGTGGAACAGGGATCCTCTGTATGTTCGCAGCCAAGGCTGGTGCTGCCAAGGTCATCGGCGTAAGTGGTCACTATTGTATGATGGTAATCTGGAGTACAATCCCAGCTGTTTTCATAGATGACAATAAATGGAAACATGTTTGACTGCTTTCTGCTTTCTGCACTAAACAAGAAAGGTTAGGGATGATGAATATTTTTTGCGATATTTATTTATAAAATTGTTGCTCGATGTTCACTACAAGACAATATCCCCAAAATATTCATGATCCCTAACGTTTTTGTTCAGTATGTACCATGTATTTGGACTGGTTACGACCCTCGAACACCCATCTGTGTGGAATTATCAATCACGGGCATGCAGCATTCTTGTCTGTTGTGTTTAAAATATTTTTGTGTAAAGTTATGCCTGTTTTGTTCCTCACATTTGAGTGGAAATAAGTGTATGGTAGTAACCATGGTTATTGTTTTTCCAGATTGAGTGCTCAAACATCATTGAGTATGCAGAGAAGATAGTGAAAGCCAATCACCTTGACAACGGTATGTGCACAGTTCAGTCTTCCCTGTGAGTGAGGCAAGGGTGGTCTACAATACTTTGCTTGTTGTGAAAAAGCTTTGTGGAGTTTTGTTGTTTCGCGAAAAGATAACAAACACATCTATCCATGGGGAGATTTGACCCGTGATGACCAGTGTTGGTCTTCCAACCAATTGGTCTTCAGCAGCCGAAACTTGTGGTAAGAGGCGACCAAAGGAATCAGGTAGTCAGACTCGCTGACTTGGTTGATGCATGTCATTGAATCCCAATTATGTGGATCGATGCTTACGATGATAATGTGTGGATTGTCTGGTCCAGACTCGATTATTAACAGACCGTCGTCATATAGCTGGAATATTGCTGAGTACGATGTTAAACGGCAACAAACATGGGGAGATTTTCTTTTCTACCAATTGGAATTCCCTTGACAACATCCATGCTTGTAAAGTAGACTGGAAATGAGGATCTCAGTATTTTTTTTTGCTATCAAGGATTTATCTAAACATGCTCAGAGGCCTCAGGTGTGCAGTTAAGACGGTTAAAATTCCCCCACCTCTCCCACTTCTCTCTCCCCACCCATTTGCTTGCCAAAAATTACTTGGTTTGAGGTCAGTGTGGGTTGTTGTTCATGCTATTGACCTCTGGGAACAGTTTCCACTCGACATACGTATACTGAGCGGTTGCCTTATTCATATCGGAACACACAATCTTAAACCTTTCCTATTTGCCTTCCCTAATTTTACAAGAAAGTGAATGTTTAAACATAAGATTTGAATATGAAGAACATTTGAAGGTATTCTTGACTAGTGACCAGATCCGAACCATGTGGGTTGTTCAGGGTTAGAACTAAACTCAAAAGCTTTACCAGTCCGGGAAAAAGACAAAACGCCCTTGTAATGGTAACACAATGGGAAAATTTGTACCAATCTCATTAAAATCAGACCTTAATTCTCGCTACCTCTAAACAAAGATCTGAAGACATCCCATTAGGGGTCACGTCAGAACGACCTTTCATCTGACCAATCAGTGCGTTGCTTACCAGATTATGAAAGTGACAGTCGGAATGTGATTTCTAATCAGGCAATCTCGAGAACTTTAAAATGGGGTTTTCCGAAGGATAGTTACCGGTTTAACGACTGAATCCTTACAATCTAGACCATCTATTAGCCATTCCAGAATGTTTTTTTGTTCAGGTTTCAAATTTGTAATGGAGAATTTGTCAAAATATGTTTCGAAGCGTAGTCGCCAATTTGAATTTTGTGCCGTAAAGCACGAGAAAGCTGCCTTTTGATTGGTCATTCCATTGGTTGGTCAAAGTTTGCACAAGGTCCTCAGACCTTTGTTTTTAATGAGATTGAATTTGTACTCGCCTGCAGGAATTTGTACATGCCTGCAGGAATTTGAACTCGCCTGCAGGAATTTGAACTCGCCTGCAGGAATTTGTACTCGCCTGCAGGAATTTGTACTCGCCTGCAGGAATTTGTACTAGCCTGCAGGAATTTGTACTCGCCCAAGGCAAACAGGCTAGTGTTAAGTTCTAATCCTGTTGTTGCTTACCATATCAATCACAGGTTTGTCTGGTTCAGACTTGATCCTTGCCATCATGTAGCTGGAGTAATGCTGAGTGCAGTTGCATTACGACAACGGAAAGTGCAGGGCTTTGAAATCTTTGTATCTTCAGAGATCATGGTATTATGTGTCTGTTTCAGTTGTCTCCCTTGTACGAGGCAAGGTGGAGGAGGTCGTGCTTCCCGATGGTATAGAAAAGGTGGACATCATCATCAGTGAATGGATGGGCTACTGCCTCTTCTACGAGTCCATGCTCAAGACGGTCATCTTCGCCAGAGACAAGTGGCTGGTAGGTTGCGATGATGTGTGCACTCTGATCATTGGTATCTGTTTCTTGGGCACAGTTGTTACGGAGGATGGAGCCCCCAGTTGTGATTCATATAAGATATGTCATCATGTTTATTAATGCATGATGAAACATGGATACATACGACAACATGTCCATTGTTCTTGGCTCAGTTTCTGGATTATTTTAAGGTTCGACACATGGTTCTCAGTTTTCAATGTCAAGCGGCCAGTCATTCTCTCACATACAAACTAGAGGTTAAAAAAGACTCATACAACAAAAAACAAAAGGAATATTATGGAACGAAACTGGTCTGGGAGATAAATAGAAATGGTCTGTAAATAATCGAGTCTGGACCGGACAATCCAGTGATTGATATCACGAGCTTCAGTCTACACAATTGGGATACGATGACATGCATCAGCCAAGTCAGTGAGCCTGACCACTCGATTCCATTTTTGTCGCCTCTTACGACAAGCATAGTCGCCATTTATGGCAAGCATTATTTCCAACTGGAACCATGGAATTTGATTTGTTAAATTAATTGTACTGCTCATTTCCAGGCACCAGGGGGTTTGATCTTCCCTGACAGGGCGACACTATACATCACAGGAATCGAGGACCGTCAGTACAAGGATGAGAAGATTAACTGTGAGTGGTTCAGCCTGGTCCCGGGGGGAGGGGGTAGTTACTTGCCATCCTTAGGGAGCTGGGCCCTGTTCCATGAAGCCATCTTAGCACTAAGGTGATAGTAACTGACACCCATTAATATAGGCTATGGTGCTTTATTTGTTTACAGGGGCGATGGTTAATAGGTCAAATAACACAATCTTTCTTGTATTTCAACTCATTTCTTCTGATGAGATATACACAGCCTGAGATTTTAGCCATTTCTGGTCCAGAAAAATTCTGTTAATGTTAAGGTAAGATCTGCTAATGGTGGTCCATATTATAACTCTAAATTTGACTGAAATGATACTTAATAGTCGAGTCTATCATGAGCATCGATCCACACAATTGGGATTGATGCCATGCATCAACCAAGTCAGCGAGTCTGACCACCTGATCCTCATAGTCGCTTCTTACGACAAGCATAGTCTCCTTTTACGGCAAGTATGGGTTACCGAAGACCTATTCTACCCCGGATCCTTATAGGTCTCTTCGATACACTTTGAGGTTGAGTTGTTTGGGATTTTCTTTTAAAGCAACCGATGATTGGTCATGAAGGAGATTGTATTGGGTTCTAAACACTATAACACTTCCATAGTGTCTCCCACTAATCCCCCTTCATCTTAGTTCTGTATTTCCATTGTGTTATGTAGAGATTGTGATGTTTCAGGGTGGGACAATGTCTATGGATTTGACATGAGTGTCATACGAAGTGTAGCAATCTCAGAACCCCTGGTGGACGTGGTGGATCCAAAACAAGTTGTCTCCAATTCTTGTCTTATAAAGGTAAGCCATGCATTATTGCATCTTCTGCAGAACCTCAAAGTTTTCTGCTACAATTCCAGAATAGTTCAAGAAACTTAAGTTTCAGGAAGAGGTGACTTCAGTTAGAAAATTAAGATATGATGTAGCTGACTGCAGTCCAACCGTGCATTATCTGTTAGCATTGGTAAAGGGCACTGCAATCCAATGTGCAGTTACTTCCCTTAGTCCTTACCAGGATCAGGTGCCCAATGATGTTCATCTTGACAATGATCCTTGCAGTGTCAGCATTGCACTTTAAATGTGGCCCAGTGGCCTGAGGCGAAGCATTTCACTGTCCAGAGTTGCTTCCCTTTCGCATGCCAGAAACCTATGACCAAGGGGACCCTGAGGTTGAGTCCCAGATTCCCCCTGATTCTGTTTCTAAGTTTGTAAGCACTACTCACACTTGTGGGTTTCACCAAAGCGGTGGTCCTACATCCTTTTTAGCTTTTCTTGCACATTAAGCTGACATGGAGTGATATAACTGATGTCTTTTCAAAGCATCGTAGCTCCATACCTAAATTTTAGATGGGGAATATTATTTTGAAGTTTTGAAAATTAAAAAATCACTTGCTCCTCACAAATGTCCACTGATGGTAAGGTGATGATGTAAGGTTTTTAGGTTTTATCACACTACTGATTGGATGATATCAGAAGCGGTTGGGTAGCCTAGCTTGTCGCGCTGAAGGCCTGGGTTTTGATTCCTTATATGGGTACGATGTGTGAAGCCTATTTCTGGTGTCCTCCATGATATTACTGGAATATTGCTAAATCAGGTAAAACCATAATTACTCTCTCACTTGATGATTTCAGGAAGTTGACATCTACACAGTAACAGAGGATGACATGACCTTCACCTCACCGTTCCACTTGCAATGTCGGCGTAATGACTACTGTCATGCATTGGTCACTTTCTTTAACATGGAGTTCACAAAATGCCACAAGCGAACAGGTTTCTCCACAGGTGGGTTCAGGTCTAATGGAACGTTTCGGAGTATATGCTTACTCCTTCATCAGATGAAGGAGTAAGTATCCAAAACGGTGTGTTCCTCATAATAAAGAAGTTGACATCCATAAATTCTCTTCCCTATTTCACATAGCTGCTCATTGCTATAATGACTGATCTTTACATGTACTGTTGGTTTGTCAGCACCATTGGAACAGTTTGAAGACTCTTGTCTAAAGTTGCTTGTATAAACAATTTGAGGTGCATGGTATTACCGGTATACCATGATTTGTAATAGTGATGAACATATATCACAAAAGTAAAGAAAATACCTGTATATTGCGGGTTTTTTACATCGTGTATTTTTCGTCTTTTGAAGTGAAATAAAAAAATTAGAAACTGATTCCTGTGATGGAAAAGGTAGAACTATTCGCAATAAGCTTTTTGTTATGCATGAGTTGTAACCATAGCAACATCCAACAAAATGGAAGACAACTGCTTCGGTGTATGGGTCTGTCAGACTTTAAAGAAATAAAATATGGTCAGAAATTTGAAGATAAATTTAATAATGTATTCAACGTAGTTAGCACCTCGCTTGCATAAGCGCTCGCTGTGGTATTTTCTAAGGATGCACATGGTATTATTTGTGAGACACATAAATCTCTCAGGGGTAAAATACGGACACAGATACTTTTCTGCGTTTGCCAAACTGCGAATTTTATGATCTTTCAATTCTGTTTTTAACCAAAATTGCATTCTAATAAGCGCATTCAATTTTCTAATTTTGAGAGTGTCCTGGTCGCTTATTGTGTCGAATACGGTAATGCACAAACAGCAACCATCATCCACTGAAAATGCTCATATTCATATCCAAGTACAAATATAAGAACACATGTAATATATTGTGGTACATACTGCAATGCATAAATTTGTAGACCCGTGAAGATTTCGGAGTAGAATAGGTCTTCAGCAACCCATGCTTGTCGTAGGGGCGGTCGGGTAGCCTTGTGGTTAAAGCGTTCGCTCGTCACGCCGAAGACCTGGGTTCGATTCCCGACATGGGTACAATGTGTGAAGCCCATTTCTGGTGTCCCCCGCCGTTATATTGCTGGAATATTGCTAAAAGCGGCGTAAAACCATACTCATGCATTCATGCTTGTCGTAAAAGGCGACTAACGGGATCGGGTGGTCAGGCTCGCTGACTTGGTTGATGCATGTCATCGATACCAATTGCGTGGATTGATGCTCATGATATTAATCACTGGATTGTCTGGTCCAGACTCGATTATTTACAGACCGCCGTCATTTAGCTGGAATATTGCTGAGTGCGGCGTTAAACAACAAACCAACCAACCATATGAAAGTACAAATATAAGAACGCATGTAATATATTGTGGTACATACTGCAATACGTAAAGTTGCATTGTAATAACTTGCAGTCCCAAGCCAGGTCAATACCCATCACTCTATTCAGTGTTGCTTTGTTACAGCACCCGAGGCGCCGTATACCCACTGGAAGCAGACCGTGTTCTACCTGGGTGAGAACGACCTCACTATAAAGAAGGGAGAGGAGATCTACGGAACGTTTTCCATGACACCAAACAAAAGCAACAATGTGAGTAGCAAGGTTTTATCTGGAACTGTGCCCTTCGACCGTCCTTGTTACTGGAGGTGACGGTGAAATAGTGGTCTAGACTTGCGTGTTGCTTGTATCCCATCCCGATGGCATGGATCGTTACTCATGATATTAGTCACTGGTTTACAGGCTGCTGTGCAGCTGGAATGAGTACAATTTTGAACAGTTAAACAACACTCATGCATGTCCAGTGTGCCTGGTTGGCCCAGTCGTCATTACGCAGAGTTGCGTCCCTTGGGCACGCCTGAAATCTTATTGTGGGTTCAAATTCCGGTTTGTCCTGATTATGTTTCTAGGTTTGTCAGCACCATACCCGTGATCGTGGGTTTCATCATAGGGGTAAACGTCTGAGACCTGCATCACTTCAGGCTTTCCTCCCACATTAAACTGACACCCCATGATATAACTGGAATACTGTTCAAAGCGGCGTTAAACCCAACTCACTCACTCACTTGACACAGAATTGGCTCAAATCCCTTTTGGAGTCTGTGGTGTTTAAGGAGTCAGAAAATTCTTTTGCAATTTGGGGGCGGTCGGGTAGCCTAGTGGTTAGAACGTTGGCACGCCACGCGGAAGACCCGGGTTCGATTCCCGACATGGGTACAATGTGTGAAGCCCATTTCTGGTCTCCCCGGCCGTGATATTGCTGGAATATTGCTTAAAGCGGCGTAAAACCATACTCACTCACTCACTCTCATTGACTTGGTTTGTGTATGTCATTGTGTCCCAATTGTGTGGAGCGATGCTCATGATGTCATCACTAGATTGCCTGGTCAAGACTTGATTATATACAGACTGTTGTCATTTAGCTTGAATATTGCTGTGTTGGAAGTTAAACAACAACAAAGGTAGTCATTTGTAGCCTGCACATCTAACAAATTTGTGTTTTTTATGTTTCAGAGAGATCTTGACTTTGTGGTTGACGTAGACTTCAAGGGTGAACTGTCCGAAATGAGCGACACATTAAAATACAAGATGCGCTAGGTATTTTAAGTAAAGGTCTGGTTTAGAAGCTGCTGATGCTGCCTGAGAGGAGAGGAGTGAAGTGAAGTGGGAGAAGCTATGAAATTGGAACCCTACGATGATGATATAGACTCTGTTATCCGTGTGTTCCTACTGCTGTGGTGCAAACAGTGATGGACGTTGCTTGAGACGTGCCTCCTGATTTTGGAGCTCGACATCAAGCATTGCATTACTCGACAGATACCTGTGATGTCATGGAGCGTGATTTTACAGCTATACCTGTCAGAATACTTATTATTTTTGTGTAGGAATTACATTGAAATGTTCGTGAATGTGTCTTGGTGGTATTTGTACTTGAAATCATGCTTCAGCCGAAACTAAAAAACATTGGGAACTGAAATGGTGTCCCTTATAATGACATAATCAAATGTGCTTTCAATCATGTTCATTTGGGAGACTCATTGTGTTTTCATATCCTTAAATTCTGGGACTTGAGGGAAACTGCTTAAGTGGCAGCATGAGTTGTCGCCATTTTAAAAAGATAGTTTTAACGAAAATAAACTGTTTGTACAATAAAAGGTTTTTTCTTGTCAGCATTAAGAAACGAAAAATATATCTATTTGTATATGTTTAGTATTTTAAGCATTTATATGTCGCCATCATCTCATTTGATGCTCATTGTCCACACTGTTGCCATGGTAACTCACTGGGGAGAGTATAAATGTTTTAAGCTAATTTTCAAGTAAAATATTCGTTGGTATTTGGGGTTACAAAATGAAGTCAACATGTGTCTTTCATATTCAGATGTTGACAAACTATCTGTACCTTTTTACTGAATGTTTATTTGGCAATATGGTTATGACACTGTCCCTATCATATCTTGGCAACAGTATCAAGCATGTCACTACTTTCCTGATTTCTCAAAATATTTATCACTGTAGGCAACAATAAAGAAATGTCACTTGTTATGCTTAGTAGAATGTTTTATTTGAATTTTTTATGAAAACTGAAAGGTCAATGAGACATTTTTAATGGCTGTGGGTTGACCTGCGATATGTGTTACTGTTGGAGCCATGACAAGATGACAGTCTGGACCATGAGCCCAGGCCAAGGAGTGGGCTTGCAGCAACTACGCTGTGGCTGCTGTGGGTCCTGCGATGGAGCTGTGGAAGTCACAGCGTTGTTTTGTAGAACTGAAAGAACAGCACGTTGGTGGTGTGAAATCATTTTGGAGTTTGTAAATGACTGCTAGATCTGTTGCAGACTTTTGCATAAAATCACAAGTAAACAGCCGAAGGAGCTCACATTGGGTGTTGTGTTATCTTGTTCACAGAAATATTGAAGGCGTCCTTCAAAGGAATGGTTTTTATCCCCTGCCGGGCAAGAATGGCCGAAGGGGGATTATGTCGTGGCGCAGTCCGTTCGTTCGTCTGTCAGTCCCACAGAGGGTACTAAGCTTGTGAAATCAACTCCTACAGTTTCCAGAGAATATCCCTGACACTCTTCACACAAGATGTCGACATGTTGATACGCATATCGCAGTCCCGTTTCATTTCGACTAATTTTGACAGAGTTACTGCCCCTGTTTAACAGCTTCAAATGACTCGTTAAATAAATTCATGCGGGGGATGTTGTGCTCTCAGAGCACTCTTGTTTTTATACATTTGATCAATATTTTAGCATTTGAGTGTTTCTGCTGCGAAAGTTGACTTCCCTGATATGATGAATCATTGTTTGGTGTCTGAGTGGCTCGATCTGTTGCTTGCTTGTCACTCATAAGATCAGGGTTTGATGGCGTCAGTGGGCATGACCTAGCAAATCAGCATGACGCGAGCAGACATTTTCCAAATCTTATGTTTTAACCAAGGCGCCCACATGATTTCATGCACTTCGTGAAATAAGACCTGTTGTATTATAATATAGATCTTGATGATCGATCAGATCGTCTTCACTGGGGCTGCCTTTATGTTTGATGCAAGTGATATGAGAGGTGGAATCTGATTGGTCAGTTGTAGGAGCGCAGAAGGGACATGATGTGTAATAGCCACTGGTTGCGCCAAGATCAAGCCAAAAAATTCGACAATGATGGAAACTGGACTAACTCCCTTGCCTTGGGAAGTTGTTTGACATGAAATTTGGGAGTTCTTTTAGTACCTTTTGGGAAAGTGAAAGGTCAAGGTCACAAGATTTAAAGTATCTCTTAAGATATTTGTTTACACTTTCTCAAACTGTATGTTCCTTCATTTAATTGGCCCAGCTTTGAAAATGTTTTTGTGTAAGTCAAAGATCAAAATCATTTTTCAGGTTGTGAAACATGGTATGTTATTTTCAGTTTCTGAGGCATGAATATACACTCGACAAAAAAAGATTGCAAAGGTGATTTTAGATGTATATTTAACATATTATAAAAATAATAACTAATCAAATGTTTAAAACTGGCAAACATATGAACACGCATGGAACAATAGATTTTCAAGATGGCCATCTGTTCTCAATTCTTTTATGGCCACCATGACTGGAATCTTTAGCCCTTGGAGTGAGTTGGTTTTAACGCTGCTTTTAACATTATTCCAGTCATATGGCGTGTCAGCTTAATGTGGGAGGAAAGCCCGAAGTGATGCAGGTCTCAGACGTTAACCACTTCGGTGAAACCCACGAGCACGGGTATGGTGCTGACAAACCTAGAAACATAATTTGGGCGAACCGGGATTCGAACCCACAATCATAGGTTTCTGGCGTGCCCAAGGGACGCGACTCTGCACAGCGAATCGAGGCGCCTTAGACGACTGGGCCACCCGTGTCCCCTAGCCCTTGGAAGCAATCAGATCCCGAATTGTGGCCTGTGAATGTTTACTAACTCTACCTGCAGTACTTGCAGTACTCTACCTGTTTCTGATGTGCCGCAGTCATTGATCCAGTGCATCCCAAAAATGCTCGATTGTGTTTAAAACTGGAGATCCGGAGGGCCATGGCAGGACCCGGATGTTGTGATTCCTAATAAATGCTATTGTCAGTCTTGCCGTGTGAGACCGCCTAATTAGTCTAGTGGTAGAGCGGAAGGTTCGGTGTTCAATCCCCGTTAGCGTCATACCAAAAGATGTTACTTGTTGTTACCCTGTCTGTCGCTCGGCATTACGTTCGTATGTTGCATGATGGGAAGGACGTGTGGGCGAAGAATCTCATCCGTGTAACTTGCCGTTAAATGCCCCAGAATGTGCACCAGGTCTGTTCTACCACTGTAGGAGATTACTTCCCATATCGTCACGCAACTACCACCAAAACTGTCCACTTCCTGTATGCAGCTTCGTGCGTCACATTCCCCGCGACGCCTGTAATCACGACGTCCACCAACCGCCCGGCGAAGCATATAACGTAAGTCATCACTAAACCAAACTTGTCTCCATCGCAGTCGCAGCCGACGATGCAGGTCCGTCTAAATGACACCTCGAACTTGTCGTCTGGAGCGAATACCATCAGCGCGTAAACAACCGCAGCTCGATCTTAATTCTGTCTCACGACCATTTGTTGCTGAAGTGGTGCTCAGCGCTCGTCACGTGATCGAGAGAAGTTTGTTTATTGTTTAATGCCTTACTCAGCAACATTCAAGCTTTTTGACGGCGGTCTATAAATAATCGAGTCTGGACCAGACGATCCATTGATTGACACCATGAGCATCGATCGACGCAATTGGGATAGATGACATGCTATAACCAAATCAGCGAGTATGACCACCTGATCCCGTTAGTCGCGTCTAACGACAAGCATGGGTTGCTGAAGACCTATTCTACCCCGGATCTTCACCGGTCAATCGAGTGATCCCTAACTTTGTTTTGATCAATATAGATAGATGTATCGGAGTTGACAGTCAGTAAGGGGATTGTCTGGACAATTGTCAAGCAAGTATTCACCATGTTTCCGCGTTAACTGACTATAAAAGTCTACTTTCCATGGGGCTTTTATTGTCAGTCTACTCCTTTGCCTGGGAGGGGCGGTCGGGTAGCCTAGTGGTTAAAACGTTCGCTCGTCACGCCGAAGACCCAGGTTCGATTCCCGACATGGGTACAAAGTGTGAAGCCCATTGCTGGTGTTCCTCGCCGTGATATTGAAGATTCCGGGGTAGAATAGGTCTTAAGCAACCCATGCTTGCCGTAAAAGGTGACTATGCTTGTCGTTAAAGGCGACTAACGGGATCGGGTGGTCAGACTCGCTGACTTGGTTGATACATGTCATCGATTCCAATTGCGTGGATCGATGTTCATGATATCAATCAGTGGATTGTCTGATCCAGACTCGATTATTTACAGACCGCCGTCATATAGCTGGATTGTTGCTGAGTGCGGCGTTAAACAACAAACCAACCAACCAACGTGATATTGCTGGAATATTGCTAAAAACGGCGTAAAACCATACTCACTCACTTCTCACTTTTGACTCGGGAAGATGGTTTGCGACCATATCTGTCCAACAATAAGGTGTCATTCACGTCAAGATTCAGTTGTCGAAGAGAATTAAATGTCTTGTGTAAGATGCGACTCTTGACTAAAGAAAACAGAGAATGATGCAAATGTTCAGTATTTTAATTGCATTAATAACAGTTGCTACAGTACTGTAATTGATAACCACAAAAACTATAGTACTGGGAGGTGAGGCGAAGTGGGGTTTAACGTGGCGTTCAAGATTATTGCACTTACATAGCGACATGCCTGCAAGTGTGTGTGTGGCGGCTTGTACATGTCCGGACTTGGGCGGTCGAGTAGCCTAGTGGTTAAAGCGTTCGCTCTTCACGCCGAAGACCCGGGTGTCCCCTGCCGTGATATTGCTAAAAGCGGCGTAAAACCATACTCACTCACTCACTCACTCAAAAACACATGGCTCGAGAATACTGTCACGGATTCATACCTTGGAAGCAGATCTTACTGGAAGTACTCACTCACTCGCTAGTCCTGACTAATGCCGATTTTATAGTGCCAGCCCACTGAGATACCATGCTGCAGTTTAACATGAAGACCCCTCTCAGACACAGTATACTGACTCCGAGCTTGTTTTAGCCCCTTAATGCCCAGCACCAGGCAGGGTAACAACAAGTACCATATTTTAACGTCTTGTATCATGACACTGCCGGTGTTTGAATCCCCGACCTTCCGCTCTCTGGGTGGACTCTCCACCACTAGACCACGGAGGCGGTCGCCTTGGGAAGATGGTATTACAGAAGGAAGTAATTTACTGTTAAGGTGACTAAACAGACAATAAATTTAAAATAAACGACTTGTTGACTTCTATAACACAAATGTCTTAGAAATACTGAAGTGCAAATAGATTCTAGTATAAATCAGAAAATATGTATTTCTTCACTATAACAGTAACACGGGATGTCGTGTAGACATCAGATACAAATACTTCACCCGTTACTCATCTTTTTTTACTTTTGTTGTATAATTCCGACAAATCTGTGCTCACTGTCAACACTTTCGTTACGAATGTTTTTTTATTAATCGGTTTACGGACCCGCCGACCGTAAAAATAAGAAAATTAAATTAAAATTCTCATTTTAGAGTTTTCTTTTTTAACTGCCGGGTCTGAAAACCCCATTTAGCAATAAAAAATATCACAAACTGTTTTTATGCATGTCCCGGCACAAGATATTTAACTCACCACGACAGCAT
This sequence comes from Haliotis rufescens, assembly GCF_023055435.1. NCBI lineage: Eukaryota > Metazoa > Mollusca > Gastropoda > Lepetellida > Haliotidae > Haliotis > Haliotis rufescens. The sequence goes on from NW_025964334.1 coordinate 56,100,604, forward strand.
TTTGTTAATAATTGTTTAGGATCTTGGCCTATGACCCTGAATTATTATCCATACTTTTTTAATACCTACCGACTGTATGTTTAAACAAAAGACAAACAAAATTGAAAGTGGTTTTTTTCGACCACTGGCTTGAAAAATCCGTAAATCAACAAGAAAGGTATTAGGGGCAAATCCACCACAGAATGTAAGCGGTTCAACTATGAATAAAAAATGATGGAACCTTCAATGGTGTCTTCACTTTTTCAAAAATCTCCAAAGAAATAACAGTAAAACATTTGAAGCGGAGACTGCAACGAATGTGTGAAAGAAAGTCGATGTCAATACGCTCCTCAGGGAAAACCCCGAAGACCTGTTTCGCCGTCCGCTTCGTTCACTAGCTTGGGACACGTAGCTCGTTGTCACCGTCAACGCGTCGATCACATCCCTCTGTTCGCTCGTCATCTCCTCCTCAATGAGCTCAAAGTAAAGTCTAACAAACTGCTTGCAATATTCAAGACAGTCAGACGCTAACAGAAGATACGTTTTTTCTGCCAATGTCGCCATGATGACGTCAAGCGAAAGCCTTGGAATCGTCAGCGTGCCAATATATAAGCATGAGTCATAGACCGGGGAGCTCAGAACGAGGCTGTCAACCTGAACATAGAAGCGATCTGATTGGGCGTCGTAAACCACGTGGTATCTCCTAATACTGCAGCTTGGTTGTATGTATTCTTTTATATCTACATTTGTGACATAACGTTTAGAGACCAGGCCTTCAACATTTTTCAAATATCGGTCCGTGACGGCCCAAACTGCAGCGTGGGTGTTGTGGACGACCAGAAAGTATACCCATTCTGCATCAGGTTCATCCTCTAGGTCCGGGTGGTCAAATACACTATGCCGACCTTGCAGGATGTCCCAAGTTATCTTCATAATACTACGGTCAAAGTTGCTATGGATTTGGTCACCTTGTCGTAACCCAAGCTTCTCCTCAAGCTGTTTCTTGCGAAGGTTTTGTTTTCCCGCCATGTCAAATTGGTAAACACAGTCGGTTTTTGTCGGCTGTTTCCGTGAAAATTCTTCCCGAGAAATTAATCGACACAAGTAAATTTACACTCGGAGCCTGTAGGTGTGTCAACTGATATCGTGTGTTGTTATCTTGACTCAGACCCGGGGGAGCAACTCCTTCTTTCGGTGACTGGCGCTAGGATCACGGATCTGTAATACGAAACCAAATATTTAAATCGTTTTGAATGCAGACTGCATGACTCAGGAAGTGTACATGTAGATATACCGACCTAAAAAAGGGATAAAGTTTTTAGGGAATTAGACTGAGCACACAATTTCTTATTTCACATCTAAAAATATTTAATGATCCCAAGCTGATTTTGTTCAGTATGTAACCTAGCACACACACACACACACACACACATACACACACGCACGCACGCACGCACACACACACACCACACGCACGCACACACACCACAAGCACGCACGCACACACACACATACACCACACACACTTGATTTCAACTATATGACATGTACATCAACATAAATGGAGTAAGTTACCGTTGTTTTAAGATTTTATAACAATCCATGTATTAATACTTTTGGCAATTTCTTAAATAGCCAAAATGACTGTATACTCAGAAATGTAACCTCCTCCGTGGTCTAGTGGTAGAGCGTCCGCCCGGAGAGCGGAAGGTCCGGGGTTCGATCCCCGACCGCGTCATACCAAAAGACATTAAAAGATTGTACTTGTTGTTACCCTATCTGGCGCTCGGCATTAAGGGGCTAAAACAAGGACTGGTCGGCTCGGAGTCAGTATACTGTGTCTGAGTGGGGTATTCATGTTCAACTGCGGCATGGTATCTCAGTGAGCTAGCACTATAAATCGGCATCAGTCCGGACTAGTACAAGCAGCCAGACAAACACACAAACACATACACGTGCATGCACGTCGCTATATAAGTGCAATAATCTTGGACGCGACGTTAAACCCCATTTCACCTCACCTCACCTCAGAAATGTAGGTAAGTATGTGAAGGAAGCTCTATTATTACGTACAAAGACCCAATACTGTGCCCTAAGAATTGTTTTCAATGTAAATTGCCTCAATTGTGTGTTACTATACCTAACTGAAATGTACATGGGCCTATGGCCTCCTAAACATAAATTAAACATATATTTTCGCCGTATTAGACATAAATGGAAATACACATAACTGATACAACAAACCCCCGTTGCGAGAGTAAAGGTCTCTCTGTGGCTTTCTGGACCAACTTCCACCCCCAACCCCGGATTTACCACCGACTCATATCTTTGTTTGTTTGTTTGTTTGTTGTTGAACGCCACACTCAACAGTATTCCAGCAATATGACGGCGGTCTGTAAATAATCGAGTCTGGACCAGACAATCCAGTGATTAGCATCTTGAGCATCGATCCACGCAGTTGGGATATGGTGACATGCATGAACCATGCGAGCCTGACCACCCGATCCCGTTAGTCGCCTTTTACGACAAGTATAGTGGCCTTTTACTGCAAGCATGGGTTGCTGAAGACTTATTCCATCGAATCATATGTATGATCAATAACACACATCATAGGAGCAGAGCGTATGAATGTGAGCTTGTTGCTATAATGAGGGTGTTTGTTTCCGTTGCAACCTCGTTATAAAATCATGCCATTTTAAGGTTGGAAACTCCTGTTTAAACAGTGTTAATCTATGACACGTTTCTATGATATGATTATACCAGTGCCAAAAACGGGGTGACCTGTCTTAACAAGGTCAGTGTGACCTATGGTTGCCAGCTGCTGGCATACGAGTCGTGCGGGTGATGTGCGGTTGGGTTGAGTGAAAGACATCTTACCTTATTGTAAAAAACTACTTGTCTCTTAGGAATACTTGTTACACGCCTTTCAAATATGGAACACGGGAGGTTACTGTTATAAAGTCTTCCTTTAATAATGTGCACATTAAAATACATCGACACACATCCTTTTTATTGGAAATCCCAAAACTATTAATAGATTCCGGCCTCTTGAAAACACCACCAGTTGACGAGTCAAGTTTTCCTGGAATCATTGAGGGTCCAGACAGATGAGCCCGGTACATTTTCTTTTTAATTTTTTTGTCAACAAAAATATTACTTTTTCCATGGATTCCAAAAGAATACTGATTTCAATATTGTTCCCTGGTACTGTCACTGAACAGGTACCGTACATGGTGTAAAAGTTTGAAATATAAACTGGAGTAGGCCTACTCCATGAAGCGCCTCATCAAAAACACCATCACGAGACTTGACAAGGCGGAAGCAAGGACAACCTGACCAGGGGATGACATAATAAAACTACGGATTACTGTTCCAGACAAATAGTATTTTCGTCCGCTTCTCTCGCTGAGCTGAGACATAAATATTGTCATTACTGTCAATTTCTCAAGCAATTCTTTTTGTTCTTTGTCCATAGTATTGCTAGTCATTTCAAAATATTTGTACACAAACGTTTTACAGTATTCCAAACAATCTGACACCAATAGAAGATAGGTTTTGTCAGCCAGAGACGCCATCAAAACATCCAAAGCTCGCTCCGAGATCGTCAGCGTTCCAACATACAAGCATACGTCATACTTCGGTGACGTCAGAGTAAGGTTGTCGGATCTGACAAAGTAGGAGTCGGAGTCTTGGCTGTAGACAACGTGATATCTTCGGATCAAGCAGTTTTCTTCCAGGGAAGATTCGAGATCGCATGGCCACACATCCCCGTTCGCGACTATATCTTGAACTCGACTCAACTCGCTGTCCCTAATGGCCCACAACGCTGATTGTTTGTCTTTGACGACGATGAAAAACAGCCAGTCTATATCACCCTCTTGTTGTAGCTGTGGGTGGTTGTAGATGTCGTACTTGCCGTTCACGACGTCCCATGCAATGGCAAGAGTCCGTTTGTCAAATTTAGCTTCCGTATCACCAGCTTCACCTAATCCAAACTTGTCCTCGAACCGTTTCTGTCTAGTCGCCATTTTCTAGGCATGAAGGATATGTAATGACACCATGTAGTGCAACCTGACGCGAGTACTTACCGTTTGACAATGTAACCACTCCAGCTGTGCCATAGACTTGCACAAGTCTCAAAGGCAATAATTATTAGTTTAAATCACACAAGTTGTCCTGTAAGAGACTGGAGTGACGAGTCCGTACTGTCCTCATATCTAGACTTGCCTATTAGGAGGAAAGGATCACTAAACATCCATAGACATATCTTTCAGTACAGCCTTGGAGCAGGGCTAGATGTATCACTACGCAAGCTGACCAATGACGGTCCTCTATATAATGGCCCCTATCCACACGCAATCATTGTCACAGGAGCGAAACAAGGTTTTATAGAGCTATACATACACGTGACGTCACCGTGTTATAAACCGGATGCACCTCCGCGATTATAATGACTGTTACGTGCTGTTCGTCTAATCTGCATGTTTTTCTGTTGCTGTATTTAAGAGGTCGTTCAGGCTTGAGGATTAAATTTAGTAACTGATACACTGCAAATGAATTCACGAGAAGTATGGTGCACCGTTCATGTCATAAATCTCGTGTTCAAGTCACTGATCAATAAAAACCTAAGTTTCCGTATTTGAATAGTGCAACTCGGATAGTCAAGGGTATTTCTATTTTAGAAAGTGAATTTGGGCCAGACCCATTCTATCCGATAAACAGAATAATACCCCTGTCATGTGTAATACCCACATTCACGAAATACCCTTACTTCCGGTATATTGACTTTTAACAGGAACTGAAACGAATGACTCATTCGTACGGTTTTATTCTCAGGACCTTAGACGGTTCCAAGTCCGCCAACGAACAACTGAAAAGCAAATTGGCTGCGGCAGCCGTAGTGCAAACATTTACTTATGCACATATGTGTTACATCTTCTCAATATACCACAATGTAGAATCTATATAGTTTGAAGACAGTAGTTTTATTGTGCTGTGTGTTGAGTATACAGCCTCCACATGGTCAATGATATAAGGGAGATCACTCTCGCATCTTTACAGGCATGCATAACAGAGCTAGTAATGTAACAATTGTTATATGTGCGGATGGTAGACGTCGTGTTCACAGGCGTGGCGGGGAACGTTATGCACGAAACTGCATACAGGAAGTGAACACATTTGGCGGTGGTAGTGTGATGATGTGGGCGGACATCTCCTACACTGGTGGAACAGACTTGGTGCCAAGACTTCGGCCACACGTCCTTCCCATTATGCAACAAGCGAACGTCATTTTCCACACAAAACAACGCCCGACCTCACACGGCAAGACTGACAACAGCCTTTTTCAGGAATCACAACATACAGGTCCTGCCATGTCCCTCCAGGTCTCCAGATTTATACCCAATCGACCAGTGATGGGATGCACTGATTCAACGTCTGCGAGCACGTCAGCAACAACCAACCACAGAACCTCCGACAGTTGGCACAAGGCACTGCAGAGTGGGTGAACATTTCCCAGGCTACAATTTGGGATCTGATTGCTTCCATGGGATGAAGATGCCAGTCATTTTTGGACTCTAATGGTGGCCATATAAATTATTGAGAACAGATGACCTTCACCTTGAAAATCTACTGTTTCGTGTGTGCCATATGGAACCTGGGTCAACGAGAATGATGTGTGTAAATTTTGAACAATCGATCGCCACCTTTTGTGTATTTATATGATAGATAAAATGTACATCGAAAATCACTTTTACGTTTCTGTTTTGTGTGCAAAGTAAGGTATTCCAGTTTTAACCATGACATGTCGTAGTGGACCAGGTCTTAGATATTTACCAGTTTGGTTAAACCCACGAGAATGGCGCTGAAAAACCTGGAAACAATCGAGACGAACCGGGATTTGAACACCAAAATAATTTATTTCTGGCGTGCAAATCTGTACACGGTGTCGCCTTTGACGACTTGGCCACTTGTATACCCCCCTCCCCCCGACATCACAGAAATTGGTAGTTTCCAGAGAGTTCAGTTTCATAGTACTACTATTTTATACCCTATATACAGACATATACATAAAATCATGGGGACCTGGAGTAGAATACGTCCCTGATAGTAGATGCTTGACAGAAGAGACAAGGACTGACACAGAATCAGGTGCATTGCACCTCATGCCATCAACCACCAGGGCCCACTTGCACAAAGCGATCTTAGCTCTACGACTATTGTAAGCCTATGTTAAGTATGGGAGTTACGATCATCTTAGCGCTAAGATCGCTTTGTGCAAGTGGGCCCTGACCAAACTTACAGCCTGCGGAGATATAACAATTCAAAACTTATTGGAAGTTTATTTGTAGAAACAGCCATTGACAGCAAACGATTGAAGCGCTAGTAAAATGTCAAGTGCTAGAGTTACTGCCTATGGCTGTTGTGACAAACGTGGCCGCCTTGATCATCAGAGATGTTCCATGATGGGACAGTTTCTAGAAGGCTGGCTGTACGTGTATAAGAGCAACACAAGGGCAATTTGTGGACTTTCACAATCTAAGGGTGTGTTTTATCTACCTGCCAAGGGCGAATGTGTTACCTACCAGCTTCCAACACTTTTTCTGCATTCAGGAAAAGAGACGGGCGGTTTCAACACATTCGACAGTGAAAAATTCTGGATATTTGTTAGTGCACAGACATTTAGTACAGGTCCTGTCTCTTATTGCTGTTGTGGTTGGTTGGTTTGATGTTTAACGCTGCACTCAGCAATATTCCAGCGATATGACGGCGGTCTGTAAATAATCGAGTCTGGACCAGACAATCCACTGATTGTTATCATGAGCATCGAGCCACCTAATTGGGATCGATGACATGCATCAACCAAGTCAGCGAGCCTGACCACCCGATCCCGTTAGTCGCCTTTTACGACAAGCACAGTCACCTTTTACGGCAAGTATGGGTTGCTGAAGACCTGTTCTACCCCGGAATCTTCACGGGTCTATTGCTGTTGTGACCCATTTGACCCATCGTGTTGCCTTTTGTGATTTGTGTTTCAATATAATTTGAAAATTGCACATTGAACTTGTGAGATTGTTAACAGATTTCACAACTTACTTTTGCATGATTTTTGATTTTTTTTGTTTAACCAAATAACTAAATACAATCACTCTAAGTTGATGTCACAACAGCTGTTGTGAATTTTACAATATCATAACTTTATTAATTGTAAAAACGTATCTTGTAAAATCCCCTGAAAACATTCTTAAAACAAGTTATCCTAGAGAGAAGTGGCAGCCATTTTGAATTTGTCAACTCCTTTGTCCTGTAGGTTTGAAGAAGATGAGTTTTTTTAACTTCACAGGTCTAACCACAGGGGACAGAGGGACGGAAAGGCTCACTACATAAGCTCATATTGACAAGATGAGCTAAAAATAAGTCAAATATGTTTTGGTGTTTTATTTATATATGTACAGCATACAAACGATGCACAATCATATCTCTCTTGACAAACTGTGCATTTCCTACTTCATCAATCACTGTTATATTGAGCACATTTCAATATACATTTCCATGGCCATGATGTACTGACTCACAGCAGGTTTGATAACATTACATTAGTGAAGTAAATCCAAAGTCTATCCTAGGGTAGACAGAGGTAGTACCAGGTTACTGGTGAAGACTTGACAACCTGTTTCCTGGTCAACTAGGGGCGGTCGGGTAGCCTAGTGGTTAAAGCATTCGCTTGTCACGCCGAAGTCCCGGGTTCGATTCCCGACATGGGTACAATGTGTGAAGCCCATTTCTGGTGTCCCCTGCTGTGATATTGCTGGAATATTGCTAAAAGCGGCATAAAAGCAAACTCACTCACTCACTCTGGTCTACTACTGTCTCACATGAAGTCAAATCTACCATCAGTCTCACGTGAAGTCAACACGACAGGTTACCGGTGAAGACAGTGAAACTTGACAACCTTTTTCCTGGTCCAGCTATTTGACGTTGGCTGTAGTGAGTAAATGCTGTCAACCCCACAGTCAGCAATATTCCAGCTATGACGGTGGCTGTAAACAATCAAGCCTGGACCAGACAATCCAGTTGTCCAGATTATTATGAACAACGTCCCACGACATTGGGGTATGACCCCAAGTCAACAAGAATGACCACCTGAACTAATTAGTCACAGGGGGGCACGGGTGGCCCAGTTGTCTAAGGTGCCGCGATTCACTTTGCAGAGTTGCGTCCCTTGTGCACGCCAGAAACCTATGATTGTGGGTTCGAATCCTGGTTCGCCCCGATTATATTTCTAGGTTTGTCAGCTCCATACCCGTGCTCATGGGTTTCACCGAAGTGGTAAAAGTCTGAGACCTGCATCACTTCGGGCTTTCCTCCCACATTAAGCTGACACGCCGCGATATAACTGGAATACTGTTCAAAGCAGCGTTAAACCCAACTCACTCACTCACTCACTCATTAGTCACATCTTAGGACAATCATAAAGACATACCGTATTCGACGTAATAAGCGCCCACGGTGATATTTGCTGATATATTGGCTAGTGAACAATCCCAATTAGCACCCCTTCGGATTGATCAATGTACACAAGACTTATTTATTCGCGTATAATACACACTCGCGACATAATACTAATATAATACATGCCCTTAATTATGGGCAATTAAATTCTGGAAAAATATATCTGTCGTACATAAACATTTCAGGCTGTCACTATAAACCACGAAATTTATCTTTCAACTCTGTTTTTTACATAATAGTTACATAATATTCTAATAAGAGCCCCCTATTTTTACTTTTGAGAGCGCCCTGGGCGCTTATTACATTGAATACGGTATTCTTATCCAGTATCCCCACAGGGTGCTAAAGATATAACATTCTGTACATATAACTAGATCATCCTGTAATCCATACTGGGCATTAGTGGCAAGACAGAAAACATGGCGTCGGCTTCAGATTTGTCCACAGAATCATATCCACATCTTCATGTTTCCATTGTGTCGGATCACTCATACAGTGTTACTGGACAAACTGATGTCACGGCAACTTAATATCATCAGTAAGCATCCACAGTCCCGGACCTTCCCCTGCTTGATGTAGTCCACTCCGGCGGTTATGTCTTGCCGTGGAAGCCGTACAGCACCCAGTGGTACAGCTGCCGCAGCTGGTCTGACCGCTTGGCTGAAACATTCACCAGAAACATACAATATCATCTACAAGGGTTGAAACAAAAAACTTTGGGAATATTGGCTGAAAAATTCACCAGAAACATACAATATCATCAACAAGGGTTGAAACAAAAAACTTTGGGAATTTTGGCTGAAACATTCACCAGAAACCTACAATATCATCAACAAGGGTTGAAACAAAAAACTTTGGTAATATTGGCTGAAACATTCACCAGAAACCTACAATATCAACAACAAGGGTTGAAACAAAAAACTTGGGAATATTTGGAAATGTGTATTTTAAAAGTGGAAGTTGATTGGTTACTTGAATCAATATACCATCATACTGCAGTATTGACGAGGACAATCATATGACATCATACATTGCTCAGGACATCACAAATTTAAAACATGATGTGTGTGTTTGTTGTTTAATGCCGCACTCAGTAATATTCCAGCTACATGACAGTGGCCAGAAAATAATGGAGTCTGACCACCTGATCTATTTAGTCGCCTGATACAACCGGCATAGGTTGCTGGGGATCTATACTATCCCGGACCTACAACTTTATAGGTGAGGTGAGGTGAAATTGGGTTTAACGTCGCGTCCAAGATTATTGCACTTATATAGCGACGTGCATGCACGTGTATGTGTGTGTGTGGCTGCTTGTACTAGTCCGGACTGAAGCTGATTTATAGTGCTAGCTCACTGAGATACCATGCCGCAGTTTAACATGAATACCCCACTCAGACACAGTATACTGACTCCGAGCCGACCAGTCCTTGTTTTAGCCCCTTAATGCCGAGCGCCAGACAGGGTAACAACAAGTACAATCTTTTAACGTCTTTTTGTATGACGCGGCCCGGGATCGAACCCTGGACCTTCCGCTCTCCGGGCGCACGCTCTACCACAAGACCACGGAGGCGGTCTTACAACTTTATAAGCAAGAGCTTGGTGCTGACAGACCAAGAACAACATTCTTTGATATCTCGGATTTGAAGCCTCCACTTGTAGATCTAAGGGAAACAACTCTGTACACATTTCAGCACTTAGTCAGCAGGATCAAATCTGATCTCTTGCCAGGCATGCATTCTTTAGCTGTGGCTCAGATAATGAATCATGCTGAATAGATGTATTAGATGACAGAGATTTGGAGCTGTACATGAAAATGTATTTTTCATATATTTTGGCTTGACTAACAAGCGGGCAGTCGGGTAGCCTAGTGGTTAGAGTGGTTCGCTCGTCACGCTGAAGACCCGGGTTCGATTCCCTGACATAGGTACAGCCCATTTCTGGTGTCCCCCGCCGTGATATTGCTGGAATATTGCTAAAAGCGGCGTAAAACAATACTCACTCACTCACTTGACTAACAAGCCTATTCATAGTCCAATCAAAATCAACATCCGGTTCGTGAACTGGCTTTCAGATTTTGGTTGATTGCAGGATTTGCAATGCATGTGTACTGTCAACTTAGCGTCAACAGATATTTTCCGAACTTTTCATATTTTTAATCAAGGTGCTCACATGATTTGTTGCACTTCACGAAATAAGGTCCCTTTTATCCCAATATAGATTTTGATTATCGATCAGATCTTCTTCAATGGGTGTTGCCATTTGTTTGAATAAAATGCAAGTGATGTGAGAGGAGGAATCTGATTGGTCAAAAGGATGGGACATAACTTGTTATAGCCACTGGTGGCGCTACAAACGAGCCAAGAAATTCCAGCCTAGTTTGACAATGGTGGAAACTGGACTATCACAGTCAGTTCACACCCTTGCCTAAGATGGATCACAACAAACACACAAGCGTTGTCAGGGACGTTATAAACATGGACGTACGATCTATGTTCAGTCTGGCCAGCAGCTGCCGCGTGTCGTCCCTCCGGCCCATGACGGTGAGCAGGTTGGTGGACTCCACCTCGGGGAGGTTGATGTTGTAGTAGATGTAGATGCGGTTGTTGAATGTTGCGTACACAAAACATGGCACGTTGCCTTGGTCCGGTAAAGCAAAGAAACCTGAAACGTGCGGAACAGAGTGCTACTTAAAACAAATGCTAATACTCTTCTGTTGCTAAGTCTTCATTATCTTTGCTTGAAATGACACATTAGACTTGTCAAGTCCTATTAAATATATCTCTGCATGTCTGAAGGCTCTTGAACATAATCCTACCATGCATTCATGTGCTAACATAATCCTACCCTGTATTCATGTGCTTACATAATCCTACCCTGTATTCATGTGCTTACATAATCCTACCCTGTATTCATGTGCTAACATAATCCTACCCTGTATTCATGTGCTAACATAATTCTACCCTGTATTCATGTGCTTACATAATCCTACCCTGTATTCATGTGCTAACATAATCCTACCCTGTATTCATGTGCTAACATAATCCTACCCTGTATTCATGTGCTAACATAATCCTACCCTGTATTCATGTGCTAACATAATCCTACCCTGTATTCATGTGCTAACATAATCCTACCCTGTATTCATGTGCTAACAAAATCCTATCCTGTATTCATGTGCTAACCTAATCCTACCCTGTATTCATGTGCTAACCTAATCCTACCCTGTATTCATGTGCTAACATAATCCTATCCTGTATTCATGTGCTAACATAATCCTACCCTGTATTCATGTGCTAACCTAATCCTATCCTGTATTCATGTGCTAACATAATACTACCCTGTATTCATGTGCTAACATAATCCTACCCTGTATTCATGTGCTAACATAATCCTACCCTGTATTCATGTGCTAACATAATCCTACCCTGTATTCATGTGCTAACTTAATCCTACCCTGTATTCATGTGCTAACCTAATCATACCCTGTATTCATGTGCTAACATAATCCTACCCTGTATTCAGTGCTAACATAATCCTACCCTGTATTCATGTGCTAACATAATCCTACCCTGTATTCATGTGCTAACATAATCCTACCCTGTATTCATGTGCTAACATAATCCTACCCTGTATTCACTTAACCTTTGTACATCATAAAGAATTAGCTGACAAAACTTCAAAATCTTTCATGGGTACATAATTGCAATTAAATAACATGTATTCATTGCACTAATTTATCTTTTAATGATGTGCACAGCTCAAACATTCTCAAGTGAGTGAATTGGATTTAACGCTGCTTTGAACAGTATTCCAGTTATATCTCGGCTTGTCAGCTTAATGTGGGAGGAGTGAGTGAGTATGGTTTTACGCCAATTTTAGCTATATTCCAGCAATATCACGGCGGGGGACACCAGAAATGGGCTTCACACATTGTACCCATGTCGGGAATCGAACCTGGGTCTTCGGCGTGACGAGCGAACTCTTTAACCACTAGGCTACCTGACCGCCCCTAATGTGGGAGGAATGCCGGGAGTATTGCAGGTCTCAGACGTTTACCACTTTGGTGAAATCCACGAACATGGGAATGGTGCTGACAAGCCTAAAATCATGATCAGGGCAAACTGGGATTCGAACCCACAATCATAGGTTTCGGGTGTGTCCAAGGGACGCAACTCTGTACAGCAAATTGTGGCGCATTAGATGACAGGGCCACTCGTGCACCCAAACCTTAAAACGAATGTTCCATAGAAGAAAGCTTGTGAAATTTCACAACTGTTACAATATTTGAAGACCTACCTGCAGAGAAGGCGGCGACATTTTCCTCGAACTGGTACCTGACCACCTCTCGACTGTGGTTGACGATATACGTCTGTCCATCCCAAGAACAACACACAACCTCCTCACGGTTGTTACCCTAGTCACAAGAAAACACATTCTACATCACGATCTCCACGGTAACACAAACATAATCTGTCATACAGACTCTGCTAAGGTTACCATAGCAACATGCTCTACAATAACGACAACAGGACCAAATAGCACCCATATTGAAAAATTATTGTCTTCTAAGACATGACCCAATTATGACTATCCATTTCACGCGTAAATATTGTCATACATTTTTCACTCTTCTTAGAGAAGAAGCATATATCAGAGTAACGGTTGTAGATGTGATGCTTTTGGCAGCATATACAGTCAAGTCCCGTTAATCCGACATTGTTGGTTGCATATGATTATGTCGGATTAACGAGTATGTCGGATAAAAACGAAATTAGGTATTATCAACGTTTGTTATCGAAAATTGGACAACTACACGATAGATAACGATTCAAACATGTTGTAATAAAAAAAGGAAAAAGGAAATATTCATATTGTTGTGTTACATTGTTCGCGAAATATGTTTTCTAATCATGCAACCTCTAAAGTTTAACACAAAACACAAAGTTTATCTCTGCAGCCGTTTAAATATGCAGCTACTCGCCGACTCGTCTCGCATCAAAACACGGGGCTGTGTACTCGCGGGCAGTTGACCATGGAGTACGCTGATCACTGTGTCAGATTAACGAGACTTATTAATGAGTGATTACAGCAAATCGTTGCAAATTAGGTGTGTCGGAGTCGGAGTGCGAGACTGTCGGATTAACAGGTCTAAACAGCACTGATTTAATCGGTTCCCATCATTTGTGTCGGATAAAGCCTATTGTCGGATTAACGAGTGTCGGATAAACGAGACTTGACTATATATTGAATGAAATGTAAATGTTTATGCTGTTTACATCCCTCAAAAGCCACTATTTCCCATTCAACATGTTTCATATCTTTAAGCCTGCTACTCTACACAACGTACAAATGACCATATTTTCCATGAAATTCGTGCCACACCCTTTCAGACACCCACTCTACACACTGAATAAAAAGCAATATTTCCCTTCCAACAAGTGCCAAACTTCTCAGCCACCTACTCCACACATCGCACAAACGGCACAATTTCCCATGCAACATTTGCGATAACCGATAACCTAACATAATCAAAGTAGGGATAATTTGACTTTCATGAGTTAGTCCTAGACGGATTTTGCGATTCCGCAAGTGTGGAAATATTTGCAGAAAACGTAACTTACCACAGAATTGCAGAAAAATTCACAGAATTTGCTTTTTTTTAGCAATCAATTCACAAATTTTCATGATTTTCAGTCTTCTTTATCAAATTTTGCTTTTGAATGACGCCCAAACACTTAAAATGTTATTCAAACATACAAAATATCCCACAATAAAACGAAATTTGAAATAATTATATCTCATTATCAAATGTTTTTGTGTCTAACTATAAACAAATATTCATGATACTATGCATATTTATTTGCATAATTGGATGTCTTGAAATGTCTAAATGCAAGAGACTTTTTGTAGAATTGTGCAACTTTAGCCGCAGAATTCATCTGGGGCTGAGTTACACATGGCCTTGTTTCGTTACTTGACTGGAAATAGACACTCGTCACTATTACACCCCATCCTGGAGGATATTTCAATGTTATACTATTGCCCTTGTAAATATGTGATACAATCCCACACAGACTGGCGGCTGTTCCACTGACCGTTACGTCCAGTTTGTGCAGAGAGAACAGCTGATGATCCACCTGGAGTGACCACACGATCTTGTCCGACTCCGTCTTGTCTGACTGCACTAGGACCAGGCTGCCTGCAAGGAGGATGACATATTGTATCGAGTCTTCAGACCACAGCCAAGGGCAGACTTAACGACAAGCATCTTCCCGAGGCAAGGGAGTTAACTGACTATCAAAGTCCAGTTTCCACCCTTGCCAAACTAGGCTGCAATTATGGAGTTACATCTTGGCTGGACTAACGAGTTTATGCATAGTCCAAGCAAAATCTCATTACCAAATCAAAATCCGGTTTGTAAACTGCCGTGCATATATCGTTTGATTGCAGGATTTGTAAAAGCATGTGGACTGCCAACTCGGCGTCAACAAATATTTTTTTCTAAATCTTTTCTTGTTTTTAATCAAGGTGCTCACTTGATAAGATGCACATCGTGAAGTAAGACCTGTTTTATTACAATATAGATTTTGATTATTTAACTGAATGTCTTCAATTAGCGCCGTTTTTTTTGTTTGAAGCAATTGCAAGTGATATGAGAGGTGGAATCTGATTGGTCAATCAGAGGGACATAGAAGGGACATAGATCGTAATAGCCACTGGTGGCGCTACGATTGAGGCCAGAAATTCCAGTCTGGTTCGGCAAGGGTGGAAACTGGAGTTTTACAGACAGTTCACTCTCTTGAATTGAGAAGATGAACAACAAAGTGTGGCTGGACTTTACACAGGGGTTGACCGCTGGTCATCAATCAAATGGTTGAGGTTCTGTGTGTTTGCTGTTGTTTGTTTTAACCTGCACCCTGCAATATTCTAGCGGTAAGCAGAGGCTGTGAATAATTGAGTATGGACCAGACAATCCAGTGATTGACATCATGAGCATCGATCCAGCAATTGGGATACGATGACATGCACCAGCCAAGTGAGTGACCCGATCACTTTAGTCGCCTCTTACAACAAGCGTAGTTGCCCCTTACAGCAAGCATGGGTTGCTGAAGACCTATTCTCTACCCGGATCTTCACGGATCACACTTTTGAATATGGGAGTATATTGATATACCTACGATCATACCTGGCATTCTGCATTCTGCCGATATAAATATACCACCTGTCCCTGTTACACACAGAGATCTTAGTAGTAAGATGATCGTAACCTCCATACTTACAGACTTTTAACAATCATAGCACTAAGATCACTTTGTGGAACAGGTCCTAGAAAGTATAGTTAAGGTTTTATGGGATACTAGGGGAGAGGAAAGTTGATTGTTTTTTTCTTTATTTAATCTATGATATGCTATTTTGGCATACTGATATATACTCACCACCCAAAGAAACGCGAACCATAGAAACATATAGAGAAGTATGTATGTCAAAAGAGATGTTTCCAAAGTGTACCACTTAATGACAAAACTAACAGTCTAGTGTTACCAGTGTCTTTATTCTTATCACGATATGCTGCAAGTGATTTCCAAACTTTACCCACTAATCCTGTACACGACAAATGATGCATCTCGGGTCATGGATCTATGACGTCTAATGTGACGTTCACACAACATTACAGTATGTTCGTTTGTGTGTCAAACCAATCTAATATCTCTTGAATATGAGTAATTCTTGTTATTAGCCAACATGCATGGTATTCGCGTTATCTTGTGGGTGAGTATACATAGCTTCATTGGGTGAGTGGTTTAACAGCGCTTTTAACAGTATTCCAGTTATATTGCGGGGTGTCAGCTTAATGTGGGAGGAAAGTTCGAAGTGATGCAGGTCACTTCGGTGAAATCCATGAGCACGGGTATGGTGCTGACAAACCTAGAAACATAATCAGGGCGAACCGAGATTCGAACCCACAATCATAGGGTTCTGGCGTGCCCAAGGACCACATCTGCACAGCGAATCGCGGCAACTTAGACAACTGGGCCACCCGTGCCCCCCATAGGGTCATTGGGGTCAAATGCAAACCTTGGTATAAATTTAAGACACAAAGTTTGTACATCCACCAAAGTGTTACAAGTGCTAACTTCATCATGTGTTATACTGACACTTACCATCTAGAGTGGCCAGGGCATAGAAAGACGATGCTTTGTCATCTTCTTGCTTTCTCTCTCGTTTTATCCCCCCAACGATGACAGTGGACACTTCCTTGTTACGAGCTCTGCATGACCCCAGGGGATGGTACACGAAGGACTGCTGAGTCGACTCCTCACTGGAATAGAACCCAGGTTAATGGTGGGATCAGCAAACGCTTTAACCACGGGGCTGTCGTATTACTCGTCCTTTTTTGAGTTTTCTCATTAAAATCAAATCTAAGTTCTTGCTGCTGCAAAATGCAAAACAAAGATCTGAGGACATCCCATTATGGGTCACGTCAGAACGACCTTTCATCCGACCAGTCAAAGCTTTGCTTACAAGATCATGAAAGTGACAGTCGGAATGTGTTTTCTAATCATACAACCTCAAAAACGTTAATACGAGGTATTCCGAACGACAGTTACGGCCCGTACGACTGATTCCGTCAAAATTATCGTCTATCTCTCGCTTCCGCGGGATAAACATTTCAATGGGTGAGGCGTTGCACAGTACGTGGGAAGCACTGCCATTCAATCACAAAGATATATTAGACGTTCCAGAATGTTCTTTTGTTCAGTTTTCAAAATTTTAATCGAGGACTGTGTCAACATATTTTTTAAGCGTAGTCTGAAATGGAAGATTGAAACGAATGCTGTAAAGCTCTAGAAAGCTGCTTTCAAATTGGCTGATATCAACTTCTTGTAAGTCGGTTCAGTTATTAGTCAAAGTTCGTGAAAAGTCATTCTGATGTGACCCGTAATGGGATGTCCTCAGATCTTTGTTCAGCGGTAGCGGGAAATTAGATCTGATTTTAATGAGATTGTTTTTGAAGAGTTTGATGTATGACATACGACATGATGACTGTTGGAGCTACCAGACCTGTGTTCTATATACGACTGGCCATGTTCTATGTATGTTCTTACTGTGTTCTACGTACAACACACCTGTGTTCTACTAACTGACCTGTGTTTTACATACAACACACCTGTTCTATGGACTGACCTGTGTTCTAATAACTGACCTGTGTTCTATGTACAACACACCTATGTTCTACGTACAACACACCTGTGTTCTATGGACTGACCTGTGTTCTAATAACTGACCTGTGTTCTATGTACAACACACCTATGTTCTACGTACAACACACCTGTGTTCTATGGACTGACCTGTGTTCTAATAACTGACCTGTGTTCTATGTACAACACACCTGTGTTCTATGGACTGACCTGTGTTCTAATAACTGACCTGTGTTCTACGTACAACACACCTATGTTCTACGTACAACACACCTGTGTTCTATGGACTGACCTGTGTTCTAATAACTGACCTGTGTTCTATGTACAACACACCTATGTTCTACGTACAACACACCTGTGTTCTATGGACTGACCTGTGTTCTACATGGGGTTGCTCCATCCTGATGTTGGTTCCCTGCAGCAGAGTGACCAGTGTTCCGCCCGGCTGGGACGCCAGCAGTTGAGGCTTGCCCTCTCCACAACTGTTCACTGTCATTGATCCGATCTACGCAGGGAGTGAGTGATGGTAACAGATTACGTAGCAGAGTAATAATGCAACAACAATACGATGACGGCTGCTCTACTCCTTGACGGACATCAAAGAATTCTTCAAACAATCATGAAATACTCATATCCTCCACCAAAATGACATGTACGGTTGTGTGCAAGGCAAGAAATATTGTACGTTTTTTCAAGATCTGCTCTGGGAACGAGCACTAGCGTCATTTTCAGTCTAAGTCTAAGTCATTGCTATGGAAACTTGAACAATAAATTTGTCAGAAATCCCAAACTATCAAAAGGCACCAGTTTACCACTTGATCTATCTATGTGCCAAGTTTGGTTAAGATATCTCTCATGATTTTTTAGTACTGCTCCAGAAACGATAAGTGACAGACAGACAGCACCCATTCCTATATCACCCTTCCACTTCATGGCGGGGGATAATAATCACATTTGGCAAGCTACCACTTGTTGTATTGTATGAACTCATAACAACCAAGTCAATGCATAGCTCACCTGGCACGCCAGCTGCCACTTCTGGGGTTGTATGAACTCATAACAACCAAGTTCATGTATAGCTCACCTGGCCAGCTAGCTGCCACTTCTGGTGTTGTATGAACTCATAACAACCAAGTCAATGCATAGCTCACCTGGCACGCCAGCTGCCACTTCTGGGGTTGTATGAACTCATAACAACCAAGTTCATGTATAGCTCACCTGGCCAGCTAGCTGCCACTTGTTGTATTGTATGAACTCATAACAACCAAGTCCATGTATAGCTCACCTGGCCAGCCAACTGCCACTTCTGGTGTTGTATGAACTCATAACAACCAAGTCCATGCAGAGCTCACCTGGCCAGCTAGCTGCCACTTCTGGTGTTGTATGAACTCATAACAACCAAGTCCATGTATAGCTCACCTGGCCAGCCAACTGCCACTTCTGGTGTTGTATGAAATCATAGCAACCAAGTCCATGCATAGCTCACCTGGCCAGCCAACTGCCACTTCTAATGTTGTATCAACTCATAACAACCAAGTCCATGCATAGCTCACCTGGCCAACCAACTGCCACTTATGTATAGCTCACCTGGCCAGCCAACTGCCACTTCTGGTGTTGTATGAACTTATAACAACCAAGTCCATGTATAGCTCACCTGGCCAGCCAACTGCCACTTCTGGTGTTGTATGAACTGTCCTGTGGAGTAGGCGTCGCTGTCTACTCCGGACTGCCATCGGAATGTCCGCACCACTCTGTCTGAGTAGCCCACAACCAACTCTGTTTGGCCATCGCCATCTTAAAAACATGACACAGTTTGAAGTTTTCAAATCATTTCTTTTATAAGCTTGAACATTTGGACAGCTCATTTATTATGGGGGGTTTAGGGTCATGAAAATATGTTACATGTATTTAGGGGGACGTCAGCAAAACATAATACAGTCCTCAGACAAATCTCACTGCTGAGATAGCTTATGTAAGTCACAATGAAATGGAGCTAAGTACTGTATTTTCTTGAGTATAGTGCGCACCCAAGTATAATGCGCACCCCTCTCTAGCAAAATTCAGTATTTTTAAAAAAATTATTATATTACGAGTCAAAGTATGGCATTTATGATATATATATCCATTCTCTGTCAACTAAAATTTGTTTCAAGGCATCAATAGCGGTAATCTGACCGCAGTTGCTGTTAATAATGGTGAATGTGCGATCTTCCGATCACTTCACACATGATTTCATCGAAATTAATTAAAACAATATTAAAAGAAACTTTGAATAAAATTAACGAAATAAGTTACTAACATAAGTCCAGATATACAATGAACACTTTTTTTAACCAGACAGTGTAATTACAAGATTAATTTGCATACTTCAGTACGGATTTGTTGACATGGTATTTCCGGTGTTACGTGCTCATGGTAATCTCTTTGGGTCAAAACATCAAAAGTCATTATGGCGTGTATAATGCGCACCCCCTTCTACACAGCTGTGTTTTTTAGACAAAAAGTGTGCACTATACTCAAGAAAATAGGGTAAATGAAAGCTTCTGTGCCCTTTAAAACATATAAAATATATAGTTATCAAGTAATCAGAAATATAGGTAAGTTCTTGTGGATCTATATGGTTATGAAACCCACGGAATACTTTTTAACTTTTTAAAACCCTTTTGAATGTATGATTTAACTAACCCACTGGGGATATACATCATTGACAGCTGATGTGTCATGTAGAGAAATGACAACACTTTTTAGAATGTCAATCACTGCACATGGTCAGACTTTGACAGTTACCTGTGTCAGCTATGACAGTTACCTGTATCAGCTATGACAGTTACCTGTATCAGCTATGACAGTTACCTGTATCAGCTATGACAGTTACCTGTATCAGCTATGACAGTTACCTGTATCGGCTATGACAGTTACCTGTATCGGCTATGACCGTTACCTGTATCGGCTATGACAGTTACCTGTATCAGCTATGACAGTTACCTGTATCAGCTATGACAGTTACATGTATCACCTATGACAGTCACCTGTATCAGCTAAGACAGTTACCTGTATCAGCTATGGCAGTTACCTATATCAGCTATGACAGTTACCTATATCAGCTATGACAGTTACCTGTATCGGCTATGACAGTTACCTGTATCGGCTATGACAGTTACCTGTATCAGCTATGACAGTTACCTGTATCAGCTATGACAGTTACCTGTATCGGCTATGACAGTTACCTGTATCAGCTATGACAGTTACCTGTATCAGCTATGACAGTTACCTGTATCGGCTATGACAGTTACCTGTATCGGCTATGACAGTTACCTGTATCAGCTATGACAGTTACCTGTATCGGCTATGAGCATGACCTTGCCGTTGGCTGGGAGGTGCTGTGTGTAGGCTATGACAGTTACCTGTATCGGCTATGAGCATGACCTTGCCGTTGGCTGGGAGGTGCTGTGTGTAGGCTATGACAGTTACCTGTATCGGCTATGACAGTTACCTGTATCGGCTATGAGCATGACCTTGCCGTTGGCTGGGAGGTGCTGTGTGTAGGCTATGACAGTTACCTGTATCAGCTATGACAGTTACCTGTATCGGCTATGAGCATGACCTTGCCGTTTGCTGGGAGATGCTGTGTGTAGGCAGGCTTGAGGATTCTGATGTCAATATCACTCTCATCCTCTTTCAGGAACTGTCAACAGGTGAAATCAGGCAGCTATAGGACATCATGCATGTCATCTCAAGTTACATTTACACCTGGACACAGAACCTGAACACAATATACCGTACAGTTGGTTGTAGGCATAGGACCATCTGTCCTGTCTACTACAGACACCTACCACTGTCCTGTCTACTACAGACACCTACCTCTGACCTGTCTACTACAGACACCTACCTCTGACCTGTCTACTACAGACACCTACCACTGACCTGTATACTACATCTGGGCTGTCTACTACAGATACCTACCTCTGACCTGTCTACTACAGACACCTACCTCTGACCTGTCTACTACAGACACCTACCACTGTCCTGTCTACTACATCTGGGCTGTCTACTACAGATACCTACCTCTGACCTGTCTACTACAGATACCTACCACTGTCCTGTCTACTACATCTGGGCTGTCTACTACAGACACCTACCTCTGACCTGTCTACTACAGACACCTAACTCTGACCTGTCTACTACAGACACCTACCTCTGACCTGTCTACTACAGACACCTACTACTGTCCTGTCTACTACAGACACCTACCACTGACCTGTCTACTACAGACACCTACCATTGTCCTGTCTACTACAGACACCTACTACTGTCCTGTCTACTACAGACACCTACCATTGTCCTGTATACTACAGACACCTACTACTGTCCTGTCTACTACAGACACCTACCATTGTCCTGTATACTACAGACACCTACTACTGACCTGTCTACTACAGACACCTAATACTGTCCTGTCTACTACAGACACCTACCACTGACTTGTCTACTACAGACACCTACTACTGTCCTGTCTACTACAGACACCTACCTCTGACCTGTCTACTACAGACACCTACCATTGTCCTGTCTACTACAGACACCTACTACTGTCCTGTCTACTACATCTCACCTGTCTACTACAGACACCTACCACTGTCCTGTCTACTACAGACACCTACCTCTGACCTGTCTACTACAGACACCTACCTCTGACCTGTCTACTACAGACATCTACCTCTGACCTGTCTACTACAGACACCTACCACTGACCTGTCTACTACAGACACCTACCTCTGACCTGTCTACTACAGACACCTACCTCTGACCTGTCTACTACAGACACCTACTACTGTCCTGTCTAGTACAGACACCTACCTCTGACCTGTCTACTACAGACACCTACCTCTATGCTGCCCTCTGGCCTGATGTCGAAGATGTAGCACCAGCCTTCAGCCGTAAGGCAAACCAGGTTGTTCTGTAACGATGACAACATTCATAAATGTACTAAATATAATTTCAAGTCGTTTAATGTCTCAAAACTGAATGAAATTGTGAAAGAGTTGGGTGTAGTGCTGCTTTGTATTTCAGTTATCCCAACATTTCAGATTCATGTTTAAAGAAAACCAGAAATGATGCAGGTCTCAGACATTTACCACTTTGATGAAACCCAGAGGCACTGGTATTGTCCCACAATCTAGTTTGTTAGTGGTATAACACTGCACTCAGCAATGTTCAACTCTGTAAATAATAATCGAGTCTGGACCAGACAATCCAGAGCATCGATCTACTCAATTTGGATATGATGACATGCATCAACTAAGTCAGCGAGTTTGACCAGTCACCACCTGATCCTGTTAGTCGCCTCATATGGCAAGCATGGGTTGATGAAAAACAATTCTACCCCGGATCTTAGGATTAGTAAGGTAATGGCCTCGCAAGGCCTCGTAGGGGGCCCTTAATATGGTGAATATGGTAGTTTATATAAACGTCACAAATAACTTGTGGAAAACATTGTTCTGTTGGGCCTCTATTAAGACAGGCATGGGTTGCTGAAGACCAATTCTAATCTGGAACTTCATTGGGGGCAGAAAATAGTAAATGTTATCATTTTACCAATTTACATCTCCTTTCAATTTCATTTTTACAGCAAGGATATTTTTCCTCTTGTTTCTGCATCTTCAGATAAGTCACTGTACATTTTTACTGTGCTCTGTAATTCCTACAACTTAAAATATCTAAGGATTACCTTTCCTTTATTGCATATGTCTCCCAGTCCTATACATGTTATCTGAAAAGGTGAAATCAGAACATTTGAAACTAATCTCAACATGATCAACTTTAAGATGACTCATTATAATAGCCATGTATAACAATCCATATAATATGGTTAGATAAATTGTAAAGAGAGACATTTATCCCCCCCCCCCCCCCCCACCCACCCTCTCCAAGTTATGTATAAATTTAAAAAAAATAATTCTATAAAGCACAGTGTTGTGACAGACGTTACTTTAATGTCCATATATACACTCGAGTCTTCTAATTTCAGTCTGGAAAGGAATAAAGTGTATAGCCTGCTACAGCTGAGAAGTGAATGTATCATTAAGTTGCCTATATGCTCTGGGTTCAGTAAGAGAGACAAAGAGAGACAGGGACAGACATAAGCACTAATGGTCCGAGACTTGTGTAAATCTAGAGAGAATAGTTGTTTTGTAAATATGTGGTTGTTTCACATAAATCACTTTACAAAATAAATGGTTACTACCCCTAGAGATCCCTTGCCTGAAACTGAAATATCTGCAAAAGTTATCGTCTACTTTGATCCATGACTCTAATCTACAAACCATTCCAAGATCTGAAGTCTTTCTCCAAGGTGTGACACTGCTGCCTTTAAAGACTGACAGGTCTCCATCAATGTTCCCAACAACAAGCTCATTATACTGTAAATAGAAATTAGTGCTTTGCATAGCAGGGTAGCCATACAGGATAGTAGTCAGCAACAATAACCTTGCTGCATTATTTTGTTAAATGGGAATCAGTCAGAATGTAAAATGTAGTGTTCTGTCTGTAGCGGCCATAAAATTTCCGAGTCCCGTGATGGTATTCGAACCACGGACCTTCTGATCCAAGGTCGAATGCCTTATCCACATGACCAAATAGGTTAACCCTGTCAAGCAAGCTGACAAAAATTAAGGTAAGGATGTCATCTGTGGGTTGACTCCACGCCCTGCTACATACTCCCTCGTCAACGGAAGGCACGTCCCGGGCCACATAGTAGGGTACTGAGGCTTTTTTTGCTCAAATTTAATATGAATGGCTCAGCCCCACGTTGGGCGCCAATGGAGCGGCCATAAAATGTCCGAGTCCCGTGATGGGATTTGAACCACAGACCTTCTGATCAGAGGTCGGATGCCTTGTCCACATGACCAAAGAGGTTAACCCTGTCAGCAAGCTGACAAGGTAAGGATGTCATCTGTGGGATGACTCCACGCCCTGCTAGATGAGCATTTTTAAGAAACACAAGATATTGGACCCTTTCCCAATCCTATTGAAGTGACAAGAGTTTCTTAGAGAATTACAAACATTATCATTCGAATGTGATTGATACAACGACAGTTATACAATACATTGATGGGATTAAAGTTATAGATGGGACTAAATATATTGGTGTTTGCCAACAGCAGATTCTTATAAACAGAGACCTTTCGTATTGTTGAACCGAATATCAGTCAACACCCAATCACCAGCAGCTTACCTTATCATTATCAACATCGCCAAGCACCATCGCCTGATTGAGCAAGTTCCCCGAAAACTCTACCTCCACCCGTTCAACAAACGATACAGTCCGCCACATGATGGATGCTGTAGAGAGCTGTCAGTCTCCATCAAACTTCAAATGTGCAGAAATGTGTACAGCGACCTCGAGCAGAAGGAAATCTAAGGGAGACAACTCTCACACTTCTAACCTCGTGTCGCCCGCTAAACATTTTAATCACGAATTCACATCTGTGAGGTTTGCCTGATTTTGACTGATTCCATATAAACAATTGTTTGTTGTGAAAAGATCTAAAAAATGTGTTAAGTAGTGAAGCCTATACCGGTCTATACCTCTGTCTGTGAGGTACGATGACACGCTCTCAACTACGTCACGAAGGATTATTGTTATGATGGTTTTTGAACGTGATTTTTTATATCAAGTCTTTGAATGACATTTAGAAGTGATACCCATAAGAGAGAATTTACGGATGTCAACTTCTCTATTATGAGGAACACAACATTTCGGTGTATACTTGCTAATTACCAAGCAGTCCTAATTAACCCCTGCCTTCTATTTACCCATTGCTTGTCTGCAGGGAGAAAGAGAACCAATCAAGGACTGGCCAGAAGACTGCCCGTCAGTACCTGGATGCCGTTGGCCCCTTGGTGCTCAGGAACAGAGGAAATATGAACTGAGAACTTTGAGATGAAGATTTTTTGTGCTGAACCTTCTTCAGTTTTAAACATTAATACATGCGAGCAATGGTGCTTTCGTTTATTGATTGTCATAAATTGTTGTAAAATTGTCAAATGTCAACTGAAACATTGTTATGAAATTACACGTATCAAAACACGGACCTAAGTACTTGTTTCTTGTCTTTTTTTTAATTAAAACTCAATCTCATTAAAATCAGATCTTAGTTCTCGCTACCGCTAAACAAAGATCTGAGGACATCCCATTACGGGTCACGTCAGCACGACCTTTCATCCAACCAATCAGAGCGTCGCTTACCAGATTCTGAAAGTGACAGTCGGAATGTGTTTTCTAATACAACCTCGAGATATTTAACACGGGGTATTCCGAACGACAGTTACGGGTTTTATGATTATATCCATACAATCTAGGCCATCTATAAGCCATTCCAGAATGTTGTTTTGGTCAGTTTAATTTTTTTTAAATCGAGAATACGCCAAAATATGTTTCGAAGCGTAGTCGCCAGTTTGAAACTAGTGCCGTAAAGCTCGAGATAGCTGCCTTCTGATTGGCAAATGTCGATTTCTTGTCAGTCATTTCATTGGTCGGTCAATGTTCGCGAAAGGTCGTTCTGACGTGACCCGTAATGGGATGTCCTCAGATCTTTGGTTAGCGGTAGCGAAAACTAAGATCTGATTTTAATGAGATTGATTAAAACTGGAAAATGCAATTCCTATGACAGGGATTAGGATGGAGAATAGTGGTGGAATCATCAGTAATATATGCAGTTTTAGCGATTTTGCGTTATGCGAGAATTCCCTAATGAACATCAGCGCTAATTTACTGCTGGCTTTGCTTGTTATTTTTTCCATCTTTGTTATCGTATTACTTTTGTTGTTTTTTCACATGTACATAAAAATGCTCCCAGCATCCTTGGATTCATTCTCCTGAATGAGTAAGCATATATTCTGAAACGTAAGGAGTGAGTGAGTGAGTGAGTGAGTGAGTGAGTGAGTGAGTGAGTTGGGTTTAACGCCCCTATTAACAGTATTCCGGTTATATCACGGCGTGTCAGCTTAATGTGGGAGGAAAGCCCGAAGTGATGCAGGTCTCAAACGTTTACCACTTCGGTGAAACCCACGAGCACGGGTATGGTGCTGACAAACCTAGAAACATAATCGGGGCAAACCGGGATTCGAACCCACAATCATAGGTTTCTGGCTTGCCCAAGGGACGCAACTCTGCACAGCGAATCGCGGCGCCTTAGACGACTGGGCCAGCCGTGCCCCCTCATAACTAAGGAGGTGACATCTATAAAATTGTTATTTTTAATATTCTCTAACTTACAGATTTCAAAATAATTAATTGATATCTATCAGCTCGCTTGTGGTATATCCTTAATTGGTATTTGCGCTCAATCGTTCCGACACTAATCGGTTTGATTTGTAGATTAGCTGGAGTGTGGTGTTGCCATGACGATAGTGTAACAACGGACCCCGGGGCAAGTCAGTAATATCGGTTAATATAAAATGACGTAGTGATCACACTCTGTTATATATATATATATATATATATATATAGAGAGAGAAAACCACAGGTCCACGATGCAAGTAATCAATGGGGATGGTACCACAATGGCTATTCATATTTACCAATATCAATTATTTCGTATTTGGATTAGTTCAAAATTAATGCAAAGTGGGTTTTTTCAAAATACTTGAATAAAACTTGCTTAGACTAGCAGGCATGGAGCCGTCCCACAGACGACATCCTCACCTTGTCAGCTTGCTCTTTGATCATGTGGACAAGGTGTCCTACCTCGTATCAGAAGGTCCGTGGTTTAGATCCCATCACAGAACTCGAAAAGTTTATGGCCGCTCACGAGCATAGTCTGCCGTTTCACCTAAACGTTTACAGTACCCTACTGGATGATGAAATCCAATGATGCGGATGATGACTGCAGATTATGCGCAGTGCAGGGATGTTATCACTAAAACACACTCCTCTCGCTGTGGATTGCAAGACTCTGTTTGCTTGGTCGTTTGTTGTTTGACACCGCACTCATCAATATTCCAGCTATATGACGGCTTTCTGAAACTAATCGAGCCTGGATAAGACAATCCAGTGTTTGACATCATGAGCATCGATCCAAGCAATTGGGATGCGATGACATGCATCAACCAAGTCAGCGAGCCTGACCACCCGATCCCGTTAGTCGCCTTTACGACAAGCATAGTCGCCTTTTACGGCAAGCATGAGTTGCTGAAGATCTATTCTAACCCGGACCTTTACGGGTGGCAAGACTCTCTGAGACCCATCCGATTGATCCAGCTATCGACCACTAATATGGGAGCTCTATTAGTGAGTGTGTTTGAATTAAATCTGTTTGAAGAATATTTCAGTTACAATATAACAGCGTGTCATCTTGATGTGGGAGGAAAGCCCGAAGTGATACAGGTATTAAATGTTTACAACTTTGGAGACAAGGGGATTCGTACCCACAAACACATGTTTCTGGCACGCCTAGGACCTATTCTTATTCGCAATCCCGACAGGCTATTGCACTAAGACCATCCCTAACTTGTACGTCTCTTGCCAATAGCCAACTTCAGAAGTGAGGTGAGGTGAGGTGAAATTGGGTTTAACGTCGCGTCCAAGATTATTGCACTTATATAGCGACGTGCATGCACGTGTATGTGTGTGTGTGGCTGCTTGTACTAGCCCGGGATCGAACCCTGGACCTTCCGCTCTCCGGGCGGACGCTCTACCACAAGACCACGGAGGCGGTCCAACTTCAGAAGTCTGCACGTCGGCGTGTGTTTAAATGTCAATGGATGTGTATCTCTAAAACTGTTTCCGGACGGAGAACAGGTTTGTTTGTGTGCTTGTTGTTTAACGCCGTACTCAGCAATATGCCAGCTATATGACGGCGGCCAGTAAATAATAGAGTCGGGACCAGTCAATCCAGTGATTGATATTGTGAGCATCGATCCACGCCGTCTGGGTACGATGACACGACATCAAGCAAGTCACAGAAGCTGACCACCCGATCCACCAGGGCCCCGTTCCACAACGTGATCTTAGCGCTAAGTCGATCGTTATTCCCATTCTTTAACACTGACTTACTACAGTCGTAGCGCTAAGATCGCTTTGTGGAACGGGGCCCTGGTCTCTTCTTATGACTAGCACAGTGGTGAAGACATAATCCAACCACAGACCCTTGTGTCGTTGCTTACATATTTCCAGATCAATTAATATCACGAGTGTCAGAAATTCACTATCCTGTGGTTATAACCCGGAACTCTCACAATATATGAATTATGTTGTCCCGGGGGCTCAAAATATGATTTGTGTATTCAGTTCTGAACTATAGCGGTGCCATTGTAGATTTATTATCACATATCACGAGACAAGACAGACAAAACTGTACATTTGTGTTTTATTGACTTTCTCTGTGATATATCCTTTATACAACATGAACATGATATCCAGATACGGCGTACCCTTGTCGTTGGTGACACTTATCATCTTGATCAGGTGTTGATGTTCTGATTAATAACCGGATGCCACACACCTCTTCGGCTCGACCCGTCCCTTTCCGTCTTGTCCCGGAATGACACGAGTGGTCACGAATAGTGCCGGGCCAAGATGAACCTTGTGGCTCTGTTGCCAAGGAAAATGTCGTGTGGAGAAACCAATGTTTCTTACTTAGAAGGTGATATACAGTTCTGTTCGGACCAAAAAGCGATCTTAGTGCTACGATCTCCGTAGGTCTATGCTAAGAGGATGCCAATCTCTTTTTTTTATCATGAGCATCGATCTACGCAATTGGGAACGTAGACATGAACCACGGACCTATATATACAAGTCCGTGCATGAACGAACCAAGTCAGACAACCTGACAGCCGTTAGTCGCCTGTTACGACAAGCACGGGTTGCTCAATTCGAACCCGGATCTTCAGGGGTAGATTGTTTAGAAAGTGCAAAGCGTGGGCTGCAGGAAAAAGCGTTGGCTGCAGGAAAGTGTTTAAATCCAAGTTGGGTGTCTATGTAGAATCCTTTGTATTTCTGGGCCATGGTTTGGGGTGAATAATGTACGGAGGTGACAATTTATGGAATCCACGTGACGATATAATAATGGAAGTGTACATGGAAATATCACTATTTACATATGAATGTGGGTGTAATTTGCTTTGAGCATCTTGGTGGATTCTGTCTTTATTCGTCTGAAAGGAAATAAATTCAACATACAAAACTGTGACTGAGTTAGTATCAATTTTTTCAAGAAACAGACGTTTATTAAATGGCCTTAGGGATCTTGCAGTTGATTAGAGTGGAGGACGGCAACAAGCTGGATTAGGTGCTGTACCAATGTCGGGATTCAAACCTGATTGGAGCGAACACACTACCTACTTGGCTTTGTGTTAGGGCTGGGACGAGTAAAAATTTACTACCCGAGGAACCCTCCCCCACCTCCTCCGGACCATTCGATATTACTTTTGATATTATATATTTTATTCCAGCTACATCTGCAATACCAGAATGAAAACACGTGCCTAAATACATTTTAAAGTATCTTGCAAAATGTATTTTTGTGGCGGACAACAATGTCAAGTAGAATGAATTTTTCTATGCAATTTGAGGGACAATTTAATCTTTTCGATTAAAAATCCACCCCCCACCTCCACCCCCCCGAATACCAAATGGTCAGACCCTTATGAGACATGTCCTCTTTGTATATTTAATGTTTGTATTACTTATAATATCTTTTCTTGTTTGGCAAGTGAAAGTTACAAAGTAAATTAATATTAAGTTTGTAGATGCAAGGTTCCTGATCAGATATTCGAAATCACGACTAGGGGGTAATGTGTTAAGACAATCACACACTAAAAATGCCACATATTTTCTACGTTCAAATTACGTAAAAGTTATAAACCGGGAACTAAATAATGAGTTCATTCAAACGATAACATTCCATTACTGTTAAATACGCCAACTACATGAAAAGGTCAACCCCAATGTATGTGGTTAACATGAATGTGACTGCTTGAGTATGGTCTGCGTGAGTACCATTGTACCCATGTTGTGAATCGAAACCAGGTCTTCAGCGTGACGAGCGATCGATTTAACAATTACCCAACGCTCTGTTATGGTAGATCTATTAACCTTTATACAAGTTTGTGCAGATAATCAGTTTATACAGTTATTGTTTAATCTACACAATGTAGGGATACCTTTGAGGCGCGATTCCGCCCTACTATTGCATTACATCCCCGATATTGACCGATAAAAAAACTAAAGCGACAGAAATCTCATTACAAATCAGCATTTACGAGCTACGTCATACCATTTATAATATGTGAGTGAGTGAGTATGGTTTTACGCCGCTTTTAGCAATATTCCAGCAATATCACGGCGGGGGACACCAGAAATGGGCTTCACACATTGTACCCATGTCGGGAATCGACCCCGGGTCTTCGGCGTGACGAGCGAACGCTTTAACCACTAGGCTACCCGACCGCCCCCAATTATATATTAGCACCATACCCGCGGTAAAAGGAAAGTTAGCCTCCATGACCAACACCCACATTAAGTTGAATAGCAGGCCAAGAGGCAACAGAAACTGGTCGTATCTGCTGTTCATTGTTTAAGCAGCATCTTCCCGAGGCAAGGCAGTGAACTGACTATAAAACTCCAGTTTCCACAAGCTGGACTTTTACAGTCAGTTAACTCCTCGGAAGATGTTTAATCAGTAACTCCAAATTACTCTCTTCCGATGGTTCGGGTGTTCCCATGGGCTGCCCTACCTTACCAATCTCACCATACCTTATGCCGTTGTACAAAGCGATCTTAGCGCTAAGGTGATCGTGACCCCCATACCTTAACATTGACTTGCGATGGTTGTAGCGCTAAGGTTGTTTTGTACAACAGTACCCAGGGTGCCGTTGTACGAAACAGCTTAGCACCACGTCTGTCGTAAGTCTTAGTTGAGGTATAGGAGTTACGATCACCTTAGCGCTAAGATCGCTTTGTGCAAATGCACCCAGAAAGGCAGTTACGATCAGCTAACAACCATTCACTGACAGTGCTGGGAGTCCAAAGATGGCGGATGGAATTTGGCGCATCATAAACTGCCTTATTATTAAAGCGAACACACCATGCACAGTAAGCTGCCACTGTCAGTAAGATTAGTTAAATATATATTTTTTTATCATAAAAAATAATGTTTTATGTCCATAAAATATTGCTTCTTGTAAATTATAACTGTACTGTTTACGACCGTGCTAAAATCTCGTAAAAAATAAACGTATGAAACGACCTTAACCATTCACTTCGGGGTATTTTTAAAACAAGAATTGCAGATATGAAACGAAAGCAGAACCAGCTGTCCCAATGTTCCCTGCAGACAGACATCCGTATTCGCATAGGCATAATTTCGCATTTTTGATTTTACAGCTTTTCTGATATTCACGTGGTTTTTTTTAAACAAAGTCGTAAAAATACCGACAAAGACCCCATATTTTAATGACTAGGCCTATACTGGCTTGTGACCTCCTCCATTGGGACCTCCCCACAAAGGCTCAATTTACGTAGGTCACAAATTAGCGGATAGAGATTGAGATTTTAGTAATAATCATGCACCATCAATGCTGGGACACCCAGAGAGGTAACAATGTGTGGAATCAAACTCGGGTGTGTGAGGAGTTCACTTCAACCACCCTACTGGTCAGGATTAATTTAAAGGAGAAATTTAATCTTGTCCCACCAAGGAATATATAGACCACCAACATAGCTCTCTCAAATACCTCTGTCAGTGTCCCCTTCTCCTAACTATGCATTCCGTAGTGTGCACAAATGGGTGTTGTCATGCTGCGTAAGGGACCGGTCATTTATTATAGGGGTGGTGGGTCATTGGGAATCAGGGGAGGGTCATCAAAAAAAAAAAAAATGACAGTCTCTAGGGGAAGGGTCATAAAAATAATACGCTCGTCACGCGGAAGACCCTGGTTCGAATCCCGACATGGGTACAATGTGTGAAGCCCATTTCTGGTGTCCCCCCCCGTGATATTTCTGGAATAGTGCTAAAGCGGCGTAAAACCAAACTCACTCACTCACTCATAAAAATAATACTTCTATTTGGGTAGGGTCATGAAAAAGTGGATCTTTTATAATAAAATATCAAGTGCTTTTTTTTCCTTTTAGAGAGGGTCATGAAAATAAGGTGCAAGGACATGGGAGGGTCATCCAAAAATATGACATGCACCAGGGGAGGGTCAAAATGTTCATCACATTTGTGCATCAAAACCCTTAATATAATTACAGAAACTGCATTAAAAAAAATAAAAAATTTCTTAAATAATCAGGATCATTTCACTCACATTTTACTTTAAAGAACATTTTACTGAAAATAAACGTTTATTACAACAATGCTTCTTTTCAATTCCTTTACAATACCAGCACCAGTTCTAAACTTGCACCTTGAAATTACTTAATCTTAATCAACACTCATGGTTTAGTATCCCTACTCCCTGTGTGTCTTGACCAAGAAATGGATGGTCCTAATTTCTGTAGTTTTAAATATCAAATTTTGGGGGTAACCTTTCCCTTGGGACTCACTGACGGGTTATTGGGAAGCTGACAACACAGAACCACCACCTGACTCATGGGATACTCACAATGGGATTACACCTTGTCCTGAAATCATAAACAGTCAGTGCCTCATCATCTTGTCCAGTCTATATGATGACATACTTGTATTGTGAAATAATGACCATCAATTACAATCATGTTCAACCAATCATTCTACAATCTGCCAACCTAAACCTAGCCAATATTTTCTTAATTTATTTTCTAATAATAAACTGTACAAAGATCCATCTAACAAACACGTACATACTATCATCATGCTATCTAGAGTGAGTGAGTGAGTGAGTGAGTGAGTTTGGTTTTACGCCGCTTTTAGCAATATTCCAGCAATATCATGGCGGGGGACACCAGAAATGGGCTTCACACATTGTACCCATGTCGGGATTCGAACCCGGGTCTTCGGTGTGACGAGCGAACGCTTTAACCACTAGGCTACCCGACCGCCCCCATGCTATCTAGAAGTGAGTTTGGTTTCAAAAGCACTTTCCACAGTATTCCAGTTATATCATGTGGGAGGAAAGCCCGAAGTGATGCAGGTCTCAGACGTTTACCACTCTGGTGAAACCCACAAGCACGGGTATGGTGCTGACAAACCCCAAAACCAGATCTGTCAAGTTGGATTCCCTTCTCTATTGTTTGGTTTATAGTTTTTTTGTGAACAATTCTGTGAAATATTTAAAAATGGATATGTTTTCATAAAACATTTCAAAACAGTAATTGATTGTGTGGAACATGAAAAAAGATGAAAAAAATGAAAAGAGACAGTTTTTTGCTTACATTACTACGATTAATTAACATCTCAATAAGAAGATAAGAAAATATCAACAAAATATATTAATCAACATTTGTAAAATTTAAGGTGAGCAACCTTCAATCAAATATATAAAACCTACAAGAGATCCTGATACATACATGCATGCATCCATCCATCCATCCATACATACAGCGAATTTGCGTAAAATACCCCCCAAAAACCCAATTTCTTTCAATTACTTGTGTACAGAAACACATGCATTAAATGAAAAACTCAAATGTATAAAAACAGCACGGGTAAATACCCAATGAAGCTTTTTCAGCATGCGTACAAAGGAGCTAATTTCCAAAACACAATTACTGGCTAATTTACTTCCCGAGTCAAGCCTAGATCTATTTATCTAGAACAGTTATATATTTTTTCATTTTTTTGAAATCTTAAAATGTTCACTACTTTTGGGAAAAACGCAATAGAGTGATGAATAGATGAGTGAGAAAATATTGGTTACCCAATGAAAAATTTAATTACCCAATTAAAATCAATCTAATTAAAATTAGATCTTAGTTCTTGCTACCGCTAAACAAAGATATGAGGACATCCCATCCCATTATGGGTCACGTCAGCACAACCTTGCATCCAACTAATCAGGGCGTCGCTTACCAGATCCTGAAAGTGACAATCGGAATGTGTTTTCTAATCAGGCAACCTCGAGATATTTAACACGGGGTATTCAGAACGACAGTTACGGGTTTTATGATTATATCCATACAATCTAGGCCATCTATAAGCCATTCCAGAATGTTGTTTTGGTCAGTTTTCAAAATTTTAATCGAGAATACGTCAAAATATGTTTCAAAGCATAATGGCCAGTTTGAAACTAGTGCCGTAAAGCTCGAGATAGCTGCCTTCTGATTGGCCAAAGTTGATTTCTTGTCAGTCATTTCATTGGTCGGTCAATGTTCGCGAAAAGTTGTTCTGACGTGACCCGTAATGGGATGTCCTCAGATCTTTGGTTAGCGGTAGTGAAAACTAAGATCTGAATTTAATGAGATTGAATGAAAATTGAAACCCGAAAGTATAAACTCAATTGCTCAAAAAGTGATGTGACATACTGTACATTCGGAGAAAACACTAAAACAAACAATACCATGGTTTCACATTTGTTTATTTGGCTATGTACATAATAAACTGAAGCTTTGAACGATGGAGCAAGGAATATGAGACATGTTGACATCAGGTAATACTTGTGACTAACAGAGCTTAGTTGATTTGATAAAAACCTTATATTCATGCAAAATATATTCATGACTTCTAACAAAACAACACATTCTATAAGGACCAATCATCGAGTGTCTGATCTATGTTTGAGTGACAGGTTACCACTGGTTACACTGTACGAAAGTTTTGAACAGATGTTACCTTTAGGTGTAACTATCAAATGATAAATGTCTCACTGCCCAATAAAAATATTTTTGATGATCCATCATGATTCAGAGAACAAACCTTGTTATTTCCTAAACACATTCCTACTATTGTTCATTATCCATTATGAGAACAGCGAACTATCTACCGTTTGAGCAATGGCAGTCAGTCCCCCGGTAGAAAATAACCAATAAAGAGCCTGAGGGTCTGGTTCCTGGTCGTACTTGCACTGCAGAACCTTCAACTGCAGGGTGAGTGAGTGAGTATGGTTTAATGCCGCTTTTAGCAATATTCCAGCAATATAAGGGCAGGGGACATCGGTAATGGGTTTCACACATTGTACCCATGTGGGGAATCGAACCTGGGGTTTTGGCGTGAGGAGCAAATGCTTTAACCGCTAGCCTACCCCCCAGCCTATTCAACTGCAGGGTGTCCTTAGGTGTGATAATGTTTCTAGAATATTAAGTTCCAATCAACACAAAAGTACCATAATAGTGAAAAGTTTAGAACTATATTAACAAAAGTATACTTTAGCACCAAGTATTGGGGACTAACAGAAACTTGTCGTGACATGATTGGGAGGGGGATATGTAAGTCATAAGTCACTGACTCCTGTACATACGATCTTGATGAATTGCTGGAGTGAGTGAAAATGGTTTTACGCCGCTTTACTTCGGTGTGAAGAGCGAACGCTTTAACCACTAAAGTACTCATGGAAATGAAAAAA
Organism: Haliotis rufescens; assembly: GCF_023055435.1. Taxonomy (NCBI): domain Eukaryota; kingdom Metazoa; phylum Mollusca; class Gastropoda; order Lepetellida; family Haliotidae; genus Haliotis; species Haliotis rufescens. The sequence goes on from NW_025964334.1 coordinate 56,136,777, forward strand.
AACCTGTTTTGCTGAATTTAATAATCGACACGAAGCATTACGTAGATGTAAATACGAAATAACAAAACAACTGGAAAAGTACTAGTCTGGATTTGCTAGTTTTATCTCAGTGCTCAATACAAAATGTACTTTACAGGAGGTAATTTGTAGGCACTTTCAACATTCAAAAATAAAACTACGTCCAAATTGACATGGAAGAAACAGGCTATAGGCATTATGCAAATGAGCCTGGAAAAAAGTTATCAAAACAACAATAAAAATAACAGCTATGTTCGTGTACATAATAATAATGACATGTAAGTTGTTGTTTGAGAAGGGAATATGTTACTTTTACGTTCTGATATTTTGACGATGATTCACTATCCCAAAATACCACTGACAAATCACTAACCACTGACAAATCACATGCACATGGGTTTCAAGTACCTGTTTTCACCTGTCATCAAGGTGTCATAGGTCATGGACATTCACCTTGATCTACTAACACCTGGTTATGCTCAGTTTCACAATAGTCTGTTTTGTTCATATTTTTACATACTTTTATGTGTAAAAAGACATAAAAACATTTGATACGCTGTATTTGTGCCAAGGCCCAATTAGTACTAATTGAGTTGTTTGAATATTTATATATTTTGTATATTAACTGCATTTATTTAAAATCTGAGATAGAAAAAACAGTTTTTTTTCATTTCCGTGAGTACTTTAGGCTACCCGACCGCCCCAGTCCGGACTAGTACAAGCAGCCACACACACGTGCAGGCATGTCGCTATGTAAGTGCAATAACCTCGAACATCACGATAAACCCCACTTCACCTCACCCCCTTGATCCATAGTTTTTGTGGTTATCAATTACAGTACTGTAGCAACTGTTATTAATGCAATTAAAATATTGAACATTTGCATCATTCTCTGTTTTCTTTAGTCAAGAGTCACATCATACACAAGACATTTAATTCTCCTCGACAACTGAGTCTTGACGCGAATGACACCTTATTGTTGGACAGATATGGTCGCAAACCATCTTCCCGAGGCAAAGGTGAGTAGTGAGTGAGTATGGTTTTACGCCGTTTTTAGCAATATTCCAGCAATATCACGGCGGGGCACCCCATAAAAGGGCCTCTAACATTGTACCCATGTGGGGAATGGAACCTGGGTCTCCGGTCAGAAGAGTGAACACTTTAACCACTAGGCTACCCATCGCCCTTCCAATACCACTGAGGGGGCACGGGTGGCCAAGTCGTCTAAGGCGCCGCGATTCGCTGTGCAGAATTGCGTCCCTTGGGCACGCCAGAAACCTATGATTGTGGGTTCGAATCCTGGTTCGCCCCCATTAGGTTCCTAGGTTTGTCAGCACCATACCCGTGCTCGTAGGTTTCACCAAAGTGGTAAACGTCTGAGACCTGCATCACTTCGAGCTTTCCTCCCACATTAAGCTGGCATGCCACGATATAACTGGAATGTTGTTAAAAGCGGCGTTAAACCCAACCCACTCACTCACTCACTCACTCCAATACCACTGAATGTCAGCAGGTAAAACATACTGAGGACATATGAACATCAACGATGCTTATCACAATTTATTTGGGACTGAAGTATAAACTACCATATTCGCGGTATCAAGCACCCCCTTATCAATTGCTACACCAATCTCTTAGTAATCTCTTAGTAATCCTTATTAATCCCTCATACTAAGCCCAAAGTTTACATGCCCGTTCATATTTTGTGTGTATATTACAGATTTATTTACAGAAAGAGGAAAAATTGCCCAGTAACTATACCACTCAACATATTAATTTAACAACTGACAAGAAATCATTTTTGTGTTTCATGGAACGATAAAATCTCTCCCTATCAAAACTGGAGTAGGACGCTCTAAGTTTTGTTTGTTTGTTTATTGTTTAACGGCGCACTCAGCAATATTCCAGCTATATGGACCAGACAATCCAGTGATTGATGAGCATCGATCCACGCAATTGAGATCGATGACATGCATCAACCAAGTTAGCGAGCCTGACCACCCGATCTTGTTAGTCGCTTCTTACGACAAGCATAGTAGCCTTTTACAGTAAGCATGGGTTGCTGAAGACCTATTCTACCCTAAATCCTAAGTATTACATTCTTCCAAATCTCTATCTCTCGATCCCTGACAACATAATTCAACTTGTGTAGGGTTTAATGAGAGCTCCCTTTGATGTACTGCACACTGACTCCTTAGTCCAGCCAAAATATAACTCCATAATTCCAGCCTAGTTGGGCAAGGATGGAAACTGGACTCTTTTAGTCAGTTAACTCCCTTGCCTCGGGAAGATGAATTATTACGGCAAATACGTTATCTGGTTATACATACTACTCAAAAGAAGTTAAGCACCACCCAATTCTTTCATATTACTGTTTAAGTATAGTAACATGAAAGAATTAGGTTTTCTTATCTTCTTTTGAGTGGTATGTTTGAGAGTTGTGACGAGTCAGCGACTTACAGACGACCGTGATGCTGCTGCAGGGTATCACTGATCAACCAGATTGCATATGTTTGCTTCAGATGATAACGTAGATGATATTTACAGGAAGATAATGACAAAATAGTAACACTTCACATTTATACATGGTTAATATCTTACACGACATTCATACAGGGCCAGACAGCACACTGGTAAGAAGGAACACTCTTATGTTGTGTACCCACACATTCATGATAAATTACCTGCTCTACTAAACACACAGATACATGTTATTGTGTTCAAACTCCTGTGTACCACATCCTGGTCAGGCAACATCTGGACTTTCACTGACTACCCATTAACCAAAAATCGACTCAATCTCGTTAAAATCAGACCTTAGTTCTCGCTACCGCTGAACAAAGATCTGAGGACATCCCATTACGGGTCACGTCAGGCCGACCTTGCGCGAACTATGACCGACCAATGGAATGACCAATCAGAAGGCTGCTTTCTCGTGCTTTACGGCACAAAATTCAAATTGGCGACTACGCTTCGAAACATATTTTGACAAATTCTCGATTACAAATTTGAAACCTGAACAAAAAACATTCTGGAATGGCTAATAGATGGTCTAGATTGTAAGGATTCTGTCGTTAAACCCGTAACTATCGTTTCGGAATACACCATGTTAAAGTTTTCGAGGTTGCATGACTAGAAATCACATTCCGACTGTCACTTTCATAATCTGGTAAGCGACGCACTGATTGGTCGGATGAAAGGTCGTTCTGACGTGACCCCTAATAGGATGTCTTCAGATCTTTGTTTAGCGGTAGCGAGAACTAAGGTCTGATTTTAATGAGATTGAAATCAACTTTACATATTCCGAGCTGGACATGATAATCCAAACTTCTTGTGGTCTTTCATTGCGAGAGAATCATCCTTAAAACTTTCCACCATCTTCAACTAGTAGACTAGGGGCTGTGTTGAACACTGGTAGTGAGGACCCATGTGGGAATCAAACCTGTGTTTAGTCCAAGCTGAGCAAACACACTAACTACGGGGCCACCTAAATGTCACAACACCTGGTGTCTCAAGATTTCACCCATATCTTCAAAAATAACCAGGAAAGTTGATAATTTGGAGTAGCAAATATTTTATGAAAAGTACATTATATAACTTAAGCATAATATGAAACCATTCATTATTGGCATATGGGTTGGCTAGACAATTTGGCAGCTGATCATGATGCTAATTATTCTGTTATAAGAAATTCAGCTTGTGAATATTGGTGAGGCAGTGAGTGAGTGAGTGAGTATGGTTTTACGCCGCTTTTAGCAATATTCCAGCAATATCACGGCGGGGGACACCAGAAATGGGCTTCACACATTGTACTCATGTCGGGAATCGAACCCGGGTCTTCGGCGTGACGAGCTGACGCTTTAACCACTAGGCTACCCGACCGCCCCTGGTGAGGCAGAGCATCTCACAGTTCCCTAGTGCTGTGGCCAGTACACAGGGTGTTGAGCACCAGGGATGATACAGGGCTGTGATGATACACGACATGATACCAATGTACCTTGATGGTACAAGATGGTACATAAACACTCACCACATGCATGAAGGGGGCCTATTCCTTCATCACAGAGGAAAGATTAAAGACCCAACAAGTCCTATTTTGGAAACTTTGGAGCAATTAGTGTCTTCATTCTTCTCAAAGCAGCATAACCAACTTGTTAGATCTACTTTGAGAATTTATTAAATTGTATTTCAAAAGATTTTGTTAATATTTTTCACACCCCAGATGAATGCTGCACTGAAGAACAACCTCCATACAACTTGAAATATTCAACATTTGAATCTCAAAAACAATTTTTGAAATATCTGAGAAAACTTTCAATTCAAACTGGAATACAAAACAAGATTATTTTCAATCGCAGCCAGATCTGTAACTACGAATAAGTGAACCAAAGAAATAATCAAAAGTTTCGTGACATTTTTGGTAAGACATGTAAAGCTTGAGGTAAACGTGTATTTACTCTGTACACAAGACAGCGCATCTTCCCGAGGCAAGGGAATTAACTGACTGGAATTCCTGGGCTCGATCGTAGCGCCCCCAGTGGCTATTACGAGTTATGTCCTTTCTATGCCTCTCCTATTGACCAATCAGATTCAACCTCTTGTATCACTTGCATTTGCTTCAAACAAAACGGTGGCGCCCAGTCAAGACGATCTGATTGATAATCAAGATCTATATTGTGATAAAACGAGTCTTACATCGGGAAGTGCATCAAATCACGTGAGCACCTTGATTAAAAACAGGAAAAGATTTAGAAAATATCTGTTGACAACGAGTTAGAGGTGCATATGTTTTACAAATCCTGCAGTCGACCGAAATCTGCATGACAGTTTACGAACCGGATTTCGGTTTCGGTTTGCGATTTTGATTGGACTATGCATAGACTCGTTAGTCCAACCAAAATGTAACTCCATAATACCAGCCTAGTTTGGCAAGGGTGGAAACTGGACTTTTATAGTCAGTTAACTCTCTTGCCTCAGGAAGATGAATAGCCACTGGTGGCGCTACGATCGAGCCCAGGAATTCCAGCCTAGTTCGGCAAGGGTGGAAACTGGACTTTTATAGTCAGTTAACTCTCTTGCCTCGGGAAGATGAATAGCCACTGGTGGCGCTACGATCGAGCCCAGGAATTCCAGCCTAGTTCGGCAAGGGTGGAAACTGGACTTTTATAGTCTAGTTAACTCTCTTGCCTCGGGAAGATGAAGACAGCCTGTACCTGCAACAGGGCACTGGGTGGAAACACCTGCTGTTAACTTCTAGCTACAGTTGTTTCTTACCGGCAGTTTTATGATGGTTATCTCTATCTGTAGAGTAACCGGAGATCTAATGTTGAACATCAGACTGACACAATGTGCATACCATGTTTCCTCGATTTAACGCCCGGGTGCATATTTCTTTGAGACACTTTTCAACCGGGTATTTTATCAAGGCCTAGCATTCATAATTTCAATTTCCCTTAACAATATATTCAGATCCTCCTTCGGTACTATAGTTCAAAATTCTTGAAACTGTTTAGTGGACACAATGAGTTGTACACATATAGTACTTGAAGTACGATATGGGATGTGTTATGAAACTCGCACAGATGATAATTCGGAGAATTCCGAGCATAAAAAACTACCTGTTGTCAAAGTTGTCCAGTGTTTCAGGTTTTCAGTTACCCTGTAGCGTTTAATTGAGGAAATACGGTACATGCAGCCAGGCTTCATGCAGCTTATAGCCGAGTCTCCATCTGTCTCCCCTGACCTGTCTTCCTTAGCAGGTGACACCTTCACATTGCAGCATCAATGAGTGAGTGAGTTGAGTTTAACACCGTTTGTAACAGTATTCCAGTTATATCACGGCGTGTCAGCTTGATGTGGGGGGAAAGCCCGAAGTGTTGCTGGTCTCAGATGTATACCACTTTGGTGAAACCCACGAGCACGGGTATGGTGCTGACAAACCTAGAATAATAATTGGGACGAACTGGGATTCGAACCAATAATCAAAGGTTCACTGGCATGCCCAAGGGATGCAACTCTGCACAGCTTATTGCAACACTTTAGACGACTGGGCTGTCCATGACCCCTCATCAATGATATGGACTATACACATGCACACAACATTCTCCTCGTTTTGATGCATAACTTGGAGACTAAGCTCCACAATCTGGCACCAATCTTCTGCTTGGTCATGTAATTAATACCTTTCATAAAACTGAGACATTGTCAGGAGCATCAATAGTTTTCAAAACAAAGTTTCAAGTGGTCTTTGTTATGACAACACATTGAGATTCCTCCTGTTGTTTGTATCAGTTCATATAGTATTGATGTATTCAGGAGAAAAACCCAATTAAAATGAAACGTAATAACCAAATTAAAATAAAGTGGAATGAAGTGTCCACCTTTTATGTGTTAAATATGGTAGGTGTCAATCAATCTGGTGGTATTAACAATGGGGTGGAATTATGGGAGAATCCTACACCGACTGGGGTTACACTTCGTACACACCGGCCGGCTTAACATATTGTATACACCAGCCGGGGTTACTTTGTGTACATAAGCAGGGATTACACTTCGTATACACCAGCTGGGGTTACACTTCGTATACACCAGCTGGGGTCACACTTCGTACACACTAACCGGGGTTACACTTTGTATACACCAGCCAGGGTTACACTTCATATACACCAGCCGGGGTTACACTTCGTATACACCAGCTGGGGTTACCAGCCGGGGTCACACTTCATATACACTAGCTGGGGCTACACTTCGTATACACCAGCTGGGGTCACACTTCGTATACACCAGCTGGGGTTACACTTCGTATAAACCAGCCGGGGTTATACTTCGTATACACCAGCTGGGGTTACACTTTGTGTACACCAGCTGGTGTTACACTTTGTATACACCAGCTTGGGTTACACTTCGTATACACTAACCGGGGTTACACTTTGTATACACCAGCCGGGGTTACACTTCGTATACACCAGCCGGGGTTACACTTCGTATACACCAGCTGGGGTTACACTTCGTATACACTGGCTGGGGTTACACTTCGTATACACTAACTGGAGTTACACTTTGTATACACCAGCTGGGGTTACACTTCGTATACACTAACCAGGGTTACACTTTGTATACACCAGCCGGGGTTACACTTCGTATACACCAGCCAGGGTTACACTTCGTATACACCAGCTAGGGTTACACTTCGTATAAACCAGCCGGGGTTATACTTCGTATACACCAGGCGGGGTTACACTTCGTATACACCAGCCGGGGTTACACTTCGGATAAACTAGCTAGTGTTACTCCCACTTTACACTTTTGTTTTCGTTTACACTGTCAACATTCACACAACGCAGTCGGACACATGGTAACACATGAATGTGTTTTACAATGAGCATCAGGTGGAGTTATACCATAGAGCCAGACTCTCCCACTCTATCTGCAAACTGAAATAAGAGCGAAACGTAAATTCAGAATATATTTCATTAACAGATTTAAATATCAGTGCATTAATTATTCTACCAGTGATTACTCACAATATGCAGATAAGCATAAAAGAAAGAGAACAAGAAATAATTAAAGACAATACATGACTGTTACCAATAGCTGCGAAAAAATTTATATTTGAGAAAATGTATCATTCAACACATAGCATTTACTGTCCGACTAACTTGGCCCTTGAAATATCTACCTCATTCGAATGGCTTGGGTATAGGTCAACCCCACAATAATCAATATATCTAGTACTCAATAACACCCGGAAATCCATAAATATACTCACTACCAAAAGAAACATACAGAGAAGTGTGTATGTTAAGATTTTGTTTGTTTGTTTGTTTGTCTCTTAACGCCGCACCCAGCAATTTTCCAGCTTAATGACGGCGGTCTGTAAATAATTGAGTCTGGACCAGACAATCCAGTGATTGATATCATGAGCATCGATCCACTCAACTGAGATATGATGACATGCATCAACAAAGTCACCGGACCTGATCACCCGATCCCGTTAGTACTTCTTCCGACAAGCATCGTTAGGAAGAGTTGTTTCCAAAGTGTACGACTTAATGACAAAACTAACAATCAGTCAAGTGTTACCACAGAGCCTCTTTATTCTTTTCACGATATGCTGCATGTGATTTCCAAACTTTACACGCTAATTCTGCACAAGACAAATATTGCATCTCGAGTCATGTATCTATGACATGCTGCAGTCATGAGCATCGGTTCACACGACATACCAGTATGTTCATTTGTGCATCAAACTAATCTAATATCTCTTGAATATGAGTGAGTGAGTGAATATGGTTTTACGCCGCTTTTAGCAATATTCCAGCAATAGCAATATTCCAGCAATATCACAGAAATGGGCTTCACACATTGTACCCTTGTCTGGAATCGAACCCGGGTCTTCGGCGTGACGAGCGAACGCTTTAACCACTAGGCTACCCGACCGCCCCTCTCTTGAATATGAGTGATTCTTCATATCTTAACCAACATGAATGGCATTCACGTTTCTTTTGGTGTAAATATACATACAATAAAATGTCTGTCTCCTTATACTATATCAAGGACACAAAGATTTAACTTACAGATCTAATTCCCGGTAGATTCAATATTGTTCCTACAACTGGTACACGTCTTAAAAAGTTGACAGCAACAGGGAAGAATCCACTGAAACAGACAACAACATTGTCAGTATTTCACAGGAGTCAGTGAAAAAAAAATCTGTTAGAACAATCATTTGCTTCATGATAAATATGCATCTTTAAACCTTTCTTGCTTGTTCTGTTTGTAATTTCATTATAGCTTCTATTTTTGAAGCATAAGATCAACTTGATTGTTTGTTTGTTTGTTTGTTTGTTGTTAAACGCTGCACTCAGCAATATTCCAGCTATATGACGGAGGTCTGTAAATAATCCCGTCTTGACCAGACAATTTAGTGATTGACATCATGAGCATCGATACACGCAATTGGGATACGATGACATGCATCAACCAAGTCAGCTAGTCTGACCACCTGATCCCGTTAGTCGCCTCTAATGACAAGCAAAGTCGCCTGTTACAGCAAGCATGGATTGCTGAAAACCTATTCTAACCCAGATCTTCACGGGTCAAAATTAACTTGAAATTAATTTTAATATTTTGAGTTGCATCTTCCACAATGACGAGACAATATTGAGCAAAGTCATGGCTTGGCACACCAAGAATGGGGATTTGATCCAAGGTCTTGGGTGAGCTACTTTATCTACTCGGCTACCTTAATACCGTTTGTTTTGTTGCTGTTTAATGCCACACTCATCATGACAACAGCCTGTATGTAATCAAGTCTGTACCAGACAATCCAGTGATCGATACTGTACGTAATGATCCACTCTGCGATAAAAACTGGCACTTGTCCTATAGTCCTTGCCAAACTGCCCAATAGTTAGCATAAGGACGAGTAGAAATTTGCCCCTTTTAAGGGTATTACCGTATGTTTTCATTCTAAGGAATGGTGGACTAAAAGTGTTAGTTTCTACTGCCGTCCATGCAATTAGGAATGACATGCAATCAACCAAGGCACCGAGCCTGATCTCCGATCAATTTGGACACCTCTAACAACCAGCATTGGTTGCTGGGGATCTGTTCTAACCAGATTTGTTTGTTTGTTTGTTGTTTAACGCCGCAATCCAGTGATTGACATCATGAGCATCGATCCACGCAATGGGGATCGATCACATGCATCAACCAAGTCAGCAAGCCTGACCACCCAATCCCGTTAATTGCCTCTTATGACAAGCATAGTCGCATTTTACAGCAAGCATTGGTTACTGAAAACCTATTCTAACCCAGATCTTCACAGGTCAAAATTAACTTGAAATTAATTACTTTTTTAATATTTTGAGTTGCATCTTCCACAATGCGAGACAATATTGACCTATTCTACCCCAGATCTTCACGGGCCGACAAGTGAAGTACAAGCATTTACACTGATGATGAATCTGGTTATCATCAGCTAAGTACATCTCATTACCTGAATAACAAGAAGAAACCATACATCTCCACACACATGCCGACCATCGGCCACCCCAGGAGGACCACCAGGATGCCCCCGAGGAAGAACCCTGTTGCCTTCACTTTATGCTTCTGGAAGAAAAATCGGGCTGTTCTCTCCAAGCCGATGACGAATGCCAGGCCAGCTAAGAATAAAATCTGCAAACAGAAAGAAATGTCTTAAACATTGTAGTGGGGACTTCACTGTATGTCGCGATATCGATGTATCGGCAATCTTATCACGTTGGTAATGTGCTTATACAAATTAATGACTATCGATACTGAACTAATAAGTCACTGCCACAGAGCCGTTTACATTATTAGTGAGTGAGTTGTGTTTAACACCGCTTTTAACAGTATTCCAGTTATATCGCGGCGTGTCAGCTTAATGTGGGAGGAAAGTCCAAAGTGATGCAGGTCTCAGACGTTTACCACTTCGGTGAAACCCACAAGCACGGATATGGTGCTGACAAACCTAGAAACATAATCAGGGCGAACCGGGATTCGAACCCACAATCATAGGTTTCGGGCTCGCCCAAGGGACGCAACTCTGTTCAGCGAATCGTGGCGCCTGGGCCACCCGTGCCCACTTTCATTATTAAGATTACCATGGTTAAAATAGACAAAGTGGAGAAAGAAAATTCAATTTCAACCATTTTATGGATCTGCCTGGTTCATATTTAGCATTAAATTGCAGGTTTATATTTATCTATACACATACTGAATAAAGAAACTTATTATTTATCAATATATCATCATACTCTGAGTCTATATGTCAGTTAAAGCTGTACGGTACTACCAGTATACCAAGATATGAAATACCATCAAATATGTATCTCAATATTGGTATATTGTGTTTTTAAAAAATGATGCATATCTTTATATTGTTGTTACTTGAATTGAAATTAGGACATTAAGAAATTAACAACTGCTTCCTGTGAACGAAAAAGTGAAACTATTTGTGACCAGTTTCCTGTATATCTAATGTGTCTATTACCAATGCATTGTGACCATAGCAACAACCAACATATTATGAAAATGTCAAAAATGTGCAGGGAGTATTTTTTAAATTCAGGTTTATATTAAATTACAGATGAAAGAATGTATGTAATATATTGTGGTATGTATCGCAATACATGAATCATCATCGGTGATTATTGCAATACCCGTCACTAATCATGCTAATACTGATACTAAAATTTCAATGCCACCCCTTCCTTGTAGCACATGATGATAAAATGTCATGGACAATGTTGACATTTCATCACTTGAATGCCGTCTGCGACTTTAGCCACTAGCCCGAAGACTGTGTCTAGTAACATTCAGTTCGGTCTTGTAAACTCAGCTAATAACATCATCCCAACACTCAGCACACAGCTTCTAAAGTTAGTGGGAATTCAAGCCATCATGATGAGGGATGGGCAAGCAGTTACTGCACTGCCGAATAAGCAGTATTTCAGCTGTATTGTGTATGCCATGTATATGATGGAGCCTGTATATAATCTGTATGCCATGTATATGATGGAGCCTGTATATAATCTGTATGCCATGTATATGATGGAGCCTGTATATAATCTGTATGCCATGTATATGATGGAGCCTATATATAATCTGTATGCCATGTATATGATGGAGCCTGTATATAATCTGTATGCAGGGATGTGAGCAGGTTTACTCTAAAAAAGAGGAAAAGTCTAGGGGGGTCATCTGATTGCATTTTAAGCAATTTCGTGCAGTTTGGACAACATTCGCACCAAGAAATGTATTAAGTCATGGGCAAAAGTCAAATAAACAAGATGGCAGATGCAGTAAAATTTCGAAGTTAAATCAGTACTTTCAAAAAATCGGGCATAGCTTTCGCGCACCTGGCTACCCGCCAGGTCTGGGAGCAATACTGCCATAAACTTCAACCCCCATCCCCCAGACAAGGACAACGGTCACAAGCGTGCAATGTCTGACCCTTTCCCCATGTTGAAGCTTATTGAAAAAAACTTACCTTGTACTTACCTTTTGATGAAAAAAACAAAAATCCATTGCAAACATAAGACATTAATACAATATATATCCCCTATGTTATGGGGTTTTGGACGCTGAAGAAACATTCATAGTTTTCTCGCTAATCACATGAACAACTGTAAAACATCTCATTCACTTACAGGCTAAAAGACAACTTTATCTTAAACACAAGCCATCAGCTGACTCTGAGTATTAACAATATCTGTGTGACGCCACACCCCACGTTATAGTGCAAGTATTCGTGATAGAAAACGTATGATCGCCGAAAACCTATGCTGGTGAAAGCTCTGATCGAAAACAGGACGATCAGCGACGGTTGTCCGGTTTTCGATCATATTTTTCGGAGTGTTTTTTTTAAAAAATTTTATTAAATTTTTTACGCGGAAGATGATTTTTTCCGAGGACTACAGTTTTAAAAAACGCGATTTTCCGCGTTTCCGCGGAGATTTCACATCCCTGGTATGCCATGTATATGATGGAGCCTGTATATAATCTGTATGCCATGTATATGATGGAGCCTGTATATAATCTGTATGCCATGTATGTGATGGAGCCTGTATACATGGTATATAATCTGTATGCCATGTATATGATGGAGCCTGTATATAATCTGTATGCCATGTATATGATGGAGCCTGTATATAATCTGTATGCCATGTATGTGATGAAGCCTGTATACATGGTATATAATCTGTATGTCGTGTATATGATGGAGCCTGTGTATAATCTGTATGTCGTGTATATGATGGAGCCTGTTTATAATCTGTATGTCATGTAATGATGGAACCTGTTTATAATCTGTATGTCATGTATATGATGGAGCCTGTATATAATCTGTATGTCATGTATATGATGGAGCCTGTTTATAATCTGTATGTCATGTATATGATGGAGCCTGTGTATAATCTGTATGTCGTGTATATGATGGAGCCTGTATATAATCTGTATGTCATGTATATGATTGAGCATGTATATAATCCAGTCGGACAAGACCGTAGTACCCCAGTACTTACATTGCCAATTGCAAGCAGACCTTTGTCAAATAAGAACATGACACCCAGAAACAGGAAGGCGATGCCAAATCCAGCCAAGCCCACTCCAATTTCTGAAACAAAGAGTACACAGCATTAGTACTTTCATCAAGAGTAGGATCATGAAAACACTGGCTTTTATTTTCACACTAGTAAAATACTGGTTTTTAATCCACACGACTGAAATACTGGTTTTTATTTTCATACAGGTGAAATACTGCATGGTTTTAATTTTCATATCGGTACTGTTGAAATACTGGCTTCTATTTTCACATTGTTTTTTCAGAAGGATAAATCTCTCATAACTGTTTTAAACACAGTATATCTGAACTTTATTTCAATTGCTGACAAAACTCACCAGTGAATTTTTGCTTTTGTTTTTATGAACCGAAAAACATTAAGGCCCATTATGTTTATCATGTTTATACCTCCATGAACACAAACAAATTGTAGTCAATCTTACATAAATACTTGACATCCCTTGACACCATATAGACCAAAGCATCCTTGAAAGATATTGTGGTTACCTGGTGCTCAGAATGAGCATTGCTATGGGATATAATAAATGAATCTAATAACAAAGCCAATAACCAAAGTGATTCAGCACTAGACTGCAGTATATTCAACCTAGTAACGTGTCAAATCTAGTCACTGTTTGTTTACACAAGTTGATTAAGTAGCCATGACAGTTAGCCAACCTCATTTTTCAAGATCAACATTTTTCATTGTTCACTTTAAGCATGCATTGTGTATTAATGCGTGATAGAAGATGACTTATGATTATTATTAATTATTATACTGGGATCTTTGTTTTGGGCAAACTTGTTCTTATTTAAGGCTAATCATCCAAGTATAATGCAGCAAGTATAATGTTACCATGGTTACAGCAGATGTGGTGAATACATAACATTATCATTATTATTATTATTATTATTATTATTATTATTATTATGGGATCTTTGTTTTTGGCAAACCTGTTCTTATTTATGGCTAATCATCCAAGTATAATGCAGCAAGTATAATGTTACCATGGTTACAGCAGATGTGGTGAATACATGACACTGCTTAATTTTATTTACATCAAATGATGGTGCAAACTGGTGCAGCAACAACTGTAATCTTTGACCCATATAATCAGTTGAATATGCATAATGTTCAATTTCCTGCCAGCTGAAGTTAGATCACAACAGAGTAAATGCTATCACTCAATAGAACTGCAGATACCTCATACTGTATCATGCTATTCTAAGTTGTCTGTCATTTAATCTCAAAGGTAGGTCAACTTGCGTAATGCATTTTCGGCTAGATCAGCATTAGTGCACTGACAATAATTTGTTGACTTATTAATTTCATAATTGTAAGTGATGAGCACAACATTTTAAAATGACACAAACTGACATAATTATTAAATTAAGAGAAACATGTAATACTCACAGGGTCCATAATGTTTTTACTTAATTTGTGGTAGAAATTGGTTGGTTGGTGTGTTGTTTTACGCCGCACTCAGCAATATTCCAGCTATATGATGGCAGTCTGTAAATAATCGAGTCTGGACCAGACAGTCCAGTGATTGATATCATAAGCATTGATCCACGCAATTGGGATCAAGGACCTGCATCAACCAAGTCAGCGAGCCTGACCACCCGATCCCGTTAGTCGCCTTTTACGACAAGCATAGTCACCTTTTACGGCAAGCATGGGTTGCTGAAGACCTATTCTACCCCGTATCTTCACGGGTCTGGTAGAAATAATAACAATGTATTGATTATCATCGATAGAACAGATTTTTTAATATTTAGCTTCGATATTTAATGCTCTCCACAACACAATGTCCTACATGTGGACAGTATCAGTTCGTTGTCCAAATTAAATTCCACTATTCCAAAAATAATTTAAACATGTTCAGTATCATATTTGTTAGGTGGTGTATCAATTTCAGTCTAGATTCCAATGTTAGTGTGCAACTATCTTCACTATCTGTTACTAAATGAATAAAAACACCATTTCTGTATTATGCTTGTCGTCCAAGCTGTCGATACGCCTAATGAAAACATAACATGGTAACAGACGTCAGCAAGACTGAGGAATGACGTGTCAGTACAAGCATCCAACAGAAGCTTAATTCAATGAAATAACTCACTTTGAAAATCTGTTACTTGCATCATTTTGACAGTTTTTGATTTAAACTATTTCCGTCACAAAAGTAACTTTCATAGAGCCCCAGATCCACTGTTAATTGACGAAATATTTGTCACGCTGTCACTCTTTCATAGCACCGGATGTTATAAATAAACAGACTTTGATAAATGAAGAACGACACAAGGGAGGTAACTCTAGTCGGGGTTAAAAGTAGAAGCCACATCGGCAGTATTTCGGCCATATCGTGACGATGGACAGCATTATAACTAGATTACCATAGACATTGTATTTTAACTACTTTATTAGAGCATTAAATCGTTATTACTATTATTTGACTGTACATTATTATAAAAAAACAAACAACAACACGGGTTACATATCGCCAGAAACAAGAGACCATAAAATAATTTATTTTTTAAGGTCTCTACAGAAACTTTAGGTTGATCACCACAATAGCGACTTCTGCTGTCTGCATGGTACCCCGGCAGAATTTACACCATCACTGCAGTTGCTATCGATTGCTTGCAATGACGCCTACAAATGTACATTACAAATGTATTTATTTATGATAAATGTAACATATGGCCTAAATCCCTATGAGACACACTAAGACCACACAACACACTTAAATAGAAGAATGGTATTAATATCATTATTATACAATGATAAGAATAACTTAGTATATTAGTATCTAAACTTTATACAAAGGCTACAGGGAGTATTTCCATCTTTTATACTTTTAGTAACAAATGCGGCTAAGAGTTTTACAAATTTAGCGTTACCCAATACGAATGCGGCCTGATCAATGGGCGACAATAAATCACATTTTATATCGTGAGTCAAATAAGATAAAAAAATGATAAAAAAGGAACTTTGTCGTCATCATGGTCATAGTTACTGACTTTATTCACTTTAGGTGTCTTGGGGGCGTGTATATCTACCAGCTTCTATTGAAGGTACCACATTGTTACTCATAAGCCTACTATGGTAAGATCTCCGTGAGATGTTAGTAACAGATGGTTTAGACAGCAATAAGGTCTTAAACTGTCTACAGGTACGAAGGTTATTTTCGTTCGGTGTCATTCCAAAGTTCATTGCAACCCTGGCAACCCAAACATCTAATCCATTGCGTAACATAACATTCTGTTCCAGATATATTATACAAATCTGCTACCAGTAACTTAAGAGGATTCAACATATTAAAAACAATACTATACATGATTTTGAAATCATGGCAGACCTTCTGCATATAGTACTGGGTATTGGGGACTGTTCCTTTCGGTACAACTTACACCTAAAAAGTCAGTTTTTTGCTTTGAAAAGGCGACATCCAGCCCATTTCATCCTGGACAGCCAAATTGGGTGTGTTACTGCCAACACCAAGAAAAAACCCACGAAAGAATACGAATTCAATGACATCGTTGAGCGTTGATACGGCACTTGCACTGTAACTGCAAGTTACTGCCAAGACGACATACCGGAGAAACAAGAGATCAACAGGAGGCTCTCCAGGATCATGGACCCCCAGGACGTCTACCAGTGACAAATGACATGAAGACACCCTGTGGGAGGTGCCATATAACTGTCACGAAGAGGGGCCTGGAAGGTGAAGAGTGCCAAGAAAACCCGTGGAGGCAATGTTTGCCAACAAGATATTCAGTGGCAAATGACTGTCACGAAGACAGCCTGGAGGCTGAAGAGCGTCAGAAAGACCTCTGGAGGCAACCATTGCCAACATGATATTCATTGGCAATTGACTGTCACGAAGGTACCAGGGGGCAGGAGAGTGCCAAGAATGCCTCTGGAGGCAGTGGTTGCCAAGATGATATTCAGTTGCAAGTGACTGTCACGAAGACACCCTGGAGGCCGAAGTGTCAGGAACTCGGGAGGAAATGATTGACAATATGACGTTTAATGGCAGGTGACTGCCAAGCAGACAGCCCTGGAGACTCTCCAGGATCATGCAACAACGCACACATGCAAATCATATATAGACACATACACACCAAGACAACTTATATATTCATACATATAATTTAATGTTTGAGCACCTTTCCATACGTGTAAAGCTAATGTCATTCAAGCAATGAAATACCCCATGCTATAACATATGCGAATTTCAACGCATCGGAACGCATGCCATTCAAAATTCGGTTTCAGTGAGTTGGTTTCGTAAGGATAGCATGATATGCGTTTTTGTAATGCAACAAATGCAGTTACATATACAACTACGGTAATCAAGTCTTACTGTAAGAAACGTATGCATATGTACAATGTGAAGTTACACTGCAAACATTTCATCATCCCAGATGGAAGTCATTGTTTATATTGTAAAAGGGGAATGACCATAACACATTCCATAGACAGACACAAACGCCTAGTAAGCCGGCACAGGCATCTGACAAGAAGACACAATCACGCTAAAGCAGGCACATACGGCAAGCAGGAAGACACAATCACCCTACATCAGGCACAGACGACCAGTAAGAAGACACAATCACCCTAAATCAGGCACAGACAAATTCTAACTTTTCACGCCAGTTAGACGTAATTAGTGTGCATGCATATGTGACTTCTATCACATCCCAATCACACTAAATCATTCATAGACGTACCGTCTTGGCATAGCAAAAACATCTTGGTCAAATGATAATCTTGATCACATACGTCTGGATTAAAATCACCGTCGATACCATAGCAAACGGTAAATCACGGTAAATCAGACAGGTACGTCGGGCAAACACAATTACACTGCACCAGTCACAGGTCTCTAGTCGGAAAACACAATCACACTAAATCAGGCAAAGACGTCTATTGAGAAGACACAATCACGCTAAATCAGCAACATATACTTTTAACGGGGCGCTTCCACGCTAAATCAGGCACAACTCACCAGAACATTTCATAATAAAACAGACAATCACACTGAATCAGACACAGGTGCCAAGCAAGACGACACAATCACACTACACCAAGAAAGGTGTATTCAAAAGACACAATCACACTAAGTCAGACACACAATCACACTAAGTCAGACAATCACATTAAATCCTGCACAGACAGCTGGTATGAAAACACACTCAGCCTAAATCAGGCACATACATCTACTAACTTTTCGACTTAAAATGAAGCTAAATCCGTCTTGTTAGAAGACACATTCACACTGGGCACATACGTCTTGTTAGAAGACACATTCACACTGGCAGTTACGTCTTGTTAGAAGACACATTCACACTGGGCTCATACGTCTTGTTAGAAGACACATTCACACTGGGCACATACGTCTTGTTAGAAGACACATTCACACTGGCAGTTACGTCTTGTTAGAAGACACATTCACACTGGGCACATACGTCTTGTTAGAAGACACATTCACACTGGCAGTTACGTCTTGTTAGAAGACACATTCACACTGGGCACATACGTCTTGTTAGAAGACACATTCACACTGGGCACATACGTCTTGTTAGAAGACACATTCACACTGGGCACATACGTCTTGTAAGAAGACACATTCACACTGGGCACATACGTCTTGTAGGAAGGCACTTTCACACTGGACACATACGTCTTGTAAGAAGACACATTCACACTGGGCACATACGTCTTGTTAGAAGACACATTCACACTGGGCACATTCGTCTTGTAAGAAGACACATTCACACTGGGCACATACGTCTTGTTAGAAGACACATTCACACTGGGCACATACGTCTTGTTAGAAGACACATTCACACTGGGCACATACGTCTTGTTAGAAGACACAATCACACTGGGCACATACTTCTTGTTAGAAGACACATTCACACTGGGCACATACGTCTTGTAAGAAGACACATTCACACTGGGCACATACGTCTTGTAAGAAGACACATTCACACTGGGCACGTACGTCTTGTAAGAAGACACATTCACACTGGGCACATACGTCTTGTCAGAAGACACATTCACACTGGGCACATACGTCTTGTTAGAAGACACATTCACACTGGGCACATACGTCTTGTTAGAAGACACATTCACACTGGGCACATACGCCTTGTTAGAAGACACAATCACTCTGGGCACATACTTCTTGTTAGAAGACACATTCACACTGGGCACATACGTCTTGTAAGAAGACACATTCACACTGGGCACATACGTCTTGTAAGAAGACACATTCACACTGGGCACATACGTCTTGTAAGAAGACACATTCACACTGGGCACATACGTCTTGTAAGAAGACACATTCACACTGGGCACATACGTCTTGTAAGAAGGCACTTTCACACTGGACACATACGTCTTGTAAGAAGACACATTCACACTGGGCACATACGTCTTGTTAGAAGACACATTCACACTGGGCACATACGTCTTGTAAGAAGACACATTCACACTGGGCACATACGTCTTGTTAGAAGACACATTCACACTGGGCACATACGTCTTGTAAGAAGACACATTCACACTGGGCACATACGTCTTGTAAGAAGGCACTTTCACACTGGACACATACGTCTTGTAAGAAGACACATTCACACTGGGCACATACGTCTTGTAAGAAGACACATTCACACTGGGCACATACGTCCTGTTAGAAGACACATTCACACTGGGCACATACGTCTTGTAAGAAGACACATTCACACTGGGCACATACCTCTTGTAAGAAGACACATTCACACTGGGCACATACGTCTTGTAAGAAGACACATTCACACTGGGCACATACGTCTTGTAAGAAGACACATTCACACTGGGCACATACGTCTTGTTAGAAGACACATTCACACTGGGCACATACGTCTTGTTAGAAGACACATTCACACTGGGCACATACGTCTTGTAAGAAGACACATTCACACTGGGCACATACGTCTTGTTAGAAGACACATTCACACTGGGCAAATACGTCTTGTAAGAAGACACATTCACACTGGGCACATACGTCTTGTTAGAAGACACATTCACACTGGGCACATACGTCTTGTTAGAAGACACATTCACACTGGGCACATACGTCTTGTAAGAAGACACATTCACACTGGGCACATACGTCTTGTTAGAAGACACATTTACACTGGGCACATACGTCTTGTAAGAAGACACATTTACACTGGGCACATACTTCTTGTTAGAAGACACGATCATGCTAAATCTGGCACATATGTCTAGTGAGAAGATGTAAACACGCTTAATCGGGGATACACGTAATGTTTATAAAACACAATCACGTTCAACCAGGACAAGACGTCCAGTAAGAAGACAATTACAACGTCTAGTTAGAAGTCACATGCACACTAATTCGACAAACACGTCTTTTGAGAAGACACAATCGCGCTAAATCCGGAGCACATGTATAGTCAGAAGACACGATCTTGCTAATATATAAATCAGGCACACATGTCTCTTGTGAGGGCACAGACACACTAACTCGGGCATGCACGTCTTGGAATTTTCAGAAAACACAATCATAATAAGCCGGGAAAAGATGGAAGATTACGATAAAGCAGCCACATGCTTCAATTAACCTTTTTGAAAACATAATCATGCTAAATCAGGCACAAACGTGTAGAAAGAAGACACAATCACGCTAAATCAGTCACAAATCTACAGAGTGTAGAAGGCACAATCACACGGGCTCAGACGTCTAGGAAAAATCACGCTTAAGCATGCAGACACGTCTAAAATCGTTCAGAATACACCATCACCCTAAAGCCGGTACAGACGTCTTGTAAAAAGTCACGATCTTGTTAATTTATAAATCAGGCAGAGATGTCTAGCGAGAGGACACAAACACGCTAAATTAACCACATATATCTAGTTAGACGACACAATCACGCTAAATCAGGCATAATACAAAAATCAGCATCAATTCAAAACGTTTTTGAAAGCATGAAATTATTAAAATATGGTTTATTAAAAAAAATGTTGTTTTTACTATTTTTCTTTCAAGACAAACACGTCAAATAATTATTTGGAATGATTTAATGAATACAATGCACAATTTAAATGACTCCGTTTCAGTAAACCTATGCAACATATACACGTTTAACACCAGCTTTCGACCAGCATGTTAAACCTCTCTAGTGTATTTAACAAATTCTGCGGCAGAAAAATGCAATTCTGCACGATTTCTGCACAAACAGGGATTTTGCTCAACATAGGTACATTTCTGCACTGAGTGGGCATTTCTGCAAAAGATTCCGCGACGGCGGAATCGCGGAATACAGCGGGGACTGAATTATTTTTCTGTCACACGGACATATCGGTCCAGAGTCAGCTGAAGGAATCTTGAGGTCGCTCTCGTTCGGTCGAATGCTGTATAAGACGTTGAGTACCAACTACGCTACTAGAAGCGCCACCACCACCAGCAGCAGCGCCGCCACCACCGCATCCCTGTCCTTCGTGTTCTTCAACGTACTCACCATATTGGTGAAACAACTCGACGAGCGTCCCATGGCCGTGGAACTATACTTGGGACTACTGATGACAGTTGCAATCGCTCTGCCTGTTCTAGGCGGAGGGCGGTGGGGTAGTCTAGTGGTTAAAGACTTTGCCCTTCTCGGCGAAGACACTGGTTCGATTCCCCACATTGTGTGAAACCAATTTATGGTGCCCCCCGTCGTAATATTGCTGGGATATTGCTAAAAACGGCGTAAAACCCAACTCATCAGGAGGATTGTTGCAGAGCAGGTTTGCTTCTATGGCCACCGTATAGGGAGGAAGATAAGTTTCACGTTAGGAAAGGACCATGTGACCGGTCAATTGACTTTGATGACTTCATTCAGACTCTCATACTCATCTCGAGCAGGGATGGAACGCTAAAGGACACCCACCTTACTACTATCTGTTCCGACGTTATAAGTTCCGACGTTCTTATTGGTTCTATCGATCGTTGCTTTTGCTTATTTACGGGACTATTCTGGGACCAACGATGCCATCTTCCCTAGGCAAGGGCGTTATCTGACTATAATAACTATTGAAACCAGGACTATCTATAATAAGTTCTGGGATCTTGGGATAATGTTTTCAACAAGGTTGAATTGGTCAACAGCATGTACAGCACTTGCCACTCAAGCTTTTAAAGCCAAAATTCCCGTTTTATCTCTTTTGAAGCGTAAGAAACATATACACATGCACAAAAGTTAAGCGCCACCATATTCATAGTCTCTTGATTTCACGTGTGGGAATCAGAAATACGAAATATGATGATGTATGACTGAATTAGGCTTCCATAGTTTCATGAACCCAAATTTGTCCAGATACCACAAGGAAAGCGTGCTTTACGTGTTGCTGCAGTTCCCCTACCCTATAAATAGTGAAAATCAGACTAGGACAGACTAGGTCCCCAGTACCTCATGTTTGTCTCCCTGTGGTGATGCCAGGACAGACTAGGTCCCCAGTACCTCATGTTTGTCTCCCTGTGATGATGCCAGGACAGATTAGGTCCCCAGTACCTCATGTTTGTCTCCCTGTGGTGATGCCAGGACAGACTAGGTCCCCAGTACCTCATGTTTGTCTCCCTGTGGTGATGCCAGGACAGACTAGGTCTCCAGTACCTCATGTGTGTCTCCCTGTGGTGATGCCAGGACAGACTAGGTCCCCAGTACCTCATGTTTGTCTCCCTGTGGTGATGCCAGGACAGACTAGGTCCCCAGTACCTCATGTTTGTCTCCCTGCGGTGATGCCAGGACAGACTAGGTCCCCAGTACCTCATGTCTGTCTCCCTATGTTGATGCCAGGACAGACTAGGTCCCCAGTACCTCATGTTTATCTCCCTGCGGTGATGCCAGGACAGACTAGGTCCCCAGTACCTCATGTTTGTCTCCCTGCGGTGATGCCAGGACAGACTAGGTCCCCAGTACCTCATGTTTGTCTCCCTGTGGTGATTCCAGGACAGACTAGGTCCCCAGTACCTCATGTCTGTCTCCCTGCGGTGATGCCAGGACAGACTAGGTCCTTAGTGCCTCATTTTGTCTCCCTGTGGTGATGCCAGGACAGACTAGGTCCCCAGTACCTCAAGTTTGTCTCCCTGTGGTGATGCCAGGACAGACTAGGTCCCCAGTACCTCATGTTTGTCTCCCTGCGGTGATGCCAGGACAGACTAGGTCCTTAGTGCCTCATGTTTGTCTCCCTGTGGTGATGCCAGGACAGACTAGGTCCCCAGTACCTCATGTTTGTCTCCCTGTGGTGATGCCAGGACAGACTAGGTCCCCAGTACCTCATGTTTGTCTCCCTGTTAAGATTCCAGGACAGACTAGGTCCCCAGTACCTCATGTTTGTCTCCCTGTGGTGATTCCAGAACAGACTAGGTCCCCAGTACCTCATGTTTGTCTCCCTGCGGTGATGCCAGGACAGACTAGGTCCTTAGTGCCTCATGTTTGTCTCCCTGTGGTGATGCCAGGACAGACTAGGTCCCCAGTACCTCATGTTTGTCTCCCTGCGGTGATGCCAGGACAGACTAGGTCCTTAGTGCCTCATGTTTGTCTCCCTGTGGTGATACCAGGACAGACTAGGTCCCCAGTACCTCATGTTTGTCTCCCTGTGGTGATGCCAGGACAGACTAGGTCCCCAGTACCTCATGTTTGTCTCCCTGCGGTGATGCCAGGACAAACTAGGTCCCCAGTACCTCATGTTTGTCTCCCTGCGGTGATGTCAGGACAGACTAGGTCCCCAGTACCTCATGTTTGTCTCCCCGTGGTGATGTCAGGACAGACTAGGTCCCCAGTACCTCATGTTTGTCTCCCTGTGGTGATGCCAGGACAGACTAGGTCCCCAGTACCTCATGTTTGTCTCCCTGTGGTGATGCCAGGACAGACTAGGTCCCCAGTACCTCATGTTTGTCTCCCTGCGGTGATGCCAGGACAGACTAGGTCCCCAGTACCTCATGTTTGTCTCCCTGTGGTGATTCCAGGACAGACTAGGTCCCCAGTACCTCATGTTTGTCTCCCTGCGGTGATGCCAGGACAGACTAGGTCCTTAGTGCCTCATGTTTGTCTCCCTGTGGTGATGCCAGGACAGACTAGGTCCCCAGTACCTCATGTTTGTCTCCCTGCGGTGATGCCAGGACAGACTAGGTCCTTAGTGCCTCATGTTTGTCTCCCTGTGGTGATACCAGGACAGACTAGGTCCCCAGTACCTCATGTTTGTCTCCCTGTGGTGATGCCAGGACAGACTAGGTCCCCAGTACCTCATGTTTGTCTCCCTGCGGTGATGCCAGGACAAACTAGGTCCCCAGTACCTCATGTTTGTCTCCCTGCGGTGATGTCAGGACAGACTAGGTCCCCAGTACCTCATGTTTGTCTCCCCGTGGTGATGTCAGGACAGACTAGGTCCCCAGTACCTCATGTTTGTCTCCCTGTGGTGATGCCAGGACAGACTAGGTCCCCAGTACCTCATGTTTGTCTCCCTGTGGTGATGCCAGGACAGACTAGGTCCCCAGTACCTCATGTTTGTCTCCCTGCGGTGATGCCAGGACAGACTAGGTCCCCAGTACCTCATGTTTGTCTCCCTGCGGTGATGTCAGGACAGACTAGGTCCCCAGTACCTCATGTTTGCCTCCTTGTAGTGATGCCAGGACAGATAGGTCCCCAGTACCTCATGTTTGTCTCCCTGCGGTGATGCCAGGACAGACTAGGTCCCCAGTACCTCATGTCTGTCTCCCTGCGGTGATGCCAGGACAGACTAGGTCCCCAGTACCTCATGTTTGTCTCCCTGTGGTGATGTCAGGACAGACTAGGTCCCCAGTACCTCATGTTTGTCTCCCTGTGGTGATGTCAGGACAGACTAGGTCCCCAGTGCCTCATGTTTGGCGAAATGAGCTTGAGGTGTTTTCACACTCTGCTCTTGCTAATAATGTTCATTTGAACCTTATAGCTCACATTATGGCACATGCTACCAACCATTCGTTTTACGTCTCATCCACAATGTTTCAGCCACACAGGTCGATGTTATAAAGCTGCAACATTGCTTACTGCGGCGTAAAACAGCGTTCTCTCGCTGACCATATAAGGTCCTAGCTATGTAATAATGGCACTCTATGCTTCTTCTGTACAAGAAATGTTTCTAGACTTCGTTATACAGATACATCTTCAATGTAAGTTAGACTCTCGGAGACTTTCAGCAGTGACTATACTGACTAAGAAACCTGAAAACGATCGAACGTCCCCAAACAATGAACTTTATTCTTTTACAGTATTGTCTCAGGAACTAAAACGCACGTAATACTTTACCAAAAACAAGTAATTTAACGTGTATTATTTTTTTTGTGAGTGAGTGAGTATTGTTTCACATTGCTTTTGGCAATATTCCAACAATATCACGGCGGGGAACACCAGAAATGGGCTTGACACATTGTACCCAATTTTGGAAACAAACCCGGGTCTTCGGCGTGACGAGCGAACTCTTTAACCACTAGGCTACCCAACCGCCCCACCAAGTCAACAAGCATAGGTGGCTGGGGATCAGCTGTAACCCGAATTCCCTACGGGATGGTATACCACGCATGAACAACCAAAGTGATCTTCCGTAGATGTTTTGTTTTATTGTATATATTAGTCATGACCGGTGTCCGTCTGGACCAGGACAATAATGAAGTATCATGTGGCTTCAGAAGGGAATTGAAAATGGATACTCCGGATGGTCGAGTGTTCTGAAACATCAAATGTCAACGTTAATCAGTGACCATGACAATATATTAAAAATTAATTTCAAAGGGATTCCTTAATGTGTCGTTTGATGATAAGGTGTGAAGATGAAGCTGTGATACAGTGACTGCGTGAATGCATCTCAGTCCGATCACCAACATAATATATAAGTTCCACGAGACGAAGGTCAAGGGGTGTACAGAAACGTTCAGCTCTTGGTGAGGTGAGGTGAGGTGAGGTGAGGTGAGGTGAGGTGAGGTGAGGTTTAACGTCGCGTCCAAGATTATTGCACTTATGTAGCGACGTGCATGCACACGTGTGTGTGTGTGTGTGTGTGTGTGTGTGTGTGTGTGTGTGTGTGTGTGTGTGTGTGTGCGTTTGTACTAGTCCGGACTAATGCCGATTTATAGTGCTAGCTCACTGAGATACCATGCCGCAGTTTAACATGAATACCCCACTCAGACACAGTATACTGACTCTGAGCCGACCAGTCCTTGTTTTAGCCCCTTAATGCCGAGCGCCAGACAGGGCGGACGCTCTACCACTAGACCACGGAGGCGGTCCTTCAGCTCGTGCAATCCACGTACGCTGTACATCCCACTAGTGACACATGTAACGGATTTACCATTGCGAGTTCACGAGTTACAAAACTTATTCTCAATGAAATATTTGTGTTGAAATCAAATCTATGTTATGGCCTACTTTCAGCATGGTAACTCGAAGTGTGAACAAGGTCAAGTACGACGTGACAGGCAATTGGCGTCACATCGAAATTAGACCTCAGTTGTTATTTGATGTCAAGTGGTTAACAGCGATGTATTTTACACGTGTAGGTTAGTTGGTTGGTTTGTTGTTTGCACTCGGCAATATTCCAGCTATATGACGGCGGTCTGTAAATAATCGAGTCTGGACCAGACCAGCCAGTGATTAATAGCATGATCATCGATCTGCGTAATTGGGATCGATGACATGCATCAACCAAGTCAGCGAGTCTGACCATCCGATCCCATTAGTCGCCTTTTACGGCTTTCAGGGTACAAGCGTTGTATTTAAAGTGGGGTACTCACATTTCCTGTCCATACACGCGGTGATCTCTGTTCAGACTGAACATTTGTTTCATCTCGGCTTCAGACAATTCAAAGTCGTACAACTGAAATGAACAAATGTAACGATATAATTAGTCTATTGTCGCCGGATTCGTAACAATGTCATTTAATTTGCTTCGTCGAGACTTGCAACAGTCACGAGTGATATGTTTGTTTGTTGTCAATATTACAGCTATATTGCGACGGTGTGTAGATATATGAGTCTGGACTCGACAACATGAGCATTGATCTAAACTTATTCCAGCTATATGACGGCGGTCTATAAATTAATCGAGTCTGGACCAGACAATCCAGTGATTGACATCATGAGCATCGATCCACGCACTTGGGATCGATGACATGTATCAACCAAGTCAGCGAGCCTGACCAACCGACCCCGTTAGTCGCCTTTTACGACAAGCATAGTCGCCTTTTACGGCAAGCATGGGTTGCTGAAGACCTATTCTACCCCGGAATCTTCACGGGTCTTATATATCGTTGAAATGGTTAGTTAGGGTTCCTGATCTCCAACTCGAGGACATTCTAACGATTAGACATCAGTGTTTGACTATTTAAACCATGTCCAACTTTCATAAAACCTTGAACTTAGAAACAATATTGTTTATTAAACTGTATTAGAAGAGTCATCAGAGGGTCCCCCCCCCCCCCCCCCCCCCACACACACACACACACCCACACACCCATGCCATACAAATTCTAAAGAAAAATCGATTGTTACAGCAAGGGTCCCAAGAGTGATCTGTCTAACTTGATAAGAGTATTGATATCTAATCTGTTAATCTGTCTGTCTGTCTGTCTGTATACAAGAGTAGTTATTGATCTGTCAAAACAATACCATAGAATTGGGTTTCGGAACTTTGAATTTGGATGTCAGGTCCATTTTTCGCAAAGATATGAGTTAGTGGATGTCACAAGTTTGGCCCGTGGAATACGCTGTAATCTGTTGAATTACCAAATGTATTTATCGATAGTTACTGAAGCTCACCTTTGACATTAAACCTATAAAATCTTATATATTGCAGCTTAACAGAATATAGATTTAAATGTTCACACAAAACATTTCCCTTCTGTTACTATGGTTACTGGTGAATATCTGTCCCGACAATCTTGTAAAACTTGCTGCCGTGGAAAAGGAAAAAAATAAAATTTTGAAAAATCCCTAAATAGCAAAAGGCACCAATTGACATCCTGGTCTCTCTCTAAAGCAAAGAACAAGATAACGCAAAGAACAAGATAATGCCAAGAACAAGTCAACGCAAAGAAAATGCTAACGCAAAGAATAGGATAACGCAAAGAACAACATAACGCAAAGAACATGAAACAGAGATGCAAAATCATCATCAAAGTTTCACCGTTGATTCTAAAGTTGCCACCCCCCTTGATTTTTAATTTAATAGAAAACAGTTTTATTTGAATCATGAAGTTTTATTTGAATCATGAAAATACAAGTTGGGGACAAGTGATACTTGCACAAATATTTGCCCCCCCCCTCTGTATAAAAAAAGTTAACTACGGCCTTGATCGAAGTATAACGTAAACTATTAACACGTGCTAACCTTGCTCAACAAACGTTAACTTGAGTTGTACCTTGGTCAACACTGGTACACCTGGTCGACCCGGGGTTGAAAGGCTTTTGACACGTGCATCTCGTTCTTTCGAGACTCGACCCGTGAAGATCCGGGATAGAATAGGTCTTCAGCAACCCATGCTTGCCGTAAAGGGCGACTATGCTTGTCGAAAGAGGCGACTAACGGGATCGGGTGGTCAGGCTCGCTGACCTGGTTGATGCATGTCTTCGAATCCAGATAGCGTAGATCGATGCTCATGATTTTAATCACTGGATTGTCTGTCCGAGACTAGATTATCTACAGGCCGCCGTCATATAGCTGGATTATTGCTGTTTGCGGCGTTAAACAACAAGCAAACTCGTCCACAATGCGGGGTTTCCAGACGAGTAGTGTCCGGAGTAGCCGAGTTTTACTGTATGACGTACCTGGAAGTTTTCCTTCAGCCTTGAGGGTGTGACGCTCTTTGGGATGACGACCAAGCCCCGCTGGAGGAGGAACCTCAGGCACACCTAAACCGTCAAAAAACAAACATTGTGATAACATGATTGCCTGTGTTAGTTTACAGCAGGTTCGATCACCGACCGCGTCATACAAAAAAGACGTTAAAAGATGGTACTTGTTGTTACCCTGTCTGGCGCCCGGCATTAAGGGGATAAAACAAGTACTGGTCAGCTCGGAGTCAGTATACTGTGTCTGAGTGGGGTATTCATGTTAAACTGCGGCATGGTATCTCAGTGAGCTAGCACTATAAATCGGCATCAGTCCGGACTAGTACAAGCAGCCACACAAACACACACACGTACATGCACGTCGCTATATAAGTGCAATAATCTTGGACGTGACGTTAAACCCCATTTCACCTCACCTCACCTTGTTAACAGCAGAAGGATAAGTGTTGTGAAGTAATGTATCAATGACTTATAACAAACGCGCCAGGAGAAAATGCTTACTATCATGAGTGAGAGAGTTGGGTTTTACTCCGCTTTTCGATAGTTTTCGATATGAGTGAAATGATGTAGGCGTTTACCAGGAGCACAGGCATAGTGCTGACAAACCTAGAATAATAATCGGGGCAAACCAGGATTCGAACCCACTATCATAAGTTTCTGGTGTACCCAAGGGACGCAACTCTGCACAGTGAATTGCGGCGCCTTAGATTATAACGTTGTAGGAGCTGTTAGTAAACTCATGTCTATGGGTGAAGATCGACAAGTCTTCAGTCTACTCGTGTCAAATTATACATACACTGATGGGCAAAAGAAACTATACCTTTCAGTTGGTTTTATAATGAAAAAATCTTAATTTAGCGATATTATATGAAAACAAATGAACTGTTCTGACACTTAGTCAGCACTCAAAGAAAATATCTACATCTTTTTATTTTTATAAAAAGAATATATTTGAAACTTTTAAAATTGACAAAAAACATGTTTCTCATGATACACAACTGCTGATCGGTATCTGAGACCTCTTATCTTTGAAAATTTGCCTTTTCGACACAAATTTACATTTCAAACAAAGTAGGGGTCATGTGGTCTTCTTTGAACCAATTTATTGTTTAACTAAATTACCCAGTCAATATTACTTTAGAGACGTTTGTGTGATTGTTAAATAGACATAATCAAATTTTTACAACAGTTCTTTCAATTTCAGTTGAATATAGAACAAAGTCGCCAACTCAGTTTGTCTTGTGACGTCGTTCAAACAATAGATTGACTTGATATCGGGAAGTGAACAATTTTGTCAAAGTTTTTGACAGCATGTTACACGATCAAAAACTTGACTTTAGGGGTAACGGGGGCTTTAGGGGAATGCAAATGCAATAACTATCACATATTTGCATATATGCATTTTAGCCGTTCTGAAAGCTGATTGGCTATTTCAAGTAATGTGATGTCACACTGCTTCACTGGTCAGAACCATAAGGTATAGCGTCATCCATTTTTAATGACGTCACAAACTGAACATAAACAAAGTCATATCAAACATCAATGACATCATATGGTATTTTCCCTACAATGAAGCACTAAAACGTGATATATGGCTATGAGTTGTCAAATCAACATTGAGAATCGCTGAAACTGCAACTATGTGAAATTTATTACACATTCTTACCTATAATTTGTTTATTGTTGTTTAACGCCGCACTCAGCAATATTCCAGCTATTTGACGGCGGACTGTAAATAATCGCCTATTACCTGCGCAGGACTTTTCCCTTTGGCGGCAGCGATGTCTTTCAAGATTGGTTGCTCGAACAACACAGGGTCGTCACTTTTCTTCCTAAAAGGGAATCAATATATTGGAGGATAAATGACCGAAGGCAGAAAGCCAGGACGGATAGAAACAAGAGAGAGTATACATACATTGTAGTTTAGATAAAATCAATGGCTGTTTAGCCAACGTCGGGTGTGGCGACCAAGGCACGGTAACCAAGCTAAAGTAACGCTAACATTTCTCCAAGGGGGTGGAACATCAGACCAATGTTAAGGACAGATAGTCTTATGAAACGATACAAGACGAACAGATAGTATTCGGGTTGTAGTATATACCCGCTTGTAAAGTATGAGTTATAATCTATCCCGCGCTTATAAGTCTATTCCCATGCACTGTCGTGTATTCCCTGTCTATAAGGGTGGGTTGTAGTCTACCCTTACACTGTGGTTTATTCCCTGTCTATAAGGGTGGGTTGCAGTCTACCCCTACACTGTAGTGTATTCCCTGTCTATTAAGGGTGGGTTGTAGTCTACCCCTACGCTGTAGTGTATTCCCTGTCTATTAAGGGTGGGTTGTAGTCTACCCCTACACTGTAGTGTATTCCCTGTCTATAAGGGCGGGTTGTAGTCTACCCCTACACTGTAGTGTATTCCCTGTCTATTAAGGGCGGGTTGCAGTCTACCCCTACGCTGTAGTGTATTCCCTGTCTATTAAGGGTGGGTTGTAGTCTACCCCTACGCTGTAGTGTATTCCCTGTCTATTAAGGGTGGGTTGCAGTCTACCCCTACGCTGTAGTGTATTCCCTGTCTATTAAGGGCGGGATGCAGTCAACCCCTACACTGTAGTGTATTCCCTGTCTATTAAGGGTGGGTTGTAGTCTACCCCTTCACTGTAGTTTATTCCCTGTCTATTAAGGGCGGGTTGCAGTCAACCCCTACACTGTAGTGTATTCCCTGTCTATTAAGGGCGGGTTGTAGTCTACCCCTACACTGTAGTGTATTCCCTGTCTATTAAGGGTGGGTTGTAGTCTACCCCTACACTGTAGTGTATTCCCTGTCTATAAGGGTGGGTTGTAGTCTACCCCTACACTGTAGTGTATTCCCTGTCTATTAAGGGTGGGTTGTAGTCTACCCCTTCACTGTAGTGTATTCCCTGTCTATTAAGGGTGGGTTGTAGTCTACCCCTACACTGTAGTGTATTCCCTGTCTATAAGGGTGGGTTGTAGTCTACCCCTACACTGTAGTGTATTCCCTGTCTATAAGGGTGGGTTGTAGTCTACCCCGTCACTGTAGTGTATTCCCTGTCTATTAAGGGTGGGTTGTAGTCTACCCCTACACTGTAGTGTATTCCCTGTCTATAAGGGTGGGTTGTAGTCTACCCCTACGATGGGTCTATTCCCTGTCTATAAGGGTGGGTTGTAGTCTACCCCTACGCTGTAGTGTTTTCCCTGTCTATAAGGGTGGGTTGTAGTCTATCCCTACGCTGTAGTGTTTTCCCTGTCTATTAAGGGTGGGTTGTAGTCTACCCCTACACTGTAGTGTATTCCCTGTCTATAAGGGTGGGTTGTAGTCTATCCCTACGCTGTAGTGTATTCCCTGTATATTTAGTATGGGTTGTAGTCTACCCCTACACTGTAGTGTATTCCCTGTCTATAAGGGTGTGTTGTAGTCTATCGCCTTCCTGATACGGGTGGATGCGGGTCTCTGTAGCATCACTCAAGGGAGGGTGGTATTACCATGGCCTATTGGGGCTCCCGAAGGGAGCGTAGGCTGTGACCGTTAGTCCCCGTTCCCGGCAGAAGTCGATAAGCCTTGCGTTACTGAACAAGGGGTTCACCTCGATCTGGAAGGAGACACACACCAGGATGAGTTTTACATGTACACGTCTTCTTTCGGTGATTAAAAAACTGGATTCCACAAGAAATCTTAATCTACGACGGGGAAGGGGGTAGTTGTCTGATGGCATGGCAACAAAAATAAAAATTAAATGACTTTTCTTTGACTAAGGGACTGCTAATTTATTGAGTTGATAGGGGGGCGGAGATTAAAGGAGTGTGTGTTTTATGATGCCCTCAACAAAAAATGGAGGTCGCCAAATCTTATCACTACTATATTAGGCCGAGGGGGCATTAAAAATGGCACAGATTCACTTTTATCAAATAACACAATTGTTAATTGGAACACGCACATCATTGACATTATTGAGGGACTGGTCATTTTCTTAGGCAGGTGTGGTGTGGTGTGGCAGGCAAAGTGTCATCCTCGCATCCTTGTTTCAAAGAGAAAGAAAAACCCACACCCACGAGTCAGTGTATGTTTACCTGGATGTTGCACGGCTTGATGCGAGTCCTGTCAGTTATGTGTATGTTTACCTGGATGTTGCATGGCTTGATGCGAGCCCTGTCAGTGATGTGTATGTTTACCTGGATGTTGCACGGCTTGATGCGAGCCCTGTCAGTGATGTGTATGTTTACCTGGATGTTGCACGGCTTGATGCGAGCCCTGTCAGTGATGTGTATGTTTACCTGGATGTTGCACGGCTTGATGCGAGCCCTGTCAGTGATGTGTATGTTTACCTGGATGTTGCACGGCTTGATGCGAGCCCTGTCAGTGTTGTGTATGTTTACCTGGATGTTGCATGGCTTGATGCGAGCCCTGTCAGTGTTGTGTATGTTTACCTGGATTTTGCACGGCTTGATGCGAGCCCTGTCAGTGATGTGTATGTTTACCTGGATGTTGCACGGCTTGATGCGAGCCCTGTCAGTGTTGTGTATGTTTACCTGGATGTTGCACGGCTTGATGCGAGCCCTGTCAGTGTTGTGTATGTTTACCTGGATGTTGCACGGCTTGATGCGAGCCCTGTCAGTGATGTGTATGTTTACCTGGATGTTGCACGGCTTGATGCGAGCCCTGTCAGTGTTGTGTATGTTTACCTGGATGTTGCATGGCTTGATGCGAGCCCTGTCAGTGATTTGTATGTTTACCTGGATGTTGCACGGCTTGATGCGAGCCCTGTCAGTGATGTGTATGTTTACCTGGATGTTGCACGGCTTGATGCGAGCCCTGTCAGTGTTGTGTATGTTTACCTGGATGTTGCACGGCTTGATGCGAGCCCTGTCAGGGATGTGTATGTTTACCTGGATGTTGCACGGGTTGATGCGAGCCCTGTCAGTGTTGTGTATGTTTACCTTGATGTTGCACGGCTTGATGCGAGCCCTGTCAGTGATGTGTATGTTTACCTGGATGTTGCACGGCTTGATGCGAGCCCTGTCAGTGTTGTGTATGTTTACCTGGATGTTGCACGGCTTGATGCGAGCCCTGTCAGGGATGTGTATGTTTACCTGGATGTTGCACGGGTTGATGCGAGCCCTGTCAGTGTTGTGTATGTTTACCTGGATGTTGCACGGCTTGATGCGAGCCCTGTCAGTGATGTGTATGTTTACCTGGATGTTGCATGGCTTGATGCGAGCCATGTCAGTGATGTGTATGTTTACCTGGATGCTGCACGGCTTGATGCGAGCCCTGTCAGTGTTTTGTATGTTTACCTGGATGTTGCACGGCTTGATGCGAGCCCTGTCAGTGTTGTGTATGTTTACCTGGATGTTGCACGGCTTGATGCGAGCCCTGTCAGTGTTGTGTATGTTTACGTGGATGTTGCATGGCTTGATGCGAGCCCTGTCAGTGATTTGTATGTTTACCTGGATGTTGCACGGCTTGATGCGAGCCCTGTCAGTGATATGTATGTTTACCTGGATGTTGCACGGCTTGATGCGAGCCCTGTCAGTGATGTGTATGTTTACCTGGATGTTGCACGGCTTGATGCGAGCCCTGTCAGGGATGTGTATGTTTACCTGGATGTTGCACGGGTTGATGCGAGCCCTGTCACTGATGTGTATGTTTACCTTGATGTTGCACGGGTTGATGCGAGCCCTGTCAGTGATGTGTATGTTTACCTGGATGTTGCACGGCTTGATGCGAGCCCTGTCAGTGAAGTGTATGTTTACCTGGATGTTGCACGGTTTGATGCGAGCCCTGTCAGTGATATGTATGTTTACCTGGATGTTGCACGGCCTGATGCGAGCCCTGTCAGGGATGTGTATGTTTACCTGGATGTTGCACGGCTTGATGCGAGCCCTATCATGGATGTGTATGTTTACCTGGATGTTGCACGGCTTGATGCGAGCCCTGTCAGTGATGTGTATGTTTACCTGGATGTTGCACGGCTTGATGCGAGCCCTGTCAGTGATGTGTATGTTTACCTGGATGTTGCACGGGTTGATGCGAGCCCTGTCAGTGATGTGTATGTTTACCTGGATGTTGCACGGCTTGATGCGAGCCCTGGCAGTGATGTATATGTTTACCTGGATGTTGCACGGCTTGATGCGAGCCCCGTCAATCACTCTCTGCACCTGTTTGCTGTTGAAGTTAGAGATGCCGATATTCTTTGTCAGTCCTGCATCCTTCGCATCTTCCATACCCTGAGTGAGCGGATGTTACAGTGTTACAGAGTTACAGAGTTACACTGTTAAATAGTTAAAATGTTATCGTGCTAGTTACGATGTTACATGGTTCTAAAGTTCAGTTACAGTACAGTACACTACGGATAAAACGAACTCAAAGGGACCGGTAATTTTAGTTCGTTATAACCGTAGTTCGTTATAAGCATGTATACAACATAACTACAGCAATTAGTCGGGACAAAAAAGTAAGTTCGCTATATCCGTCAGTTCGTTATAAGCGTGTTCGTTATAAACGTAGTTTACAGTATTATAGAGTTACAATTACAGATATACATGGTTACAGATTAGCTATTCTACAGCTGCAGAGGTCGTGTTACAGTCTTGTAGAGTTACAGATGTTACAGATGTTAGAACTGCTGTGTTAGAGTGTCACACTGGTAAGTAAGTTGTCAGGATGTTGTTTAGAATTGCATCCCTTAACCACCCCAACTCTTGTACTGTACCATTGCTTTGTTTATTTGTTTCCTTATTTGTTGTTTCACGCCACACTCAGCAATATTCCAGCTATATGACGGCGGTCTGTAAATAATCGAGTCTGGAGCAGACAATCCAGTGATTGACATCATGAGCATCGATCTACGCAATTGGGATACGATGACAGGCATCAACCAAGTCACCGAGCCTGATCCCCGATCCCGTTAGTCGCCCCTTACGACAAGCAAAGTCGCCTGTTACGGCAAGCATGGGTTGCTGAAGACCTATTCTACCCCGGATCTTCAAATGCCATTCCCATTGCTCATCTTCTGTCACGGGTATGTATAATGTACCAGTCTTACTGGGTCCATCACGTTACGGGTGGAGAGGGTAACTGTCACAACGATACCCAGCA